>NW_023416335.1:151864379-153064379 GCF_014108235.1 Myotis myotis | reverse complement strand
CCTCTCCCTCCCTCCCCCCTTTCTCCCTCCCTCCCTCTCTTTCTCCTTCCCTCCCTCCCTCTTCCCCTCTACTCCAAAGAGTCAATGGAAAAAATATCCTCAGTTGAGGATTAAAAAAAAACAATGGGCAAAGTTTAAGGTTGCTCTTGGTTTTTTTTAAAGGTAATTTTTATTTTATAATGTTAGATTTTACAAAGTTGGGTTGTTTATGTCAGATTTGAAAGTAACTATTAAAATCTTTGTTTCGCAATGTCAACTTTCAGGGTTGACTTTTCTATATTTTGGTTGCTCAGTATGGTATTAGATTTTCTAGTGTGTTAAATATTCAGTTGATTTATCAAGAATAAGCTGTGTTTTTTCTGTTAAAGTCAAGTTTAACTTAGTCTTAATTGCATGATTTTCATTATAACATTAGGATAGGGAAATTCAAATATTGCATTCACTTGTAAGGGATAAAGTTTAATTTTCTCTCTTTATAAAATTATGTTACGTTGATGTTTTACCTTTTTCTGTCTTGTTTAAGAGATAAGTCACTGCCTTATGTTACATCTACCTCAATCTAGCAAAAATTAGTTTAACCCTAGGTTAGTTAAATTTAGTATCTATGGCTTAATATCTACGTGTAATATTCTAAACGTTTTTCTCTCTTCTCTTTTTAGAAAGCCACTAGAGCAAAGTTGCTAATGGACAGTGTAATATCCAAATTACATCAATGGAAGAAAGCTAAAGGGCTCAGGTTATAATGCACAGACTGACTAGCCAACCCTTAAAAAAAAACACACTCCACAATGTTAGCTAGATTGGGCTATGTGCAATCTAGGTCAGAAGTTGGAAATCAGAATCGATAAGTGATTAATAATGTCTGTAACAGCATTTAAGAAGTGTTATCATATTTTAAAATTACCTGTGGACCACATCCATTCTTCCCTCTCTAATCTCCGTGCTATTTAAGGGCAATCTCTCCAGTAAAGTTGTTTATTCCAGTGGTTCCTAGACTTTGTTTTTTCTTCTGTTGTCTTTTCTCTCCTAACTATACAAATGCCTAGCATACTGCCACAATACAGTAGACACTCAAATAATACTCATCCATTCTTTGTTTCTTGTCCGGAATCATCTTCCCCAAGCCTATAAATGTAAATAAACCTCTCCCATCTTTTTTATAAAGACATAAACTTCCCCCAAATACGATTTTTTACTTTTTTTATTTTACAGCTAATTTATTTAAACAGTAAAATTTCTTACTACCCATTCAGAATTTAACAAAGTCTCTTTATTTGACTTTTTTTGTAACTTAGTTTATTTGACCTCTCTTTAAGACTTAATTTTGGTAACTATCTTCTAAAAAATTTATCTTAATTTGAAACTATTACACCCCAGTTTTTCAAGCACTATTTTTACCTCTCTGACCAATCCTCTGGTTGGCTGGCTCTCTTCCTCTCCTGGGCTGCTATGTTTGGTTGTGCAGGTTGTATACTACACAGTTCTTGAGGATGTTGTTCACATTGTAATATATGTAAAAGGTCCTCCTTGGCACTGTGCATTATACAACTTCACTGAACATATGCAGTAGCACTTCTCACACTTTAAATGCATTAATATTCCACAAATTTCCATCTGAGCACCTCTCTTTTCATACCATAATAATAGGCTCTCAAAATCAGTGGATGGACTCTATGCTAATCCTGTTTTTTAGCTCAAACTGACACCAATATTCCTTTTCATATTTTTAACCTAGAGCTCTCTGCTGAATTTCATATTTTTTCCTAAATGTCAGGTAGAGTTCACAATGTCAGATTGAACTTAAAATCTTTTTAACCCATGTTCTTCCATCCTTTCAACCTAAACTATATCCATATCCTATTATTCTTTATTTCAGGTACCATCTGAGAGCCATCTTAAGTTCTTCCTTTAATCTTATTTCTTTTATTTAATTAGTCAACTTGTCTTACAGATTCTACCTCCTAACCCAAAGTTTTCAAAAGTTATTAAGGATCCAAAGAACTTTTGTCATATGTGTTATATCTATTGATGCCTGTATTTTAGAAATTAAAAATAAATGTTTATTTATTTATAAGTAATACTACACTATTATATATTGACATAACTACATATATGTGAAAATAACTACTTTCTAAAACAAAAAATGTACTGAGAATACATTTCTAAATTTTTGCTAAATTCTCTTAGCTGCTTCTGCATTGAATTTTTTGTGATATATTGTTTGGGTTATAAATTCAGCATTGCACAAATATATAGTTAGAACAGGGAGGAGTTTTGTTTTGTTTTTGATAGTTGATACCATGTCAGACAGAACTCAGCCCATGGTGGTTTAATGATGAAAGGTTAATTGCGATGTGGAATCTGATATCATGTCGATGAACTTTTTATTTTATTACATTGAAATCTGTCATGTGTAACTTCATGCAGTGGAAAATTTTGATTCACTGAATTTTACAGGTATTCCAAATGTTGACATAAATCATTATATAATTTTTTTTAATTACTCTTGTTAAAACATCCAGTTTTAATGAGAAAACTTTAAGTAGTGGGAAGCTATCAAGCTCAAGTTTTGTTTTCCTAAAGTAACAGGCTCCCTTCATGTATTTTTGAGAAAATGTCTGCCAGATAGCATTTTATGTAAAAGAGTGAAAAGAGGATAGTTCACTTGAAATTCAGATAAATGTCTTTTTTCTCATGACAACCATGTTCAGTATGTAGCAGGTGTGCTTTATGAAAACTTTCTGATTTATTACTCAATATTAAAAGAAGTTTAATTAAAGGTCATGGTTTAATCAAATCAGTAACTTTTATTTTTCAACATAGATATTCTTAAGTGAAACTGTATTTTCTAGTGTAGGGTTGGGAGTGTGGTGAAGAATACAATGATACTAGTACATGGTTTGGTGCTACTGCTTTAATTCATGCTAATGTATTAGCAGTTTTACCCATCATTGTTTTTAAGCTGTCAGTGCAAATATCCACCCAGTGAAAGGGATCAAATAACACTTAAATAACACTTTGGTCTTATTACAGAAATAGTTTTGACCTCATAGATGGGCACCCTGAAAGGTTCTTAGAGTCCCCTAAGGGACCATGGACTGTACTAGCACAACTGGATAAAACCCAAATTCCTTTATAGAACATAAAAGGTCCTATGTTATCATACCTACGTTACTAACTTCTACTCCTATCACTATATACTTCTTACTCTTTCATCCAATCTGAATTTATTCCCTATAAACATCATATTATCTACAGTTCATGCATTTGCATGTGCTGTTCTTTTACCTGGAATATTCTCACTTTCAGTTCCTACCTACACCTCCATCTGTGCGCATCATTTAAAAATTGCTGCATATTACTATCCACAAAAATTTTATAGTTTGTTACAATTTTAAATTTTGTCACAGAATTTATTTTGCTTATGTATCATTTTCTCCCATTAATTTGTGAGCTGTTTGAGGTCAGGAAGAGTTCTGTCTTTAAACTCCTAATACTTGCCAGGGGTGAAGTTTTTAATCAATGTTTGAATGTTTTAATGAATTTCATAAAAACTTACAATACTGTCCTTAGGTAGAGTTGCTGATAAACAGTAAAAAGTCCCCAGATGGGCAGAAAAAGAAAATAATGTACGGAGTGGGGCAGTCTCCATATATTATTTTATAGTTGTGAATACACAAAACAGTTTATTCTTATATTTTTATTCATTAATTATTATATTATTTTTCATACAACTGTAAGCCTACTTTTGCCCCACTCTGTATATTATTTTCTTTTTCTGCCCACCTGGGGCCTTTTTACTGCTTTTCCCTGCCCTTTGTATGTGTCTCAGCCACTTTATTGGATGACATAATATATCTTTATTTCCATAATTTTTGCTATAAGTTAAATTCAAGGGAACATTGCAGTTTATATCTCTGAAAAGTTGTAATGAATTAAATTATAGCCAAATGGGTATCATTTTCAAAAATTAACCTCCTTTAATTTATTATGCCTCAATGTCTAATTTAGTTATTTTCTAATTTAGCATTCTTAACATGAAGGGGGGAATGTCATGATATTCCTATATTTTTATTAATATTTTAAAACTAGTAAGGGTCAAATAAAATGTATTTTATTTGCCTTAGAATACTAGAACTACAAAAGTACCTTTTAAGTAGGTTCTCTACTGTGTTTTATATTAGAATTTGGTTCGTCATATTTTGTATCTTGAGCTTAATATAGTAAAATAAAATCTTGTAAGAGTCTTCTGTTAGAAAGGTACCTAATTAAGTCTCACTTAATATAACCTACCTATGAACAGCCTGTTTAAACAGAAAGAACCTCCTTTAAAATGAAGAAAAAAATTTACCAAAATTTTATAATATATAAAACTTCAAAAGTTAAATTAAAATGTCTGTATGAAAGAAATTTTACTATCCACCATTTATTCTGCAGTTATGTAGATTTAGTGAAATCCAGATTACTAAAAGCTAGTTTTATAGATTGTACTTTCCTGCATATTGACCATTTCATTGTTCATTAGCACCTGAGTAGAGGAAATAAAATAATTTTTAAAAATAATCACGTGTGCCTCACTAATTTAGAATTTATGATGATTGAGATACTAGACTGAAAGTTATCTTTTTACAGACTATAGGCTAGATGATGCCTAGTAAATTAAAATTGTTTATAAAATTAAATTAAATCTTTCATAGACCTTTAAGTACTTTATAATGGATTTGTTGATTATAAATCATGCTTTTAAAGCATTTTATTTGATTAAGAGCTAGTAATTAATTAAAAGCTAATAACTGAGACTTCTCCAAAAAGATTCTGAATTAGTGAGGTATGTAACATACAGTCAGATTTATGTCTTTTCTGTTTTTGCAGAGAAAGCGGCCCAAAAATTACTTTTGGGGATTATGTTTTGAATTTTCATGCTATCCAATCCATGGTGGCATTCTAACTTGAGACACAAGTGGTTTTATTTACATATTTCCTTAAAAAATAATACTTTAGTTCCATGGATTTAAGCAAATTGTTGATTATAAAATATTCATAGTGGTTACCTGAAGTAGAAATTAGTGTTATTGGGTTAGTATATCTGTAAGAGTAATAGCAAGTTGCATATTTATTTCATAAATTTCTTTTGAAAGTAGTTTCCTTTGTACCATTATTTTTTATATAAAAGAATACATTGGAAATTGAAAGCCAAAAAATCTATAGTGATTTTGCTCATGAATTTGTTTTCCAGCATTCATTTACTACATACATTGTCATCTGTTGGTTCTTTTCTTTATTTCATAATTAATTTCAAAATTCAGCATTTTTTATCTAATTTAACATTTTCATATTTTTAAAGGTCCCCAGGTGCATCCAATTTTTCAACTTTACCAAAGATCTCTCCTTCATCTCTATCAAATAATTATAACAACATCAACAACAGAAAGTAAGCACTGAATCTTAAAAACTCTTTGTCTAATTGCTCGCCCTATTGTGGTTGCAAAAAATCTCTTGTATCCAAAATTTAGGATAAAAGTCTTAATGCACTAATTGAATTTTTAAAAATTAATGGTCGGATTTTCTAGGAGTAACTTCACAGGAAAGAACACACAGTTACAAACTTTCCCTTGATACAATACATATACTACAGTACTTAAAATAAAATACAGTACTTTTAGAATTTTACATTCTAAACACAAATCTGTTAGATTTACATTCCAATACATAGAAATCTGTTAGAATTCAAATTTTTAGAAAGAATATAAATTCAGATGTCATTTTAGAACTAGATATGTAATCACCTACAATTCTTTTATATAACAAAAGGCTAATATGCAAATCGACCAAACAGCAGAACAACCGGTTGCTGTGACGCTCACTGACCACCAGGAGGCAGACACTTAATGCAGGAGCTGCCCCCTGGTGGTCAGTGCACTCCCACGGGGGGAGTGCCGCCAAGCCAGAAGCCAGGCTCACAGCTGGCGAGTGCAGTGGCGGTGGTGGGAGCCTCTCCCACCTCCACAGCAGCACTAAGGATCCCCCGAGGGCTCCCGGACTGCGCAGTCCGGGCTGAGGGACCCACCTCCCCGCCCCCCCGAATGCACAAATTTTGTGCACTGGGCCTCTAGTATGTAGGTAGTATTTTTGAAAAGTGTATACCAGTGATTCTCAACTGTAAAGCTTACACATTTTTATGTTTATTATAAAAAGGCAATCAGTGTTTCTTTAAAAAGTTCAGAGAAGCAGTTCCCTTGCCCCATCCTGAATCATATTTAGAATCTTGGAATTTGTAAAAGTTAGTGGAATTGTGTGCTTTATCAAAAATAACTTGGACTTCATTAGATCTTCTGACCTGGGATTATTACCTGGAAAATTAGCATGGTTTTTATTTTATAGAAAAGGATAAAAAGAAAGCTTTTATTTTAATTAGTCCAGTCAAATTATAGGAAGAACTTTAATCCAGACATGATTATCCTTTTTTATTTTTTGGCTATATACATTATGGTTTATATATTAGGTTAACAGATTTTATGTAGTTAAATATTTGTACTACTTGTCCAGTTCATAAATAGCATCTGATTATCCCAAAGAATAGATTCAAAAAGACTAAAGCTGTGTATGAAATAATCTTTAAAATAATACCATTAATTGAATATATAGTTTTAATTAGTTTTCCCTTAAAATTCATATTTGGGTTAATTGACAAAATTTGTTTAACATGCATCTGAATTATAAATGTATAAGAATAGCCAAAATAATTTGGAAAGGAAAAATCATGAGAAAGTATTAATCAACTATCACAACCTCTTATAAAGATACAAGAATTCGCACAGCATAGTGCTGACCCAGAAATATACCTACAGATCAACAGACTGGGTAAGACAGCCCAGAAATAGAAATTTATGTATAAAAGAGTTTAATGTGAACACAAAGAATTCTAGACCAATGGAGAATGGAGCAGGTTATCCAGGAAATGTAGGGAAAATTGGATAGCTATTGAGAATTTTTCTTTAAAACTTTAAATTAATTACTTTTTGTTAGGTACATAAGAATTAAAAGGTAAATAAATGGAAAAATGACTTGCTATAAATGGCAAATTAAGGGTTAATATTCGTAATATATAACATTCATAAAAATATGTGAGAAATATTCTATTATGAAAATGTGCAAATGATGTAGATGGGAAATAAAAATAAAAGGATTAAAATATATTAATATTTTAAATGTTCAAATTCACCACTAACTAGAGATAATGTAAATTTAAAACCATAAAAATCTCCAGCTACTTTCTCTCACCTCAATATCAATGGGAAAAATTAAGTGATGAATATCTATTCTTATGAGGATTCTGTTTGAGTGATTGAAGTATTAGTACGATTTTTCTAGAAAATAGTTTGTTGTATGTATTAAAAAGATTTAAAACACTCATTCCCTTATTTCAGTATTAATAAAAATATGTGCACCATAGTCTAATAGCATTACATTATAGTGTAACAGTGAAATATCGAAGGCACTATGAGTATCCAAAATGGCAGTGTTTTATGTACTTTTCTGTTTTAAAATGTCCATTGGTAAAAGAGTAAAAGGAAATACTCCCCTTTAATCTGGTTTATGTTTTGTTTTTATTATTAAATTCATCAAAAGTAATTTTTTCATAGGAGATAAAATATTACTTGTGTTTCTGCAATTGCAGATGGCTCCCCTATTTACTATAAAATAATTCAGTTCCAGGTATAACATGTATTTATAGTTATTCTTTGAAGATATTTTTAACATTGTATACAGAATGTGTTAAATATGGACTATATTTTGACTAGAGTCACTATGTTAGTGTATGTGATCTGTCGTGTTTCTGTTTTTGTCTTATTTCCCTGTTATGGTAAAAATATGACAGTAAAATCTGATCTCAAAACCTCTGACTGCAGAAAATATTGGGAGAAACTGGTGTGTTTTATTTTTAAAACATGATTAACTAATGACCTTATTCCTATACTAGATTATATATTTAACTATTTATATTTATCTTTTTTAGGCACTAAAATAGTCCTTTCATATTAGGAAACTTTAAGCAAATAGCTATGGAGGTTATCACCGCGATTAGTAAAGCTTACCTTTCTTAGTAAACAACAAATTTAAACATAATACAGAAAGTTGTTTTTTTTTCATTTTTAAAAACTTTAATATAATCATAGTTATCTAAACAACTAGAGGCCCGGTGCACAAAATTCGTACACTGGAGTGGGCTCCCTAAGCCCAACCTGCACCCCCTCCAATCTGTGACCCCGACCCTGTGGAATCAGGCCTAAACCGGCAGTTGGACACAACCCGGGGCTGCTGGCTCCCAACCTCTCGCCTGCCTGCCTGTTGCCCCTAACCACTTCTGCCTGCCAGTCAGATCACCCTCTAACTGCTCCCCTGCTGGCCCAGTCGCCCCCAACTGTCCTCCCTTGCGGTCCGGTCACCCCTAACTGCACTTCCCTGCCGGCCTGGTTGCCCCCCAACTGCCCTCCCCTGCTGGCCCGGTTGCCCCTAACTGCCCTCCCCTGCTGGCCTGGTTGCCCACAACTGCCCTCCCATGGCGGCCATCTTGTGGTGGCCATCTTTGACCACATGGGGGTGGCCATCTTGTGCAAGGGCATGATGGTCAATTTGCATATTACCTCTTTATTATATAGGATTATTTTACATAAAATTTATTTCTTAATTTTCCCTTCAACTTGTGGAAATAAGTAGCAGCTTAAGACCAGATGGAAATAGCATCATTACCCATTTTATATAAAACTAGAGGCCTAGTGCATAAAATTTGTGCACTTGTGGGGGTCCCTCAGCATTGCCTGCCCCCTCTCACATTCCGGGAGCCCTCAGGGAATGTCCAGCAGTCGGACATCCTTAGCGCTGCCGCAGAGGCAAGAGAGGCTCCTGCCACTGCCGCTGCGCTTGTCAGCTGTGAGCCCGGCTTGTGGGAGCCCACTGACCACCAGGGGGTAGCTCCTGCATTGAGCGTCTGCCCCCTGGTGGTCAGTGCGGGTCATAGCTACCGGTTGTTCCGCCGTTTGGTCAATTTGCATATCAGCCTTTTATTATAGGATGAGTAATGACCTTTTTGAATTAATGTGCATTTTTGAAACTTGATATATGTGGAGATACTTTATAAGTATAAAGTATATATTAAAATCAGTAGTTATGAACCACAGGTTTATATGAAATTTATTACAAATTCAAGACTTGAATTAAACTGTTACATTACTAAGACCATTTTTATTTATCTTCAGGAATAAAAAAAAATAGTTACAAGGTAATACAAAGTGTACTTTCAATTATTTAAGTTTAATAAAGTTATTGGGGACTAATATTATGAAGAACCTGAAGCTGGAATATTGTTTCTTTACCATATGTAATTATTATACCTATTAGTCCATACAGCATTTGTTCTTGCCCTAATTATAATTTAAGTAGGTTTTTAATACATACCAAATTTATTCTCTTTTTATTTTCTGCATTTTTCTCTCTCACTACATTTGTCTTGATACAATACTGCCTTAAAACAATTTTTTTAATGTATTTATTGTCTCAACTCTTGCCATTCCACCTCAGAATATATTTCTGTTTTTCTGTTAATTCATTTAAAGCTCTTATTTGAAATGTAAATGACTCCCTGTAAAACATTAAGCTAGGAAAAGGACCTGGGTTTTGGAGATTGCCAGAGCTAGCTAGCCATCTGCTTCTTAACAAGTTACTTGCTGAAAGCATCATTTCATTAACTGCAAAGTGAGCATAATTATAGTTATGAGGATTAAATAATAGATGTATAAATTTTATAATGTCAAATGTAAGTACTAATTAAAAAGACTGAAATTTTTATAAAAAGATAAGGGCTCAATTTTACAAAAAATGTTAGATTTTTAATGTATATTTAAGGAGATAGAATTATAATACAGAATTAACCTAGTGAAGTACTTAAATTCCCATTAGGATTACTGGCAGGCTAGCTTACTCTCTTTAGAATAAAAAAAGCAGAAATAGTCATGAGAAAATAGGTTTCCATGTACTTTGTCAAAGCATTTAAAGAACTGCTGGTTTTAGTATTTCCCATTGCAGACTTTAATACTTAATTTAGAAAGCACATAAAATGTGGATTATAAGTGACTAATCATGATAGTTTTAAAGTATTTCTTAAATTGATCACTTTCGATTGTCATTGTGCATCTAGACTACCTCAATCTTTGGGGAAAGGCTTATATTTACCCTGACACTTAAAATGTAGAAGTCCTTTAAGGATTCAGACTTTAAAAGACAGAATAGCCCAGCCTAAGGATTCAGATTTTAAAAGACAAAATAGCCCTTCTTGCATGGCTCAGTGGTTGAGCATCAACCTATGAACCAGGAGTCACGGTTCAATTCCCAGTATGGGGCCTGCAGGAGGCAGCTAGCTGATTGATGATTCTCTCTCATCATTGATATTTCTATCTCTCTGTCCCTCTCCCTTCCCCTCTGAACTCAGTAAAAATATATTTTAAAACAAAATTTTAAATAAAGACAAAATATAAAACTGAATTTCCAAATAAGTTTTTACTCATTTCTCAGTAAATAAGAAAAACTATTTCAGCAAATCATGTCCTATTGCCACAGAGAAGAATAGAGCTTCCAACATCCATTTGTGTTATGTGTAGGGGAGACCAATATATCTGAATATATACTTATGGAATAAGCATGTAAATATGCTTTTAGTCTTTTAGCTTGTGCCTGTGTTTGTGTGTGTGTGTGTGTGTATGTGTGTGTAAGTATAGGCATGAGCTTGCATTTGGGCATACCTTCCCTGTGCACTCATAGATTGCTTAAAATTTTATGTCTTTATAGCCAGAATTATGAGTTTTTTAATGTGTAGAATGTGTGGAAAATATAGACCTTGCTTTTTTTCATATATAGCACTTCTTAATAGAAATAATAAACACGGGATTAAGTTTTTTGTTGCATGTCTTCAAATTAGATTCAAGAATCTAGTCATCAGTCATTGAGTGAACCTATATTGAATTGCTTATAGGTGCCTAGTACTTTATTAGTTACCAGGAATCTATACTAATAAAAGGGTAATATACTAATTAGATCGGACATCTTCCAGACGTCCTTCTGGAAAAAGCTATGGTGGTGGGGTCGAGGCAGAGGCGGTTAGGGGAGGTCAGGCCAGCAGTGGAGAGCAGTTAAGGGAATCAAGCTGGCAGGAGAGAGCAGTTAGGGGGATCAGGCCAGCAGGGGAGAGCAGTCAGGGGGATCAGGCCGGCATGGGAGAGCAGTTAGGGGGATCAGGCCGGCACGGGAGAGCAGTTAGGGGCGATCAGGCAGGCAGGCAGAGTGGTTAGGGATGACAGGCAGGCAGGTGAGCAGTTAGGAGCCAGTGGTCCCAGATTGCAAAAGGGATGTCCAACTGCTGGTTTAGGCCTGATCCTGCAGGGAGGTCGGACATCCCCTGAGTGGTCCCGGATTGGAGAGAGGCACTGAGGGATTCCCCACCTCCCTGCCGTGCACAAATTTCGTGCACTGGGCCTCTAGTATAAAATAAAATATGAGATATAAAGCTACTGATCTGCAAAAAACAAAATGCTTGAATTCTATTGTTTCATACTTTTTAAAAAGTTTAAAATAAGCATACAGCTACAAGACTAGCAATTCTGAATTTGAATTGATCTAGATTGTATTTCTTTGGGCACTGCTGTTTTTGTTCAGTCTTGGGGTAGGTTGTTGTTGGGTTGTTTTTTTTAGTCTGGGAGTTGGTCTTTTTGTGATGAAGGTGGGTGTTTTCTTAAAAATGCAAAAATATTGCATTTCTTAAAATGCAAAAATATTAGGCTAGTGTTGTGTATATAATTTTGGTTGATGTGGTTTTGTGTGTTTTACCTATTTAGCTTGTTGGGGGGTGTGTGTGTGTGTTTACTAAAGGCTTTATTAGAACAGGCTGTGGCAAAAAAAAAACACTTAAACTGTTAAAATAATAAAGTGGAAGTATAGAAGCTGCAATATAATGTATTTGAAATTATACGTAAAATCTACTTTTAAAAAATATCAACAACAAATTGTAAGCCCGTTGAAGTTGTCATGTTTATTTGTAGCAGGTTTTTTTTAAAAAAAAATTACATTATTAAATTTAAAAAATTTGATTCTTGTTCAGGTTTGTACTAATGAATTTTTTTAATGATTGAAAATATGCTTTTAAATTATGTCCAAAGTATCCATTATACTGGATACTTTGGACATAATTATAAGGTAACCTATTACAATTTAAGGGAGAATCCATATTTTTCCAGAAAAAAAATTATTTCATATAAAAAGAAAGGCACTAATTTATTGATTGACTTTTCTTAGTTCTTTCTAAAATTACCCTGATATTCTCAAAGATTGATATCTTTTCAAGTTTAGTATTTATTATGGTAGTACAAATTTTCCTGAGGTTATATTCATCTAGTTAAATAAACTGCATTATTCTAACAACCTAGAAGAAAGAAAAGCCAAATAATTCTGGAATGTACTTGGTTAGAATCATTTCATTTTTGCATTCCTGATCACCCCTGGCTTTTTTCACATTTGAATACCAGATTTTGCTGGTCTAGCCTAGAAACTATAAATAGAACTTTCAGTGCATCAGTACAGTGATGTCACAGAGGCCTTCTAAATTCTGGTCTGATTTGTAACTAAGGTACAACCCTTCATGTTTCTACTATTCTCTTACAATAGCAGGATGTAAAAGGGACATAAATGAGATGATTTATTGCTGCGGGTGGTGTTTAAAATCTAAATGTTTTAAATTTGATGGAGCAATGGAGGATGGAGCAAGCTGTGAAGCTGCTCCAGTTAATCAAGGGTAGAAAGATACAATGGTTTGTTTTTGTTGGTGTGATACAAGATGCAGTGATTTGTTGATTGGATGAGGAGTGTCTTAATTAAGGGAATATTAAAAAGATCCTGAATTAAGTGCTTTATAAAAAAGTCAATGACTGACCACCTAATTCAAATAAGTTGAAAGTACTCTGTTCATTATAACTACATTGTGATCATTGATTGCATTGTGAAAAATATTTTTTGTTTTCTTCCAGTGTGAAAAACTCAAATTATTGTCTCCCATCATATACTGCTTATAAGAACTATGATTATTCAGAACCTGGAAGAAACAATGAACAGCCAGGCCTCTGTGGCCTAAGTAACTTGGGAAATACGTGTTTCATGAATTCAGCTATTCAGGTAGGTATTTCCAAACAATGTGAAACTCATGTGTTTTGTGAGAGTCAGTAATACAAGAAGAGTAGACTTGGGTTTTGTATGTCAGAACATGAGTATTATATATGTTTTGAGAATTTTCTATTTTTGTGGAATATTTACACATACGCATTTGACTCATTCATTCTAGTGCTGGTAATAGAATATCTTTATCAGTGTTCCTCAATTGGGTGGCATATAATTGATTACCACATAGTGGAAGATTAAATATCACTTCATGCAAAAATATAATTCCAAACAGAAAACCTAGGCTCTCTGAGAAGAAGAAAAAGCTAGTGAGATCTCTACCATATTCAGTAGAAGTCTCTTGGTTGGTTGTTTCTGTTTTGTTTTGTTTTGTTTTGACATTGATGGGAATGTTAGAGAATAAATATTTTATGGTCACCAATCTTCTAACTCTAAATAAAATTATATTTAAATCTTTTTTTTATTTTACCTTAATGTGAAGTTAAGATTAAAAAAAATTTTTATGAACCTCCTTTTGTATACATATTCTAACACATCACTTTTCCTTAAAGATCTTTAATTTGGGGATATAAGAGATCACTGCCTTTTTCCCCTGTTTCTCCATGGAGCTTCCCTTTTTGTCCTACTCTTTCTATACCCTCTTCCAACTTAACTTGTTGGTTTTGAAGTAACAAGATCTATATATATCTTAATATCACTGTCACTGTGTATAAAATTAGAACTGGTTATTTACTACCCCTTTCACAAATAAGAATTTTTTTCAAATACCCGAAATAAAGGCACATACTGTTTTTTATACTTAAATTTTAATTTATTTTTTGTGTGTGCAAATTCTGAATTTTACTTTTAAATTTGCAATTTTCTGTTCTCGATTCATAATTAATGCTGAATCTCCTTTGCCTAGGAGGCAGCCTCCAAAGATAAAGATTAAATACAGAATATGGCTTGATAAGGACACTATTGCATATCTTTTTTTACTATCTGAGAAAAGTGTAGGACTGTTCACCATCCAAAATTATAAATAAATCCTTTTGTAATTGTCTTTATAGCAATCTTGGAAAAAATAGATTTAAACTGTCATCACTCTGTAGATCAGGAGTTGGCAATCTTTTAAAAATGTACAAGGGGTCATAATTGGTTAGTTTCTGATTTCTTGGTTTAGAGTTGAGCCACTCAGTGTCTGTTGCAGATACTATGTCGATTAATAAACTCTTCCATTAAACCTTATTTGATGAATAATATTTATTCAATTTTAATGTGAGTTACTTTATTCAAAATTGCTTTTCTAGGATGTTAGCACTAATTAAACAATTACATTTTTATTTTTCTGGGAAAGGAAAAATAAAACTCGTCTGAGAAGGACAATAAACATATTGTCCTTATCTTTAGTTAGGTAACAAAGTACAGTGCGTTCGTTGTGAGCATTCAGAGATAGGGATTGGGCAGACAAGTTGCAATTTTGTTTGTATTATGTTGGACTACCCTACTGATCACTGAAAATTATCCTTAATACCATCTCTGAAAAATGTTTTATATAAACAGTCAAAGTTTGATATAGTCTGAGGTTTTTTTAAATATTCTAGTATAGAAAAACAATGTTGGTGCTTTTTCATAAAGATTACGAAGATATTTTAACAGCATAGGCAATAAATATTTGGGTCTTTCAGAAGAAAGCAAGATTATTCATGCTGTCATTCATGGGAGGCTCTGTCTTGCATTCCTTTTAAGGCAATATTATATTCTAGTTTCCTGTGCCTTTGATGTAGTCTATTTACTGTTTGTCTCCACATGGTTAAATGTAATTTCTCAAAAATGAGTATTAAAATTAAATCTTCTAATCAGCTATATTGAGCTAGGTTTGGCATTTGTTTAACTTTCTTGTATATGTTTTAAGGTGTCAGAAACTTCATTTTATTAGTTTTTACTACTGTTTAAAGCAATTTTATTACAAAAAAAATTTGGTAGATATAATGCTGACACTTGTTCTTAATATGTTTCACCTTCACATATTCTATTTCAACTGAGATACAGTCATGAGGGTGAGGTTTGTTAGGGTGATAGTATGTTATTTTCTGGTAATCATAAAGTATGAAAAATTGCTGACGTAAATTTCAATAAAGTATTTTAAGCAGTAGATACATTTCATGTCTGTATCTTGGTTGGTTGGAAACTGTATTTTCTCCAAAATAAAACTCTCCAAGCAAATTGTAGAGTAGAAAATATGAGTTTATATTTTTGCTACTTTGGACTTTTAATCCAAATCCAGAATTAGAAAAACTGGTACTTCAGTTTTATTTTCTTAAATCTTCAGTGATTTTCAATTGATTTAGATGTAAGCCCTCAACCTAAAGTCGCAGTAGTCACACTAATAGGGAATACAAAATGGTAGCAGTAACCTTTTTCCTCTGTTTTATAAACATACATATAAATTCTTAGGTCCACAGATGGAAATGATAAAAGATAACTAATAGAGTAGTTTTTGTTTTTGTGTTTTCAAATTTCCTTATAAATTCTGTGAAATAGAAGACAATTCATGAACATCAGAAAATATTATGAAATAACACTTAAACTGATAATTTAAGTTTTAATATAGTTTCTTATATTCAGTAATCCTAAAAATATGAGTGGGCATTTTATAGTATGTGATCACGATTTATGCTTAACCCATCAGTAGCCCTGAAATAGTGAAATCTTTTTGGTCGCTCATTATTAAAGATTAAACACCAGTCTGTGTGATTTAACATTATTGTTATTCAATTTAATTATATTGGTGTTTAATGTTTTCTCTGATGTGATAGTATTTGTAAGCATTAGATTTTTCTGATGAGTATAGTACTGTCATATAGTTTCTTTTTTTTTTTTTTTTTTTTTTTTTTTATTGCTTAAAGTATTACAAAGGGTATTACATATGTGTCCATTTTATCCCCCCGCCCTAGACAGTCCCCTAGCCTCCCCTATCCCCCAATGTCTTATGTCCACTGGTTATGCTTCTATGCATGCATACAAGTCCTTTAGTTGATCTCTTACCCCCCTACCTCCTGCCCCATAACCCTCCCCGGCCTTCCTGCTGCAGTTTGACAATCTGTTTGAGGCAGCTCTGCCTCTGTATCTATTATTGTTCAAAAGTTTATAATGGTCTGTATTATCCATGAATGAGTGAGATCATGTGGTATTTTTCCTTCATTGACTGGCTTATTTCACTTAGCATAATGCTCTCCAGTTCCATCCATGACGTTGCAAATGGTAAGAGTTCCTTCCTTTTTAGAGCAGCATAGTATTCCATCGTGTAGATGTACCACAGTTTTCTAATCCATTCATCTACTGATGGGCACTTAGGCTGTTTCCAGATCTTAGCTATGGTGAATTGTGCTGCTATGAACATAGGGGTGCATATATCCTTTCTGATTGGTGTTTCTGGTTTCTTGGGATATATTCCTAGAAGTGGGATCACAGGGTCAAATGGGAGTTCCATTTTCAGTTTTTTAAGGAAACTCCATACTGTCTTCCATAGTGGCTGCACCAGTCTGCATTCCCACCAGCAGTGCACAAGTGTTCCTTTTTCTCCACATCCTCTCCAGCACTTGTCGTTTGTTGATTTGTTGATGATAGCCAGTCTGACAGGTGTGAGATGGTACCTCATTGTTGTTTTGATTTGCATCTCTCGGATGATTAGTGACTTTGAGCATGTTTTCATATGTCTCTTGGCTTTCTGAATGTCCTCTTTTGAAAGGTGTCTATTTAGGTCCTTTGCCCATTTTTTGATTGGATTGTTTATCTTCCTTTTGTTAAGTTGTATGAGTTCCCTATAAATTTTGGAGATTAGGCCCTTATCGGATATGACATTGGCAAATATGTTTTCCCACACAGTGGGTTTTCTCATTGTTTTGTTGATGGTTTCTTTTGCTGTGCAGAAGCTTTTTATTTTGATGTAGTCCCATTTGTTCATTTTCTCTTTAGTTTCAAGTGCCCTAGGAGCTGTATCAGTGAAGAAATTGCTTCGGCATATGTCTGAGATTTTGTTGCCTTTGGATTCTTCTAGAATTTTTATAGTTTCCTGTCGTACATTTAAGTCCTTTATCCATTTTGAGTTTATTTTTGTGTATGGTGTAAGTTGGTGGTCTAGTTTCATTTTCTTGCATATATCTGTCCAATTTTCCCAGCACCATTTATTGAAGAGACTATCTTGGCTCCATTGTATGTTCTTGCCTCCTTTGTCAAATATTAATTGAGCATATTGGTTTGGGCCGATTTCTGGGCTCTCTATTCTATTCCATTGATCTATATGCCTATTCTTGTGCCAGTACCAGGCAGTTTTGAGAACAGTGGCTTTGTAATACATCTTGATATCTGGTATTGAGATCCCACCTACTTTGGTCTTTTTCAGGATTGCTGCAGCTATTCGAGGTCTTTTTTTATTCCAGATGAATTTTTGGAGAGTTCGTTCTAGATCTCTGAAGTATGCCGTTGGTATTTTAATGGGAAGTGCGTTGAATTTATAGATTGCTTTGGGTAGTATGGACATTTTAATGATGTTGATTCTACCAATCCATGAACACGGTATGTTCTTCCATCTGTTTATGTCTTCCTCTATATCTTTTTTCAACGTCCTGTAGTTTTCTGAGTAGAGGTCTTTTACCTCTTTAGTTAAGTTTATTCCTAGGTAGCTTAATTTTTTTGGTGCGATGGTAAACGGGATTGTTTTTATAATCTCTCTTTCTGAAAGTTCACTATTGGTGTATAGAAATGCCTCGGATTTCTTGGGGTTAATTTTGTATCCTGCTACATTGCCAAATTCATGTATTAAGTCCAGTAGCTTTTTGATGGAGTCTCTAGGGTTTTGTATGTATAATATCATGTCGTCTGCAAATAAGGACAGTTTTACTTCCTCTTTTCCAATTTGGATGCCTTTTATTTCTTCTTCTTGCCGAATTGCAATGGCTAACACTTCCAGTACTATGTTGAACAGGAGTGGTGAGAGGGGGCATCCCTGTCTTGTTCCTGTTCTTAGGGGAAATGGTGTTAGTTTTTGTCCATTGAGTATGATGTTGGCTGTGGGCCTGTCATATATGGCTTTTATTATGTTGTGGTATGATCCTTCTACTCCCACCTTGCTGAGAGCTTTTATCAAAAATGGGTGTTGAATTTTGTCAAATGCTTTTTCTGCATCAATTGATATGACCATGTGGTTTTTTTCTTTCAATTTGTTTATGTGATGTATCACGTTTATTGATTTGCGGATATTGTACCATCCTTGCATCCCTGGGATAAATCCTACTTGGTCATGGTGTATGATCTTTCTGATGTACTGCTGGATCCGATTTGCTAAGATTTTGTTGAGGATGTCATATAGTTTCAATTTATTAAGTCATTTTTATTTAATGTGAGATACTTTTGGTCATAAATCTTGACCTTATGGAGATTATAAACTAGATATTGTGATTTGCAAACTCTTTTGCTTTTTAGCATGAAAAGATTGTAAATTATTACTGTGAAAATTTTAATTGTATTATTACTGTAAAAATACTGTTTAAATCAGTATTTAAACAGATGTAGTGAAATTGCTTTGACTGGGTGAAGTGTCCAGAGTCCCATCTGCTTTCTTTTACTTTACTTAATGGCCCCAGAAGCATTCTTATGGGATACCAAGAATAGTTTAAAAACCACATTGTGGCCAGAAAGAAAAGAAAAGAACACATCAAAAATTAATAATATAGGTTAGGAGCACACTATGAAGTTACACTGCCTGGATTAAACACATCTCTGCTACTTATTAGCTGTGTTATCCTATACAAGTAATTTCCAATTCGCATTTTTTATCAGATGAGGAAAGTAATACCTATGTCATAGGAGTTTTGTGGGGATAAGTGAGTTGATGAATATAAAGGTCTTAGGACAGTGACTGGCACATCATAAAAGAATTAGGTACGTATTAGGTCGATATTATTTTGTCTGTTTTTAAATTCAAGGAGTCAAGCCTAGTGACTTTGGAAAAACTCCAAATTCCATAGCCTGTATTTTTGTTCTTTCCTACAAGTCTTATTCCACTTTGGCTGGACTTAGTGAATGAAGAAAGAATTGAATATACTTTTATTTTTCACTGTATTATTCAGTAATGGAATTTATCATCTCCCTTTTCTGTGTCAGTTTAGTTCTCCTTAAGCAAATTGATAACCAACGGGTATAATAACGTGGAACTATGTATGAATATTCAGTCTACAGGGAATTAAAAATTTTTGAGTTCAGTTTATCCCTGAGTAGTTATGATCATAGGCATATACTACCATGTCCTGGTGGTACAACTAAGTTAACAAAATACCTTTCTAGTGCATATTACTCCGGTGAGAGAATGTCTAGTTTTTTTATTGGAGGTTATTTTAATTAGCATTAGTTGAGTAGATTCAGGAGCACTCCAACCTTGTCTTTTTCATTGTCAAGGCCTAGGAGGCTCATGATTGGCTTCCTGGAAGAAGCAACTCTTCAGATGGATTTGAAGCAGGGGAGTGATATGGTCTTTTCCACTGGAAAGCAGCATGGCGTAAGATGGTTGTTTTCAAACTTTTTACTTGGAAGTAGTAGGGCTCTTTAAATAGACTCTGGGAAGTCATTGAAAATTTTTATAGTAATCAAGGACCTGTCCATTATTCCTGTCATACAATGTAAAATCAGTTGTGAATTCCAACCTTTTTAAGGTCACTTTGTGATCTCGGGTTGGGAAAAAAAGTTACTCAGTAAATTCAAAAGAATGTTTAATAGAAAGTTTAGGATTTGGTGTTGTGTGTTTTTTAAGACTTAAAGAGAATGAGCAGTACTATACAGAGAGAACATTCTTTTAGGAAATTAGATTCTCATTATATTATAAAAACAGAGGAAAATGATTACTGAAGCTATTACTTCTATGTTCCTGTACTTCATAGCTTTGAATAGGATTCAAATAGAGTCACTAGAAAATATAATTGGTATTATTTAATATAATGCTATTCTCTCACCTTAGACATTCTTTTTCCTTTTATTGGAACACAAATTCTTGGAAGCACAGTTTAACATGAAGCTTTCTAATTTTATTCAAATTAACCAAAGTTATAGTTAAATGAGTGTGGTTTCCATCAAAAAAAGAAACACTTAAACCCCGAGACATAAGAATTTTTAAAAATACTTATGATGTTAAAGAAAATTACTTCTTCTGATAAACTGAGAATGTGACGGACTAAAAATTCAGAGTTCTTCCTAGGGCAAATTTTTATCTAATTCAGGAAATTAAACTCAATCATTTGAGTTCCTTCCATATTATGTGCCGAAAATTTCATGGCATGCTATCATCAAAAATGTGTTAAATCATCTATCAAGTGACAACTCCGTCAGGTGTTCTATTTTGATAACAATAAAGAAATGGAAACTCCCTTACTTGTATTAGATCCATTCACTTTCTCAACACAGATACTAGTGTTTTTACTTTTCTCATTGTTAAAACTAGGGTAAGGGAGAAGTATTCCTTTTACACTTGATCTTAGCCAAAAGGCCGAGAAGCGATAGGGAGAAGTATTCCTTTTAAAAGAGAGGGAGGACTGGGAAAAGAGACCTTGAATTCTCAGACAAATTATTTTGGGGAAGAGTATATATAACATAGTTCTGTAAGAATTTAGTTTTTATAGCTGGGGGAGAAATGGTATCTCTAAAATAATGCCTTGTACCTGTATAACTTGATTAATAATGATTTTTTCGTCATGAAAACATCTTTTCTTAACCTCAGATACAGGGTGGGACGATCTTATTTTTCTGCTCTTCACATTCTTCCAAATGAATATATACAAGTTTCTTTAGGATTAATACTTCTATTTCTGATAACTTAAATAATTTGCTTAATGACTTAAATATTGTTTGTCCCTAGTTCTATAATAGGATGAATATAGAATATAGGGAAATAGAGAGGTTATTTCAAGGAGTTGTAAATAAGTACATCTGGTTCTAATAAAGAATGGTTTTACATTACTCTGGCTATAAAAGATAACACCAATTTAATATAAATATGTTCATTAGGATTACTTACAGAGATCACATCTTAATTAATATGATTAGACTGAAGTATCTTGTGTTGATTTTTATTTGTAATTGAAAGGAAAATCTGTAATTTATAATGGTAACTACAAATATACCCCCCTCCAGAAAACCAAAGTGAAAGAAAAAATGGTTCTAGATTTACTTTTATTACCTAAAAATCAGTTTATTTTCTTGATGTTGAAATCTTTCTAACACATATTTTTCTCCTTTATTAAAATGTATACTTACATCATTAATATTTTATGGATGAACATTTCTAAAGTGTGTCAGGCTTATCCTCTAAATTATAAATTGGTATTATTAAATAGTGTCACTAGAAAATACAATATATTGTACTAATCGAGCCTTTAAAAGTAGAAAGCCAGGTTAAATCCCTATTAAGGACTTGTTTTGTTGTATTTAATGTATACATTTAAATTCCAATCTGTTGAAGCCAAGCTGTATATATATCCAAAAGGCCCTCACTTAGCGGATTTTTTTTAATCTTCAGATTATCTTCTTTCTATTTTAGTTTGTGAGTAGAAATGCTTATGGTGATGCTCATTATCCATGACTAACTTTATTAGTATTGTTACTTTGCCAATAATGGATGCTTAGTTCAATATTATTTTAGTACTATATGTATGGAAATCAATTGCTCAGTGTTATCAATAATCTCTTTACAATAAATTGTAAACTATACCAGGCAGGTCAGTGATCAAGCAATTAATTAAATCATTGCTTTAATTAATAATAATATTTAAAATAAGTTAGTAATTCTCATAAACTCATTAATATATTAACAGCCCAGTAACAAACCCACAGCCTCTGATAATAATAGTACCCTTCTTTGCATAGTGTCTGTTGTTTTTCATCATTGTCTCTCTCTTAATTTCTCTTCACAGAGGTGTTTGAATAAGGTGTCCTTATTTTACTGGTAATGAAATTGAGGCAAGAGAAGTTTAAGTAACATGTTACCTACTTAAACAAGTTAATAAATAAATTAAAACTGGGTTGTTATTCAGAATATTCTGAGGTCATCTATCTTCAAAATTATACTAAACAACTTAGAAGAAATCCCTTTAAAATGTTTTATTTTGGTCAAATGTACATAACAAAATTTACCATTTTAACCATTTTTTAAGTCTACAGTTTAGTGGGATTAAGTATAACATGTTTTGCAAACTTTTAAAATATTTTTTTAAGTTTATGCCAAATATATGGCCCCCATAATGCAAGATGCTTCCATAAAGTAATGTAATTGTTGTATAGTTCAAAACAGTTTACCTAGGAATTATATACATCTTTGTTCATTTGATGGTAAGAAGTTCCAAATAATTCAAGATCTCCTTTTAGAATTGTTATCATCCTAAACTATGACCAAAGAATAGGTATGAGTTAGACAGGGGAGAGGTGATGTTAGCTAGCTAGAGCAACAAACTGTGCAAAGACCCTAACATGGGCAAGTTTGAGGACAAAAAGGAGAATAACCTATGGAATAATATTTGAAGGGGAGTGATATAAAATGAATTAGAAAAAGTAGACAAAAGCCAGGTCATATAAGGGGATTTTGAATTTTAATGTATTACAAAAGCATTGAAGGTTCCAGGTTATCATCATTTCATTTGGTTTATTGTAATTCTCTCCTAGCTGATTTCTCTGCTTATACCCATAATCCCTGTGGTCTGTTTTAAAAAGAGTAGTCAGAGTGATTCTTTCCAACCAAAGGCATTTCCTGTTACTCTTTGTCTATAACACTAAATGCCTTTTCATTTCACTCAACAAAAGCTAAAGTCCTTAAAAGAGACCATAAAGCTGTATACAATCTGGCCCCCTACTATCTTACTTTCTCCCACTTTTCTCTGTGTTCACTTTTCTCCATCTTCACTAGCCAAGAATGTTCCAGACTGAGTGTCTTTGAACTTTAAATTTCCTATACCTGGAATGTTTTTTCTCCAAATATTTATATCCTTGCTCTCTCACTTCCTTCAGGTCTCTATTATCAGATTCTTCCCAACTCACTCTATGCAATAGTAACTACCCTCCCTACATTACGTACATCAATCATGACCTATATGTATTTGGGTTTTGTTTGCCTGTCTGCTTACCCGCTACTTCCAATGCACACGCACTCTCCATGAACTCAGGGGCTTTATTTTAGTCATTACTATAGCCCCATTATCTAGAACAGTGTCCCCATTATGTAGAAGGCACTCAAATTAATGAAAAGCAAAGGAAATCACAAGTGTGTCTCTAGTTTCTGAGTTATACATCAAAATGATAACCATTTAATGAAATTGGAGTGGTAGGAGGAGGGACAAAATTAGAAGAGTAGGTTCGTAGTGGGGAGAAGATAATTTAATTTTAGGATTATACAATTTGAAACATCCACATAGATCAGGGTGGGGAAACTATTTTCTGCCAAGGGCCATTTGCATATTTATACCATCATTCAAGGGCCATACAAAATTATCAACTTAAAAATTAGACTGCTATATTTGGTCAAACATTTAACTCACCGCTAATGCCTTGGCAGGGCCAGACCAAATGATTTCATGGGCCAGACGTTCCCCACTCCTGGCACAGATACATCATAGGCAGATTAGTATATATCCTATCTAATAATAGACAAACATGGTAATTAACCGTACCTCCGACACGCTTCCCATCGGCTAATCAGGGTGATATGCAAATTAACTGACAACCAAGATGGCGACCGGCAGCCAGGCAGCTGAAGCGAACAGGAGACTTGCTTGCTCCAGTGAAGGAGGAAGCCAAGGTTCCCCGCCTGCTGCCGACCAGCTCTGAGCTGCACTCTAAGCAACTATGCTGCAATTATAGAAGCTAAACAATCCCCAGAAACCTGCTTTCAGCCAGGCGGGCCTCAGAGCTGTAGTTGCAACAGTGTTTCAATTATAGAAGCTAAACAAACCCAGATACCTGCTTTTAGCAGCCGAGGTCTCAGAGCTGGAGCCGAGCCTCAGAGCTAAAGCCGGCTCTCAGCTCCAGTGACAGCCATAGAAGATAAATAAATCCCAGAATTAAAAAGAAAAAAAGGAGAGGTTGGGAGCTTCAGTCACCCGCCAGCCTGAAAACAGCCCTCAGCGCCTCATCCAGGCTGGCCAGGCACCCAAGCGGGACCCCCCACTCTGATCCGGGACATCCTTCAGGGCAAACCAGCCGGCCCCCACCCATGCACCAGGCCTCTATCCTATATAGTAACAGGGTAATATGCAAACTGACCCTAACAGCAGAAAGACTGGGAATGACTGGTCACTATGACACACACTGACCACCAGGGGGCAGATGCTCAATGCAGGGCTGCCCTCTGGTGGTCAGTGCGCTCTCACATGGGGGAGCTCTGCTCAGCCACAAGCCAGGCTGATGGCTGCCAGTACAGCAGTGGTGGTGGAGCCTCTCCTGCCGCCTCAGCAGTGCTAAGGATGTCCGACTGCAGTTTAGGCCTGCTCCCTGCTGGCAAGTGGACATCCCCCGAGGGCTGCCGGGCTGCCAGAGGGATGTCTGATTGCCATCTTAGGCCCAATCCCTTGGGGAGCAGGCCTAAGCCAGCAGGTGGTCACCCCCTAGGGGTCACAGAGTGCTAGAGGGCATAGGCCGGGCTGAGGGATCCCCTACCCCCGAGTGCACAAAGTTTTGTGCACCGGGCCTCTAGTTATTTATAAGAAAATTATTGATACTAAGATAGGTATACTTTAAGATTCCTCTTATCCTCATTAACTACCATAACAAAAGTATCTCTGTCATCTTCCTAAGACTTGTTCCATTAATCAGCTCTTCTTTATCTATACCTTTAGCCTCACCTGATCACTGTCTTTCTTTCAGCATACATACATGCTTAAGTCTTTTTTATTTTTCTATTTTTTAATATGTTTTTATTGGTTTTTATAGAGATAGGGAGAGGGATAGAGAGATAGAAACATTGATGAGAGAGAAATATCATTGATTGGCTGCCTTCTGCATGTCCCATACCTGGGATTGAACCCATAACCCAGGCATTTGCTCTGAGTGGCAATACAACTGGTGACGTCTTGGTTCATGGGTCAACATTCAACTAGTGAGCCACACCAGCTGGGCGGTTAAGGCCTTTTTAAACTGGATAGGAGGGGTGGAGTGAAGAGGAGCATTGACCTTGAAAAGGGTGGTCTTTCTCATCTCTCATTCAGTAGTTCTTATCTCTGTAGCATAGTTGTGGATGGGTGGGGAGAGATTAACCACAGAACTTACATGCATATATACTACATAACCAATAGACACACACTGTACTAGGTGTACCAGTTAATAATGCGGATTTTTTTCAATAGATGGAGTTACACATATGTTGATATATATGCGATTTGATATGTATGCTATTTTTTTGTATTGACAACAAGCTTCAAAATTTCATATGTCAAATTTTCTGAAGGTGTTAACATCATAGATATTTTTACACTTAAAAATGTTGAATTTCATGCCCAAAAAGAGCATTTGCAGGAAGTTTTAATTCATTATTTTGAAGTCCTGCTGAACACTTTGGGAAGCTTATGGTGAACATGCTCCATCTCAAGATACTTGTGAACGCTGGTTTAAACGCTTTAAAAGTAATGATTTCGATGTGAAAGACAAAGAACATCCAGGTCAACTGAAAAAGTTTGAAGACCAACAATTACAAGCATTATTGGATGAAGATGTGTGTCAGTCTCAAAAACAACTTGCAGAAAGATTAAACATTGCTCAGCAAACAATTTCCGATCATTTACAAGCAATGGGAAAGATTTTAAAGGAAGGAAAATAGGTGCCACATCAACTGAACGAAAGACAAATGGAAAACCGAAAAGTCATCAGTAAAGTGTTGCTTCAACGGCACAAAAGAAAGTCTTTTTTGCATCGATTGGTGACTGGTGATGAAAAGTGGATTTATTTTGAGAATCCCAAACAAACAAAATCATAGGTTGATCCAGGTCAACCGTCAACATTGACTGCAAGGCCAAATCACTTCGGAAAGAAGACAGTGCTCTGCATTTGGTGGGATCAGGAAGGTGCGGTGTATTATGAGCTTCTAAAACCAGGTGAAACCATTAATACTGATCACTACCAACAACAAATAATCAATTTGAACCACACTTTGATTGTGAAATGACCAGAATGTGCCAGAAGACACAGCAAAGTAATTTTGCTTCATGTAGTACACCATCACACACTTCAAAACCAGTTAAAGACACATTAAAAGATCTTGCCTGGGAACTATTAACCTACCCACTATATTCACCAGACCTTGCTCCTTCAGATTACCACTTGTTCCAATTGATGGCACACGCACTTTCTGAGCAGCACTTCAAAACATACGAAGAAGTGGAAAATTGGGTCTCTGAATGGTTTGCCTCAAAACAAGAAAAGTTCTATTGGGACGGTATCCACTAATTATCTGAAAGATGGGGGAAATGTGTAGCTAGCGATGGACATTACTTTGAATAAAGCACTTTTGATGTTTCTCTTGAAATTATCATGTTTTCTTTGATTACAAAATCCACTTTATTAACCAGTATACCTAGTAGTGTGTTGAAGGTCTGGGGTGGGGAAGAGGGACAGTGTGAGCAAGAATGGGTCAATGGGGGGCGAGGGGGTGGGTGGGAATATCCTATATAATAAAAGGGTAATAGGCAAATTGACCCTAAAGGCAGAACAGATGGGAGCAACAGGTGGCTATGACATGCGTTAACCACCAGGGGGCAGATGCTCAATGCAGGAGCTGCCCCCTGGTGGTCAGTGTGCTCCCACAGGGGATCTCTACTCAGTCACAAGCCAGGCTGACAGGCTGATGGCTGTAAGCACAGCAACAGTGGCGGGAGCCTCTCCAGCCTCCTTGGCAGCATTAAGGATGTTCGAATGTGGCTCCCTGGCTGCCAAAGGGATGTTTGACTGCCAGCTTAGGCCCGATTCCCCCAGGGAGGGGGCCTACTCTTGCAGGTGGACATCCCCTGAGGGGTCCTGGACTATAAGAGGGCGCTGGCCAGGCTGAGCGATTCCCACCCCCCAGTGCACCAATTTTTGTGCACCGGGCCTCTAGTCTATAATACTTTAAACAGTAAAGATAATTTTCTTTAAAAAGCTTGAATTTTTGGAGACTGACAACTTGTATTCAAATTCTAGTTCTGCCACTTATAAATTATGTGACCTTGGATAAGAATAAGAAGCTTCTTGCTGGGTCAGTGTGGCTCAGTGGTTGAATGTCTACCGATGATCCTGGAGGTCACGGTTTGATTCTGGTCAGGGCCCATGCTTCGGTTGTCGGCTTGATCCCCAGTAGGGGGTGTTCAGGAGGCAGCTGATCAAGGATTCTCTCTCATCATTGATGTTTCTGTCTCTCCATCTTCCTTCCTCTCTGATATCAGTAATAAAAATATTTTTAAAACATTTTTTTAAAGAACTTTTTAATTTTTTCTTCTGTTAAATGAAAGTAAAGTTCTTACAAAGTGTTTGGCAGATAATAAGCAGCATTTAAGTATCAACTGCTGTTATGTTGTTATCTTCACTATCATACCATAGCATAGAAATTGCTTTTTATAAGGTTACTCTTGACCTCCTATTTGCTGCATTCTTTATCTTTGAAAAGTTAACATCTTATCACTGACAAATCTCAAGTCTGTCTCAACCATAATTTTCTCTCTTGACTGTCCCTCCAAAATATAACTACTAGGGGCCCAGTGCATGAATTCGTGCAGTGGTGGCGTCCCTTGGACTGGCCAGTGATGGGGACCAATTGGGGTTGTCTTACCCAGTCCCAATCAGGGTCGATCAGGGCCGGCCAGCCAGGGGGAGGGACTGCGGGAGTTCGGCCAGCTGCAGGAGGTTGACTATGGGAGTGCACTGACCACCAGGGGGCAGCTCCTGCATTGAGCGTCTGCCCCCTGGTGGTCAGTGCGCATCATAATGGTCACTTAGGCTTTTATAGCTATAGATTAGATAGACATTGTGCCTAGCTTATATATTATAGATAACTCAAACTCAACAAGACTAAAAGTATATTCCCAGATTCCTCATCCTTTTCTTACATTCTCTTGTAAGTAAACCATCCATCTAGTAACTCAAGTAAAAAACCTGAGACTTATTAGCCCAAGTCCTGATCATTCTACTGCCTCTTAAATATCACTCTCGTGTCAGTACACTGTCTCAGTACTTGAACATCTTTTATGTGAACTACTAACACATTGTGGACCAGTAGTTTTATTGCTAGCTTTACCCAGTGGCCAGATAAGTCTCTATTGAATGAGTACAAAAAAATTTTACGTAAATGTTAAAGGCATGCTTTAAAATTAAATACCCATTGCATTTTGAAGTTATTTATTACATATTCTTATAAGCTAATATCTTTTTAAAGTATACTTTGTAAAACACTGTGTAATATGAAGCGAGAATTCTCGTGATCTGTCCACAATGTGTTAAAATACTACTATATCTAGAACTCTCCTCTTTGTTCCATGGTTTATCCTCTTCCAGTCCATTTAGTAGACTGCTTTGAGTCATTGTTTTAAAATGCAAGTATGATTATGTTACCTCTTTGCTTAAAACCCATGTCCCATCATCTAAAGGATAACATCCAAACTCAATCTTACCTACCTCTTTAGCCAAAACTGAAGGTCCTTGAAATTTCTTATTTTTCAAGCCTCTTTGTGTACGCTGTCACCTTTTCACTAGTTGTCTTTCCTACATCTCCTGATCCTTCTTGTTTTATGCTGGCAAATACTTATTATATAGTGAGAATCATGAAAATAGAGATATCTTTGGTTTTCTTTTATATCCCCAATGTTTCTTTTATATCCCCAATGCTTGGCACACTCTCAGTAAGTACATTAGAACAGTGTTTCTCACAATGTGTCAATGAATGAGACAGTACTGCTCGGCAATAAAATAAGTATAGAAATTAAGAGTAAGTGGTCCAAAACTTTTACAGGAAAAGTTTACGTCTACTAAATCTAATAAAAATGGAGCGATGGTTTTTATTTCATTTTCCTAGTGATTCATCTGTCTGTGACGATTTGGGAAACATTTTTTAAAGTACTTCTTCACATAGATGGTTTGAGAATGTACTACATTAGAAAACTTACCATGGGAGGAGACTTGATTTGGGATGGTAAACACACAATACAATATACAGATTATGTATTATAGAATTGTACACCTAAAACCTATATAATTTGATTAACCAGTGGCACGCTAATAAATTCAACTAAAAAAAGGAAAACCTACCAGACATGTTAGAACTTGACCTATACCAGATTAATGATATTTCTGGAGCTTTCTAAACTCCAAAGAAGCATAATAGTTTTAAAAAGAATTATATATATAGTAGAGGCCCGGTGCATGAATTTATGCTCCAGTGGGGGTCCCTTGGCCTGGCCTGTGGGATCGGGCCAAAACCAACTCTCCGACATCCCCTGAGGGGTCTCAGATTGCAAGAGGGCGCAGACCAGGTTGAGGGAACCCACCCGTGCACGATCGTGGCTGGGGAGGGATGCGAGAGGGCTCCAGGGCATGTCCGGCCTGTCTCATTCAGTCCCGATTGGCCGGACCCCAGCAGCAAGCTAACCTACTGGTCGGAGCGTCTGCCCCCTGGTGGTCAGTGCTCATAATAGCGAGCGGTTGAGCGGCCTTATATCATTAGCATATTACACTTTGATTGGTTGAATGGCCAACCAGACAACCAGACACTTAGCATATTAGGCTCTTATTATATAGGATTTATTCCTTGCAACTGAAGGGTCAGAGACCTAACAATATATATAAAGTCCAAAAAATACTACAGTTTATGTCCCTCCAATGTTACTGATCTGTAGCACTTAGATTAGGCTGCCATGTTAATCACAGCTTGGCAGAGCATACCCCCACCACTATGCAAATAGTTCCTTGAATGACTTCTGTGAATGATATGAAAAAAAAAATTTTTAAGAACATTATTTCTATACTTCTGGAGACTCTTAAAATAATCTGTTCTTAATAAATACTTGTTGAATGATTATTAGGTAAATTTAAAATTTTTATTATGAAGACTAGAGGCCCGATGCAGAAATTCATGCACTGGGGGGATGTCCCTCAGCCTGGCCTGCACCCTCTCACAATCTGGGACCCCTAAAGGGATGTCCGACTGCCGGGAGCAGGCCTAAACCAGCAGTCTGACATCCCCCAAGGGATGTAGCAGTGCGGCAAGCGGCCAGGACGGAGCCAGAACCAGGGCCAGGCGCCATGCCACTCGCACTCATCCTGGCCCACTGTGCCTGCTGCCACCTCTCAGTAGTGCTGCTGTGGAGTCAGGTGAGGCTCCCGCCGCCACAGCTGCACTCGCCAGCCCTGAACCCAGCTTCTGGCTGAGCAGTACTCCCCCTGTGGGAGCGCACTGACCACCAGGGGACAACTCCTGTGTTGAGTGTCTACCCCAGCCGTGGGCAAACTACGGCCCACGGGCCGGATCCAGCCCATTCGGCTGTTCTATCCGGCCCGCGGAGCCGAAAGAGCGGAGGGTTCTCTTGCTCTCCCCTCCGCTCCTTCACCAGCAGCAGTGTTAACATGTATTAGTTCACACAAACACTCCATCCATGCTTTTGTTCCGGCCCTCCGGTCCAGTTTAAGAACCCATTGTGGCCCTCGAGTCAAAAAGTTTGCCCACCCCTGGTCTACCCTCTGGTGGTCAGTGCACATCATAGTGACTAGTCGACCCGTAGTTCTGTCGTAATGGTCGCTTAGGCTTTTATATATAGAGATAGAGATAATCAGAAACTTTCATGGTTCATACTATCACATACAGTCTTTAAATTTCTGTTTCAACTCACCTTAAGTATTTAATGGATATGGGCCTAGGATAATGAAATGATACAGAGTAGTATGTGACTTGGTAGTTAAACCAGTTAATTTTTAAATAATTTTTTTCTGTTGTTTCTTTCTGTATGCCTTTGCAGAAGAACTAAAAGATCAACAAACCACACAGTTCTTAATACTTATTTACTACAAATTGTTTCTTTACTGAATATTAAGTGCAAGGGATTGACCACATACAAAATTATAAGGAGTTATTGTTTTTCTTAAGTTCACCTTTAACTATCTTGCTTGGCTAAAATGTTGGCATTTATTTCACTATGTGAACCAATTTTGAATTATTTTTTTAAAATATATTTTATTGATTTTTTGCAGAGAGGAAGGGAGAGGGATAGAGAGTCAGAAACATTGATGAGAAAGAAACATCGATCAGCTGCCTCCTGTATACCCCCCGCTGGGGATGTGCCCTCAACCAAGGTACATGCCCTTGACCGGAATCAAACCCAGGACCCTTCAGTCCGCAGGCCAACGCTCTATCCATTGAGCCAAACCGGTTAGGGCCAGTTTTGAATTATTAATGGGGTAGTAGATGAGACACTAAATATTAAAATTCAATTCATACGCTTTAGTTTTTAAAAATAAATATAACTGCCCTAACCAGTTTGGTTCAGTGGATAGAATGTCGGCCTGCGGACTAAAGGGTCCCGGGTTTGATTGATTGTGGTCAAGGGCATGTACCTTGGTTGTAGGCATATCCCGGTAGGGGGTGTGCAGGAGGCAGCTGATCGATGTTTCTCATCAATGTTTCTCTCTACCCCTCTCCCTTCCTCTCTGTAAAAAAAATCAATAAAATATATATTTTTTTAAAAATAAAAATAAATATAACATACTGTTTATTAATGTTATTAGAACTATTTGGTTTTAGCATGCTTCCCATAAAGTGAATATCCTATATAATAAAAGGCTTGTATGCAAATCGACCAAACGGCAGAGCGACTGGTCGCTATGATACACACTGACCACCAGGGGGCAGATGCTCAACACAGGAGCTGCCCCCTGGTGGTCAGTGCGCTCCCAAAGGGGGAGCGCCACACAGCCAGAAGCCCTGAGCCAGGTTTACAGCTGGCGAGCGCAACGTTGGTGGTGGGAGCCTCTCCTGCCTCCATGGCTCCCAGACTACAAGAGAGCACAGGCCAGGCTGAGGGATTCCCCTCCCCCCCCCCCCCAATGCACAAATTTCATGCACCAGGCCTCTAGTGTAAACATAAAATCCCTCACTAAATACCCTGTTACTTTAAAAAATTAGACATTTGCTATTATAGTCTAGTGGTTTTAAAACCTCATTTAAATACACATACCAGAAACGTTATAGCATTTTTCTTTGTGTAATCATTGTCAATATCCTAGAAGCTTTCAAATTTATATTGCAAGTGGTCCTGTCCAATTTCTACGTTTAGCTTTTAAGATAAAAATCAATGGTGTTTACATAATTATGGCTTTTTTAGCACCAATAGCTCTAGTTACAGATTTACTCGTGGCAAGTAACAGTCTTTTTGACAATCTTAGAATTCTTTTTACTCAATTCTGTAGATGAGGAGGGGAGGGAATCATTAACATTTCTTTGCTAGCCAACAAAATGTTTTCCATTAGTTCTCATACTTATTGGGACATTTTTTTGAATTCGGGTTGTGTGTAAAGAAGAAATTCCATAGATTTTGAAGGAAAGGGTGACAGCACGGACTTTATGTAAAGTTTAATTTTATTCATGCTTTAAAAATATTGACCATATTAATAATAATATTATTAATATATAACATAATGATATATATTAAAATACTAGAACATTACTGTCCAGTTCAAAAATGCTGCCGTAAAATTTCAATATTTTAAGTAGAGTGTATGCTAGTTCTCTTAACTGACTAGTTGGGAATGGGGGGAAACCTAGTTCAATAAGTTTCTTAAACTAAAAAAAATAAAAGGGAAGTTACATCCCCTTATATCTCATTTACTTAAATGTGTTTTTTAAAGAAAGCTTGAAGAGAGAATGACAATACAAATGGAAAAGCTATATAATTGTATTTGCTTTCCCAAAATGGGTGGCAAAGCTTCAGAATTGATCTCTCAAATGTAATGAGATTTGCCTTTCCTAGGGAAGAAAGTCACAAAAGATAAAATATCAGGTGTCTTAAAAATACCTCATTTTTAAAACCTTGATGAAGGGGCAGGCTTATATTTGTAGTTCTTCATTGTAAAAGTATTTATTACAGTTTCCTGTCTCATCTATTTAATTACTGAACTATAATCAATATTCCAGTATTAACAGAATGCTTCAGGATTATTACAGTACCTTTTTATAATGTTTTCACTATTTTCATGACTAATTGAAAAACAGTAACATGGCAAATAAGAAAATTCTTTATCCATCTAATCTTAAAGTCAAAAAAAAAAATTGGGGGGAGGTATTCTAAGGTTATTTTAACCATGGATTACTTCATATTTTTTAAATCATAATAAAATGGTTTTCTCGTTTTAGGTTGAGGGTTTTTTTAATTTTTTTTAGTATTTATTGGTTTGAAAGTGTAGCTACTTTTTATTAAAGGACTATAAGAGGCTTTACATTTCGATCAGTTACAGAATGAGTTATACAACTCAGAGGCTTTAGGTAATCAAAAATTAAGTTTGTTTTCTTTCCTGTTCTAGTTACCGGTTTACTAAAATAGTGAGCATACATGATCACTTGAAAATTGGGCTTCTGGAGCACCTGAACAGAAAGGGAGTGGTTCATAATCAGCATTACAAAAGACAACTTTCTCTTTTTGAAGGGGATTACTTTGGCTATTTTCCAGGTACTGGGGAAATTCCAGATTCATTACAAATTATTGGGATTGCTGCTAATTATTCATTTCCTAAAACATGTTGATTACCGACTTGAGATTTGGTAATATAGTAGAACTTTATTTCACTTCATCAATTTTTTTTAAACTGTAGAACTTTATAGTGAAATACAAATTTAGACTCCTATGAGTCATTTTTTCAGAGAGCTCTAGAAACATCAACCTTATTAATGAAAACATATTTAATAGGAGAACTTTTTGAAAATAAAGCAATAGAATTTGTGCATGTGAATATAAGAAATATTTGCAAAGCATTGTAGTCTTTCCAAATTATAAAATATAAAGTATTTTATATAGTATTCCATTTTTAAGAATTTGGGTTAAGGATGAAAATTTATGAGAGTTTCTCATAGAGAATTAAAACTTTATGCATTCTTTTTTAAAATAGTTTTTCATTGTGGCAATGGTTAAGGTCTATATACATTGAACCATATAGCAGAATGTCTATGTGATGAGACATTTGATTATTTAGAAGAATTCTCTAGAATTTTTATATCTTGTTACAGGTTGAAGATTTGGGGGAAAGAGTCTTCATAAAAATATATATCTAACTATTTTTCCTTCATTTATCTTTTACTTATATGTATTTAGCTTGATAGTTATTGGGGGCATTCAAAATAGTTACTTTCTTTCTTAGGCAAGCCTCTTTAGGCATTACAGGATTTGGACTTTATTTTTGAGTTGTAGGACTTTTAGACAGGTTATATTATATAACAGGGTGCAATTCAGATTTCTTTAGTCAAGTGTTTTCCTTCTCTCAATCTCTGTAGGGACTGCTTCTAATCTTTCTACCATACAGGTTTTCATTCATTCAGTACACTTTATTGAGGTATGTGCCAGGCATTGTGCTAGACCCTGAGGTACAAAGGAGAATAAGACATGGACTCTGCTCTCAAGTTTAATATAAGTGAGTTCAAGGTATAGAGTTAGCCCAGAGGAAAGAGTATTATTAGTTCTTCCTTGAGGTGCTAAGGAAGATGTATCATTTGTAAGAGGTGCTGAGTGTTAAAGAAGAAGTAGTAATCTTACAGGGGAAGAATATTCTAAGAAGGAGTACATGCTAAGGCTCAATTTAAATCATTAAACCTAAGAATATGTCTTAAGATCCTAATTCAGATTTACATTCAAGAATACTCTTATTACTCATGGTTTCCATTTTAAATGCATATGTAAACATAAATACAGAACCACAAAGCCACTTTGAGGAATAAATACTTAGCAGTCCTGTCTCCTCACAAAATGATTGGCTTGCACATACACCAGCCATTTTCATCATCCCTTATGCATCAACATTTCGTAACAGCTTATGTCTGAAAACTTTCCATTTAGGCAGCTAGTCATTATATCACAAAGGCTAAATTAATGAATGCCCAAAGCCTACCAAATAATATGAAATGTAGTTTTTTAATCCTTAGGTCTTTAAATGCTCTTGTCAATTTTACACACTTTAACTTGCCTAAGGATCATAAAATATATTTAAATATAGAAATATTTAGCCTAGTTGATGAGTGCATTTGACTCTTCGTTAATGTGAATCTTTCACTTTTTTTCTTTTGCATTAAGAATTGTAACCACTGGGGGAAGAAAAAAAAAAAGAATTGTAACCACTGGTACATAATACTTTTCTTTATTCTCATTATTGCTTTATTTTTAACATGGTATTTGACAAAATTCTCAATTTTAGGACCAACTCTAGGCACACTTACGATGTAAACAAAATGTGACTTAAGGTAATGTATTGAATAATCAGGCACATTACTTCATATATGGACCTCATTTTTTGGTGATTAATTGTAAGAGATAGTTCTCCCTGAAATACTGAAGTGTTAGCATATGTCAATGTCAGACAGTTGAAATCAAATTAAGAGAGGTAAAGTTCAAAATGGCAAGTGACTGGTAGAGTGTCACAAAACTCCTGAGTAACCATAAAAATAGCATATTAATACTGTCTATATGTTTTATTTTGTTCTTATGAAACATTCATATACTGTTTTTGCTAAGAAAAACCATGTATATTATGGAAGGATGAGTTTGTTCTCTTTACAGTTTAAGAATCCTTGAAAGTAAGATATATATCTACATAGGCACAACATATGTTGTGTGTGACTTCTAGTCCATATTATATTACTCAGTAAAGTATCTTACAAGTTTAGAAGGAAATTTCCTATGTCAGCACTTGTATGACTTTTAATACATGTGTGTCTTAAGAAAGGAATTGTTTTAGGTACAGTCCTAACCAGATAGGGAAGTGATCATTTTTGTAGTAGAACTTTTGAGAGAGATACTTCAGAACTCTGGTTTTGATTTTTATTATTGAACTAATGAAAATTATTTTTAAAATATATTTACTGGTGCCAGTCCATGTATCAAATTTTCTTATATTTGTCAAAGATGTTTATTTTTCTAAAATAGCCTCATGTCAAAATATTGAATAATGAGTTGCATACATCATAAATCAAGCTGCCTGACCAACTTTAAGTAACTGTCTTTTTTCTTCAGAGTGATGGCATTTCATACTGATATCACCTGGAGCATGAAAATATTTTAGTTGTTTTACCTCTATTCCAGTTATACCTTGAAATTTATATCAGAAGTTATAAGAACTTTTAATATTTTGATTGGTTTTTATACTATGTCAAGAATATAGTGACTCCTAGAATAATGTTATTTTCTAGTAGAAAAGCATGGTATTTTCAGGATGTGATAGAAAAGTCTGACATCAGTTTAGTTTTTAAACTATTATGATATGTGCATTCGTAGAACAATTAAACTGGCTATTGAATTTCTGTATTTATGTGTTTATACAAATTTAGAAACTATAGCTTGTTAGTTTCTTAAAACATTATGTTCAACGAATATTATGTTTTGGGGGGCCATTTAGGACTTAGTGGTTTAAATATAAAGTTTATCTCAAAATATATTGGTTATGATATCTTGACAGGCAGTTATTTATCTTTAAAACTGTTTATGTTTGTTTTGTTTGTTGACATTGAATTATATTCATTTACAAACTGGCATGTGTCACTATGAAAATGAGCACTGGTCTCTGTGTCAGGGACTTTTTAAAAATCCATTCAGAGACACTGCAGATAGTGGACTGAATGAAAGTCAGACAAAGGGATGTAATAGGTGGTGGTTCTTCTTTTGATTTTAGTATTCAAGTACAAGTGCTTGGAGAAATTTGGTATTATTTATTATAAGCAAATTTTTTTTTGCCTCACTTAGTAATTTTTTTCAACAAAAATTTGAGTACTGTGCCAAACAGTGAAAGAAAAGAGCTTAAAAAAAAAAAAGCATAAATACATTAGTAAACATAGGCAAAAACTTTTTTTTAAGTGTTTTTATTGATTTCAGAGAAAGGAGAGGAGAGGGAGAGAGAGATAGAGACATCAGTGATGAGAGAGAATCATTGATCGGCTGCCTCCTGAACACCCCCTACTGGGGATCAAGCCTGTAACCTGGGCCTGTACCCTGATTGGGAATCAAACTGTGACCTCCTGGTTCATGGGTCAAAGTTCAACCATTGAGCCACTCTGACTGGGGTAGGCAAAAGCATTTTTGTTAAGCATACGTTTATTGTATGCGTGCTAAGTGCCAAGTAAAATGGGTGCTCAGTGCTGGAGATACCAAATGTATCATGATTCGTCCTATCATGGAGGTCTCATTCCATTTGGCAAGACAGACAAACTAAAAATTAAAGTTACAATATGTTATAAAATACATAGTGAAGTAATAAAAGTGAGCGCTAAGCACTGTGGAAACATGTATGAGGAAACAATGTAAGGGAGTCAGGGAAGGCTTCCCAGACAGGATTCCTGAATCTTTTTTTTTTTTAATATACTTTTATTGATTTCAGAGAGGAAAGGAGAAGGGAGATAGATAGAAACATTAATGATGGGAAACAATCATTGATTGCTTGCCTCCTGCATGCCTCACACTGGGCATCGAGCCCACAACCCAGACATGTGCCCTGACTGGGAATTGAGCCGTTACCTCCTGGTTCATAGGTCGATGCTCAATCATTGAGCCACCCAGTTAGGCAGGATTTTTTAATCCAAGAGATAAACTCTTTTAGAGATCTAAGATTTTAATCTGAAATTGCTATTAAAGAATTTATAGCAAGGAACATTTATAGAAGATCACTCTGATGCAATTAGTAAACTAAGAAATTTTCGGTTATATTTAGAAGATAAGGATATATGTGAATAATTAAGTACAAACAATATTCAAAAATTTATGTTTGCACTACTTGGTTATTTGAGGTGTTTCATAAAGCCATAAATTAGGTTCTTTGTATAACTGTACTACAGACAGTAGTGGAATATTCTTATTACAACCCTGAGTTGTGATCAGATATAAGGAATTGATAATGGCTGGAAATGTTGTCTGACTTCCCCTTTGCCTCAATGACTAGTGTTGATTCTGTTTATACTAACTCAGATGATACCACTAAGTGATGGCTTTGCTCTGTATAGCCATGGTATAGTCTTGGTTGCCTGGCCCTAACTTCAGTGCTTGGTTTATAATTAAGAGAACAATCAAAAGGAAAAGAGAAAATGAAACTCAGAAGGCATGTAACATTATGAAAGGTTGAGATTTAAAAGGAGTTAAGCAGAAAGATAGAAAGGGATCCTTTCCCTAATTGCCTCTTGTATTTTAACCTACCTCTATCTTTTTGCTCAGATAAAAAAGAATTTCTGCTGAAAATGGCGTATTAATGATTCCAAAGCTTATATAGCCAACCCCAAATATTTTTAACTGTTTATATGGTTTTCATTGCCTAAGAATTAATATAACAAATTCCATGATGGTATAGGTAATCACTCCTTTTGCCTTGACTTGGGGGCTAGATATAAAAAACTTCCCAAATAGATATTATGGCTACTTAAGTAAACATAATTTGGTTTATAATTGAAACCAAGAAGTAGAATACCATAACTTATTTTTTTTAATTGAATATGCCTAATTTCGGGGTTTTAGCCGAACAGTACATGTATATAATCATAGATTATAGCATCCAAGTTATCACCATGAATCCAGTAGTCTGGACCTTTCATAGCTATCAAGACTATTTAAGTTAACCCAAATGAGTGGTGAGCAAGCTTTGAAAAACTTTGATTTCTATTCATATAAATCTGAGTTCTCATAAGAGTGGATTTGCACTTCTTTACAGCTTCACTTAAAGCACTTAGCCACTTTCCTCCAAGACAAATATCTTCCTTCAGAAAAAATTTAAAAAGTTACCTATATGACTATATGTCTGTATCATTCATTATATATTCTTAATGACTCTAGGCCTCTAATCAATAAAGTTATAGTGGATTCATATTATATGGTATTATCAGCTTAAAATTACTCCATCTTGAGATAAAATATTGTGGAAAAAATGTACTTCTGCTTTTTATTTTAAATCCTGAATTATTTAATTCAAACCAGAAAATAGTTGGAGAAATAACTTATTCATACTTTTATTTTAATCTTGCCATAAAGGAAAATTTGATTGTTATGATATTGAAGAAGAGCTTGAAGAAGTAAAAACATACTTAGCCAGAGTTCACATAACTAAAGCTTGTTTTTTCAGACTCATTTAATCAGTACTATTCCAGCTAAAAATGTCTGACCAAATGAAAAATTTAAAGCCTGCTCTTTCATGATAAGGAATTGACAGTGAAAGCAGTAAATACTCTTTTAAGTTAATTTTGTGCTTGCACTCTATCTCAGTTTTTACCTACTCAGGCTAATTTGCAGGTGCCTGGGATGAGTAGACAAAGCCATAATATCTACCAATCAAGTAAAAGAAGGAAAGAAAACTCTGAGCTACCCTCCCAGTTAACAAGGTAGTTTGCTGTGGTTAAAATTAATGCAGATTTTACAGCAACAAATATTAGCATTATCATTTATTATACGTAATCGATTTAAAATTTGGGAAATGAATATTTGAGTGCATATTTTGAGTGTTTATTTAACCAGTTATTTATCGGTGCAAGAGGCCATCATTTAAATTTTTCTCTATATGTTGTGGCAAATCAATTTGTTTCTTTCTTCATATTTAACATGTTTAACATGTGTGGTTACTTTGACTTGAAAATATATTTTATTCTTTGCAGTGTTTGAGCAACACACCACCGCTTACTGAATATTTCCTCAATGACAAGTATCAAGAAGAACTGAATTTTGACAATCCCTTAGGAATGAGAGGTGAAATAGCTAAATCTTATGCTGAATTGATCAAGCAAATGTGGTCTGGAAAATTTAGCTATGTCACACCAAGAGCTTTTAAGGTTAGTATAGTAGATATATTTTTAATGAGGGCTATCTCCACTCCTAGAGGACAAAAATTGGTTCTCATAGCTATTACAATGGTTTGTAGCCTTGCAAAGGGACACAGCACCATAAATAGATAAAGAGTATTATTTCTGGTCTTAAATTTTCCAGCTGGGGGATGGGACAAATGATTAATTTAAAAATGTCTTTAAAGGCTCTGAGGGGTGGGTAGGAAAGTAATGATAGAATGAAATTTTATGTGTAATTCTTAAACTTTTTTAAGTTTAATTTATAAAGTAGTGACTTCTTAGAATCAATAAAATCTAAAGTAGTTTAGTTTGTTATTGAATTTATTTTTAATTAAGCAGTTTTCAGCCATTTTTATACAAACATTTTAAATGACATTTAAATATATAGGACATGTAGGCAACATTTTATTATCTGTATAATAGTTCTTTAAAACTAAAAACCAACAATAAAAAAGTCTCTGGCATTTAACTTTCTAAACCTTGGAAAAACCAGTTCTCAATCCTTCCCCATGTTTAGTTTCATGAGTTTCATTTTATTAAATATTGCTGTGTAAATAGGCTTTTGATATCTGACTCTTTTTTCACATTTCTTTTTAGTCTCATCAAAGAAATACTTAGTACTGCAAAGACTAGGGACATTATATGTGAACATGCATATTCCTGTTATCTCTATGAGATTCATCCTTTTTACACAAAAAAAAACAAAATGAGAACTATGTAATTTTTTCTAGTGACCTAGAAATCCTAAATTTTAATAATTCTTTTTATAAAACTTTACGATATTTTCTCCTTGTTCTTTCTTCAGGTCAACATTTCTGTTTTACAGACTAGTTATTTTAAAACATTTTTTAAATGTGTAATTATATGTATTTATATGTGTAATTATCATATTTGCAAATGACTATAAAAGTGTCCATAGGTGATTTGGGGTTTAAATAAATTTTTGCAAGTAGATGAATTCACAAATAGAAATCCATGAATAATGAGAATTAACTATGTAATTTTTTAATCAACCTGTCCCTAGAACTGATTTTATAGTTTTGCTTTTCTTACAGACACAGGTAGGACGTTTTGCACCACAGTTCTCTGGATACCAGCAGCAGGACTGTCAAGAACTATTAGCTTTCCTGTTAGATGGACTACATGAGGATTTGAATAGAATTAGGAAAAAACCATATATACAATTAAAAGATGCTGATGGAAGGGCAGATAAGGTAAATTTAATTATGTTATTGTCACCATTGTTTTAATAATGTAATATCTCTGTGTAATATGTGTCTATTTTCCTTATAGGTAGTTGCTGAAGAAGCCTGGGAAAACCATTTAAAAAGAAATGATTCTATCATAGTAGACATATTTCATGGCCTTTTCAAATCAACTCTAGTTTGTCCTAAATGTGATAAGATTTCAGTAACATTTGATCCTTTTTGTTACTTGACACTTCCATTGCCCATGAAAAAAGAACGTACCTTGGAAGTTTATTTAGTTAGAATGGATCCACTTACCAAACCTATGCAGGTAAGTAATGTTTTTTGTTTTTTTTTGCATTTGCTATTTTTATTAAAAAATTAGTATTGAGTCCTTATGGCTCAAGAACAATCTAATAATAATATATGTTTGTTTATGTAAGATTTTTATAAACTAAATACTTTATTTTTTTTTTTATTTTTTATTTTTTATTGCTTAAAGTATTACAAAGGGTATTACATATGTGTCCATTTTATCCCCCCGCCCTAGACAGTCCCCTAGCCTCCCCTATCCCCCAATGTCTTATGTCCACTGGTTATGCTTATATGCATGCATACAAGTCCTTTAGTTGATCTCTTACCCCCTACCTCCTGCCCCGCAACCCTCCCCGGCCTTCCTGCTGCAGTTTGACAATCTGTTTGAGGCAGCTCTGCCTCTGTATCTATTATTGTTCAAAAGTTTATAATGGTCTCTATTATCCATGAATGAGTGAGATCATGTGGTATTTTTCCTTCATTGACTGGCTTATTTCACTTAGCATAATGCTCTCCAGTTCCATCCATGACGTTGCAAATGGTAAGAGTTCCTTCCTTTTTAGAGCAGCATAGTATTCCATCGTGTAGATGTACCACAGTTTTCTAATCCATTCATCTACTGATGGGCACTTAGGCTGTTTCCAGATCTTAGCTATGGTGAATTGTGCTGCTATGAACATAGGGGTGCATATATCCTTTCTGATTGGTGTTTCTGGTTTCTTGGGATATATTCCTAGAAGTGGGATCACAGGGTCAAATGGGAGTTCCATTTTCAGTTTTTTAAGGAAACTCCATACTGTCTTCCATAGTGGCTGCACCAGTCTGCATTCCCACCAGCAGTGCACAAGTGTTCCTTTTTCTCCACATCCTCTCCAGCACTTGTCATTTGTTGATTTGTTGATGATAGCCAGTCTGACAGGTGTGAGATGGTACCTCATTGTTGTTTTGATTTGCATCTCTCGGATGATTAGTGACTTTGAGCATGTTTTCATATGTCTCTTGGCTTTCTGAATGTCCTCTTTTGAAAGGTGTCTATTTAGGTCCTGTGCCCATTTTTTGATTGGATTGTTTATCTTCCTTTTGTTAAGTTGTATGAGTTCCCTATAAATTTTGGAGATTAGGCCCTTATCAGATATGACATTGGCAAATATGTTTTCCCACACAGTGGGTTTTCTCGTTGTTTTGTTGATGGTTTCTTTTGCTGTGCAGAAGCTTTTTATTTTGAAGTAGTCCCATTTGTTCATTTTCTCTTTCGTTTCAAGTGCCCTAGGAGCTGTATCAGTGAAGAAATTGCTTCGGCATATGTCTGAGATTTTGTTGCCTTTGGATTCTTCTAGAATTTTTATGGTTTCCTGTCGTACATTTAAGTCCTTTATCCATTTTGAGTTTATTTTTGTGTATGGTGTAAGTTGGTGGTCTAGTTTCATTTTCTTGCATATATCTGTCCAATTTTCCCAACACCATTTATTGAAGAGACTATCTTGGCTCCATTGTATGTTCTTGCCTCCTTTGTCAAATATTAATTGAGCATATTGGTTCGGGCCGATTTCTGGGCTCTCTATTCTATTCCATTGATCTATATGCCTATTCTTGTGCCAGTACCAGGCAGTTTTGAGAACAGTGGCTTTGTAATACATCTTGATATCTGGTATTGAGATCCCACCTACTTTGGTCTTTTTCAGGATTGCTGCAGCTATTCGGGGTCTTTTTTTATTCCAGATGAATTTTTGGAGAGTTCGTTCTAGATCTCTGAAGTATGCCGTTGGTATTTTAATGGGAAGTGCGTTGAATTTATAGATTGCTTTGGGTAGTATGGACATTTTAATGATGTTGATTCTACCAATCCATGAACACGGTATGTTCTTCCATCTGTTTATGTCTTCCTCTATATCTTTTTTCAACCTCCTGTAGTTTTCTGAGTAGAGGTCTTTTACCTCTTTAGTTAAGTTTATTCCTAGGTAGCTTAATTTTTTTGGTGCAATGGTAAACGGGATTGTTTTTATAATCTCTCTTTCTGAAAGTTCACTATTGGTGTATAGAAATGCCTCGGATTTCTTGGGGTTAATTTTGTATCCTGCTACATTGCCAAATTCATGTATTAAGTCCAGTAGCTTTTTGATGGAGTCTCTAGGGTTTTGTATGTATAATATCATGTCGTCTGCAAATAAGGACAGTTTTACTTCCTCTTTTCCAATTTGGATGCCTTTTATTTCTTCTTCTTGCCGAATTGCAATGGCTAACACTTCCAGTACTATGTTGAACAGGAGTGGTGAGAGGAGGCATCCCTGTCTTGTTCCTGTTCTTAGGGGAAATGGTGTTAGTTTTTGTCCATTGAGTATGATGTTGGCTGTGGGCCTGTCATATATGGCTTTTATTATGTTGAGGTATGATCCTTCTACTCCCACCTTGCTGAGAGCTTTTATCAAAAATGGGTGTTGAATTTTGTCAAATGCTTTTTCTGCATCAATTGATATGACCATGTGGTTTTTTTCTTTCAATTTGTTTATGTGATGTATCACGTTTATTGATTTGCGGATATTGTACCATCCTTGCATCCCTGGGATAAATCCTACTTGGTCCTGGTGTATGATCTTTCTGATGTACTGCTGGATCCGATTTGCTAAGATTTTGTTGAAGATTTTGGCATCTATGTTCATGAGGGATATTGGCCTGTAATTCTCTTTCATTGTGTTGTCTTTACCTGGTTTTGGTATTAGGGTGATGCTGGCTTCATAGAATGAGCTTGGAAGTGTTCCTTCCTCTTGAATTTTTTGTAGTAGTCTGAGGAGGATAGGTTTTAGTTCTTCCTTGAATGTTTGGTAAAACTCCCCTGTGAAGCTGTCTGGTCCTGGGCTTTTGTATAAACTAAATACTTTAAAGGTTAGCACAACTTTTTAGAAACTTGAAAGCATGAGGGATGTGCAAAGTATCATTATTTTGAGTAAAATAATTCTCAAAAGGCTTTTTCTTGCCAAAGGACATTAGAGGAGAGCCTCAAAAGAAGGTGTAACCAGGGAAATACAAAAGAATAAGAAGTAGTAGTATAGGAGAGGGGGATGATGGCGGCGTAGGTAAACTTCTGTACTCGCCACCTCCCACATCAAAATTCCAACTAAAATACAGAACAACCATTGTTCAGAACTACTAGAAAGTTGGCTGAATGGAAGACCTATAACTAGAGAAGTAAAAAAGAAAGTACACTGAGACTGATAGGAGGTGCAGAAGCGAGGAACGGGCTGGTCCAGCACCCACATGTGCTGCTTTTTTAATCAGAGGGAGATCATCTCTGAGGATGCTGCCTGAAGGAGCAAGGGGTCCCAGCCCCACACCTGACCCGTACCCCAGGGACCCAGAGCTGGGAAAAGAAGTTCTTACGGGCAATAAGAACTACGGACTGTAAAAACCAGTGCAGATTGGGGCTCATGATACAGAGGCTACTGACCCAGCTGTTCCTCTTAAAAGGCTTGCACCATGAACTGAACTTACAAGGTCCCACTTCCCCTGAGCTCCAGTACCAGGACGAGGAGGAACTGGATTATCCAGCATTGGGGCAGGAACTCGAGGGCAGCTTTCTTCCAGACGGAGGTGCTCCCAGGGTTCATTGTTCCTATGCTGGGACCTCCCTGGTCGCAGCCATTTCTGTTTGCTCCACCCTGGTGTTTCTCTAAGACCCGCCTCATCCAATTTACAACCCCACCCAAGCTGTGTGCAGAAGCTTTTGCATATGAATGGCCTGTCCTTACTCAAGCTAAAATCTCTCAAACAGCCCTGGCTGGTTTGGCTCAGTGGATAGAGCGTCGGCCTGCAGACTAGAAGGTCCCAGGTTCGATTCCGGTCAATGGCATGTACCTTGGTTGCAGGCACATCCCCAATGGGAGGTGTGCAGGAGGCGGCTGATCGATGTTCCTCTCCCATCGATGTTTCTAACTCTATCCCTCTCTGTAAAAAATCAATAAAATATATTTTTTTAAAAAAATTAAAATAAAATCTCTCAAACAAGCTGCAGCTGGGTCCAGCAGCCCCAAACCTATCAATAAAATGCCCAAGACCCAGCACCAACACCAGCCTGTCTTGCTTCATATCTGGGTCTCATCTGTGTACTTCCAAACCCAATACAAAGAGGAGGAATCTACAGATCTCTCTGTAACTCCTACTGGGTGGACCCAGACAATGGCTGACTTTATACCTTCCTGGAGAACCAAGAGCCAGTGTTCAGTGTCAGTCTATACCAGATTACAACTCTACACATCCATAAATGACACACTCAAGTGAGCACCAAAGCCCCACTGAAGCAAGTCCTGCTCTATATGGGTGTCTCCTGTACAGCAGCTCTCCCATTGTAGTTGCAGCTGGTCCTCATAGCCAATTGGCCTGGAGGTTAATTCCTCCCAGTGACACCAACAGCAGTGAAGTCTCAACTACAATAAGACTTTGCTCACAGCCCACAAAGGGGTGCACCTAGAGCTCCCAGCTCAAGTGACTGGCTGGGAGCTATAGAACACATACACAAGGCCACTCTACCAATTCTAGGAGACATAGCAGCTATATCCAGTACATAGAAACAAACACAGGGAAGCAGCCAAAATGCGGAGACAAGCGTCACAAATGGAAGAAAGCAAACTACTGAATATAGAGTTCAAAACCGCGGTTATAAGATTACTCAAAAATCTTCTAGAAGCCTCCAGAAAAAAAGGAAAAGAACCAGTCAGAAATTAAGCATACACTGACTGAAATAAAGAATAATATACAGGGATTCAACCGTAGAGTAGAGGATTCTGATAATCAAGTAAACGATTTAAAATATGAGGAAGCAAAAAAACCCAACCAGAAGAGCAAAAAGAAAAAAATATCCAAAAATATGAAGATAGGGTAAGGAGCCTCTGGAGCAACTTCAAGCGTACCAACATCTGCATTTCGGGGGTGCCAGAAGAAGAGAGAGATCAAGATACTGAAAACCTATTTGAAGAAATAATGACAGAAAATTTCCCCTACCTGGTGAAAGAAATAGACTTATAAGTTCAGGAAGCACAGAGTCCCGAACAAGGGGAACCCAAAGAGGACCACACCAAAAACATCATAATTAAAATGCCAAGGGCTCAAGACAAAGAGAGAATCTTAAAAACAGCAAGAGAAAAGCAATTAATTACCTACAAGGGAATACCCATATAACTGTCAACTGATTTCTTAACTAGAAACTATGCAGGCCAGAAGGGAGTGGCAAGAAATATTCAAAGTGATGAATAGCAAGGACCTACAACCAAGATTACTCTATCCAGCAAAGCTATCATTTAAAACAGAAGGTCAGATAGAGCGCTTCACAGACAAGAAAAAGCTAAAGGAGTTCATTACTACCAAACCAGTAGTATATGAAATGCTGAAGGGTATTCTGTAAGAAGAGGAAGAAAAAGAAAAAGATCAAAAAGATGAACAACAAAATGGCAACAAATACATACCTATTAACAATTACAATTGAATCTAAAAATCAAAATAAGTGAATAAGAAATCTGATGAACAGAATTAACTGGTGAATAAAATAGAATCAGAGGCATGAAAATGAAACCGACTGACGATTCTCAGAGGAAAGGGGGTGTGGGGGCGGGAAGAGATTAAACATCTTTTGTGCATATATGCATTACCTGTGGACACAGACAATAGAGTGGCAAAGGCCTGGGACGGGGCTGGAACCGAGTGGAGGGGGCAATGGGAGAAAAAAAGAGGGATATCTATAATAATCTCAATAACAATAATTTTTTTAAAAAGTAGTAGTGTAGGGAAAGAAAAATTTTAAAGGAGGGCGTGTTCAGCAGTCATGCTAGGGAGGTCAGTAATATATGGACTGAAAAAGACTTGGTTGTATGATAGTATTGACAACATTTATAACAGGATAAAAAAGGTGAAGACAGAAGCCACAGTGGATTCGTTGATAAGTGAATGGGAGGTGAGGATGTTATGATAGTCAGTGTAGACACTGCTTTTAACAAGGTTTTTTTTTGGGGGGGGGGGTTAATTAGGGAAAACAATGAGGGATTATTTCGTTCTGATTTTTTTAGAAATGTGTATATATTCCAGTGTTTATGTACTACTCAAAATAAAATGAAATAAAGGAAATTACTGAGCTTAGGTTCCAGAGGAAGCAGCAGAGCATGGGATTCAGAGCATAGATGCTAGGGTTAGCCTTGAGTTGGAAGGACACCTGATTCTCTTTGCACAGGAAAGGACTCAAGTTTGTAGGGGGAAAGCAAGTTGGAGATTTCTTCTCCAGTAGCATCTAATTTTCTCCAGATAATGAAGGGAGAAGTGGTGAAATAGGAAGCCAAAGGAATGCTGAAGATTTTAAGTAGTTACTGAGAGAATAAGTAAATAAGGGATACACAGACTTCTGGCTAGCGCTGAGGAACCAGTTGAGATAGGGCATTGAATTTGTAGTGCACTAATCTTTAAAGTTGGGCAGTTTTCTCCAGTCTATGTGAACAGCTCTCTAAGAAAGTGTAGCAAGAATAAAACTGAATAACAAATAATTAAAGGTTTTGCAATGGAGTAGTTGAAGTGAGGAATCATGTGCAGTCTGAATGGAAGGGTATGAAGACAGGGAGCTAGTAAACTGGGAACAGGTTATAACAAATTCTAAGAAGTTAACTACAGTTGAATGCAAATGTGAGTCTTTGAATTGAATAGCCAAAGGACAATAAGGTACAGATAAATTATCCATATGGACATTGTCACCGGGATGATGTTAAGATTGGAGACGCTGTGAGCCAAATGCCAAGTGAATGTGAGGAAGCAAACATGACATTGGTCTCATCTATTGAATATTTTTTGCAAAGTAATAAATTCATTAAAAAAATTTTTGTTTCTTAGTACAAAGTGATTGTCCCCAAAATTGGAAACATACTTGATCTTTGCACAGCATTGTCGGCTTTATCAGGAGTACCTGCAGATAAGGTAAGATGGTTCTGGGTTAGAAGAATGTAAGTTGGAGTTTATTTTTGCAGTGTTGTAAAACCAGCTCAATAGAAATTTATTTTTTTTTTAGATGATAGTTACTGATATATACAATCATAGATTTCACAGAATATTCACAATGGATGAAAATCTTAGTAGTATTATGGAGCGGGATGATATTTATGTGTAAGTATAAAATTCATTTTGAAAAATATCACGAGAAAATATTCAAAAGAATAACAAAAGTTTTCAGAATTTATTTTCAGCTTTGTCTTTATAGGTTTGAAATTAACATCAATAGGACAGAAGATACAGAGCATGTGATTATTCCTGTTTGCCTACGAGAAAAGTTTAGACACTCAAGTTATACCCACCATACTGGTTCTTCACTTTTTGGTCAGCCTTTTCTTATGGCTGTACCACGAAACAATACTGAAGATAAACTCTATAATCTCCTACTTTTGAGAATGTGGTAAGTGTCAGATAATTCTGCATTAGGAAGATAAAATATAAAATAGCTAGAGAAAGTAAAGGTGCATAGTACATTAGATAAGTCTGTATTATCTCTAGTTTGTTTAGATAGGTAGCAATTTAAAAATCAAAGTATAGTCTAATCCAGTTTCTTGATCATGTAAAACATTAGTGAGTTAATTTCACACCCAGGAAGCATGAATCCTTTTAGCCATTTTCACCAAATGTTAATAGTTGGAAGAAAATAATAAAAATGTATCATGCATATACACTCTAAAATCATAACAATGTCAGATGTTTTATCTCTTTGTACACACTGCTACTTCAAGAACTCATACAAATAAACAGTTTTATTTAAAAGGATAAACTTTCATGGTTGGTAGTATTGTAAGGCAAACGCTCTTTGTCTTCCTGAAACCTTGAATTGAATTTTAAAGTAATCAAGAATGTCATTTGATCCCTTTCTTTTGTTCTTTATCACTGACATATTTAGTATTCTTACTTATTTTAATTACTGTAGTCTCATAACCCATACATAAAGATCATGTTACACACCTATAAATGATCTTAGCAATAACATATATATTTAACCTGAGAATTTTTAAGTGGAGAAATTATTTACCACACACTTTTTACATATAAAAATATGTTAAAACTCAAGAAGAACAAATCAACTTTTTATGAAGACAACCAAAACAAATGATTAGTCAGTTCCACATAAGGAACTTTATCTTGAGTTGAATTTATCCTTGAATCTAGCAAATGACCAGTTATTGCCTTTAAAAGTTTTATTTTATTGAAAGAATAGAAAATTTTAAGTTTTTACCTTTATAGCACTGAACTTGTTTGATTTCTGATTTTATTTAAGCCGATATGTCAAAATATCTACTGAAACTGAAGACACTGAAGGATCCCTACATTGCTGTAAGGACCAAAATATTAATGGGAATGGCCCAAATGGCATACATGAAGAAGGCTCACCAAGTAAGACTTTCCTACTAAATTGTGAAAACTCTTCACTTGGATTTTTGCCTCAGAAAAGTCAAGAGGATGGGGATTAAGGAACTAAAAGATATCAGCAAGCTTAGGAAACATAATGTTAGTATTAATAATTTTTAAATGCAACATTGAGTTTTCTTAAAGATTTCTAATATCTAAAATTAGGTGAAATGGAAACAGATGAGCCAGATGATGAATCAAGCCAAGATCAAGAACTTCCCTCTGAGAATGAAAATAGTCAGTCTGAAGATTCAGTTGGAGGAGATAATGATTCTGAAAATGGATTATGTACCGAAGAAACTTGCAAAGGTCAACTCACGGGACACAAAAAACGATTGTTTACATTCCAGTTTAACAACTTAGGCAATACTGATACCAACTACATCAAAGACGATACCAGGCATATAAGATTTGATGATAGGCAGCTTAGGCTAGATGGTAAGTATTTGTGAAAAATGGCTTGAACACTAAACTTTAGCAAAAAGCGTGTTATTTTTTTAGATGGAAACTATAAAATTCAACACATTAATTTTAGTACTTATCTATCTAAAATCTTAAGTTAAAAGCCTTAATTTCTAAGTATCCTATATAATAAAATCCTAATATGCAAATCGGCCGCAGAGGGAGGTGATGGCAGGCAGGGTGTGTGGGTGGGGCCAAGCCACCAGCCAAAGCAGGTGCCAGCTAGGGCCCCCCCACAGTCGCCCTGCCGGTCGCCCCACAGATTGGCCCTGATCGCCAGCCTGGCCTAGGGACCCTACCCTATATATGGGGAACAGTCTCTTAGATTTCAAAATTAAAACCTGGCAAGGCTACACTAACACTGAAAAAACGGATGTTACAACAATGACATGCATGGACTCAGGCTTGCACATTTTGTGGTCAGCCCTGATTCTGACACTTAATACTGTGTGACAAAGCCTATTACTTAACTTCTCTCTGCTTCAGTTTTTCCACCTGTAAGATGGGGAAAATGGTACTACCTCCTCAGAAGGATCATGTTATGTACTACTTTTTATAATCAGGGCAAAAAAATGTAGCTGCTATACAACAGCAAGACGCCTTTCACCTGTATGAAAAGTATGGTCACTGGTGCGTGCAGCCTCCCAGATTGCAAGAGGGATGTCCGAGGGCGCAGGCTGGGCTGAAGCCCCCCCCCCCCCCCCCCATCCTACTCAAATTTCGTGCACCAGGCTTCTAGTACTAAAACAAATGTTAATGTTTATTAAATAGAGGTTGGACTTATGCTTAAGTTTTGTTTTGGTTTTTTAATTCCTAAAATACTATAATGGTTTAGAAACAATGATTTGCCCTTATCACCTAATACAGTGGTCGGCAAACTCATTAGTCAGCAGAGCCAAATATCAACAGTACAACGATTGAAATTTCTTTTGAGAGCCAAATTTTTTAAACTTACACTATATAGGTAGGTACATTGTTATTAACTTAATTAGGGTACTCCTGAGGCTTAGGAAGAGACACACTCAAGGGGCCAAAGAGCCGCATGTGGTTTGCGAGCCGCAGTTTGCTGACCATGGACCTAATCAAAGTAAAAGAGATTGTTATATGTTTATTCTCACATATGTCTTAACATTAAAATACACTGATCTTAACACTAAGGCATATTAAATTTTAAAGAAAAATATGTTTTCCACCTTAGAAAGATCTTTTCTTGCTTTGGATTGGGATCCTGATTTGAAAAAAAGATACTTTGATGAAAATGCTGCTGAGGTAAGTCATCACTCTTTTTTTATATTTTCCATCTTGATCACACTGTTTTGTTGCATTCTTTTGCTTCTACCAAATGTATTTATTTTGCCAGTAAAAAATTGGTTGGTTATGTACTAGAAAATATTTATTTGTTTTAAACATGCTTTCTGTTTATACTTTTTAGTTGTTTTTAAGTGTGTATATAGAACTTATTTAGAAGTGTGGTGTAAATCTTAGCTGAAATAAGCTTTATGATTCTTTTGAGGAAGTTTGCGAGTTTTTCATTACTATTCATAGTAATATGGTATCACTAAAATGAGTTTTGTCTCATTTGTTCTCTTAACTCAAGAAATACTTCTCTTTAGGATTTTGAAAAACATGAAAGTGTGGAATATAAACCGCCTAAAAAACCCTTTGTGAAATTAAAAGATTGTATTGAGCTTTTTACAACAAAAGAAAAGCTAGGTGCTGAAGATCCCTGGTAAGAAACAAAGTTAAATAGTTCTTTCTAATTTTTTTTAAGGTTTATACGGAGGTATGTGGTCCATCAAGTTAGAAAGATGATAGCTAAATTCCCTTTGATATTTTAAATAATAAGCATTTATTTATATATTTTATTAAGAGGGATGAAAATGTCTTTAAAAGTATTAAAATGTTAAGCTTTAATTCCACTATTATATTTTTCATAATAATTACTTTTTCTTGAGAATTTTTAGCAGTGCTGCCATTTTGAGAGAAACTGTTTTAGGAAAATTGTAATATGTTATGTGGTATTATTAATTTCATTAGAGCCCAGAAATTTTGAGATTTTTCTAATACCTGCATCTCGACAGAATTAGCATACTGAAATGTAAATAATCTAGCCTTCGTCATTTATTTGAATATTTATTTACATATTCATAATAGTTAAACTATTTGGAATATGTATTGAATATAAAAATAATGGGAATTCCTATTAAATCTATTTGGTGTATATTAGGCATACAATAACTGCTCACTAAAATAATGTAGAACTTTTCAAACTTTTTAAATACATATTGTTTTAATTGCCTCTATCAAGCTTTAAGTGTTTCCCTTCATTTTTAGGTATTGCCCAAATTGTAAAGAACATCAGCAAGCCACAAAGAAATTGGATTTATGGTCCCTGCCTCCAGTACTTGTGGTACATCTCAAGCGATTTTCCTATAGTCGATACATGAGAGACAAGTTGGATACCTTAGTTGATTTTCCTATCACGTAAGTTTTAATTATGCTTCATAAACATCAGACAGCTCTAACTTTTTTTAGTCATCAGGTAGCATTGGACACAGTCTCAGGTTTTGAGTGTATTTTTGAGTAGTTCTAACAGTTCATAACGATCAATAACAATCTTTATTCCTACTTTAGAGATTTTTTTGAAGAACAAAAAGAAAATATACTTAAAAAGAATAAAACTCATTCTGTATTAACATTATTATGGATTTGTTGTCCCTGTTTATAAATCTAAGATACTCATGTGACCTTGGTGATTTTATTTTTTCTTAGGAATCAATCATCAGTTTTTCCTAAATATCCTTTTTTTTAAAGATTAAAGTAATATATAAAAACAATAATAAAATTGTTTAGAAAGATAACACAGTAGTGATATTGTGTCACCACCTTCAGTTTTTCTTTTTCTTTTTTTAATATATTTTATTGATTTTCTACAGAGAGAAAGGGAGAGAGATTGAGAGTCAGAAACATCAATGAGAGAGAAACATTGATCAGCTGCCTCCTGCACACCCCCCACTGGGGATGTGCCCGCAACCAAGGTACATGCCCTTGACCAGAATCGAACCTGGGACCCTTCAGTCCGCAGGCCGACGCTCTATCCACTGAGCCAAACTGGTTAGGACTCCTTCAGTTTTCTTATTGCATTGTCCAGAGTATGATATCATATTCGTAGAAAGGTATGAAGTGGTCTGGAGATGTAGCATCTTTGTATTCCTCTCTTTTTAAGCTTTCACTGAATATAATTGAGAATTCAGAAGGACAAAAAGGGAATATTGTATCTCATTCATGTAGTCCAGGAAGGACTTTATGGAACAAAATTATGCAACAAGAACTTCATACTTTCCAATTTTGCTAAAGAACATTGATAGTATTTTTATACATTTCATGATATTTCTGCACCAAATTTACTTGCTATAGTTAATAATTAGACAAATGCTTAAGGCAGGTATATAAAGGTGATTGGAAGGAAATAAATGATATAGTATTAAAAACATTCTGTGGATTGCTTATTCTAACTGGTGATTATAAATTTAAAATGTTGCCCTAGCTGATGTGGTTCAGTTGGTTGGAGCATCATCCCGTACACTGAAAGGTCTCAGGTTTGATTCCTTGTCAAGGCACATACCCAGTTTGCAGGTTCAAACACAGTCGGGGTGCACGGGAAGCAACCAATCAATGTTTCTCACATCGATGTTTTTCTCTTTCCCTCTCTCTCCCTCTCACCCTCTTTCCCTCTCTCCTTCTCTCCCTCCCCCTCTCATCTCTCCCTCCCTCCCTCCTTCCCCTTCTCTCTTCCTCTTTCTCAAAAATCAATGGATACGTATTCTCGGGTGACGATTAAAAATAATAACAATAAATAAAATTGAAAATGTTTTCAATTATGGAACCAAAAAATGGTAATTTTCTCCTTTACAAAATTATGAGCCATCAGAGTTTAAAGAATATGACATTTTGACTATATAAGTACAAGGATAACCAGAAGTAATGATAATCTCTAGAACCTATTAGAGAAAGTAGTTTAGAATCATTATTGTTTTTCAGTGAGGCAAGTACAAAAAGTGTAACCAGAAGTAATGATAAGCTATAACATGGTCATGTTCCAGTTTCATGAGAGGCAGATTATAAACAGCTGATTACATGTCACAGAATGTTGGCCATTTGGGATATACAGATTATCAGAATCAGGAAATTTAGAAACAATATTGGGGGTTAGATATATTTAAATTATTATAATATTTCCAAGAAAGTTGTTTTTCGTTATCCCTTTATTTTTCTTTAAATAATTCATTTCTTAAAATGACTTTAAAAATACAAAAACAAAAAGGACCTAGATGTTAGGTAAATAGTGATGAATACTTTTCCAAGTGCCAAAAATTAAATGTATTAGCATCAAAACATTAATCTGAATAACAACAATCACTGGATAATTTTTAAATTCTCAACCCCTAAGAAAATTTTTGACAACACATTCAAATCTCAGGAGTATATACATGATTTGCTTTATAGAGTTATTTGTCTCTTAGTAATTTCTTTAGAGATATTAATGTCAAACAACACTGATAGAGGGGAATAGAATTCATTACATGTAGGTAGAACATAAGACTAATTTGATCTGTCTTTAAAACAGTGACTTGGATATGTCGGAATTCCTAATTAATCCAAATGCAGGTCCTTGCCGCTATAATTTGATTGCTGTTTCCAACCACTATGGAGGGATGGGAGGAGGACACTGTAAGTTTACAGTTTACTTTTCTGCTAAAATCATGATGTTTGATAACTCCAGACTTTTTTCCTTAAGATATTTATTAATCCTTAAGGGGAAAATATGAGGTGTGTCTTACATGTAGTAGTTGTTCAATAAATATTGATTAATGAACAGATCTGCTTTTGAATGTTTTCAAAAAGGCATAGAGGATTGAATTATTCATACTCAGTTCATACTTGTCTATTCAGGGCTACTGTCCTTCTCTGTTCTCCTTCCCTTTCCCTTCTAATGTGTTTAATGTATGTGCTCTTATAGATCATGCATCATTGTTAAATTACATGATTGGTACTGTGCTATAAATCTCATCTTTTTCTCTTACCATAAGAAATGTCCATGTAGTCCATTGCTTCTAAACACTCATAACTTACAGGTACCATATTTTATCTCTACTTATTTCATGATGGATATCCAAATTGCCTTTAACATTCTACCACCGTAAGACTGATAAACATTATTGTTTATGTTCCCCTTTGTGAGAATTTTTTTGAGCTACATACCCAGAAGTGAGATTGTTGGGTCATGAGTGTTCAGGTACTTCCAGATGGTTCTCCAGGATGGTTATACCAGTCTACACACTTTAGTTGATAGATTTTTCATTGAACCATCTTTGCATTCCTGGAAAATCCAACTTATCTTTTAGTATTTTTTATATACCCTGTTGGATTTGATTAACTAATTTTATTTAGGATTGTTACATTTAATTTGTGCTAACCGCTACACTGTGGAACTGCACGCTGTAACAATTAATGTGTAAATGAAATGTCTACTCTAATAAAACAGGCTGGGATACTTTATCTGTTTCCTGAAGCAGCTAGCATTGTATAGGAATTAAGTATTCATGAAGTGTAGTAGAATTAACCTGTAAAAATTCTCTTACCTGGGCTTTACAGCCTTAAACTTTTTATTTATGTCATGCTTTGTGAAGTCTATTCAGTTTTCTTTTTCCAAAATGTGCACATTGTGGCATTTTCTATTTTTCAAAAAATATATCTATGTTTTCCAATTTATTTGAGAAGAATTGTTTATAATACTCTTATGCTATTTTTTCCTTTGTCTTTTTTCTCTTTTCCTATCTATTACATGTATGTGTTCTATCTTATTGATTTCTTCTCTTCCCTTTGGTATATTTTTCTTCTTGTTACTTTGGGTTTGCTCTGTTGTTCTTTCCCAGCTTTTTGAGTTGAATGCTTTTGGCTTTCCAACCCCCCCGCCCCTCTCCCCCCCCCCCCCCTTCCTCACCCTCATCCCAAGTTGAGGGCTATAATAAAAGTTCGAAATTTTCCTTTACTGCTTTTATCTGTATCCCATCAAGTTTGGAATGTCATATTTTCAGCTATATACTTTTCTAAATACATGGTTTTTACAAAACTCTTCTTTTATTCTGAATTTTATTTTGTTACAGGCACTGTCTGTATTATATTAATCCATAGGAGGGTTTATTCAGGCTTCCATGTGGCTTAATAAATGGTCTGTTCCTTAATGTTTGTGTGCTTGAAAAATAGGTATTTTTCTATTCAAACATAGAGTTCACTAATAATTTCTGCTTACCAAATGTCTTCAAATTATTACTATTTCTGGTCATTTTTTATGTTTATTCTTTTTTTGAGAGGAATTTGTCAGGACTTCTACTGATATTGTTTTACATTATTAATTGTATTTATGTTTATAATGGGTAGCTCTTCTTTCTCTTTTGTTTCTTTTACCAGGATTTGATGTTCTTTTATTTTTCTCAGAATTATAAATGTTAATCTAGCTTTCTTTTAATAACATTTAATTTGCAAACTCTGTATGCCTTTTTATAGGATTTGTCTCTCTTATAAACCATATTGTTAGATTTTTGTCTTTTTATTCAGCCTAACAATGTTTCTCTTCATTTCTGAGGGTAGCAGTTGTGAGTTCATATTGACAAATTTATGGCCCACAATAGGCTCCACTCAGAAGAACAATGCATTTGTTTTGTGATGGGTAGAATTATTTAGAAGTCGTGGCCTATAAAGTGTCACTTTTTAGAAGCTATGACAGCAGATAACTGTTTTCAGGACATTTTGCAACTTTGTTTCCTCAGTTATTAAGTAGTTTATACAAAACATGGGATGGTAAAGGGGGCAATTTTTTTTAACTTCAAGATGAAGCAAAACTTTAAAACTTGTGCAAATTAATCACTTTTTACCTTTCTCTTGCTTTGTACTTTTATTAAAGAATGAAAATTATTATAGTGTGAAAACCACTATAAATTAGTGGGCTAGTATTGTTGGAAAATTTTGTCATAGAAAATTTAAATTATAGGTGAAGTTTCAAACTTTGGAGTCAGAGGCAGACCTGGCTTTGAATCCTAACTCTGCTACCTAACAGCTACACTGTTGGGCAAGATGCCTCACTTTCTCCATCTCTGAAATTGGAAGGATAATAATGACACTTTATGAATAATGCACAGAAAGTGCATACCACTGTGCCTGGTACATGATAAATGTTAATTACCATTTATTGTCATTAGTATTGTTACTCTGTGAATTAAAAAAATAATAACAAATCTAAAATAAATAAATAACAAATCTGTTCTGTTTGTCCCTGAGGTGAAAAGAAGTTACAAATTCATCTTATGAAAAGTATCATAGGCATGTAGATTTTAGGAAATTATTCTAAAACCTTTTAATCAATGAAATCAGTTGAATGTATAACAGATAGGCCTTATATAGATGATTATCATATAATTTTAATAGGTGTTCCTCACACATATGATTTTAAGGTTTTAATGGAAACCATAAATTATTTCAGTTATAGAGGTGGTTATATTTTTTCATTAGATACTGCTTTTGCAAAAAATAAAGATGATGGAAAATGGTACTACTTTGATGACAGTAGTGTCTCAACTGCATCTGAAGACCAGATTGTGGTAAGTGTGTCTTTTATTTTCTGAAAATCAAGAAAACCACTGTTTTAAAAAGGGACCATAGTATACTGTAGTCTGTCTTCTAGCAATTCTAATAGCTAAGAGAAACTTGCTCTGATTTAAAGAAATGTAAAATTGTCCCCTAAGTGAACATTTGTTTTCTAAATTTGCCCACTAACAAATTTAAAAGTACAAATTGCAACGTGAAAATTTTCCTGGTAGTTTTCAACATGAAAATTGGAGTTTTCTAAGGAAAATAATAACTTCTTTTTATAATAAAAATTTTTCTCTAGAAAATAGGCTCAGACATTTCTAGACTACTTAAAGTCAGAATGTTAAAGTTAAAGTAGAAAAAGAAGTCCTTTAAGGGCCTTACTATACATATGATTTTAAAAGTAAAGTCTTATCCTTTATGACAGTTAAACTCAAAATTACATAATTAGGTAAAAGAAATCATATATATATATATTTTTTTTAATTAACCCTTTGTATTGTTACTTTAATATTTTCTAAATAGCAGAAAAATTAGGAAGCTGCATCTAGTCACACTTGCATCAGTTTATCAGTTACAGCCAGAGCCAAAATATTGGCATTTGTTTTGCTTCCCATCAGAGCAGATTTTTATTATAAGATATTGATTGACAAAAAGATGACTTGTATATTCTAAGAAGAAAGTTAAGATTTGCTTGATAAAAGCTTATATTTCTATGAATTTTGCCTTTCTATAAGTTTTATTTATTGATCATATTATAAATATTAAGAATTATAAAGATTAAGAAATATAGTATTTACTCATGTGATATTTTCTATACAGAAGTTTTCTGTTGATGTGTAAAGTGCTGACTGCTTTACCATTTTTCTAAGTTTAAATTATATATTCCTGAGGGCAGAGACTAGCATTTGTTCTTGTTATGATACTTTAAAATTCTTCAACCTAAATTGTTCAACTTTGTAAATTAATAAACTTCTAGGCCCATTTATTTGACATGGTTTTGACCTGTCATTGGATGAACAGGTGAAACATAATTTTGAGTTGTTTCCCTACAAATGTTTTATTCTTTATGTATATGTAGTATATGTATATACATATAAATTTTGTACTGTTGCTTATCTCCTTATAGCAGAGAACAGACTTGAACTCTAATATTTTTTAAAATGTGTATAGGCCTAAATTGACTACACTTCCGGTTCATATTTAGACTTCTAATGTCAAGTCATATCTCTCACTTTTCAATCCTGAAATAGCTTACATCCTTTTTCAAAGTCTTTTTGACAACACTGCTCTAATCTTGCCTTCAAATAAATATCTTGTTTATATATAATATATGAATTAGATGTTTCCTTGCATCTTAATAATGGTTCTTCATTTAGTCAACAAGTACTTGAGTCTATATTTAAAACTATTGTAAGCTAGGTTAAAAGACAAATATCATTTCAAGAGGTTTACAATCTAAAGATGACAGATAAGCAAATTAATGATTATATATGATAAGTGCTATTAAATATTTTGGCTACATTGAAAGGAGGCAGCTGTCTTATGTGATTTGGGGTTAAAGGAGACAGGACCACTGCAGGGAAGTTTTCATAAAGAAAGTAGTGTTTAACCTGAGTCTGCAAGTACAAATAAGAGTAAATTAGACAAAAGAAACAAAATATTCTATGCAAAAAGAACAGTACCTACAAAAGTAAGGAAGCATGACAGAACATGACATTTAGGGAAACAGCAAATAATTCAGTATTACTGAAAGAAAGATTCTTGTTAAGGATATGTGGCAGAAATTAGCTAAATTTGGGACTCGGATTAAGACAAGTGACTTTCTTCTTTATTTAGATCTTTTTTTTTTTTTTAAAGGCTGTGAGAAGCATTGGGTGATTGTTAAGTAATAGGACATTATTAAATTTGCATCTTAACATCTGTCTGAGAACACTATAGAAGATAGATTGAACGGCACTGAGAAAAGCAGAAAGGCCATGTTCTGCCACCAGCAGAAGGGAGGCTGTCATGTAATTTAAGCAATAAAAGCTTCTAAATCTACTATATTGTCCACCTGAAACTAATATAATATTGTACTAGAGTCCCGGTGCACAAAAATTTGTGCACTCGGGGGGGAGGGGGGGTCCCTCAGCCCGGCCTGTGCCCTCTCGAAGTCTGGGACCCCTTGGGAGATAACGACCTGCTGGCTTAGGCCTGCTCCCGGGTGGCAGAGGGCAGGCCCAATCCCTAGGTGAAGCCCCTGGTCGGGCTTAGAGCAGGGCCGATTGGGGAGTTGGGGTGCCTTCCCCTGTCATGCACAGAGCAGAGCAGATTGGGAGGTTGCGATGCCACCCTCAGTCACGCTCAGGGTAGGGCTGATTGGGGGGTTAGGGCACCGCCCTGTCACACTCAAGGCAGGGTCGATGGGGAGGTTGCAGCACCACCCCCTGTCATGCACAGAGCAGGGCCCATCAGGGGGGTTGGGGCTCCGTACCCTGTCATGCACAAAGCAGGACCAATCAGGGGGTTGGGATGCTGCCCCCTGTCACGCACAGAGCAGGGCCCATCAGGGGGGTTGGGGCTCCATACCTGTCACGCACAGAGCAGGGTCAATCAAGGGGTTGGGGAGCTCCCCCCGTCATGCACAGAGCAGGGCCGATCAGGGGGTTGAGGAGCTCCCCCCTATCAGGCACAGAGCAGGGCTGATCAGGGGGTTGGGGCGCCGCACCCTGTCACGAACAGAGCAGTGTGGATAGGGAGGTTGTGGCCCCGCTCCCTGTCACACACAGAGCCGCAGGGCGTCAGGGGGTTTGGGGCTGCCCCCTGTCACGCTGATCCCGGTGCCGGGAGGCCTCTCGGCTCCGCTGATCCTAGTTCTGGGAGTCATATTACCCTTTTACTATATAGGATAGAGGCCTGGTGTGTGGGTGGGGCTGGCTGGTTTGCCCTGAAGGGTGTCCTGGATCAGGGTGGGGTCCCCACTGGGGTGCCTGGCCAGCCTGCTGCTGAAAGAAGGTATCTGGTTTGTTTCGGTTCTGTAATCGAAACAGTGTATAACTCCAGCTCTAAGATCCCGGCCTCCCTGAAAGCAGGTTTCTGGGGTTTTGTTTAGCTTCTATATGCGTTACAATGTTTCTTTAACTGCAGGCTCAGAGGCCGGCAAAGCAGGCGGGGAGCGTTGGTTTCCTCCGTCACTGAAGCAAGCAAGCCTCATGTTAGTTTCAGGCTGCCTGGCTGCTGGCAGTTAATTTGCATATCTCGCTGATTAGCCAATGGGAAGGGTAGCGGTCGTACGCCAATTACCATGTTTCTCTTTTATTAGATAGGATGTCAACTTTAGTGGTAGTAAGTGTATAGACAAGGGGAGAATGGATTTATGAGATTTACTAGATAGAATTAAAAGAACTTGATTAAGATTAGATATAAATGAAGATACAGATATAGAATAGACATGCAAAGAGGAAAAAATTACAATTTACTAAAATAGGAACTAAAGAAAGAAAATTTGCATTGAAGTTTGAGGTGCCTATATGATAGCTAAGTGGAAAGTCTCTTTATGTATTTGGACTAATAGGATTAGAGTTTAGGGGTGAGAATTGGCTTGAGTTGTGGGTCCTAGGTAGGAGTTGAAGCCTTAGGTTGAATGAGTCACCTACTGAGAAGACACAGATTGAGAAAGAGTTATGGGCTTAAGACAGAACATGATTTCTTTTAAAGGATAGGATTTAATGAGCCCAAAGAAAAGTCAAAAGAAACCATAGTGATAGAAAATCTAAGTATCACAGAAGCTAAAAATGGTTGGATTCAGGGAAGAGTAGTAGAGCATAAAATGCTACAGAGAGATTGACTGAAAGAACTAAAAAAGGCATTTATTTAATTTGTTTATAGGAGGCTATTGACCCTAGTGAAAACTATTTCATTAAAATGTTTGGGGCAGCTATTAGGTCATAGTGAATTGAGGAGTGTTCAGGAGAGTAAATGATAAATATTAGATTACCATTCTGGCTGAGGAAGACTTTTGATGTCAAGAAGTCCAGTAAATAAGGACTCCTTCAAGATACACAGTGTTGGTTGATGGAACAATAGCCTTAAGACAGAAGTTGGACTCTACAGCAAACAATGAATGATGTGATTAGAATTACAAAGAAGGTTCTTAGAGATAAGAGGGAAGAAGGCATAGAATTCTAGCTCATGTTACAGTACCTAGGTTAATCTGTTATATTATTGCATTTATTCACCTGTCCAACTAACTTAGAAAAGAATAAAAAGGTTAAAATTCCAGTGACCATTCCACTTTTATAAGTAGAAGTAATCTTATATTTAATCAATTTTTGTAACTTCCATCTGACTGTGTGGTTTTTTTATATTTGATGTGTGCCCTATCACCAAAATTGGTTGCCAGGTAAAAATTCACACTATATTATTTAATGTGACCTTTGAGAATCATGACCTTTTTAACATCCTCTGCTTGTTTTAACAGTCCAAAGCAGCATATGTACTCTTCTACCAGAGACAAGACACTTTCAGTGGAACTGGCTTTTTCCCTCTTGACCGAGAAACTAAAGGTGCTTCAGCTGCCGCAGGCATCCCATTAGAAAGTGATGAAGATAGCAATGATAATGACAATGATATAGAAAACGAAAATTGTATGCATACTAACTAATGAAAGTCCTAGAAGCCATAAAAGAGAGACTTTCCTGCTGGTGGTAGCGATTGAAATGAAGTTATCCACCACATTAAACAAACGTCTGAGATGGGGAGTTTCAGATAACTGAATGTAAATCCTTTATCAGATTTTAACTTGTGCAGTACTTGAAGTGAAACACAATGAAAACTTTAACAGAAATTGTCTCTTAATACATTTACAGTCTTGTATTTACAAGCTAAATATATATAGGAAATCACAAATAAATCCCTTTTAAGTTTGCTGCTGTTTTGATGAATATGTTTTCTTTAATTTTTTTGGATGTGAGTTAATTGATGACAAATGTTAAATTTGTGGATGTTGGTCATTTTTTGCTCTAATAATACTGCGAGAAAACTATGGCTGAACTTAGTTTTTGAATAATCTAGTTCATGTGCATTAGTCATTTAGCTGCAGTATTAATGTGGCATAAATACTGCAGTAGTATCCTTGGAAAACCAAATTTTCAAACTATCCCTGGTAATCAGTGTGGGCCTATTAAAAAACCAAATCATGATAAAAGAAACAATCTTGAAAAAGTTACTTCCTTTTGTAGTGTCATTAAAATCATCTTATTGCTACTGTGGAAACAGGTTCTAAATTTCATCCTCCATCTGAAGTCATTGTTCAGTTAAATGTGTTTTTTACAGCTATTGGGATCTATTCCTTAGACATTCAAATTCTTTTTTTACTTTCTTCGTATTAAAATGCATATTTTTAATCTGGTGTTGGTCCCAAATTAAAATTTTTGCTGTCTGTTTTTCTCTACCCCATTTTTTGGTAATTTGTCAACGTTTAGCTCTCCCAATTATTGTAATATAAGAACAGACTTGATAGTATTCTGTATCCATAGTAATAATTACATCAAGCTTAGGATGAGAAATTTTTTTCATATACTGGCCTTTAAATCATTATTGGACAATTGGCTTTAAAGGTAGGTCTGTTAACTTTCTTTGTGTGTTCCTGATGGAATTCACCATAGCCTTACAGCTTTTCTCAGAAGGTAACTTGCTATAAGAGAATTGGCATTTGCATGTTCCAGAGTGAGAACCTGTACAGTATATAAAGCATACAAACCTTGAATTTGATTTTAGTTCACCACATTTAAGGATCCAGGATGCCAAAAATATATGTGAACATTTGAAACATTTTTCATTTGCTGCTTTCCCTTTGATCTAGTTGAAAAGAATGTATTGTAAATTGGCATACAATACTGCCTTTAATAGAAAATCTAAATGCTGGGGCACATTTCACATATCGACTACCTGAGAAATTGCTTTGTGTCCTACTGTTATTAAAGCAAAAAGTATAATGTTCTTCACTTGAACTAATCAAATACAATAGATTATAAATTGTGTATTGTAAATAAAAGTTCACTCTGTGAGTGCACATTTTGGTAAATTATTTATTTATGTTAGCATTTAAAAGTTTTAAGAAATGCATTTGACCAGGATAAATAAATGAGGTATGTTGATCATGGCTTTGCTTTATACGTTGATATTAAAGCTGGTTTTACATCCTGGTATTTTAAAAGCTGCTTTGTTTTTTTGTTTGTTTGTTTGTTTTGGGGGGGGTTGTTGTTTTCTTTTTTTTCTTTTTTCTTTACTTTTTTAAAATGTAAACTAACCTCCTGCATGACAGAGGTTAAAATTTTATCTGCACTTGAGTTCACTTGAGTTTACATTTGAAATGTGCATGTTTATTTATACAGATTTCAATAAAGCTATTCAAGGCCTTATTTAGTCTTTTATTTCTTACTTTGAATCTTTTGATAAAAAGTTCCCTATTTTTGGGTAGTTAACTGATTATATGCCAAACTTTATAGTTACCATATAGTTAAAACTGGAAAGGAAAGCATGTCAGAGTAAAGTGAATCCTACTGTTTAAGGGCATGTTTTAAGTTGATTTTTTAAATTTAAACATTCATTAAACCAGTGTTTGTGTACCTACTAATCATTTCAAGAGTCTTGAGAGTAAACAAATATTCCTGCAGTTACAAAGCTTGCAGTCTTTCTGCTCTCTACTAATAGACTATATTTCCATTTTTCTGAGGTTGAAAAAAAAACTAAAATTAACTTTTTCTAACCCTAGATTCCAGTCTCTACCCTAATTGTCCATAGGGACCATTTCTTTTTAATGCCTGTAATTAACTTCTTTTACCACTAAAAGCAGTATGTTTTTTCATTGGAAATGATGTTGTTAATTCAGTGGAATTTGTCAAACTCAAATGACATTATCAACTGCAAAAAATAAACTGTAAAAATTGTGCAAAAGGCTCATCTATACTCTAAAAGTATATCTTCATTGGTAATATAGGGTAGTAGGGATATGTCCATTCTAGAATTCTACTTCTAGCTTTACGATTTACTATTCATATGACTTAGATCTCTCCAAGTATGTTTCTTTACCCGTAAAAATAATGATAACAATAACAGCAGCATTTATTGAGCACTCACCAAGGACTAGCTGTTATATTAAATTGTTATATCTATTTTCTCATTTACCACAACAGCTATGAGGTAGGGACAGTCATCCCATTTTTCATATGGAGAAACCAAGGTACAAAGCAGTTAAATAATACTCCCAAGATCACCTGATTATGATGTGGTGCAGTCAGTAATTTATCCTCAGATGTAAGTACTACCTCCCACTGTTAGAGCCTCACAGGATTGTTGAGCGCTCACATGAGCTCATGTATTTGATGGGACGGTACTTTGTGAACTATGTGGTATACTCATTACTGATTTCTTCAGTCTCAATAACTTGAGTCTAATAACTGCTTCCAAAGTACCTACAGCTCAGCATTTGAGTTTTGAATAAGAAAGATACCAGCTGGAATATTGATTAACCTTTCCCTTTTGAAATTCAATTTATGTACATTTATTACCATTTTTACTAAATTTAAATGTTATATAGTAGTTTCTGCCTTATCTTGTTCATCTAACTTAAGTGTACCCTTTATATTTTCCCAAATGCAACCCTTATTTTCAGGACTTTTCCTTCACCTATACTTAAGCTTTAATTAAACTATGAAAAAGCAGTCGCCTGGTCTTTTATTTAAATGTCTCACTTTCTCTTATAATCTATGTGGTTTCAGTAGTCCTACTTTTATTCTTGCTTTCCTAGCAACTAGATATGAAAACCATTGATTTGGGCATAAAGAAGATCAGTAAGCACTAATGCCATTGATACAGTATGAAGACAGTGCTTTTTCATCAAGTATGTAATTTCATTGAGATGAAGACATAAGAAGCCAGAAGAGAAATTGGGAGGTATCTCGTTCAGTGGCTTACCAAAGAGGGTGAGGGAAGCATACCAGTAGGAGCCTTCTACCGAGAGAGGAGGAATGTACTGTCACTAGTGCATCGTGATTATCAAAACCAGGCTAACTTTGAGTCTGTTTTATAAAGTTCTTCACAGACAATGCATTTCATTACTGCATGTTTCCCACCCTCCCTACTTGTATAGTGTAGATGAATACATGTCTCCCAATTTATTTTTTAAGGTAGAAATGTGAAGAATTCTTGTACGTTAGGGGAAGGAATAATAAGTTTGCTAAAATCTCAGAAGAGTGAGAAGGAAAGAAAAATTCCATTTTTGGAGCCAAAGAAGTGAACTGGAAATTTTTTTAAAATATTTTTTTACTCTACAATAAAATTGTTTTTGTTTTTAAACAGCTTGTCTTCAAAATGTAATTTTGTTGGTAACTCCCGAATTATTTCAAATACCAGAGGATAAAGTAAAAAGAGTTTGTTTCCACCATGCTGACGTATATTAAGTTGCAGAACTATACTAGATTGTTTCATCAGACTTTTCTAATGAGAAATACATAGGATTTTTTATGAGCATTATTCTAGGTTGGGGGGGAGGATTTCAATTCAATCTGTATATTTTTCATGTTCTTAATATTTACTATGTATTAAGAAAGGAATTTCCAAAAAGCTCAGGCAACAAAACTTTCATTTAAAACTGAATTAGAATATTCAAATTTTTATAAGTTACATAGAATAGGTTTTTAAATATCAGAATTGAGAAGATAAAATGTACATGGCAAAATTAAAATATTGATCAAGCTTTATTTGCACTAATGATGGGGTAACGAATTTTAAAACAGACAGTACAAAAATTATTTTTAACAAATGTATGCATTCTCATCCCACATTCTACCATGGTATAATTATATCCCAGCTCTGCCTTTGGGAGCCTTGAAATTGCCAGTGTTGTGAGGAGAAAAAAAAAAAAGGTTATTAAGGGAATCCAGAAAATGTATAAGTTGTTAAAACGACATATTTCGGACTAGACTGTCAAAGGGGAAAATCAGTCAAGTGGGTTTTTAATGTCATTTTTTTCTAGAAATGTCTATTAAATGTGATCATACAAGCAGCTAAGAATACAGTTATCTCTGGAAATTGTTCTTTTAAATGGAAATGCTGTCAAATATAAGACTGCATATTTTTAACATGTACAAAATCAAATATTTTGAATGTTTAAATTGTATTGCTAAGTATGTTTACTGTAGAAAATCATGGTTGAAGTTGGTGCTCATTTTGCTCAGAATTTTCCTTTGTATCAGGAACTTTTGGCTTGTTCTATATAGTTTGGTGAAGCAATGGAATTAAGTCTACACAAATAAAAGAAAATAATAAATATGGACACATCCCAGCAGCCTTTTCCCATCATGTTTATGCTTACATTTTTCTAAATAATGAAAATACTTAACATTTCCCAAACTGTTGTTTTAAACCTTGTATATTTCTTGCTTTTTAATTCTTAGTTAAAATCTTTCAGGATTCTTAAACTTTGTAACAGAACAGAAGTCTCTCCTTAAAACTTTTTTTTTTTTTTGGTGTTTTTTTAATTAAATCTTTATTGTTCAGATTATTACGTTGGTTCCTCTTTCCCCCCCCCCCCCCATAACTCCCCTCCACCCAGTTCCCACCCCTCCCTCCGCCCTCACTCCCCACCCACTGTCCTCATCCATAGGTGCACGATTTTTGTCCAGTCTCTTCCCGCATCTCCCACACCCCTTTCCTCCCCAAGAATAGTCAGTCCATTCCCTTTCTATGTCTCTGATTCTATTATAATCAACAGTTCATTCTGTTCATCAGATTCTTTATTCACTTTTTAGATTCGCTTGTTGATAGATGCGTATTTGGTGTTCATAATTTGTATCTTTACCTTTTTCTTCTTCTTCCTCTTAAAGGATACCTTTCAGCATTTCATATAATCCTGGTTTGGTGGTGATGAACTCCTTTAGCTTTTTCTTATCTGTGAAGCTCTTTATCTAACCTTCAATTCTGAATGATAGCTTTGCTGGATAAAGTAATCTTGGTTGTAGGTTCTTGGCATTCATCACTTTGAATATTTCTTGCCACTCCCTTCTGGCCTGCAAAGTTTCTGTTGAGAAATCAGCTGACAGTCGTATGGGTACTCCCTTGTAGGTAACTGAGTTTCTCTTGCTGCTTTTAGGATTCTCTCTTTGTCTTTTGCTCTTGGCATTTTAATTATGATGTGTCTTGGTGTGATCCTCTTTGGATTCCTTTTGTTTGGGGTTCTCTGCACTTCCTGGACTTGTAAGTCTATTTCTTTTACCAGGTAGGGGAAGTTTTCTGTCATTATTTCTTCAAATAGGTTTTCAATATCTTGCTCTCTCTCATCTTCTGGTACCCCTATAATTCGGATGTTGGTATGCTTGAAGCTGTCCCAGAGGCTCCTTACACTATCTTTGTATCTTTGGATTCTTTTTTCATTTTGCTATTCCGGTTGGGTGTTTTTTGCTTCTTCATATTTCAAATCTTTGACTTGATTCTTGCGCTCCTCTGGTCTCTGTTGGGAGTCTGTATAGTATTCTTTATTTCAGTCAGTGTATGCTTAATTTCTAGTTGGTCCTTTATCACAACATCAAGGGTCTCATTAGATTTCTTGAGGGTCTCATAAAGTTTATCGGCAGTTTCTAGAAAATTCTTGAAAAACCTTAAAAGTGTGGCTTTGAATTCTATATCCAGTAGTTTGCTTTCCTCCATTTCTGTCATTTGTGTCCTGTTTCTTTGTCTTGGCATTTTTTATGCTTCGCTGTGTCGACAGAGTGGCTTTCAGTGCTAAGTGTCCTATAGGGCCCAGTGGCTCAGCCTCCCCAATTACCTGAGGTAGACACTCTTGGTGCACCCCGTTGTGGGCTTTGTGCACAGGCTTGTTGTAGTTAAGCCTTGATTGTTGTAGGTAACACTGGATTTGACCTCCAGGCCAATTGGCTGTGAGAATCAGCTGTGTCTGTGGTGGGAGAACTTCTGTGCTGAAGACACCCTTATGGGGCAAGACTTGCTTCATTGGGGCTTTGGTGCTCACTGAGTCTGCCCCATGAGTGTGTCCCTTATAGATCTGTGGAGTTGTAATTAGTTGGTCCCACTCTGACCACTGGGTACACTGGCTCTTGGATCTAAGGAGGTGCTAATCTAGCCTCTGCTTGAGGCTACGGAGCAGAAGCCAGCTGTAAAATATTGCAAGTTGCCCTGGGGCCTTGGAGCAGCTGCTGTTTGTTAAGTAATTTTCAGATTACAAAGGCCAGACTTTCATATGCAAAAGCCTCCGTGCAGGGCTTGGGTGGGGCGGGGTCCCAGGGGATCAACAGGCGGGCAGAGCAAGCAGTATGGCTGCTCTCAGTCCTGCCTTCAGAGGTCCTGGCAATGGCTGCAAGTGCCTCCGAGAGAAAGCTGCCCTCGAGTTCCGACCGATGTCAGACAGTCCTGTTTCTCCCGTATGAGTCTGGGTCCCCAGAGACTCGCCCGGAACTGGAGCTCAGAGCCTGAGACTCCCTCCCGATTGAAAAAGACAATCGTGTCCTCAGCCTCCAGCCCGCTCCGCATGCACCTCCGCACCTTTGTATTTTACTTCTGCACCACACCTCCTCTGAGTCTCAGTATGCTTTTCTCTTTCCTTCTAGTTGTAGAATTCCCACTCAGCCAGCCTTCCTGTGGTTCTGGGTGATGTCCGTTCCGTCTTTTAGTTGTATTTTTGAAGTGGTTGTGCGAGGCAGCAATCTCCGGTGTTTACCTATGCCACCATCTTGGTTTCTCCTTAAAACTTTTTTATATTTATTTTCTTTTAAGACATAAAGGAACATTATAAATTAACAGACATTGTAATTATTCCTCCTCTGTGTATTGATTCTTAGGTACACTAGGTTTTAAATAATTTATACATGTATTGTGTTCTGCTTGTGTGCCTTCACTCTTTCACCTGGGCCTGCTTTCTTCGGACCTTGAGTTCTCGCTATAGGTAGTGAAAGTATTTAATTCTTTATAGTGAGAACCATCTTCCTATTATATCAAGTGGGTATTTTTTTAATTTTCTGAGTTCATCAGCATTAATCCCATCATGTCCTTTTAACTCATTTCCCACAGGAAGCTCAAGGTGCCAGGTATTTTGTTCATCCCCTAAATTCCTTCAGTCCTGTGGTGAATTATCCATGTCCTGAAAATTACTTAAGACGAAGCCACCTGCCAATATGAATTATTTTAGAACTGCTCTCATTTAGGGGGAGAAAAATTTTTTTGTAAATATGGAGAAATTACAATTCTCTTTAATTTGAAATGGAATTCTCATAGGACTTCTAAATATTAAGCAGCTTTAATAAGATAAAACTTCTGTTTATAAAACTCAGATTTACATTCAATTATGAGCCAATTATCTATTGTATAAGTTGAAGTAATGCTGCAGATTCAAACAGTGAACATCAATAATCATAGATATTTGGGTAGTATGTTGGGAGACAATGAAATATGGTAGGAAGCATATTTAGAACCATGTCACCACATTTAGCTCTAAACAAGACATTTGCTTCTGAATTTCAGTTTTCTCAACCATAAAATGATATTTTCTTGCAAGGATTCAGTGAGTTAATGGATGTGGAGGTATAAACTTTCAGGTTTTGCAAAATAAGGCAGTGTTTTCTAGTATGGACAACTAGAGTCCTCTATAAGCCCATGAAAGGTTTCTTCAATGAAAGGCTCAAATTCAGCTTTTGAAGTTAATGTAAAGTATATATTTACATATTTTTAGCAAAAGAATAATGAGTAGTACAAGTCAAATTAATACTTGCTCATTTGTGTACATTTTCCCCCTAGCTCTTATGAAAGACTTGGAGCAGAAGTCTTGGTGTGATGGTAAGCTTGAAAATTAAAATTTCATACTGGATACTAGAACCCAGTTATATACTAACAAATAGGACTTTTACAGGTGTTTATGAGCATAACTTCACAGCCTTACACTTAAAGCCTTTTCTCTGTCTTCAGCAGATATGGATTATGTTGTCTTTTTTCTCCAATTTCATAAATCATTATCTAAAATTACCTGAGTCTGCCCGATTGGTGTGGCTCAGTGGTTGAGCCTTGACCTATGAACCAGGAGGTCATGGTTTGATTGATTCCTGGTCAGGGCACATGCCCGGGTTGTGGGCTTGGTTCCCAGTGGGGGTTGTGCAGGAGGCTGCCAATCAATGATTCTCATCATTGATGTTTCTATTTCTCGCCCTTGCTCTCTGAAATAAATTTTTTTAAAAAAATTGTTTTAAGAATTATTTTGTTAGTACAATTAATCTGAGACAGTCTGGTTGCTGTCAGTTCTCGCCAGCAGGGGACAGGATTGCCCAGCTGTATGCTGCATTTATTTTGATTTTCCCAAGACCTACATTAAAGAAGTGCTTCTAATTTGATGTGTGAAGTCTTTTTAATTTTTAAGCTGCATAACTGATACACAATAAAAATGAATATTTATACTGCCAGGTTAAAACAGGTAGATTGGGCCCTAGCTGGTGTGGCTCGGTTGGGTGTCATCCTCTGCACCAAAAGGTTGATGATTCCAGGTGAGAGCATATGCCCAGGTTGCAGGCTTGATCCCTGGTAGGGGATATGCAAGAGGCAGCCAATCAGTGTTTCTCTTTCTCCCTCTTCATTCCCCTCTCTAAAAATCAATAAAGAAAAATATTTAAAATAAAAACAACAGGTAAATTGGAATAAGTTTCTACTGATATGACTCCATTTTGTTTTCCCACAAAGATTTGTCTTCCTGGAACTGCAAATAACAAAATTTTCTAGCATTACATTCAGCATACAATCACAACTAGGAATAGGAATGAAAGCCATATACTCTCAGGACATCAGGCCTCACCAATGGGCAACCTTGGGCTTATTATTTAACATCCCTGAGTTTTTGCTTAAGTTTGAAAAGACTAGTAAAGGTCATATTGGGCTACCAAGGGAACCACACCCTCAGGGGCTGTGGACATTATGGGAACATGTCCAGTTGATACTGAAGGCCTAAGCAAAGGGTATCTATCACCTTGCTCTCTGATTTCTTGGTTTCCTGCATTCACAACTGTTATAACAGGCCATGCATTCCCAGAAGACAGACCCAACTCAACTGTGATAAAAAGTTGTGTTTCTTGTATGTTTCCAGGGAAATTTTTTATCTCTTTGATCATTGAAATCTGACATTTTTGTCAATGACTCAGGGTTCTCATTACCCCTGTGTCTGCTAGGACTACTCCCATCCTCAGGGCCTGCTTGATGGTTGCATGATACAGGCCTTATCGCTTTTCTTTTACCTGGACAAATAAGGGCCTTGTAGACACGCGATTTCCCATGAAAAAACTAAGCCTAGACCTGGAGTTCCTCCTTGTTCTGATGTTTCTCAAATGCTGGAAAGCTCTGCCTAATACTCTGTTTCTTTCCATGACTTAACCCCAAGACTTGCATGTGCCTCTTGAGCTTCAGGATCTTGAAAGCCCAGAAGATCAGCTCTATTTTCATCTGAACTTGGGCTTTGCACAGAAGCTGGTACTGACTTGGCTATTGGCACTGGGCCCTTGCCTGTTTTCTGGAACCAATGTCACTGAAAATAGCTCCTTATGTTTTTTTCCCCATTTTCCTTTGGAAGAACCCTGTGTGTTCTGTGGCAGAACTGGCTGAGTCTTACTCACCAAATCTCAGGTAATTCACTGGCTTGGGCAGGTTGGTTCTCTCTGACTTTGGGAATCCTTCATTTCTTTCTGTCTCATCCCACGCCCCAAAATGCTCTCCTGCTTTGGGACACCTAGTTTCCCCTCCGTCATTGGGGTTGCATTCTTTTTCTGGCTCTTTCTTGTAGCCTAAAGTTGAGCATGCTCCCACAGGCACAGATTGCTCTCTCTGGCCTCCTCATCAATGGCAAGTACCTGGGAAGCTGCTGGGTCTCTACTGGCCCCACTTTAAAATGACCGTCAGAGACCCAGAAGTCAAACTGTCTGAAACTATGGACAATGCAATCAAATAGGCCTGGGTTGGTTCTTGGGCTGAGTGTCCAGTGTTGCCAGGAAGCTGCTCTTTAAAGCATGCCTATCCTGAATCTAGATCTTGGACAATCAACCTGCTTAGTGGTGTGGGGAATTCCTTGCTTACTGAAGCCCCTAAACCACATAGATGCCTATCTGCCATTCAATAATTTTCCAGGTCACTAGTTCTTAAAAAGTCTCCTGAGAGTTGTTGAGAAGCAAGGGTCTATTTGGACCTATTTCTTGGGTCTCTTTGACCCCTGAAATCCCTCAATTTCTTGCTAACATATTTTTTTCTAAAGAAAACACTCAGATGTTTATGGAAATAGCTCTCTTGGATGGAAGTAAGCCCACAGTCTTTGAGGTTAAGTTTAGCTTCCTGCACCCTATATATATATACTCAGAACACGTCTCGTCTCCTTCTTTCTCTTCTCCTCCTCCTCCTCCTCCTCCTCCTCTGAGTTTTCCCATTCATTAACTCTTGGATGCCTTATTTTTTTTTATTAGTTAAGGTATTACAAATGTGTCCTCATCCCCCCCCCATTAGCCCCCCTCCTCCCCCACCCCCACTCCCCACACACTCATGCTCCCATGCCCCTGTTGTCCATGCCCATTGGTTTGGCTTATATGCGTGTATACAAGTCCTTTGGTTGATCTCTTCCCCTTACCCCCTCCCTCCCCAACTTTCCTTCTGGGGATTGATAGCCTGATCGCTGTTTCTCAGTCTTTGGATCTGTCCCTTTTCATCAGTCTATGTTATTACTTGGATGCCTTATGATTGTGGCTGAGAAGCATAGGGGTCTTTTCCCCAACATTTTCCTGGATGCTTTGACCATCTCCACCAACTTCTTCCAGACATGAAAACTGAGCTCAACAGAAATGCTTCCCTTGTTCATGGGACTGAAATGGGCAGGCTTGAGCCCTCAATGTCTGAGATGGCTGGGAGAGAAGAGGCCAGTCAGGAAGGTTGCGTGGAGCTGACCTCCATTTAACATGGAGGATTAACTCAGATTGAGTCACGGTAAAGAAGTAGAGGCTGCTTGTGATGGTGTAGAGAGGATCAGTAATTGGGAAAGAAAAGACCAATGAATCAATGGGATTCGCAGGTTGGGCCATGATTGGTAGGTGTTTATGTTCTGAGAGAGGGTGTCATCAGGTGAAATGTAGTTCACAGACAAACAGGTTTAGTAAGGGAAGGGGCCAAGAATCTTTGTGCCTTCATGGGAGAGGAGAAGAGGCAGGCTGTGAAAGTAAGTGAAAGTCCATTAAAAAAGTGGAATCAGTGGAGAAAGCACTTTGCTGTAAGAGAGGTTCTCAGAAGTAAGAACAAAAACAAGGAAAGTGAGGGCATGGTCACGCCCAGAGGCAACAAATGCTCTGGCAATGGAGAGGAGCATAGGTTTGAGAAAGAGAGATGTGGAGAGTCAGGCTCTAACAACAGAAAGGACTCTGGTGGCAAAGATAAGACAACTGATAGAGAAGATAATAAAAAGTAGAGCCCAGCAGGCTTGGTTCAGTGGTTGAGTGTGGACCTATGAACTAGGTCACGGTTCAATTCCCGGTCAGGGCACATGCATGGGTGTGGGCTCCATCCCCTGTGGGGCGTGCAGGAGGCAGCCGATCAGTGATTCTCTCTCATCATTGATGTTTCTATCTCTCTCTCCCTCTCCCTTTCTCTCTGAAATTAATAATATTTTTTTTTAAAGTAGAAAATGAACAGAGCTACAAGGCAAGGGATACCTCTGAAAAAGAGAAGATAAGACTATGGATGTGAGCCCTAACCGGTTTGGCTCAGTGGATAGAGTGTTGGCCTGTGAACTGAAAGGTCCCAGGTTCAATTCTGGTCAAGGGCATGTACCTTAGTTGCAGGCACATCCCCAGTAGGGGGTATGCAAGAGGCAGCTGATCGATGTTTCTCTCGAATTGATGTTTCTAACTCTCTATCCCTCTCCCTTCCTTTCTGTAAAAAAAATCAATAAAATATATATATTTTTTAAAAAGACTATGGATGTGAGTAGGAAGAATGGGAGTATGAATGTGGGGCCAGGGTCAGAGGGGTGGTAGGATTAAGGCTGAATATGAAAACCAAGATGTAAGGGCAGAGGACACTGAAATAAGGGTGGAATGAGAACAGAATAAAATGAGGAAGAAAAGGACACAGCAATGAGTGATGATGGCACCTCTTGTCAAGAGATTGTCCAGAGAGAACCAAGATGGCGGCATAGGTTAACGCCGGAGTTTGCTGCTTTGAACAACTACTTCAAAAGTGAAACCAAAAAACGGAAGGGACATCACCCAGAACCACAGGAACGCTGGCTGAGTGGAAGTCCTACAACTAGGAGGAAAGAGAAACGCATACGGACACTCAGAGGAGGCACAGTGCTGAAGTCAAATTCTGAGGTGCGGAGTGCGCGGAGCGGGCTGGCGGCGGAGGGCGCGGTTGGCGTTTTCAATCGGGAGGGAGTCGCAGAATCTGAGCTCCAGATCTGGGCGAGTCTTTAGGGACCCAGACTCAAACGAGAGAAGCGGGACTGTCTGGCTTCGGTCAGAGCGAGTGCAGCTTTCTCTCTGAGCTTTGCAGCGGGTGCTGGGACTCAGAGAGGCAGAGCCCCTGGGGACAGGACTGAGAGCCGCCATAACTGCTCTCTCCGGCCCACCCTGTTGATCCTGTGCGACCCGCCCCGCCCAAGCCCTGCACACAGGCATTTGCCGGATAGCCCCAGGCAAAGGCTAGATTAGCACCTCCCTAGAGGACAGAAGTTCTCTCACTGCTGACACAGCTGATTCTCATAGCCACTTGGCCTGGAGGTCAAACCCTCCCTGGAATTAGCTACAACAATCAAGATTTAACTATAAGACTGCGAACAAAGACCACTAGGGGGTGCATCAAGGAAGCATAACAAAATGCGGAGACAAAGAAACAGGACAAAATTGTCAATGGAAGATATAGAGTTCAGAACCACACTTTTAAGGTCTCTCAAGAACTGTTTAGAAGCCGCCGATAAACTTAATGAGATCTACAAGAAAACTAATGAGACCCTCGATCTTATATTGGGGAACCAACTAGAAATTAAGCATACACAGACTGAAATAACGAATATTATACAGATTCCCGACAGCAGACCAGAGGAGCGCAAGAATCAAGTCAATGATTTGAAATGCGAGGAAGCAAAAAACACCCAACCGGAAAAGCAAAATGAAAAAAGAATCCAAAAATGTGAGGATAGTGTAAGGAGCCTCTGGGACAGGTTCAAGCGTACCAACATCAGAATTATAGGGGTGCCAGAAGATGAGAGAGAGCAAGATATTGAAAACCTATTTGAAGAAATAATGACAGAAAACTTCCCCCACCTGGTGAAAGAAATGGACTTACAGGTCCAAGAAGCTCGGAGAACCCCAAACAAAAGGAATCCAAAGAGGATCACACCAAGACACATCATAATTAAAATGCCAAGAGCAAAAGATAAAGAGAGAATCTTAAAAACAGCAAGAGAAAGAAACTCAGTTACCTACAAGGGAATACCCATACGACTGTCAGCTGATTTCTCAACAGAAACTTTGCAGGCCAGAAGGGAGTGGCAAGAAATATTCAAAGTGATGAATACCAAGAACCTACAACCAAGATTACTTTATCCAGCAAAGCTATCATTCAGAATTGAAGGTCAGATAAAGAGCTTCACAGATAAGGAAAAGCTAAAGGAGTTCATCACCACCAAACCAGGATTATATGAAATGCTGAAAGGTATTCTTTAAGAAGAGGAAGAGGAAGAAAAAGGTAAAGATACAAATTATGAACAACAAATATGCATCTATCAACAAGTGAATCTAAGAATCAAGTGAATAAATAATCTGATGAACAGAATGAACTGTTGATTATAATAGAATCAGGGACATAGAAAGGGAATGGAATGACTATTCCTGGGGGGGAAAGGGGTGTGGGAGATGCGGGAAGAGACTGGACAAAAATCGTGCACCTATGGATGAGGACAGTGGGTGGGGAGTGAGGGCGGAGGGTGGGGCGGGAACTGGGAGGAGGGGAGTTATGGGGGGAAAAAAAAGAGGAACAAATGTAATAATCTGAACAATAAAGATTTAATTAAAGAAAATTAAAAAAAAAAGAGATTGTCCAATAGAATAGTGTTAGGGGGCACCCACAAAGGAATTGCTGACTGGCTTTTAGGTAATTTCACATTGAACATCTTTGCTGCAAGCATTTTTGCTGCACAAAATTGACTGTAAGGCAAATTATGCATGAAAGATAAAATAACTGATTTACATCTAGCAGATTATGTATTTTGTCAGTTTGGTTTTATTTCTCCACTGACAAAGCTCTCGCAGTACTCCTAATTTTATATTATATAAACCTTAGACTTCAGAAGGGTTTGTCCAGTTACAAGTAGACGTGGTGGTTTTAAAGTAATGAATGGTAACAACTACATACAAACCCAGATTGCAAAGCTACATGTAAAGCCAGATTGCATTCTATACTAGAAAAGTATCACATGTCATGTCAGTTTGCAAATTCTTCAGGGAGCATAGTCATCCCTCCAACCCCTCAAAACCAAAAGGTCACCAAGTTATGGCAAATATAAAAGAGGCAGCTACTAACTTGCAACATTCATCCAGAACATGAATTCTAGGTTATTTTAGTTGGAAACTGTTGCCTCTCTTAATGAAAAAAGGAATTACAGCAAACAAGAAAAAAAGTGCAATGCCAAACGAGAAGATGGATCAACAACAACAACAACAAAAACAAACAAACAAACAAAAAAAGTATGATACTATGAATGAAAGACTTTGAAGAATTATTCTTGCCAGGTATTCATGCTGGCTTCTCAAATCCTTGTGTCCTTTCTGGTTGGGGAACTTGAGATCCAAGATGTATTATTGAGGATATTGAGATCCACAGTCAGCTAGAGCTGCCATACAAAATAACACAAACTGGGTGCTAACACGAGAAATTTCTTTTCTCACAGTTCTGGAGGCTGGGAAGGTCAAGATCAAGGTATCCACAGGTTTGGTTTCTTCTGAGGTCTCTATCCTAGGCCTACGGATGGTTGCCTCCTCACTGTGTCCTGAAATGGTTGTCCCTCTGTTGTGTTAGTGTCTTAATCTTCTCTTTTTATAAGGATGCCTGTCATATTGGATTATGACACACCAATGTGACTTTATTTTACCTTAATTACCTCTTATAAAAGGCCCTATCTTCATATCATTACATTCTGAGATACTAAGGGTTAGGATTTCAACATATGAATTCTGAGGGGACCCTATTCAGCCCAATGACACACAGGGTAAGTCACAACTAATTTGGTCACCCAGACATTTGTCTCTTGTAACACAGTAATGAATTACTTTGATTCTACTGAATGGGGCTCTTCTGACTCTTTTTTGTTTGATTAACGCGTTAAGCACCATGTCAGTCACCGGTGACTGACACTATACTTTCTGTTTGGACTTCATCAGTCTCTGGCCGCCAGCATATCGGTGAAATCGGGTATCTCGGGCTAAACAGAAAGGAAGACAAAACAGGCTTGGCGCTTAACGTGTTAAGAATCTTCCTGGACATAAGTTATGTTGGCTCCTTTTAAAAATTTAAAAAGAAATATAATTGTAGTAAAATATACATCACATAAAATTTACCATTTAACCATTGTAAGTGTATAGTTCAGTAGTAGTAATTATATTTACATTTTTGTACATCCAATCTTCAGAACTTTTCAATCTTGAAAAACTGAAGCCTAGTACCAATTAAACAATAACTCCCCATACTCTCTCCCCAGCCAGCCTCTGGCAACTACCATTCTACTTACGTTTCTATGACTTTGACTACTCTAGATACCTCATGTAAGTGGAGTGTTGTGGTCTTCGTCTTTTATGATTGGCTTATTTTACTTAGCATAAGTTCATCCATGTTGTGTCAGAATTTTCTTCTTAAGGCTAATAAGTTTCCATTGTGTGTGCATGCCACATTTTGTTTATTCATTTGTAAATAAATATTTGGGTTTCTTTCACCTTTTGGGCTACTATAAATAAAGTTGCTATGAATATGGATGTACAAATATCTCTTTGAAAACCTGCTTTCAGTTCTTTTGGATACATGCCTAGAAGTGAAATTGCTGGGTTATATGGTAATTCAATTTTTTTTTTCATTTTTATCCCACAATTTGTTTATTCACTCACCTCTTGACAGATATTTGCAATTACAATATAGCAGCTGTGAACATTCATATGCAAGTCTTTGTATGGACAATTTCCCCCCCTTGCTTAAATGCCTACGCGTTGTTTATGAGGTTCATCTATGTTGTAGCATGTGTCAGTACTTTCTTCCATATATATATATATATATATACATATATATATATATATATGTATATATATATATATGTATATATATATAATTGATTTCAGAGAGGAAGGGAGAGGGAGAGGGAGAAAGAGATAGAAACAGCAATGATGAGAGAGACTCATTGATTGGCTGCCTCCTGCACGCCCCCTACTGGGGATCGAGCCCACAATCCAGGCATGTGCTCTGACTGGGAATCAAACCTGGGACCTCTTGGTTCACAGATCGATACTCAAGCCACTGGGCAACACCAGCCGGCCAGGTGATAGCTTGAAGTTCAAAGCTCAGCATGATCTTGAAGATGTCTGCCACACCCAGTTCCCTCATCAGCTGTATCATTTTTTGTTTATTTATGTAAAGAACAGCACATGCTGACACATTCCTCCCCCCACCCCTGCAGGTCTGTATTTTGCTTCTCACTTGGCCTCATGCTCTGAAGACCACAGCAGCTCGCTCTCGCTCAGAGCTGCCTGGTGTCCCAGCAGCCCGGCCGCAATAACCCAGGCCCTCCCACCCTCTGCCCTGCGGGCTCTGCCCCAGGAACCATGGTATAGGGCAGTGATGGCGAACCTTTTGAGCTCGGCGTGTCAGCATTTTGAAAAACTCTAACTTAACTCTGGTGCTGTGTCACATATAGAAATTTGTTGATATTTGCAACCATAGTAAAACAAAGATTTATGTTTTTGATATTTATTTTATATATTTAAATGCCATTTAACAAAGAAAAATCAACCAACAAAAATGAGTTCGCGTGTCACCTCTGACACGCGTGTCATAGGTTCGCCATCACTGGTATAGGGTATCCCAAAATTACGCAAGATTTGCAATTCAACTCAATTGCAAATCTTGCGTGAATTTTGGGACACCCTATATATATGTAGGTCGAGGTGCAGGTGGCCGGTGTGACCAAGTTACCGAGCTGGTGCTGTGGGCCAGGTCCCTGTGTCTCCCCACCCGTGGGTACAAGACAGATCCCTCCCCGATGCTGCCGCTACCACGCCCACCCCGGGGTGCAGCACCTGCTCCCAGGCCGGCCCAGTGCCTCTGGCCTGCGGACGGTGTGCCCATCTGTGGGGTGAGAAATGGAGTCTGTTCGCCTCAGTTGCATTGCTGTTGTTGGGAACGAAGAGCCACTGGACTGTGTGTTCTTGGAAGAACGAGCAGGACCTCTCGTCCAACATCCACCGGAACGCCCAGCACCGGCTTTGGGAGGCGCCTACGGAGACCGCCTCGCGCCGCCCTCCCCGCCGCCTGGGTGGCTCCCTCTGGAGCAGGAAGCGCAGGGCACGGGAGACCCGCTGGGGCGGCTCACTGCTCCTGTTTGGGGGCTGAGCGGTGGCCCAGGGGGCTTGGCCGATGCCAGCGATGCCAGCGTGAGTGAGCCAGGCTGAGCCAGGGCGATCCTAGGGGCACCGTCGCAGCACCGGCCCCTCCCCGCCTGGACGGCGTCCCTCTCCTCTGAGCGGGGTCCCGTGGGCGCCCTGCCAGGCTGTGAGGACCCTGGAGCCTTTCGTGTGGCCCCAACCTCAGCCCCTGTGCTCACAACCACCTTTGTCGCAGCCACAGGCCCCTGGTCTCCTCGGGGTGACCTCGCCCAGGGCGCAGGCTGCCTCCGCTGGTGGAAGCCAGTGGTTGAGGGTTGGAAATGCACAGACATTTTAAATGGAAGCAAAATGGGGCAACGGAGTCATGGCCATCAGGGGTGGAGCTCAGGTGAAGCAGGGCGAGCGTTGTGCCTGGGTCATGGAAGCCACAGAGGCCTGGCGGAAGCGGGGGGGGGGGGGGGGGGGGGGCGGCTGCGGGCTGGCCGTGGGGGGCCTGCGAGGAGCACAGGCTGCCAGCTTCATCCCTGGGGAGGAGCGGAGGCTCTGGCCCAGCTGGTTCTCCGAAAACCTCAAGGGTGGTCACCTGTCAGCTCCGAGTGGCTCCTCAGCTTAATTACTTAATCACATCCCGCGAGTAATCAATCAACCCACGAGTGTTTAACCATAGCACGCTAGAGTGAGCCTGCGAGCTGAGTGAGCCTGTCTAATACTGATGAGATGCTGGTATCTAAAATACATCAGAAATGTCTCCAAGCCAACAATGAGGAAACCAATAGAAAGATGGAAAAATTCAATAAGTGCACAAAGAGATGTACAAAATTATTACAAAGTAGATAAATACAAATTAAAACAGTGAGACAAGACTTTAATCCATCAGACTGTCAAAAAGTAAAAAGTTGCCGAAACCAGTTTGGCTCAGTGGATAGAGCGTCGGCTTGCGGACTGAGAGGTCCCAGGTTCGATTCCGGTCAAGGGCATGTACCTGGGTTGCGGGCATTTCTCCAGTGGGAGATGTGCGGGAGGCAGCTGATCGATGTTTCTAACTCTCTATCTCTTTCTCCCTTCCTCTCTGTAAAAAAATCAATAAAATATATTTTTAAAAAAAGTAAAAAGTTTAATAATGTGAAGTGTTAGTGGGAAGGTGGAGATACAGGAACCCTCATGTGCTGCTGGTGAAAGATCAGATTCATTCACCCATTCTGTAAGGCAATCTGACATTTCCTGATATATATATATAAAAAACTAGGGGCCCGGTGCACGAAATTTGTGCAGTGGGGGGGGGGGGGAGTGTCCCTCAGCCCAGCCTGCCCCCTCTCACATACTGGGAGCCCTCAGGCGTTGACCCCCATCACCCTCCAATCGCAGGATCAGCCCCCAGCCCAGGCCTGATGCCTCTGGCCCAGGCGTCAGGCCTGGGCAGGGGACCCCCAGACCCCTCCGATTGCTGGCTCTGCCCCTTGTGCGGGCCTGATGCCTCGGCCAGAGGCGTAGACCCCCATCACCCTCCGATCGCCTGATCGGCCCCTTGCCCAGGCCTGACGCCTCCGCCAGAGGTGTCAGGCTTGGACAGGGGACCCCCATCTCCCCCCGATCACTGGCTCTGGCCCCCGCCCAGGCCTGAGGCCTCTGGCCCAGGAATCATGCCTGGGCAGGGGACCCCCATCTCCCTCTGATCGCTTGCTCCACCCCCCGCCCAAGCCTGACGCCTCTGACCCAGGCTTCAGGCCTGGGCAAGGGGACCATCATATCCCCCCAACCCCCGGCTCCGCCCCCCACCCAGGCCTGATGCCTCGGCCAGAGAAGTTGACCCTCATCACCCTCCGATCACCAATCACCGGATCGGCCCCTTGACCAGGCCTGAGGCCTCCGGCAGAGGTGTCAAGCCTGGGCAGGGAACCCCCAGCTCCCCGCGGTTGCAGGCTCCGCCCCTGTCCAGGCCTAATGCCTCTGGCTGAGACCTCCGGCTCGGGCAGTGGGGACCCGCAGCTGCAGCGGCCCTGCGATCGTGGGCTTCGCTTTAGGCCCAGGCAAGGGACCCCTAGCTCCTGGGACTGCCAGCTTCGACCGTGCCCAGCTCCCATCGCTGGCTCCACCCCTACTTCCTGCTATCACTGGCCAGGGCGGAAAAGGCACCTAATTCTCTGATCATGGCTGGGGGGCAGGGCAAAGGCGGCCCTGGGGCCGCCTTTGCCCTGCCCCCCAGCTCTTAGCTCCCCCCTGGGTTTCCGATCACTGTCAGTGGCAGGGGGCTTCTTCCTGCTTTCCCTTTCGCCTCCCTGCATTGTGCCTGCATATGCAAATTAACCGCCATCTTATTGGCAGTTAATTTGCATATAGCCCTGATTAGCCAATGAAACGGGTAGCGTCATACGCCAATTACCATTTTTCTCTTTTATTAGTGTAGATTATAAAAGGCCTGTGGCTGTAATGCCATCACACCATAATGACCCAAAACTGGACTCACCAAGAGGTGCATGGAGCACCTCTCAGTCCCTCCCCAGGCCCGAGAGCCACTCGTGGCGGCAGGGTGGGGCTCACAGCTCACACGGTGCAGCCCACAGTCTCCAATCCCAGCAAGGCTGGCAGCAGGCAGGAGGGCGGGGCCGTGCAATTTCGCTAGCTGGGCTTCTAGCATGAATATAAAAATACTACTTGTGCCCAGATTTCAAGATTCCCAAGAACCCACAGGGAGCCAGCGAGTCCGATGCAAAAGCAAAGAGTCATTTATTTCAAACCTAGGTTTGGCTCCCCTGCCCCCCCCCTTACTGGCACAGCAGCAAGTGGCAGAGAGAGAGAAAACTCTGTGTGGAGAGAGGTTTTATAGGGGGTTGGGGTAAGGGGAGGAGAAAGGACTGTGGGCCCTGCCGATTGGCCAGGCGCGAGTCGGTGTCTCATCATAGTGATGGCGTGCACTTCCCTTGACTATCATTGGCCAGTCCAGAGAAATCCTGGGCATGGCCAGCAGCGGCTTGGCTTCTGGGAAGAAGCCTTGCTGAGCACATGGCCAAGGTAAGATGGAGGGCATAGCCCTTACCCTGGGGCAAGGTGGAGGGCGTAGCCCTTACCCTGGGGCAAGGTGGAGGGCGTAGTCCTCGCCCTTTCACTAGTGGCCCCGTGCATGAAATTTGTGCACGGTGAAGGGGGTGTTACTCAGCCCAGCCTTCACCCTTTCCAATCTGGGACCCCTCAAAGGATGTCCTACTGCCAGTTTACAGGGATCGGGCCTAAACCAGCAGTTGGACATCCCTCTCACAATCCGGGACTGCTGGCTCCTAACTGCTCACCTGCCTGCCTGCCTGCCTGATTGCCTCTAACCACTCTGCCTGCCAGCCTGCTCACTCCCAACTGCCCCCCCTGCTGGCCTGCTCACCCCTACCTTCCCTCCCTTCCCCACTGGCCTGCTTGCCCCCTACTGCCCCCCTGCTAGCCTGCTCACTCCAAACTGTCCCTCCCCCCGCTGTTCTGATCACCTCCAACTGACCCCCACTGATAGCCTGCTTGCCCCCCAACTCCCCCCCGTGCTGGTCTGCTTACCCCCAATGGCCCCACCCCCCACCAGCCTGATCACCCACAACAGCCCTCCCCTCTTGGCCTCTAACTGCCTCTACCACGGCCCCACCATCATGGCTTTGTCTAGAAGAACATCCAGAAGGTCTCCTGGAAGGTCTCCCAGTCTAATTAGCATATTATCCTTTTATTAGTATAGAGGCCTGGTGCACGGGTAGGGGCTGGCTGGTTTGCCCTTAAGGGTGTCCCGGATCAGGGTGGGGGTTCCCTTGAGGCATGGAGCAGCCTAGGCAAGGGGCCTGTGGTGGTTTGCAGGCTGGCCATGCACCCACGGTGTGAGGGTCCCCACTGGGGGGGGGGGGTGCTTGGCAAGCCTGGGTGAGGGGCTGATGGCTGTTTGCAAGCTGGCCAAGCCCCCCAGCGGGGACCCTCACCCCATGAGGGTGTGGCCAGCCTGGGTGAGTGGCTGAGTGCCGTGTTCAGGCTGGCCACACCCCATTCAGGATGGGATGTCCCGCTGGGGTGCTTGGCAAGCCTGGGTGAGGGGCTGATGGCTGTTTGCAAGCTGGCCAAGCCCCCCAGCGGGGACCCTCACCCCATGAGGGTGTGGCCAGCCTGAGTGAGAGGTTGAGGGATGTTTTCAGGCTGGCCACACCTCCTTCAGGAAGGAGGTCTCCACTGGGGTGCCTGGCCAGCCTGGGTGAGGGGCTGATGGCTGTTTGCCGGCTGGCCATGCCCCGGGCAACCCAGGCTCCCAGACAAACACAATTCCTTGGGTACAAAGTACACCCTGTTCTTTCTGGTACCAGGTACTCAGACCAGACACATTAACTATGGTCTAGTAGAGCCCCACAGCTATGCCGGGGAAGTGGGTGGGGCAGGCCAAGGTAAAAGACCACAAACCTCTCCTACTGGTTTAAGTCACTTTTTTTCTTGATTCGGTGTTCTTTTGATTGCTACAAACCTTTGACTATTTACCAGAGTCTGGCAAAGTTGATTCAGAAAGTTTTTTTTAATGAATTGGTTGGTTGGTTGGTTGGTTGGTGTTTTTGTGAAGGCATGGGCCCTGGAAGCTCCACATTCCACCATTTTGACTAAAGGCTGGCCTTGCCAATAATTTTTAACATAAAATCAGCTGCCCACAAACGTCTTATCATAAAAATGTGCAAAACTCAGTCAGTGCATAGTCATCATGAGGAAATATAGTCACTGGCTATTCTTGGCTCTGTATTAAAAGGACACGGAGCTCGGGCTTTTGAACACCAGTCATATTGTAAGCAGTGTGCTAGGAATTTTACATTTATTGCATCATCATTGACTAGCTTGGGTCATCTGCCACCTTGCGCATGTCTGTAAAATAAACAGGTTAAATCATCTCTAACATTCTTTCTACCTCTAATCCCCTGTAACTCAAAAAAGATCCTGCATTGTGTCTTCTAAAGAACCGAAGTACACTTACCATTAAAAAGGAAAAAAGAGAAGATCAATCCCTGGGTCCTGGCCGGTGTTGCTAAATGATTAGAGCATCAGCCTGCGTGGATAGGGATTTCAGGTTTGATTGCGGTCAAGGGAACATGCCTGGGTTGTGGGTTCATTCAGACCTGGTCCAGGAGAGTTCAGGGAGGCAACCAGTCGATGTGTCTCTCTCATATCGATTTTTCTCTCTCCCTTTCCCCTCCTTCCTCCCTCCCTTCTACTCTTTCTAAAAAGTAATGGGGAAAAAATATCCTTGGGTGAGGATTAACAAACAAACAAACAGAAAGATCAATTGCTGAGAAATACATGCAGCGCTGTACCTGTTGCAATACTGATGAATCTGAAGATGTAGATCTGCCTAGTGGTCGAGGTAGGCTTAAAACGCAGGCAACTGGGAAATGGGACTGGGGAGGAGGGAGCAAAAAAGAAAAAACAACTGTTAAATTTCTGCTTTTAAAACCTTTTTTTTTCCTTTTGCTTTGCAGAACAGATAACATGTCCTGGGGTATTGAGGACTGGAGGTGGCAGAATGGGGAGAAGTTGGAGGGAGAGGGGATTTAGATACCAAAGTCACCTACTAAGAATCTACATTGCTTTCATTGATCTCGAGAAGAATTATAGGTTGTTACTCAGGTTTTATTTCAAAGACAGAAGACATTTTTTTCTGGCACACACCATATACTATTACATACAGTTGTTTTTACAATGGCCAGGTATTTATACAGTTGAGGTCTGAAAATTTGAATAAAGAAATCTCATTATAGTAGTAGTATTCATTTACTCATTCACTCACTCACCAAATGTTTTTTGAGGGGAGGAAGCAGCTATTTTGGAAAAGATGTATGGTGGCAGGTACAGGACCTACCAGATTTATCCCAGTCCTCTTTGTGGGAGTAGGTTGCCCAATGTGTATAATCCAGTCCCGTATTTTGCTTTCCTTTACATGAATTCTTGTCTTGATAACTTTCTCAGTACCTTTGTTCCTCTTTAAGACAAGAATCTACTAGTATATACACTGAGTGGCCAGATTATTATGACCACCTGACGTTTGTAGGCAAATTAGCTATAATTTCACACTGAAGTTGCTAGAGGGCCAGACCATTATAAATAGGGAAGCAGGCTGTTTACCACAACAGTAGAAGTGATTTTTTCCGAAGATATGGGTAAACAATGCGATTTAACAGCCTTTGAACGTGGGAGATATATTATTATGAGTGGCCAGATTATTATGACTACCCCATCAGTACCTCGTTGGGCCACCTTTTGCCTTCAATACTGCGGCGATTCTTCTTGGCATTGACTCCACGAGATGTTGAAAGGTGATGCGAGGAATCTGACACCATGCCTGATGAATAGCACTGTCCAGTTCTGTGAGATTTGATGGTTGTGGAACCAGCTGCTTGATGGCTCTTTTAACTTCATCCCACAAATGCTCAATTGGATTGAGATCTGTGATTGTGGGAGCCACCTAAGCAAGGTAAAGTCTCTCTCATGTTCTTGAAACCATTCCTGCACAATATAAGCACCGTGGCATGGCACATTGTCTTGTTGGAAGAAGCCATCTCCATTGGGATACACCATCAACATGATAGGATGAGCCTGATCAGCAACAATACTTAGGTATGTTGTGCTATTCAGACGTTGTTCCACACGAATTAAAGGGCCCAAATCATGCCAGGAAAACATGCCCCAAACCATAACACTGCCCCTACCAGCTTGAAGGGTTGTACTCATGCATGTGGGGTGCATGCTTTCATGCTGTTTCCGCCAAATTCTCACTCTGCCATCTGCATGATACAACTGGAAACGTGATTCATTGGACCACATTACTTTTTCCAATACTCGACTGTCCAATCCTTGTGTTCCTGTGCGAATTGGAGACGTTTTACCTTGGTAACTGCAGACAGCAAAGGTGTTCAAACAGGTCTTCGGCTTCCATATCCCATCTGATGCAGTGTACGGCTAATTTGCCTACAAACATCAGGTGGTCATAATAATCTGGCCACTCAGTGTAGTTAAAACAGATGTTTACTGGATGTTGCCAAGAATATAGCTATAAATAACAGGTGCCTTTCTACTGAAGAACTTATAGTATAGCACGGAGACAGAAAAATAAGCTTACAGTTAAATGGGATAAATGTTATTCCACATAGGAAAATATATTGAACGTTATGACAAACCTAAAATTCTTCCTTCTTAAATAAGTCATCTAAAAGATAAGTTCCAATCAATAAGATGTTTGGGAAATAGATTAAGGGAGGAGGCAGGCCTCAAACTTCACCAGATGTTTCATGGGACAACTTGTCACTTCTGAAATACAAAAGAAGTAGTAGCACAAGTTTCAGAGACAAAAAGCCTGAGATGGAATTCTGACTCACACTTCCTAGCTCTAGCACCTTTAGTAAGGGCATTCATCTCTTTGAGTCTGAGTTTCCTCATCTGTAAACTAGAAACAGTGATTCTCCACTCACGGGACTTTTTGCAAAGGTTAAATGACATAGTAAATGCATTTAGTAGAGAACTCCCTACACAGTAGCTCCATAAAGAGCAATGATTACCTCTCCTGAGACTTAGAGGAGAACTTAGGCTGCTTTGCATGGCCCACCTCTCTCCTGATTTTTTCCAGTTAGGAAATACTGAGCTAAAACAACATGCCTGCCCACCTCTATAACTCGCTTTATGGGGCATGTCTTTTAACTCTAAAGCACATTTTGAGGTGTCTAGTAAAGCAGCTAGACATAGGAGTGTTCACTGCATGAAGATGGAGCTAACATGGAAGGATGGGAATATGGAACTGAAGGTGCCCATTTGGTGAAAGAGCAATCGGTTGAGAAGTGGGAAGAACCGGCCAGAGGAGAACAGATTAAATGGAGGCTATCAGAAGAAGTTTAGACCAGGCGGTGGCATTTGCTATCTAAGAACAGATGAACAACAGATGATGTGACTGACTTCAACAAGAGCCAGGCAGAGGCACTGGTTGTTCAGCCACGTGGGCAGAGAAAGCTCCTAGATACAGGGACTTAGGAGCAGGCAATATTCTGAGATCCAGGCAGATGGGCATGACATGAGACTGGGCTGCAGGGACTAATTCAGTCTGAGGAGGGGTCTGGGGATTCATAAGAATAATCCTAGAGAATTGGGGTACCACTCGGGTGGTGAGCCAGGGTTTCAAACACAGATCAAAGCAGTAAAATACTGAAACTAAAGCTAGATGCAGGGTTTCTCAACCTCAGCACTATTGACATTTTGGATTGGATTGGATATTTCTTTTTTAGGGGGGCTGCCTTGTGGATTGTAAACTGTTTAGCTTTAGCCCTGGCCGCTACCCACTAAATGCCATTAGTATCCCCTCCCCAAGTTGTTACAATCTAAAATATCTTCAGACATTGTCAAATGTCCCAGTACAGGAAGATTAGGGGAGATAGGAGAGGAACATTGCCCCAGTTTAAAATTACTGGGCTAGAGTATGCCCTGGCGAGAGAGCACTGTTTCAAAGTGGAGGCCGGGATAAAGGGTCTCAGGAATGAGCTGATCTAGAGGAGGTAATGAACGACAGTGGCCCAGGAACACAGGGCAGGGAGCATTCTGTACAGATCCGTATCCCTTTCATCATTTCTGTGGAGCCTGTCCTGCCTTCTCTGCTCCCCTTCTCTCAGCGTGCTTCTTCCTCCAAAGGACCGCCTTTGGGTTCTGTGCTTTCTTTGTCCTACATACCCAGAGAGCCAAAGGACCTTAGCCAATGGCTGATGTGTGAGATAGTCCATTGCCTAATGTTCCCCTGACCTCCCTGGGGCTTTGCCTGGTTGGCTTTTTCCCTGCTTCCTGAAAGCTGGCTTCTCCTGGAAACTCATTCGTAATAAATTGCTTGCAAGCAAATCTCTCCTTAGAGCAGCAGTTCTCAACCTGTGGGTCGCGACCCCTTTGGAGGTCGAACGACCCTTTCACAGGGGTCGCCTGAGACCATCAGAAAACACATATATAATTACATATTGTTTTTGTGATTAATCACTATGTTTTAATTATGTTCAATTTGTAACAATGAAATTGGGGGTCACCACAACATGAGGAACTGTATTAAAGGGTCGTGGCATTAGGAAGGTTGAGAACCACTGCCTTAGCGCCTGCTCCCAGGGAGGCCAATTTATACAGCCACTAAGGCTGGAGTCAAAGGACAAAGAAGCAAGTCCAGGAGAACAGTTCAGAATGAAGACTATGAATGATAAGTCTGCCCCGAAGACCCCATCAGTGTGGTTTCCACTGTGAGACATGGCAATGAGAGAGGTCATTTAAAGGAGCTGGGATGACTAGGCACAGGGTCATGGTCTCCACCTACTGGTCTCTGCTAAAGTAGAGGGTCATTAGTCATCGCAGCTGTTCCTGATTTTAGCTGTGTAGTCACCTGGTGTGATCTTGGGCTCAGGAACCAAGGTTGGAAGAATAAGGCACAAAGTCTAAGGTAGCATAAAAATAGCACAACTATTAGAAGAAACACCTCTAAAATAATTTGTTAATATTAAAAATGTCCAACGAATTCATCACAACCACAGAATGAAGGAGTCTATAATCTTCTGGTTGGTGAAAATGCTGCAGAATTTCAATCTCTACCTCTGTAATGTGGAAGGAACCTGGCAGATCTGTACACTGCCCCCTCCTCCCTTTGCTGGTTAGAACACTCTGTGAGCTGCTGGGAGTGGAGGACATCTGCCAGGGGTGACTGTTGCTTGTTTCTTTCTTTCTTTTTTCCAATAGGTTTTTATTGATTTTAGAGAGAGAGGAAGGGGAAGGGAGAGAAGAGAGAAACATCAATGAGAGAGAAACACCAACATTGATTGGCTGCTGCCTGCACGCCCCCTGCTGAGGATAGAGGTGGAAACCCAGGCATGTGCCCTCACTGGGAATCGAACCTGTGACCTTTTGGTGCATGAGTTGACGCTCAGCCACTGAACCACACCAGCCAGGCTTCATAGCAGAACTATTTCTGTACCATTTGTATTCCAGTAGCTGATTGAAACAATGAGTTCGGGAAGGACCAGAAGCTTTGTAGTAAAGATCTTGAGAAACACCTGTTCCTTCTTTGTTACTTCACTGTTACTGCAATTTCACACAACACAAACCAAACTTTGATGTACCACATGCAAGAATCAAAACTGTTCTCAAAGCAGTTACAATAAAGGCAGAGAATAAAAGGTTTACACAATAATTTTCGAGAATAGCTATGTGAAACTTATAACCAACCTATTATTACATCTAGGAACATAGTGTTTAAAATAGTAAATTATAGGTTCTCTACTCCTAATTTATCTGTGTAATTATTTCTTTATTTCATGAAGAAATATTCAGTCAGTATGTAATTTAGACCAGTCAGTAAGTTATAAGTTCTAATTCTGAATAGCAAAGCTTTAGAGATTCTTGGAGAACATGGTTTAAGAAATACATAGACAGCATATACCAAGAGGCATTAAAGACTAATAATTTCTAGACTAAGTGAAAATCTTTGACAAAGAAAACTGTAAAAATGAATTGATTTTAGGAAAGCTAATTCAGAGAAAGAATTAAGGGTGACAAAGGAAAAAATAATAGAGTGAGACTAAATTAAATCTAAAATTAAATTCATAGTAACTATTAATTAGGAGTTTAACAGTTTTTTTAAAAAATATATTTTATTGATTTTTTACAGAGAGGAAGGGAGAGAGATAGAGAGTTAGAAACATCGATGAGAGAGAAACATCAATCAGCTGCCTCATGCACATCTCCCACAGGGGATATGCCCGCAACCCAGGTACATGCTCTTGACTGGAATCGAACCTGGGACCCTTCAGTCCGCAGGCTGACGCTCTATCCACTGAGCCAAACCGGTTTCGGCTGGAGTTTAACAGTTTTAATCTCCAATCACAAAAACTTTAAATTCTAAACACTTAAAATTACTCATAAAAAGTGGGTAGGAAAGCATCTACAAACACATTTGCAATTTCTTTATTCATTCAACTAACATCTCTGATACATTTTCTTCACTACAGGTGCTTCTGTTCTGTTCTATGTGAACCCCTTACCCTGGCCACATGAATCAATTACCCTTCATCACAGCTGTTTGAACCAGGGTGTTCCATCCTCCACGTTGATCTGTATTCTTTTAAGTGACTTAGGAGGTGGTCTGGCAAAAAGCATAGCAAAACAAAGTACACCATCTATATTCGATTTCCCGAGTTACTTAGATTCATTTTCTTTAGAAAGTTGAATGTGATACATAAAGAGAAAGTATGTAGTTGGTAGGGTAGTGAGATAGAAGCTAAATAGACACAGAGAAAGAAGAAAAACAGCAGAGACCATGAGGTAGCCGAAGATATGAGGAAGCAGAAGCTATGAGAAAGCAGAATCTCTATACATATAGAATTAGGGGTGAGGCGATTGGTTAGCAGAAGCAGGAGAAAATTTAGCAGAGACAAAGAGCAGAGGTGTCTTGGTAATACTTAAGTACTAGAGAAGGGAGAAGGAAACAAGCAAATACATCTGTTGCTGAGAATATTTGAGCAGTTATGAATGCCAAAGGGCTTTTTAGTTCCCAGACTACACTCGAGTCTAGGCTCCGTGAAGCTAAGCTTTTCCTATAGTCCCATAGGGTGTGGCTTTGTGAAATTCCTTTCCCTCTATTTTCTCATAGATTATTTCTTTGAACCCCTATTACTAAGAGACTCTCATACACCATTAAGGAGTTTGAATTTTAATATGAAAATAATAGAAAATCATAAAAGACATTCATATTTTCATTTTAGAAAGAGGACTCTGGGACCAGTGTGAAAAATAATTGTGGAAAATAAATTGAAAATGGACTTAGAGGTAGGGATTATACTTTGAAAACTGTTGTTTGAAACCAGTGAGAGATGATGATGATGGCTTGAACCATGCTAGTGAGAATGGAGAAAAGTGGATGAATGAAAAGAATTTTATTTCCCTTAGATGCAGGGATCCGGATGAGGGAGCCAGAAAAGTAAACTTTGATTCTTAGTTTCCTGGTCTGGGCAACCAGTGGATGGTGGTGCCTTTCATTGGGAAAGATGATGTATAAAGAGGACCAACTCCTTTTTGAGGAAGAGTGTTAGGTACCAATGAGACTTCCAGGTAAAGATGTACAGTAGGCAATGTCTGGATCTCACATAAGAGCGCTGGAGCTATAACTGTGTATAAGGACTTGATATCATGATTTTCAGAGATATCTGGGCAGCAGTTTCTTGTTTTATTCGAACAGCCCTAAATTCAGGAACATACTTGAACTAGGCTATGTTAGCATAGGGAAGCTGAGAATAAAGGATTTATTCATATCTGAATATCCTCTGTACTGCAACTTAGATTTCATGTTGTGCATCGTATGACATGAGATTAATGAGGTACCTTGCCTCTTGGCTGATATTGCATCTAAGTGGTGTCTCTGTTGTATTTTGGTTAATCTGAACATTCTATTGGCGTTTGTCAATCTGGAGGTTATACAGGGTGATATCAATAGATTGGTAGTAATCGAGCCACTGGTGTGCATAAAATCACTCTGGGAGAATAAATTAAGAGAAGAAACTATAGAATTCTAGGAAATACTAATATCCAAGACAGGGGTGGGGAACCTGTTTTCTGCCATGGGCCATGTGGATATTCATAACATCATTCTCAGCCATACAAAATTATCAACTTAAAAATTAGCCTGCTATATTTGGTCAAACATTTAATTAACTCACCCTTAATGCCTTGGCAGGGCCAGATATTTCCCACCCCTGATTTAAGGAGTAGGTGGACAAGAGAAAAGTCCAAGAGAATAAATGAATGATGGTAAAAACTGGGGGATTGAATAACTAGAAAGGTAGATTGCGCAATACTAGTATTTGTATTTCATCATTAAACTGAGATAGATATTTCAGAACGATATAAGTTTTCTTGTTACACATGAATATATGCTCATGGTTAAATAGGTGAATTTTCTACAAGATTTATAACAAAGGTTCAGAAAAAGATGGGTTTCCTAATTTTCAACTAAAATTTGCTGATAATTAAGTCTACCTAGAAAGTAATAAAAGGCAGAGTGAGTAATGATTGCAAAGAGTTGTCTTTTTCTACTGCCTATTTAAAACACTTACTCTATACTTACTATGTGCCAGGCATTGTGCTTTATCAGCCGTATCTCCTTTAGGTATTAGAAAGACCTCATGAGGAAAGCACTTGTATTTTCTTCTTTTCCTGATGTAATAACAACTGAAGATTAGAGAGAGGAAGGGACTAAGTCCTGTGAGGACTAAGATGCAAACAGAGGGTTTTTTACTTCAGAGTCGGAGGGTTGACTACTGCTTGATAATACTATGAAAGCATTACTTATGATAATAAAAGATTAAGTTTATCAGGCATTTATTAATGTATTTTTCAATGAAGATAGATTTTGTAGTCACAGAAAACCATTTCACACTCATATCAACACTTACAGGTGTGCTACGATTTTGAAAGTACATCTTGAAGTACTTAAGAACAATATGTATTTGAATTGTGGTTTTTCCATCAGAAGAGAAATGATTCTGTTTTTCAGAATGCTAGCTCTTGAATTTAGTTTATATCTTAGCTTATAGAACCAAAAATTGTTTTACCTCTGCTAACTTGCTAGGTTTTGGCATAAAATTATATATTGGGGCAAGACCATCTCTCTAGGCATAGGTATGTAGAAAACTATTTGGGTTTTTTAAAAAAAATTTATAGAATACTAGGTATGGGTAATAGTTGCACCTTAAGAAAAGATTGTCTTTTCAAATCCTTATAAGTATTGCTTTTAATTAATGAATTCCAATTGCATTTCCTCAACTTTATATAACAGAGATATAAAAGACTCTAAGAAAGTTGATTTTGAGTCATTCATACCCAAGTTATTAATAATAAAAAAAAATAGCCCAATTGAGTGTTGACCTGTGAACCAGTAGGTCACGGTTTGATTCCCTATCAGGGCACGTGCCTGGGTTGCAGGCTCCATTCCCAGTCCCTGCAGGAGGTAGCTGATCAATGATTCTGTCAACATTGATGTTTCTATCTCTCTCTCTGTCTCCCTTCCTCTCTGAGATCAATACAAATATATTTAAAAAAAACTAAATTTCAAAAGGAAAATTAGGGCAGGAACTTGATCCTAGAATACTGGGCCAATTATTAGAAGATCATTTTTAAAAGCTCCTTGGGGCCTTAAGAATAATGTTTGCGGGGCGGCAGGGGGATGGAATCAGTTGAGGAAAAGGAGACATATGTAAAACTGTAAACAATAATGAAAAAAAAAATGTCTGCCACATATTTCACCTACGCTTATTTTTTTTTGGTTAAGTTCACAGCTTTTAATACATAAACCTTATACCATAGGAGCTGTCAAAGTTCCCAGAAGTTGTGTAATACCCATAAATGATCCAAATTACAGTTCTAGAAGTTAGAACAGTACCTCATCTTACTCATCCTCATCTGCCACCTTCATGCATCCTTGTTTGCTTCTCAGAATAAAAGAAGAAATTATTTAGTTTACAAAGCAATTGTAGTACAAGTCTTTATTTTACAGTCAACCATTGCCACCTGCCACCCACTGACAATATCATAGTTCTGTAAACCTTCAGTTGTCTGAAGGTGTCTATTTCTTCATCTTCTACCTCTGCCTTGGTTCAGGTTTTCACTCTACCTCTCTCTGCTTCCTACTCAGTAGCTGTAAAGTGTCTGGGGCAAAAGCATGCTGACCTGAATCTTCGGAGAAGCTCAGATGATTTTTATCTTTATTTTGCCTCACGTGTATTTGGCACTGCAGACCTAATGAAGGCTTTTACATCGGTTCCTTATCTGAACGTCAGAACTCTGCTTTTAGTAGGATACTCATTCATTCAACAACTATTTATGGATCATCTGCTTTGTGTCAAGCACTGTCCTAGGCACTCGAAATACAGCAGGGAACAAAACGGAGGGGGAGAGGGCATTCCAGCGCTTCTGAAACTTTCATTTTATAGGGGAGATGGACATGAGATGAAAGGGGAGGGGAGGTCGTGGAGCGCCAGGTCGGTGAACCCAGGGATTTTGGCTTTTACTTGGGTTGCAATGGAAAGCCGGCGGAGGGTCTGGCAGTTTTATCTGTCATTTTACAAATGGCAGAAGTAGTGGCTACTTCGCAGTAAGTGCACCCCTATGGAGGAACTGCTCAAGGGGGTAGAAAACTAAAAGGAGGTAGGCGTTGATTTGGGGACACTAGCCCAGAGATTCGAGAGAGCAGAAATGAAGACATATGAAGATGAATCCAAAAGGAAGCAAACTTGTTTACAACGCAATACGCAAAAAGATACGCCATGGAATAGCTGGTGCTCCGTTCAGACTCTTGTAACCGAAAAGGTAGCAAATGTAGGTGAGGCAAGGGGAGCGCTAAACCTACTCGGATGCTTGAGCCCCGGCCCGGAACCAAGTCGGCCCTTAGCGTGGCCACGCCCCTGACCACGCCCCCGCCACGCCCTGCCCGCTGCTCCCTGCCCGGGTTGGCTACGGCGGGGGCGGTGGCCACGGTGCCCGGAAGTGCCGCTGACGTGTCCCCGCCGCGCTCGGAATTGTGGGCCACTTGGTAATGGCGTCGGCGAATCTGTGGGGTTCGGGGAGCCGCCGCTGAGGCTTGTGACAACCGGTGTGTCTGGGCCCCGCGGCAGCGGGAGGGACCTGCCCGCTTAGTGGGCTCCTCGGCCGGAGCCGACGGGGCCTAGCGGGGAGGGCGACTGCAGGGGCAACGCGGAGAGGAGCCGGGGGAGTTGCGAGGAGGCTGCCGGAGGCACTCGGGCTCGCTCCGGTGGGCAGTCCAGGCCCCGTGGAGTCCCCGCGGAGCCCCAGAGGCGGGCTGCGGGGGGGCCGGAGGTGGCTGGGGGCAGTTGCCTGTCGCCCCCGGCAGCTGACAGTGCCGGAGTTCGTTTGCGCCGCTCGGAAATTGGCTCGGAACTTGGTGGATCATGTCCAGCACCAACAGCCCCGAAGCGGTCAAGAAGCTGCTGGAGAACATGCAGGGCGACCTGAGGGCCCTGTCCCTGGAGTGCAAGAAGAAATTCCCACCTGTCAAGGAGGTAAGCCTCGGCGGCGCCGTCGTCTCAGACCCGGTCCAGTTTTCCCTTGGCCTTGCCCCGTCCGGTTCCACTAACGCGTCTGATCGTTTCCCGGGGAGAGGTCTGCGGCGCTCTGATTTCCTCTGCGCCCCTGTGCTCGGGAGCGAGGAATGAAGTTCGCGGTGTGAGCCGAGTCAGCCCTTTCTGGCCTCGCCGTTTCTGGCCTTTTCCACGCTCGGAAAAGCCAAGCCAGAGTGGGAAAAAATTTTTGTTTGTTGCTTCTAAAAGCTCGCATTCATCGTGTGGTGAAATCCGTGCTCCTCACCTTTATAGTATAGGTCACTCCGTTGGAAGTAGCTTTTCTTGTCATGTTGTCATGCAGCTGAACTCTGTGTCAACCCGCGAAGTATTATGAAGTTGCCCAGATCCACCTAACTTAGGACGTGTATTGACGACACACAGTAACCATGTTCAACCTTGTTATGAGCAAGACGAAAGTGGGAAGTTTGTGCTAGGAATACAGCCTAACCTCTCTGAACTTCTGTTTTACTTCAGATGTAAGATAGGGTTAAAGGGTGCATTTATTAGATTACGATGGGAAAGTTGTCAGAGCAGAAAAGGGTATTATTAAAGAGGCTCATATAATTAAATACGTCTATGCAAATTAAATTCTCTAAATACTTAATTGAAATTTTTAACATTTATTCATTATTGGCTCTTTCTCTTAAGGTGCCATTTAATTTCTCTTAAACCTTTTTAAAACGCTGCTTAATTTATTTCGTCATTTCTGGAATAAGATATTTCAGTGCTATTTTTGTCAAAGCAATTATTTTGTTGTTTTTTAAATATATCTTTATTGATTTGGAATATTTGTATGAAAAAATTTTTTTGTTTAAAACATTTAAAGCTTTATAAAATTACTACCATGTAATTGATATTTAGTGACCTTCAGAGGCAGTAACCTCTGAAACTTTGTTTATGTATTTAATGACTAAAACCTTTTTAGTCATTTCCTATTTGCAGGCACCACTCTGTAGACACATATGAGGGGATCTAACTGGACATGGAAATGTGATCAAAGTTTGTAATTCTTTTTTTTTTTTTAACATATTTTTATTGATTTCAGAGAGGAAGGGAGAGGGAGAGATTAAAACATCAATGATGAGAATCATTGGTTGGCTGCCTCCTGCACGCCCCCTACTGGGGATGAAGCCCGTAACCTGGGCATGTGCCCTAAACCACAGTATCGAACTCGGACCCTTCAGTCCTCATGTTGATGTTCTATTCACTGAGTCAAACCAGCTAGGGCATAGAGTTTGTAATTCTTGAGTTGAATGCTTCTTTCTATGATGAAAAGGTAGTCAGCAGAAGAAGGTGGTGTTGATGGTGGGGGTCATTCTGGGAAGAGGAAACAGAAAATGTTTGTGTTCCATGTAAAATAAATTTCATAACAGTGGAGGTAGACAGGAAGTTGCTTGCATTGTGGTAAACATGGGTAAATGAGAGAGTATGGATTAAAAAGAGATTTAACAGATATAATTACCAGGGCATAGTGACCTTTGCTTATGTAGAGAGAGAAATCTATGATGCCTCTCAGATTTCTAGCTTGGGAAACAGTGAGTAACTAAAAGAAGGAATATAGGAGGAAATGTTTTGGTGGAAAATGAGTAGTCACGAATATATTAATTAAGTTTAAGATTTATGTGTGACATTCATGTGGAACTGACCAGTAGGTATTTGAAAATGATGGTTTGGTACTTAAGAAGGAGGCCTAGAATTTCAGATTTAGGAGTATCAGTTTATACTTGATAGTAGAAGCCATAAGAGTAGATAAGATGGGCCAGGAAGAATGTGTAAGTGAGAGCATTAAGAGTAAAGAAGGAACTTTGGGAAACAAAAGCATTAAAGGGAAAGAGGCATCTAGGCAGACTAAGGTTAAGGATTTGGGAGAGAAAGGGAATACTTGCTAGAGCAAGGTCCCTGAGATAGCTGGAGTTTTAGGGCCATAAGTGTATGAACTAGCTTTCAGTCTGAGATAAAACATTCTCTTCTGCCAGAGGAAGGGAAAAGGAAAACATGGGTTCAAATCTGATAAATTTGTATGAGGGGCATAGAAGAGAGAGGAAGTTGTGGACAGTTTGACCTATGACCTCTATTTTATTGGTAAGATAGGGAAACAAGCTTGTTGCTGTGATTAATTAGTGACGAAAGAAGTGACGGGTAGGAAGTTTGAGAGGAGCTTTGGATCACATTGGCAAAGTGGAGGAGAAATTCATTGGAATATGTCTTGGCAGGGAGAATGGTTGAATGATGATAGATCATAAGATCTAGATTGTATTCCCAAAGAAGGAAATTCAATAAAACTTTGATTGATTGGAAGAAGATGGATGGGTTAAGGGTATAGCGGTAGCAGTTTAATCAAAGAGCAAAGGATTTGGGGAGTGAGAGAGTTAGAAGGATAGGGGTTGGGACAATAGTGGGACATTGGATTTTAGAATAACAAGTATTGTTACGGTAGAGGATGATGAGGTTCAGGGAGTGGGTGGTAGAAGAGCAAAGGGAATGAAGGCCATTTGAGTTGAGGTGGTCAGAATTATGTTTTTTAGTGGATTTTTTTTCTTTTTTATTGAAGTGGATTTGGTAAGGGTATAAATAATAAAGTACAAATAGTCTTCCTTGGTTGGTCTTTTTTTCCTCTTGCCCATTCAGGCCTGATAAAAGTTGCAACTTACCATAACAGGATTCTCCCCTTAGCCAACTCTTTGGGTACTGAGGCCCAAGTCAGTTTGCTCTTCTGGTAGGGAGATCTCATTTTCAGGACCTTATGACAGTGAAGAATGAGGGTTGGATAATGTTGTTTTTTCCCCACGTAGGTTTTAATTTTATTCAGATTCTTATTGGAGGATGAGAAAAGCATTAGTTATTGAACTGTTCAAATCCCAAGATAAACCCGTTTTACCTCTGACGAAGTTCGCTCAGTTTATAAATGACAGAGCAGGGATTAAACCAGAGTTTAAACCCAGAGATTCAACCCAGATTCCTTGCCCAATTTCTGTTCCTCCATGCTGCCTCTTCAGGTTGAAATTATGTTGAGCAAAGGGGGAAAAAAGTCTCATAGTCAAATTATGTGGATCCAGTTACGAGTTATTGGTTCATTTAAGCCAACTTTTGATGTCCTGCTTGCTCCCAGGCTATCTTTTCAAAAAGACTCTCTGATCTGTTCCCATGAGGTGTATTCCAAGATGGTCTTCTCATGGGTCCTGCTTTAATCCAGTGGATATCTTCACAACTTCATTTTTGCCGCCTCTTGCAGTTGGCATCCATCCATACAGTTATACTGATAGACCTGCTATCACTGTGTCCATACATTGGTAATTTTTCTCTCACTTGATACTTTAGCATAAACATTTTCTTTTCTTTTTTAAATATATTTTATTGATTTTTTAAGCTAGGAAGGGAGAGGGATACAGAGTTAGAAACATTGATGAGAGAGAAACATCGATCAGCTGCCTCCTGCACTCCCCCTACTGGAAATGTGCCCGCAACCAAGGTACATGCCCTTGACGGGAATCAAACCTGGGACCCTTCAGCCTGCAGATCAGTGCTCAATCCACTGAGCCAAACCGGTTAGGGCTAAACATTTCCTATATGTACAAGTCTTTCTTATTGTTATTTCAATGAACGCATTATCTTTCATCATAGTCCGTTCACCATAATTCACTTAACAACTTCCAGAATACTTGCTTTCAGTTTCTCTCTGCTGGTATTGGTAATGTTGGTAATTAACATCTTCACACACAGCTTTTTTTTTTTTTTCCTTATGGGTTACTGACTCATAAAGGGAATAAAATCCCTTGTGTATTTTGAAAGTAACTACTGAAATCCGTGAAGCAGTATTTACATCTTCGAAAAATGGCTGTGTATAAGCTGCAAAATTCCCCCTTGTTGCCAGCAAGAGAGGAAGGTTTGAGACACAGATTTTATCACCGCTGTCTTTTGTAGAGACCTGTGAAAACTGTCCAGTGGCATTTGGACTGTCAAGTCCATTTAATTTATTGTTCCTATTTTTTCTTTTCTTCTTTTAAATATTATGTTATAGGAGCTAGAAAGCAAAGTGGTTCACTATTACGTAGATAATTAGGGCTCCTTAATGTGAAATCCAGGAGGCAAGACAGAGTGATCCTCCTCCCACCCCACATCAGTCTCTTAAAAGTCAGTGTTTTCATATATAACAGTACCGTTTGAATAACTACCCATTCAATTTAAAATGCAATCCCAAAGCAAAGAGAGAGCCATTTCTGTTTAAGTGCAGTACATCAGACACAGCAAATATGACACTCCAAAACAGAAAGGGCTATGAATAATTTCAACCACACTTAGAAACATTTTTTTTTAATTGAGTTTATTGGGGAGGCATTGGTTAACAAAACCATACAGGTTTCAAGTGAGGGCTAGATAGTGTTTACACTATATTACATGTAGTGCTTACCATATTTTTCCATATGTAAGATGCTATTTTTTTTCTAAAATCGTTAGACTGAAAATCGAGGGGCATCTTATACATGGAAGTCAGCCAAGGAGAGACTTGTGAGAGTGCATAGCTGCCCATACCTTGTCAAACAGGCTTTCTCCAGTTATGAGCCTTAATGTTATTGACATCAGTTGATCCCATAATTGGATGCGGAGAGTGTGCAGGTGCAACAGAGACTTGAGTGTTCTGAGCCCATAAAGTTGTCAACAAATAAAAAGATAAATACTGGTAAGCGATTGTCTTACTTTGCAAAATTCAAACTGAATGTAATCAGCTATGCAAAAGAGCGTGGAAATAGAGCTGCAGAGACAATTTGGACCTCTCCCCACTAAGTATGATCAGACAGTGGAGAAAACAGGAAGAACAACACCTTAAGATGCCAAAAAAGAAGGCCTTAAGAGGAAAGTCAGCAAAATGTTTAAAATATTGATTTCTTTTTTTTTTTTTTTTTTAATATATTTTATTGATTTTTTTTTAATATATTTTATTGAGTTTTTACAGAGAGGAAGGGAGAGAGATAGAGTTAGAAACATCGATGAGAGAGAAACATCGATCAGCTGCCTCCTGCACATCCCCCACTGGGGAAGTGCCCGCAACCCAGGTACATGCCCTTGACCGGAATCGAACCTGGGACCTTTCAGTCCGCAGGCCGACGCTCTATCTGCTGAGCCAAACCGGCTTTGGCTAAAATATTGATTTCTTAATTTTGGGTTGGAAAAGTTTGGGGTGTCTTATACATGGGGGTGTCTTATACATGGAAAAATACGGTAATTGGGAGCTATTTTGGCTTAGTATTTTGTAATGCACTATGGCTTTTTTTGTTGACTTTGCTCAGAGAAATTTGCTCATGTTAAAACCAATTGTGTTCTACCCTATATAATAAAAGCTTAATATGCTAAATGTCCAGTCGTCCGGTTATCCGTTCAACTAGTCAAAGTGTAATATGCTAATGATATGCTAAGGCTACTCAGCTGCTCGCTATGATGCGCACTGACCACGAGGAGGCAGGCAGTTGACTGGTAGGTTAGCTTGCTGCTGGAGTCCAGCCAATCATGATGGGCAAGACAGGCCGGAAACACCCTGGAGCCCTTCTGTGGTCCCTCCCCGGCTGGCCACCTTCCTGCGTCCCTCCCCAGCTCTGATTGTGCACTGGTGGGGTCCCTCGGCCTGGCCTGTGCCCTCTCGCAATCCGGGACCCCTCAGGGGATGTCAGAGAGCCAGTTTCAGCCCGATCCCGCAGGCCAGGCCAAGGGAAGTAGCAGTTAATTTTTATATCTACGTAAGTTTGTACATAGTTCTAGTAGTGGACATTTGTTAAGTCCCTTCATAGTCTTCATTCCCTCTTATTACCTTCCATCGTAGGCCGTACTCTTTCTTCATTTTCAACCCATTTGGATTTAAGTTAATCTAATTTTTTGCTCCAGGGTCCCTCAATTAGTTTGATCTAGTTTAAACCCTTCATTTTTGTCCTTCATTTCTTATCTTCATTTCTGCCCAGGTCACATAGTGCCAGTGAGTGCTTTTGGAAAAGGAGAGTTTCTTTTTTCTTCTCAAGAGCTAAAGCAAGAGACCCTATAGTCCTATATAATAAAAGGCTAATATGCAAATTGAACGGTGGAATGACCAGTTGCTGTGATGTGCACTGACCACCAGGAGGCAGATGCTCAACCAGGAGCTGCCCCCTGGTGGTCAGGTGCTACCACAGAGGGAGCACCACTCAGCCAGAAGCCCGACTCCCAGCTGGCAAGTGCAGCTAAGGATGTCTGACTGCTGGCTTAGGCCCGCTCTCCATGGGGTGCAGGCCTAAGCCATCAGTCGGACATCCCCCGAGGGCTCCCAGACTGCGAGAGGGTGCAGGCCTGGCTGAGGGACACCCCCTGCTAGTGTCATATAAAATGGTGAGGTGTAGAATAAAATGGTGGCTACAAATATTTTTATTGTCAAGATTGGAAGCAGCCTGAGGATGAACCTACCCAGGAAGAGCAGAGAACCAAGAGAATGGCAGAGAAGTGAAACTGTAGCTCTGATGGCATTGCGAATCTCTGGATCAGATTTTCTCTGGATTTTTCAATTAGTGGGCACTAAAGTCTCTCCCTCTATTTAGAAATTTTCATTTGTTTGTTTAGAAACAATTATATAGCTACCATATGCTAAGCACTGTGATAGGCATTAGTAATAGTGAGAGATGAATGACATTTGTTTTTTATCCTCATGGGGCTTGCAGCTGGAATGGAGAAGGAGTTATATAATGAAATGAATGGGATAAAATGTTACAGGTACAAACTATAGAGAGCCCACTATTAAAAAGTTGCCACTAAAAAAAGTGATGGAAGAAGTGGTTTCTGTCACTGCTTATGGTTCTGTAAGAGTACCAAAATCAGAAGAACTTGAACCATAAATTTACAGGTATCCTCATGCTTTTAGCAGTGGTTTAATTTCAGTAAAACATTATTTTCCACATTAAATTAGTGTTATTTTGGGTTTATATTTAATTTGTGGACTTGTTGGCTTTGTAATTTAATAGCTATAAAAATGAGTTTATTTTAAATTTTATTTATACTAACTTAAATTTGTCAATGACTTGGTAGGTCCATGAGAATTTTTATTTTTAAAAGATGTCTTTATACTACTCAATTTTGAGATTCACTAGTAGGGGTGGGTGTTGGGAACCATTGAATTGAGACAGTGGATAGATGGAGGACAAGACTGTAAATAGAGAAGTCTCTTAGTTTAGGTTGATAATGAGAAGGTTGAAGGTTTAGAAGTGGAATCTGAGAAGAAAATGAATATAAGATATGTTCACTACATAATCTTTGTAACTGGTTAGATTTGTGGGATGAGGGAGAAACACCAGATATCTGGTCGGTGACATCTGGATGGATGCTGTTGCTGCTCAGAAAGATAGAATTTATGGGAAGAAGAAACAGTTTTTTTCAGGTGCTGAGGTGGAAGTTGGAGCAGGGGCTTTAAGAGAGACATCTAGCCCTAACCGGTTTGGCTCAGTGGATAAGAGTGTCGGCCTGTGGACTGAAGGGTCCCAGGTTCGATTCTGGTCAAGGGCATGTACCTTGGTTGCAGGCACATCCCCAGTAGGAGGTGTGCAGGAGGCAGCTGATCGATGTTTTTCTCTCATCGATGTTTCTAACTCTCTCTCCCTCTCCTTTCTCTCTGTAAAAAATCAATAAAATATATTTTCAAAAAGAGAGAGAGAGACATCTATTTTTAATATCTTGAATTTAAGGTGTCTTTTAAATATCTAGGTTAAAAAGTTCTATAGTTTAGGATATAGGTAAAGAGCAGGAATATAATTTAGGAGTCTTCATAGTTTAGAAAGTTGAAACCATGGAATTGAGAGACTGCCCAGGAAGATTTTATTGAGAAGTGAGGTCATGGGATATTCTAGGAGGTCTTGGGAGAAGAATCAGCATTCTCTCCTGTCTCTGCTTTTCTATGCACTAGGCCAGTGATGGTGAACCTATGACACGCGTGTCAGAGGTGACACGCGAACTCATTTTTTTGGTTGATTTTTCTTTGTTAAATGGCATTGAAATATATAAAATAAATATCAAAAATATAAGTCTTTGTTTTACTATGGTTGCAAATATCAAAAAATTTCTATATGTGACAGGGCACCAGAGTTAAGTTAGGGTTTTTCAAAATGCTCACAAGCCGAGCTCAAAAGGTTTGCCATCACTGCTAGGCTTTGTTTTCACAGACTGGTGTTTATTTTGGTAAGTAAAGGCTATTGAGAAAGATAAAAAAATATTTGTTGAGAGATTAATTTTAAAAGTAACAAGTATTAAGTGCTGCAGTGTATTCAGTGTATCGAAGACTTTTGGCTCTCTTACCCAACTCACAGATTGCCTTCAGGAATAGAGATATTAAATTGTCCATCTTAACTTATATCATCTCTATCCAAGTCCGCACAATCTAGCACTTTTTTCCCCCCATGGGGTCAATTCAGAAAAAATAACTATGTTTACAATTGTGTAGTTCCCATGTAGGTATCAAGGTATCTGATCAGAGTAGGGGATATTTTTAAAGCAAGAAGATAAAGACTCTTCTTCACACAGATAATTCTTGACAAATAGAAGGAAATCTGAGTCTGAATACTTCCATTTATACAGGTTACTATTGAAGATGTGGGCTAGGTCTATGTATGAAGTAAGGCTGCAGTGGTTAGGGGGACCCTGATATATGTGTTGTCAATAAACTTGATAGTGAAACTTCCCAGCAACACAGGGTGCCTATGAGAATAAGATGTTACAGTTTCAAATGAGGAGCCATGAAATAGGTCTAATTATATCTAAGGCTGCAAATAGTTCTTGGGTGATTTCTTGAGTTTAGGAATGAAAATATCAGTTATATATATTTTAAAACACTTCTTTGGAACTACTTAAAAAAATGACAACACTCCATTGTCTTCTTCCTTATCATGTGTAAAAATATTTAACATATTGTATACTTATTTATAAGTTGATTTATTTATACTTATGTATGATATATACATGAGTCCACTCTTATTTATCTTAGGAAATTAAAATAGTATATGGCAAATTTGACATCGTTTACTGATACCTCACATGCTACAGGACTGATTTTTAGAAACAGGATTTGGGAAAGGTCATACTGACTAGAATTCAGAAAGCCAGGAAAAATTACATTGGCTTTTATGATGGACTAGAGGCCCGGTGCATGAAATTCATGCACTGTGTGTGTGTGTGTGTGTGTGTGTGTGTGTGCGCGCGCGCGCACACGCCTCAGCTTAGCCTGCACCCTCTCCAATCTGGGATCCCTCTCACAATCCCGAACTGCTGGCTCCCAATTGCTCGCCTGCCTGATTGCCCCTAACTGCTTCTGCCTGCCAGCCTGATTACCACCTAACCACTCCCCTGCCAGCCTGATTGACACCTAACTGCTCCCCTGCCAGCCCGATCTCCCGCAACAGCCCTCCCCTGCCGGCCTGGTTGCTCCCAACTGAGGGTCGCCCCCAACTGCCCTCCCCTTCCGGCCCAGTCACCCCTAACTGTCCTCCCCTGCAGGCCTGGTTGCCCACAACTGGCCTCCCCTGCAGGCCATCTTGTGGTGGCCATCTTGTGGCCACATGGGGGCGGCCCTCTTGTGTGTTGGAGTGATGGTCAATTTGCATACCGGTTGTGGCTAATTAGCGTATCCAGGCTAATTAGCATATTCCTCTCTTATATAGGATTACTTTGATCAAGCTCTTTTGACTGAAGCAGAATAAAATGTTGAATTTAAGCATATGCAGGGTACATAGGGCCATAGTGAGAAGGGGGAGAGGTTGAATATTTGAAAATTATGGTAGAAGAAATCTCAGTGACCACAGATTAATTTCAGTTGGCCCAATAAGAAATGTACCCAAGATAGTTTGAGTTGAGGTGTATGAGTATAACAAAGTATGAATAATAATTTTAGTGTTCTTTAATTTTTACAGTAGTAAATTTGCTGATTTGTACATCTTTAAAGTATATCCAGAATTTGACCACTTTTTACTATCTCAATCAGTGTCACCTCTCGCGTATCCACCACATATCTTGCTTATGTTATTGCAATAGCCTCCTAAATATTGCTGCCTGTTGAAATCACCTGAAGTCTTTAAAACTTCTTATGCCTGGATCTTACTGGCATTCATTCTGATTTAAGGAATGGGCAGCAGGATTTTTTTAAGCTTCTAATATGCACGGCTCCAAATAATCAGAAAATCAATACTCTTTTCCTGAAGTAGTCCCTTTATTTTTATTTATTTTAAATAGTCCCTTTATTTTTACTATATTTTTCTGCAAGTAGCGATGGTCTTTTAATTTGGGACATTTCTACTTCTTAAAATTATTAAGTCCTAAGTGTAACCATTAAGGCTCTTAGTTGTGAGCAATGCAATCTGACTCTGGCAGATATAAATAGAAATGAAATTGAACGGTTCATAGCATTTGTAGAAGACTGGATGGAGCCAGCCTTAGAAAAAGTACAGGAACAAAGAGAGGCTAAGCAGCTAGAGTCACAGCACAACATGCCAGCGAGATCATTACTGCTGTCTTTGCTGAACAGTGACTGGGTGCCTCAGATTGCACTCCTGGTTGCACTGGCCCCTTCATGCAACCACTGGTTCTGCTGCCATCACTGCTCTTGGAAAGTACATGTCATCTCCACTGTGGCCATTGTCAGAAAGAATTGTCTCTTGTCTCTTTGCTTTTCTGTGCCACTAGTTCCCATATGATAGTGTGTGAGTGAGATAATTGTGGACTGCCAGGACATGTGGAAAAGCAAGCACATATCTGGCATTTTCCTTTTTTAATAGTGGAACATAGCCTCTATCTTGCATCAAAACTTGTGAAGTTGTGAATTTTTCAAATAAAAGCAAGGGTTTTACATGGTTGGAAGCCAACAAATAGCAAAGGTCTACACATAGTGTAGTCAACAATGTGTTATTTATTTTATGCATTAATTCACTGGTTCTCAAACTAAGAACCCATAAGACATGGTGTTCTTCCATAATTATTTTTATACATTTAGAGCATGATCCCACTTGTTCTTTAGCAAGTAGTAAAAGGTAACAAAATAGATGAGCAAGTAGCAAGCAAATTAATAGGGAAACTTGGACATATAAGTATTTGTGTATTATTTTTAGAGGTGTGGAGACCAGAATAAGTAGAAAATAGACATGCTTCTTTTTATTTTATTTTATTTTTTCTTTTAACCTTTATTGTTGAAAGTGGTACATAGGTCCTCCTTTTTCCCCCATGGCATGTTTCTTGGTAGTTAAAATATCCTGAGTTTCTATGATGGAAGCTGTATATCAATATTTATGTTAACATTGTCCAATAGAAATATAATGTGGACCACAAGTATAATCCATAGATACAATTTTAAATTGAACTTAAAAAGTAAAAACACCATTCATTTTAATAACATATATTATTTAACCCAGTGTGTTCAAAATAATTTCACTTCAACGTTCAATATAAATATTTAAGGGAAGTTTACATTTTTTATCACACTAAGTCTTCAAAAATCTAGTGGGTTTTAAACTTAGAGCACAGCTTATTTCAGGCTAGCCACATACAATGTGCTTAATAGTCGCATGTAATCAATGGCTACCATATTGGACATCACAGTTCTGTGGCATTGCATAAAATGTCATCTGATCTCCAAGTACTAAACATACTTAGGATGTAGTGTTTTAGACATTTTGTGAAAACTGAATGGGTGTTTAAAAAAATGTAACCTAAAAGTAATAAGTGCTTGGTTATCCATTCTCTTCTAATTCAAAACAGTTTTACTTGATATTGCAGTGTTTTGCTATTTTTATGGTGGGGAGGGAAGTGTGAAATGGGGAAAAGAAACCTAATTTTGTTTTTATTATTTTTTATTTTCTGAACATCGAAATTTGTAAGTAATTAGGGTATTTCAGATGTGCCTTAAGGCAGAGAAAGCAACATGCTGTAGTGCAGAGCTTGCATGTGAATAATTAATCATATTTTATTACATTTTATCGAAGTTTTAAAAATAAAAATATAATAGTGACTGAGTCTGTACTCAAGAGTTTATCTATCATATATGATTTTTCCCCCTAGATAATTCATGTTGAAAGTAAGTCTTGTATTCTAATTATTTTTATTCTTGCAGGCTGCTGAATCAGGAATAATAAAAGTTAAAACAATAGCTGCACGAAACACCGAAATTTTGGCAGGTAATTTTTTGTATTAAAAATTCAGTAATCAATGAAAAATTGACTAATAGAAGTAGAATCTTAAAAAAACAACAACAGTTTTTGTAGCACAAAGTTCCTAACTTATTAACTAACTGGGTTTCTCAGAGATGAATGCTATAAAATCCTCTGAAGTAAAATATATAAAATTATTAACTCCTTAAAGGCAAGATTTTTCTTACTCATCTTTTCATTCTCCTCTACCTTTTGTCAATAACCTAAGACACACCTTACCTATCCAATTATTATTTGTTGTATTGAATTGAATGTTAGATTGGCTCTCAGTCCACCTTCTAAAGTCTATTTTATCTTTAATATAAACAAGTCATAATGTAGTGTTATTATAAACCTAGTAATACTAAATGAGTTTTCAGTCCTGGGACTAAGGCATTATAGTCATGAAGAAAGAATGGGAATGGGGTGGAGGAAAGAAAACAAGTATTTTCTTACATTCTCATGATTGAACCTGGTGTTCAAGAAGAGCTTTGAAGAGGTTTGGGGGGGGGCACCATTTTGATATAGTCTACTTCTTTTTCTTTGGTGCCTTACTATTCTTACATCAGTAATGAACATGGAAAGGAAGGAAACTGGTATTTTTGAAAATTTGTTACATGTCAACTTTTTGTGCCACTCTGTCTTATACAAGACAGTCTTATGGGGAAATATTTTTATTTTATAGTAGAGCAAGTTGAGATGTAAAGAGAGTAAGTTACTTGCCTATGATCACATGATAAGTGATGGAAACAGATTCAAACCCAGGGTTATTCAGATCCACCACATTCTTTCTGCTGCAGTGCCATGGTGTTGCGAGGTTTCCATACCAGCTACCCCTCCCCCATGTTTCTACTTAATCATTGCTTACTTCACTGATCCTTCCTTCAATCTGCTTTTCCAGTTCCAATAATGCTTTTGGTCTCAGCTAGTTATAGGAGAAAAGCAGTCCTATTAAGTTAATTTATACAAAGTCTAAATACTAGTAAGAATCTCTAACTCTCATAAATCTCTACTTTTTTAAAAAATATATTTTATTGATTTTTTACAGAGAGGAGGGAGGAGGAGAGAGAGTTAGAAACATCGATGAGAGAGAAACATCGATCAGCTGCCTCCTGCACACCCCCTACTGGGGATGTGCCCGCAGCCAAGGTACATGCCCTTGACTGGAATCGAACCTGGGACCCTTTAGTCTACAGGCTGACGCTCTATCCACTGAGCCAAACCGGTCAGGGGCAAATCTCTACATTTTTAAAAAAGGATACCAAATACAGCTCTAATTGGTGGAATTTCAGAGTATTACAAAATGAAATGAAGACTTTTGGGGGCAGTTTAAGAATGGGAAGTGAGAGTGGGTTTCACATAGGCTTGCCAGCTTTGCTGCAAATTTGCCCTTAGGGTTAGCTCTCCTAAGTTACATCTGTTTCTCACAGCCTCTTCTCTGATTTTGAACATTCTGTCAAAACATCAAATAGTTTTACATTATTCACAGCATTGAATAATGCTCAGTGTGCATGTTGAGAAGGGGTGAAGTGAAGGGAAAAGGCAAAGGTATGTATTGTTGGATTCAGAGGATGGGCAAGTGGATTTTAGGAGATGCATGTTGTGAGAAAATTAATGATTAAAGATAAATTATAATCTGGATATTTTTAAGTTGGAGACATGATAGACCAATCATATTAGAATATCATTATACATATTTACTTTTGCTACTGTCATTGCTGATATTATGGTAAGTTCTTAATTATTCTCCAATAATAAAAGTTTACATTGGGTCTGTAGTTGATGGAAGATATTTTAAAAAGACTGATTTCTTTAGAGGATTATTACCTGTTACAGAGCTGTATACCAAGTAAAATATCTAATTAGTTAATCCTTAAGGATGAGTAATAAAAATTGTCTCAGTCAGTATGAGTTTAGTATATAGGTAAGCTATTAATTTCATTCTAAAGCACTTAGCTTTATCTAAATCAAGGTAGAACAATTCTTTATGCACATACAATTAATCAGTCATGCTTTAATATTCATAGTATCTAAAGCCACGTACCTGAGGAGCTATTTAAAAATTTTCCTGGTGTTTTGTTTTATTTTGTTTGTTTTTTACCAAGTATTTATAACAATTGATACTTTACATTTTATAGATTTTTTAGACCACTGTCATCTTTAAAAATATCACAGGCTCTTAAGAACAAAAGAGTTTAAATTCGTCAATATGTAGTTTCTAAACTACTTAGTTCAGAGTACAGTTAATACTGAGAAAAAAATTTAGTTGATATATTTTTTTAATTTCCTGAGGAATGTTTGCTTCTCTACAGTGCTAGGGACTATAGGTTACTATGTTTGTGCTGTAATGGATGTTAAAGATACATAATTGAGGCATCTTAAATGAGGTGAGATACTGAATTCTCAGAGATCTTTGCATATTCAGAAAACATAATGGGTTGCTATAAAAATCAGAACCTTGAGTTAGGATCAGTCCGATTAATGATATCCAGCATAAATTTCTAGCCAAATTTAGTTTTCTTAGATTTATTTTCCAAGGGAAGGTTATTTACATTGCAGAATAAGTCTTTGTTTTACATCTCCCCTTCTTTTAAGCATCCTCCTTTAATGTTTATTTTTCTTTGTTTTCACTGCTGTCATGAATGCTGACATAAGTGGGAATGCTTTGCCAGGTAATGTCAGCATTGATTCAGATATACAGATCATTTTCTCAAAATTTCCTTTTTCTTTTAAAAACAAAACTGTTAATGAGAGATAGCAACATAAAATTTTTCATTTACAAGGCCAAATGCCTTAATCTTATATTTGATTACCACATGTTACAAATTGTTTTTATTATACCATCTTAAAATATACTTGAAATTGACTGAGAAAGCTTATGCTATTCAAAAAGTACATAACAGAGAATCTACTTTTTGAATAAATATTTGAACAAGAAATCAATGAAGTTGTGCTGTCTTTTAAAACTGTAATTTAACGCCTACCCAAAACTAGACAATTACATCTACCCATAGCTGCTTTCAGCTACTGTCAGATACATGTAGAATTTTACACAGATAATTATTATGTATGATTTGTGTTCTTTTCCTCACATAGATTCCCTCACCTTTTTCATTTCTACATGATCCTATTACTAAAAGGTCTCTAATTTAAGTAATTTGAGTAAATATACTTTGTAATTTTTCCCCAACATTAAAAAGTAAATTATCTTCTGATTTTATTTAGTATATTGTCTTATCAATACATATACTTGTGATATTTCATAAACATTTATAGATTATATCATACAACATATTCTTAGTAGGAATAATTATGTAAGAAGCACCAGGTGTGATACAAAAACAGTCAATATAATTTGCCTATAATCTATATGGAAATATAAGAAGTATATTTGAATATATTTGAGCCATGCTGTTTAGCTTACTTGCCTTTTGAAGTCCTTTGCCAGAAATTTTCCCTTCTAGATGACATACTCCCTGTGAGGTCAGGATCAGTATCTTACTCTTCCTTATATTGCTAGTAGGTAGTACATTATTTGTGAAGTAGTAAGCCCTCATTAAATGCAGATATGTGTCTAGTATGTTTTTCTATTTTTCTTTAATTTTCCATTATGATGATTTGAGTACATTTTGTCTTATTTAATTCATGCCAGCCAGATAACAGAGTAATGAAGGAGTCAGACCCTAAGTAGAGAATTCTAATACTATGTGGTAAATGCCAAGATGGAAGTATAGATAGGCTTGTTATGGAAACATAGGGAAGGCACCTAATCCATCCTGGGAATCTGAAGGTGAGTCTTGAAGCCTGAAAAAGAGATAGCTAGGCAAATAAGTTATAGAAGAGGAAAGTAAAGGAGATTACTTGTATACATGAGGTATAAACCATTTTGGTCTATTTAGTTACACTATTCAGGTATTACCATTGTGTGTGATATCCTGAGCAGATTGATAGAAAGAGTTTGAATCAGGGAAGTGACACATTAGTATTTTTATGTAAATTACTCTGACAAGCAATTCGGAAGATATACTTCAATGTACCATCAGTAAGGCAGAGGTCTGTTGGTAGGATATTCCTATAATCCAGGCTAGAAGACACAGGGGGCTTGAACTAATGTCATGCTCACAATTTGAGCTAATGAGCCTGAGTTTCTTTACAATACAATGTGTTCTTATTTATTATATTTCCTTGGGTTTGGGGTTTTTTTTTCTTTGAAAAATTTTAATTTTTATCCTGCTTTTTATTATATTATAAATACTTTTCTTTGATGCCATCTTTTGTCATTTTTTTAAGTTGCTCTATAATTTAGTAATTATAGCTTATTTAACCATTCCTCTATGGTAGGCATGTTTTAGTATTTAGAATTTTTTAAAGATTAATTTCTAGAAATGAAATTAATAAACTAAAGGGTATGAACATGTTCTTGGAATTTGTTACCACACTGCTTTCTACAAAGATAAAACTTGGTGCATTTACCAATATATGTGAGTATCTTTAAAACATCCTTGCCAGATTATTATTTTTAAAAAATCTTTTTGGTAATTGAACAGGCAGATAACTTCTAATTTAAATGACATTTCTCTTTAATATTACACATTTTTCTCTGAATATATTCTATTTTATTTTACATTTATTTTGAGTTTTTGTATCTTCCTTATCAAATTTTTGAGGTACTTATATAGCAAAAATATTAAATTCCCATCATGTGTATATTTTCTGCAAGTCATTTACCTTTTAAGTTTTTAATTAGATCCTTTTTATTTTTACATAATCTAATTTTCTGATTTGTTGCTCTCTGCTTAGGAAGCTCTTCTCCTACCACATAGTTTTTATTTTTTTCTAGTTTTTCTGCAGTTTGATTTTTTTCTTAATAATATACGGGATGACATAAGGACCTAGATTTTATTTTCTTTTGCAAAATTACTAATTGTACCTACATCATTTGTTGAATAATCCTTCCTTTTTTTAATAGTTTACTTTTAATATGAGACTCTCCATGCTTTTGTTTGTCTTTCAATTCTTGAGTTATTTAAAACATTTTCAGACCTTTTGAACCATTAAATTTTTTTTTAAATGTTAGTAATATCAGTCTTTTCCCTAAGTAGATTTTAAGGGTTTTGAGGATAGCAATTGTTTTCACAGCACATTTTATTTCTTTCATAAGAATTACAATTTGTTACTTAATGGCCATTAAAATGCATCATAATAAAACTTTTATTAGTCCCTATTAGTTTTATTCATAGTGGGGTATCCTAGTTTAATTCTTTTTTTCCAGGATAAAAACTGCAATTATGCAGTGAAACTCCTCAGAGCAAGGAAACCCCTAGGATATGGGGACCTGCTGGACCTCTTTCAGGTGTGTGAAAGTACATCATTTGAACTCATAGTTATAAAAGTTGGACATAAAATATATTTATTAAACACACAGTGTTATTCAATCAAAGGAGTTATGCCTATTTAGGGACTTAGGTAGAAAATAATCTTTTTTTAGCCCCCAAAAGCTATCTTTAAATTTTAATGGAAATTGAAATAGAGAATTTTGATTAAAAAGAGTTGACCTTTTCCTTTTTTCCTGGGCTGATAAAAAAAATGGTTAAATCAAGTTAGATATTCTTTAAATTGCTGGGCAGTGTTTTTTTCCATGTGATTTTCAGAGTTTATACCCATAAGGTTTTTATATAAAACTATGCTTAAATAGTATGTCATTAAAATTATTAAATACAAAAGGAGAGCAACTATTCTCTCATATAGAAGAGTAAGATTAATTTCTGCTTCTTAGGTCAGCCATCCCTTTTAAAAGAAAAACACCAGTAGCTTTTTTCCCCCCTGATCATTATCTTATTGCATTGCGATCTGCATATGAGGAATATGTTTTTGTTTTTCACATTATGCTTCAAGAGACAGAAAAGATCAATAGATTTATTTATTTTTTTGTTGGTCATCTGTTCTGTATATTATAGAGACTTCCCTTTTGACCATTATATTGTCATATAAAGTGGGAGGGGGAAAAAAGTGGGAAGGAGATGAGATATTTGATTACTTTGAGTTATATTAAAAGGAAGTTTTTAAAAATTATTTTTATTACTATCTTAAGTTTATCTCAGTTTGATAGACCTGGATAACTGTGACTGACATGGATACACCATTTCATTATAATTCACCTTATTCATTCGAAGATGCAGTTTTTTCACAGTTTAATATTCCCCAAATTGGTATGCATCATACAATTGATGGCATCTAAGAATCACTGTAGGCCAGGTGGTGTTATAGTTGTTTATTTTCAGTGCCTATGTGAACGTATTTATAATTGTTCTTATTAGCACATCTGTTATGTGCATTGTTATCACATTAAGTTTAATTGCCTTGTAAAATGTCACCTTAGTTATTGTACACAAACTTTCTGTTAATGTCTTATGGTAAGTAAGCGCCAGCATCAAAACATGGGTGTTATTAAGATCTGACAATAGTGAAGTACTCTGAGGCATCTCCAATGCTCTTGATGGCCTAGACCCGTGGTCGGCAAACCGTGGCTCGCGAGCCACATGCGGCTCTTTGGCCCCTTCAGTGTGGCCACGAAGTTCCAATCGCACTGTACGTGCACGCCTGCACGTGGTATTTTGTGGAAGAGCCATACTCAAGGGGCCGCAGTTTGCCGACCACTGGCCTAGACCAGTGGTCGGCAAACCACGGCTCGCGAGGCACATGCGGCTCTTTGGCCCCTTCAGTGTGGCTCTTCCACAAAATACCAACTTCTCCGCATGGGCCATGAAGTTTCAATCACACTGTACGTGCGCGCCCGCCAGTGGTATTTTGTGGAAGAGCCACATTGAAGGGGCCAAAGAGCCGCATGTGGCTCGCAAGCCGCGGTTTGCCGACCACGGGCCTAGACACTAGAGCAGTGATTCTCAACCTGTGGGTTGCGGCCCCTTTGGGGGTCAAATGACCCTTTCACAGGGGTCGCCTAAGACCATCGGAAAGCACATATATAATTACATACTGTTTTTGTGATTAATCACTATGCTTTAATTATGTTCAATTTGTAAAACTGAAATTGGGGATCACCACAACATGAGAAACTGTACTAAAGGGTCGTGGCATTAGGAAGGTTGAGAACCACTGCGCTAGAGGATGAAATTGTAAGGAAAAATTTAAGTGATTAGTTAGCACTGGATCATCCTATCTAATAAAAGAGAAACATGGTAATTAGCATACGACCGCTATCCTTCCCATTGGCTAATCAGGGCGATATGCAAATTAACTGCCAGCCAAGATGGCGGCCGGCAGCCAAGCAGCTTGAAACTAACATGAGGCTTGCTTGCTTCAGTGACGGAGGCAACCAACGTTCCCCGCCTGCCGCTGCTGGGCTCTGAGCTGCTAAGAAAAATTGTTACAAATATAGAGCTAAACAAAACCCCAGAAACCTGTTTTCAGTCAGCCGGGATCTCAGAGCTGGAGTCCCAACAAAGTTTCAAATACAGAAAGTAAACAAAGCCAGAAACCTGCTTTCAGCAGCGAGGTCTCACAGCTAAAGCTGGCTCTCAGCTCCAGTGATAGCCATAAATCCAAGAGTAAAAAAAAAAAAAAAAAAAAGGAAAAAAGGAGCAGTTGGGAGCTTCAGTCACCCGCCAGCCTGAAAACGGCCCTCAGCCCCTCACCCAGACTGGCCAGGCACCCCAGTGGGGACCCTCACCTTGAAGGGTGTGTGACCAGCTGCAAACAGCCATCATCCCCTCATCCAGGCTGGCCAGGCACCCAAGTGGGAGGGACCCCCACCCTGATCCAGGACACCCTTCAGGGCAAACCAGCCGGCCCCCACCCGTGCACCAGGCCTCTATCCAATATAGTAAAAGGGTAATATGACTGTCAGCACTAGGATCAGCAGAGCCGTGAGGCCTCCCGGCACTGGGATCAGCGTGAAAGGGGGCAGCGCCCAAACCCCCTGATCGCCCTGTGGCTCTGTGTGTGACAGGGGGTGGGGCCACAACCTCCCTATCCGCCCTGCTCTGTTCATGACAGGGGAAGGCGCCCCAACCCCCTGATCGGCCCTGCTCTGTGCCTGATAGGGGGGAGCTCCCCAACCCCCTGATCAGCCCTGCTCTGTGTGTGACAGGGTGCGGCCCCCCAACCTCCCCATGGGCCCTGCTCTGTGTGTGACAGGGTGGAGCCGCAACCTCCCCATCGACCATGCCTTGAGTGTGACAGGGGGCGGTGCCCCAACCCCCCAATTGGCCCTACCCTGAGTGTGACTGAGGGTGGCATCACAACCTCCTGATCGGCCCTGCTCTGTGCATGACAGGGGGAAGCTCCCCAACCCCCTGATCGGCCCTGCTCTATGTGTGACAGGAGAGAGCTCCCCAAACCCCTGATCGGCCCTGCTCTGTGCGTGACGGGGGGGAGTTCCCCAACCCCCTGATCGGTCCTGCTCTGTGTGTGACAGGGTGCGGAGCCCCAACCCCCCTTATGGGCCCTGCTCTGTGCGTGACGGGGCAGTGCTCCAACCCCCTAATCGGCCGGCTCTGTATGTGACAGGGGTGGCACCACAACCCCCTGATCCACCCTGCTCTGTGCATGATGGGTGGCGCCACAACCTCCCCATCAACCCTGGCTTGAGTGTGACAGGGGGCGGCGCCCCAACCCCCCAATCGGCCCTACCCTGAGCGTGACTGAGGGTGGCATTGCAACCTCCTGATCCGCCCTGCTCTGTGCATTACGGGGCAGCGCCCCAACTCCCCAATCGGCCCTGCTCTGAGCCTGACCAGGAGCTGCAGGGCAGGCACCTAGGGATTGGGCTTGCCCTCTGCCACCTGGGAGTGGGCCTAAGCCAGCAGGTCGTTATCTCCCGAGGGGTCCCAGACTGTGAGAGGCATAGGCTGGGCTGAGGGACACCCCCTGGCCCCTGGGTGCACAAATTTTTGTGCACCGGGCCTCTAGTAGTTTATAATTGGCATTAATTTACACTCTTGAGAGATTATGGATATGTCTTGAAACCATTGTCATTAGCCATTCTATAAAAATACATTGTTTTTCCTTCTATGAAGACAGGATTCCTTTCCTACATTTATCTGAAGGCTTAAGGCAGACAACTTTAAAGTGCAGATCATTGGTTCTTCTTAGATACTTTTAACTCTCTTCCTTCTATTTGTATGAAGCCCTGTTTACTTTAAATACGGGCAACACCCGGTGAGGTAGGGACAGACCTGGTGAGGTTGAAACAGCCCTGGTGAGGCTGAGACGGCCCCGGCGAGGTTGCGACTGCTCCAGTGAGGTTGGGACAGATAATGGGGACCAGTATAGACTGATGAACAGGGGTAGATGCAGAGGCAGAGCAACATTGAACAGACTGTCAAACTACAGTGGGAAGCCTGGGGAGGGTTTGGTGGGGGGAATTAAGAGATCAACTGAAGGACTTACATTCATGCATATAAGATTAACCAATGGACACAAGACACGGGGGGGGGGGGGGTAGGGGTTGGGGGAGTGTCAAGGGGGGGAAAAAAGGAGACATGTGTAATACTCTTTGTAATACTTTAAGAAATAAAAATTATTATTAAATAAATAAATACGGGCAACATAATGTGGAAAAAATAGTGGAACCAGGAGTTAGAAGACATTTTCCAATTCTGGCTGTAGCACATATTTGTTGCTTGGGCCAAGTCATGCCATATAAACTCTATTTGATTATTGTGATCCCAAATGAGAAACACATGCTAACATTCTAAAAATTATAAATGCAGCTTGTTACTATTGAAACTTATTTGCCGGAACAATCCTATCTAATAATAGACAAACATGGTAATTGACCATACCTCCGCTATGCCTCCCATTGGCTAATCAGTGATATATGCAAATTAACCACCAAACAAAGATGGCGGTTAATTTGCATACATAGGCACGAAGTGGCAGAGCGAAGACTGAAGGTGGCTCTGGCTGGAGTGAAGGCCTGGGTCCCGGGTGCCGGAGGAAAACTGGTGCCGGCAGCCAGGGGAAGGGAAGGCCTATTGCATGAATCTTTTCATGCAACAGGCCTCTAGTATTTAATAATTTGAAATATTCATATGACTTAGGGGTAGCCTCTTATATGGCAGAATATTTACTGCATGAGAGCTTTATTGTCATCTTTTAAGAATACATATAAATGTTTTGAGACATTGTTACGGAAAATTTATGTCTCTGGATTTGAATCAAAATCTTTATGCACAAGAAAGCAAGGAAATAAGGCAAGGGAACCCTTTTGGAAACTGTTCTTCACAAGTCATTTTTGCCATCTCTTAGCTGTTCTAACTTGCCAATTTAATCTGGCATACGGAGGGGCTTTACAGATCATGGTGTAAGAAATTGTAGTCTTTATTTACCATACCATAAAGTGAGTTTTGGGAGCATAAAGGTAGAGATTTAAATAAAATTCATGTTAACATTGGTTTTATTCTTATAGTGGTTTTTCTGGGTGACTTTCTCATAATTTCTTTGGCAAAACTTGTTAAAATTCAGATTGGTATGTCTTTATTATGTTTTAACCTCTAACATAATTGATGTGTATAGTACCTTTGAAAGCATATACCAAACACATAAGTTTAATATGTTCTTGATTCATAATTCCATGTTATTTATTCAAATTCCCGGAGGGTGAAAAACCTGTCTTATATTTGTGTAGCCATTCAATGTGTATTGATTTAATTTCATTTTATAAATTTAATTATATATATTCAGTTTACACATATTCTAACCTTTTACATTTTTGCTGCCACTTTAAAACTTCTGAAGGAATTGGCTTGGTAGAAAGACTTAAATTAAGATTTGGAATTATAGCATGTGCATCCGATTTAAAGTAATGTTTCATTAATAAGAGGAGTAATGTTATTGTTTTTAATGAGTTTATTAAAGAAAAATTAGGCTATGTAAATGCAAGGCACCTATAATAAGAAAAGTGTAATATGCTAATTAGACCAGACAGCTGAACAACCTTCTGGACGTCATTCTGGACATCTTTCCAGACAAAGCCATGGCCGAGGCAGAGGCGGATAGGGGCAGTCAGGCAGGCAGGCGAGCAGTTAGGGAGGATCAGGCAGGCAGAGGGGTTAGGGACGATCAGGCAGGCAGGCAAGCAGTTAGGGGCTATCAGGCAGGCAGGTGAGTAGTTAGGGGTGATCAAGCAGGCAGGCAAGCAGTTAGGGGCAATCAGACAGGCAGACAGGCAGGGGTGATGAGGCAGGCAGGTGAGCGGTTAGGGGCAATCAGGTAGGCAGGTGAGAGGTTGGGGCAGTCAGGTAGGCAGAGGTGGTTAGGGGTGATCAGGCAAGCAGACGGGTAGTTAGGGGCGATCAGGCAGGCAGGCAAGTGGTTAGGGAGGATCAGACAGGCAGGCAGAGTGGTTAGGGGCAATCAGGCAGGCAGGCAGGCGAGTAGTTAAGGGTGATCAGGCAGGCAGGCAGTTGAGTGGTTAGGAGCCAGTGGTTCCAGATTGCTAGAGAGATGTCTGACTCCCCCAAGTGGTCCTGGATTGTGAGATGGTGCAGGCCAGGCTGAGGAACTCCCCCCCCCTCCCTGTGCATGAATTTTGTGCACTGGGCCTCTAGTATAATATAATTATAGAGAGTTTCTGAACATTCAGAAGTATGGTAGAATGATATATATACTATTTTAAATTACTTTTTCTGCTCTGTGATATGAATTTTTATTCATGTTTTCCCTTCTGCACTATTGAAGAAATGGTATGCTTCTCTGAGGCAGGATAAACTTCTGAGAAGTTGACCTTAAAGAGTATAGTACCATAAGAAGGACTAGCGATAATAGAGTGTCAGGAGAAAGGCATGGCAAAGCTATAGTTAAGGGGTGTAGTTTAGATATGAATTTATAACATCTATTTGAAGTGTTTTAACTCTTGGTTTTTATTTTGGTGTTAATTTTACATAGTTTTTAAATTGTCATTACTGGTTGTAATTATATAAAATGTATTGCTATTTATGAATTAGATTTAATAATTTATTTTATATGTGTTCTAAATAAAGCATTAAAAGAGAACAGCTCAGAGGTTGTTCAACCTTTTCTAATGGGTTGTGGAACCAAGGAACCGAAGATCACTCAGCTATGTTTGGCCGCCATTCAGAGACTCATGTCACATGAAGTTGTATCTGAGGTAATGTGAAGATTTTATCTGAACTATGCACCTAAGAATCAAAGCAGTTTTCACAAGGGGAGAATGAAACATACCTGATATTTAATGTAAAACAGTTTTATGACTACCAATGTGCTTGAAGGACATGGCTAAATTTTAAAATATTAGCAAATTATTTTATTATTAAGTACTCATAAATAATAAAAATGTAAGTGCATTTTTCAAGTCATTTATAGTGTAAGTAGTCCCAGAGAACCATGCATATTTTCATATTACTGAAGAGAATATCCTGTATAATAAAATGCTAATATGCAAATTGTCCCTTGGGAGTTCGATTGACTGGGAGTTTGACCGTTCACTATGACGTGCGGTGACCACCAGGGGGTGGCGTGGGATGAAGGAAGGCCCCTGCCTGCAGCTGCCAGCTGGGGGAAGGAAGGCCCTGATCAGCCCTGACCACCACCCAGGCCTAGGGACCCTACCCATGAGTGAATTTCACGCACTGGGCCTCTAGTAAGTCATAAAAATTTTTTTAAGGTAGGAAGGAAAATCATGACTGTTTCCTAAATTATCTGAAGTGAAATTTGTTGTTCATTAATTAAATGTCTATATCTAATCTTATGATGGTAAAACAAGGAACAACATTTCATCATTATGAATCTACATCCTCGTTTAAATATAATGCTATTAACCTTAACTTTGTACTATTTAAAGCATTTTAATAGAAGTGGTAAATTCTTTTGCCTTTAGTATAGCATTCAAACTGTCAGAATAAAAAAAATTGAGATTATAAAGATGTTAATTGAAGTTGAATTTTAATTTTTTCTATAACATACTATAGATAACACTAGAGGCCCAGTGCACAGATTCATGCACCAGTGGAGTCCCTCGGCCTGGCCTGCACCCTCTCACAATCTGGGACCCCTCGGGGGATGTCGGATTGCTGGTTTTGGCCTGATCCCTGTAGGCCAGGCCGAGGGACCCCATTGGTGCAAGAATCCATGCACTGGGCCTCTAGTATGCATATAAGATCTTTGGTTAATCTCTTCCCACCCTCCCTCCTCCCCCCTTTCCTCTGAGGTTCATCAGTCTGTTCCATGTTTCCATGCCTGTGCGTTGAGCATCTGCCCCCTGGTGGTCAGTGCACGTCAGCTACTGGTCAAATGGTTGCTTAGGCTTTTACATATATAGATAAGAAACAGCAGACACGTAAGGGATTTGCATATGTCCATATTCATCAATGTCCAAATGAAATATTATTGTAAACATTAGCTTTGATTTTGACTACGTATTTCAGAACTGCATGTTGTTAGTTGCAAATATTGAAATGGTGTACAGTGGGGCCTTGACTTACGAGTGTCTCAACTAACGAGTTTTTTGAGATACCAGCTGTCTCTCGGCTGATTTTTTCCATTGAGTTGATAGAGTAATTTGAGTTAACGAGCTCCTTAACAAGCTCGGTCTCAAAACGAATTAAACTCTTAAGTCAAGGCCCCACTATATTTTAAAGAAATTCATTTTTTAGAAGAAATTTAATTGGATGTAAGTCTCAAATTAGTTGAGAGATGTGTTTGGATCTATATATCTAAAACACAGGTTTTGTTATTGTGATCATGGAATTTTCTCCAAGTGAGGTAATATTTATATACCTTTTTTATTTAGGGACTTAAGCACTTATATTTTATTGTTGACAATAATTAAAATAATTACTTTACAGACTGCAGCTGGAAATATAATTAACATGCTTTGGCAGCTAATGGAAAATAGTCTTGAAGAACTTAAGCTACTTCAAACAGTTCTTGTTCTTTTAACAACTAATACAGTAGTTCATGACGAGGCACTCTCTAAGGTAGGAAACCTGTTTTGACAAAGTTCATAAGTGCTTGAGACAGTATTTGAATAAGCTGTTGGAAAGAGAAAAGCCTGATTTGAACCAAAGGTAACTTCCCTATAGATATTGTGATAATGGATATTGTAGGTTAAAAACCACTGGTGCCATATTTTCCTCAGAGTTAAATTGAAATCAGTTTAAGGTTATGAAGCAAATCCCTTTGGGTATAGCTGACAGGGTTAGTTATGAATAGGAAATGGAAAAAGAAAAGTAGCAGAGGAATACTAATAGAGGAAGAGAAAAGTAAGAGAAAAAAAATGTATTTTGAGGTATCAGTGTTCCTCCACAACTGCCTTGAGTATTCCTCTGATAGCTCTCCCTTATCCCCTTTTAAAAATAATTTCGCCTGTATGTGATATGTAAGCCAGATAGTTTAAGCCTGTCCATTAAATAGCTGAAAAGGTGTCCTTCTGGCATTTAAATTAGATAAGGTTGCATGTATGATAAGTATTTCTCATTTCTTACAACTCCCACCCTCTTTGGAGTATATAATAGTTACTCTATTATTTATTTCACTCTCCAAAAAGTTTCCTTTTAATTATGAAATATTAAAATAAATTATGAAATATTTCTTAAGAACAGAGAGTAATATAAAGAACAGTCATTAATTAATGGCTTATTGTTTAAGAAATTTGTTGGACTTTTACTAATAGTTCTATTATAATTAGCATGCCTTTAAGGATGGACAGCTTATAAAGTAGAAAAGTATACTGTCTCTTGAGAGTATCTTTTCTAGTTACTTTCGATGTTCTTAGGTTATAATGAAATTTTACTTAATTGCAAATAGCTTATTCTTTTAGTCTCATACCTGCTTTATAAAATATTTTATGTATTTTTATAAAGGGATGGGCAAAAGTAGGTTTATAGTTGTGAGAATGCAAAACAGAGTTCATTCTTGTATTATCATTTATTAATTATTGTGAACAACTATAATCTACTGAACTATAATCCACACGAACAACTATAAATCTACTTTTGCCCCATCTTGTATGTACTTTTGTTGTATGTAATTCTTCTTGGTTTCTAGCTATCAAATTATTGTGTGTGTATGTATATATATATATAATTTTAAAAATTTTATAAAAGATTATTATTTGACCTACCAAAACAATAAGAACTGATTATAGTTTTATAAATAAATATTAGATTAATTTTAATATGGTTACTTTGGGAATGTAATACTTTGTGATAAAAATGAAGTAAAAAAATTCTATACATTTGAAATGTAAAGAGTAATAGTGGTATAAAGGCTTAATTATTTCCTTAAAACATTTAATATAATTAATATGATAATATATAGAATTTAAATGATCATGTCTTCAAAAATGTTTCTTTTTTTGCTTGTCTGTCTAAGTATGTTTTTATTGATTTTAGAGAGAGAGGAAGGGGGGGAGAGAGAGAGAGAGAGAGAGAGAGAGAGAGAGAGATATGAGAGAAACATTGGTTGCCTTCTGCATGCACCCCTAACTGGGACTGCACCCACAACCTGGGCATGTGCCCTGATCAGGAATTGAACTGGCAACCTTTCTGTGCATGGGATGATGCTCAACCAACTGAGCCACACCAACCAGGCCCAAAAATGTGTCTTTTAAAACTGAAACTTATAAAAGAACACATAGGAGAAAATCTACCATGGGTAGACAGACATTTCTTAGGTAGGGCAAAAAATCCATAAATCATAAAAAGGGCCACAGAATGGGGAAAATATTTAAAAAATATCTGATAGGAGTTTTATCTAGAGTTTATGAAAAATTCTTACAACTCATTTGAAAGACTACCGCCCAAAATGGACAGATGATTTCAGCAGAAACTTCACAGTATAAGATATTCAAATGGCTATTGAGTACATGGAAATTGGCTCAGCCTCAACAGGTATCAGGGAAAGCAAATTAAAACTATAAGGATAGATATCATTACACATCCATTAGAATAGCTAAAGTTTAAAAAAACTGACCATATCAGGTGTTGAGGATGTGGAATAGTTCTGAACTCACATATACTGCTGAAGGGAATAAGAAATTATAAAACTACTTTGGAAAACTAGCAGTTTCTTAAAAGGTTTAACCTATACTTACCATATGATCCAACCATTTCACTTCTAGGTATTTATTTAACCAAGGTAAATATAAACATGTGTCCTCATATATGAATTTTCATAGCAGCTTTATTCACATAGCCAAAAAACTGAAAACATCTCAAGTGTCCACCAGCAGGTGAATGGATAAATATGAATGGATAAACCCAGCCAGGCTAGTGTGGCTCAGTGGTTGAGCACAAGCCTATCAACCAGGAGGTCGCTGGTTCAATTCCAGGTCTGGGTTGTGGGCTCAAGCCCCATTGGGGTCGTGCAGGAGACAGCCAATCAGTGCTTCTCTCTCTCTCTCTCTCTATCCCCCTCTTTTTCTCTCTCTAAAAAATCAGTAGAAACATACTAAAAGAAAAAATAAAAAAGAATGGATAAACTCATGCCATGGAATGCTACTCAAGAATAAAAAAGTAAAACTCTAGCCCATGTGGCTCAGTTGGTAGGAACGTTGTCTTGTACACTGAAAGGTTGCAGGGCATATACCACATACCTTGGTTACAGGTTCGATCCCCAGTAGTGGAGTTTGCGGAAGGCAACTGATTGATCTCTTCTCTCCCCTTCCCTTCCCCCTCTCCTTCTGCCTTTCTTCTGCTCTCACTAAAAATCAGTGAAAAATGTCCTAGGGTGAGGATAAAAAAAAGAATAAAAAAAGTATAAACTATTGATACAAAAAACAACATGAATGAATATCATTTGAAGTATTACAAGTGAAAGAAACCAGACATAAATAAGTATATTTGTAAAAAATGCCAGCTGATCAGTAATTAAAAAAGCAGATGGGTAGTTGCCTGGGGCCAAGGGCAGAGGGAAAAATGGATTGTAAAAGAGCACAAGGAAACTTTTAGGGTGATGGAAATTTCTTGTATCTCAATTGTGACAGTAGTTTCATGAGTGAATAAAGATTCAGAACTCATCAAATATAAGTTTTAGAAGGGATACAGTTTTTTACATATAAATTACAATTTAATGAAGTTGATTTTAAAGGACTACTTTTAAAAATTGTAATTTTATCTTTTTATATGATTAACAGGTTTATTTAACATTTCTACAGATGATTTAGTGATATAACAAACTTTGAGTACATGTTATTTGTAAAACAAGTCATTCTGGGGTAATAAAGCACAGCACCTTATTATGTACATGTTAAAAGAACCAAATTGTAAAAGATGTATTTCACATAACCTTAAGCTAAGTTTCTGTGACTATATATTTACTAAGAGGCTGAATTTTTTTCAAAATATAAGGATTTCTGTAGATTTATTGTATGAAAGGGTAGAGCTTTTAGTATCTGTGATTGAGACAGCCAGACATAAATTATTTAATTTTGGGTTACATCAGATAAAGTATAGTAGTCACGTTTTTCAGTCTTATTTCACACTAAATGAAAATTGTTTTTTTTAGGCAATTGTTCTTTGTTTTCGACTACATTTCACAAAAGATAATATTACCAATAATACAGCTGCTGCTACAGTGCGACAAGTTGTTACTGTTGTTTTTGAGAGGATGGTTGCTGAAGATGAACGACACAGAGGTAAAGTGACAAAAGTTGTTTACTTTTGACAGTGGATGATACTTAAATCCATGATTTCTCATTTATTGATTTTCAGCCTTTTTCCTGTAAATGTAGGCTACCTAAAAACGAGAATACTTTAAAAAATATATTTATCTTAGCAATATTATTATATTGATAATAGAAATTCAAAATATAAATCTCCCATAATTTTATCATCCTAGAAGTCAACTATTTTCATTTGTATTTGTAATTATACTTTGTTGTTATTCTATAATTTAATGAACTAGTCTCCTATTGTACACTTAACATTGTGTTCTAAATTTTGGTATTGTTTTGAGTGTCTTTATACATAAATTTTTTCCATTTGAATTATTTCTTTAGTGTCAGTTCCCAAGAGTGTGCTTCCCTCATGTGAATTTTTGCCCTTGCCTATTAATATGTGTTAAGGAATATTTATATAATGTAAAGATAAGGAATATTTATATAATGTAAAGATTAATCTTCCTCTATTTTTATCAAATATATTGTAATTTTTGATTTCTTTTTTTTAATTTAAAAAGTTTCCTAAAAACTTAAAAAAATGTCTTTTCAGAGAGCTGGCAGATAATCTGTTTGTTTACAGTTTTATAATTTGATAACTTTTAACTGTAGAAATTATGTTTTTTCCCCCATTTATTATCCTTAGTAGATATAAAACAAATTTTTTTTCATGATTAGCTGAAAAGATTATAAGGTGCTACCATCATGAGCAATCTTTTTGCTTTATATAGTCAGGAAGCAAAAGATTAAACTACTTTTTCCTTTATATAGTTTTTTTCTTAAACTTTTGATATCATGCGTCTTTCATTTTATTTGATATTCTTTTGTTAATACTGGTAAAAATTATTGGAGTACTGCCTACTCCAATAATTATTTCACTTAACCTGAAATTAACCATTGGTCAGATTTTTCACATTTAGTTTTAGGCATTCTGAATCTGTTGTTTTATTAGAATACTTCCACTGACTTTAGTATTGATTTTTCTGCATTTTTCCTATGGGAAATGCAGTTGGAATTCTAGCAGTTTGAAATATTAGGACATTAAACGTAGAGGATAAAACAGGGCAGTTCTCCAGTTTGAATGTTTTATATATTCATAATCTCAATATAATTCCTAGATTGGGAATTTTAGCTGTGCATCACTAAAGACTGCTCTCTCATTTAATACTTTCTAATAAGGTAGAACATACTTAGAACCTCTTTCTTTTCAAGTAGCCATTAAGTCAACATTTATTCAAAACAGACTGTCAATTTACAGTGAATAATGTTTTATTAGTATTCAAAGAAGTGCTGAGTTGGGAAGCACCAATCTAGCTGACTCTTAGCAAGTTGATACTGTACCTACAACTGACATAGTAATTGTGGCAGATCAAGCAGTTACTTCTCTTAAAGATGCTAAGATGATAAAGGCATTAACTATGGTGGTAAACTTTCATATGTTTATTTAATATTTAAAGGCACATTTAAAGATCATGTGGATTTCAGATTCATGAAATAAAAGAGCTAGATAATGGGAGACGTGGAAAATCAAATGTGTGGGTAAAGATACTAAACTTGTTAAAATGAATATAAGTCAGTGAACAGTGATATGACATTTTGTATAAAATAGATTACCAATTTTTTTTCATTTGTGAGGGATATTCTGAACTTATAATTAAAGTTTATAATTCTATAAACAAGCATTTATTTTAAGCATGCCTTTTAAATAGTATGCAGTGTTTGATTTATATAAAGGTCATTATGAACTCCTAAAACTTACCTTATTTTGATTGCAGATATTATAGAACAACCAGCACTGGTTCAAGCCAATAGTAACAGAAGATCTGTCAGTACTCTCAAGCCTTGTGCTAAAGATGCATATATGCTTTTCCAGGTATTTCAGTTAATAAAAATAATTTTTATTATCATATATAGTTTTGAATTTTATGTGATTTATTTTTTTAAGTGTCAATTTTTAAGATTGTCAAATTTTATAGTGTTTCAAAAAAGTTCTAAAACATTAAGAAGCTAATTAATATGATAAAATGTTATGTTTTAAGGAAATAAAATGAGTTAAATGCACAACTATAAAAGAGGCAACTTAAGGATGACTAGTCATATAAAATAATTTCTTTAACAGGAAAATTTAAATAATAATTGGTATACTTACTATAATTTGTATAAAAATACCTGGTTTTTACATTATTTGTTGTGACTAAATCTTTTAAGTAAAATACAATTTATTTGTACTGAAAATTTTATTAAGTTTGTAATCAAATGGTTATTTTAGGTGGATTTTCATTAAAAGAACGTTAGATTAATAATTTATCTGTGTACTCTGTATAGTGTTAATAGTTATGATTCATTAATCTGTGTACTCTATATAGTCGATAGTTGTATGACTCATTTATCTGTGTATTTTATTGTCAATAGTTATATGATTCTTTAAAAGTTTACCTATATAATCGTATACAATTTGTCAAAATTTGAATTACCAATGTTTGGTTTCTAAGGAGTGAAAACAACTACACTATAAGAAGAAATTCTTAAAAATTTTATGAACACTGAGTTTTGAAAAAAAACCCACACCTTTTATTCCAGCATATGATTGTTTTATTTATTTTTTATTTATTGTTTGACTTATTTTTCTAGGATCTTTGTCAATTGGTTAATGCTGATGCTCCTTACTGGCTAGTAGGCATGACAGAAATGACTCGAACATTTGGCCTTGAATTACTTGAGTCAGTCCTGAATGATTTTCCACAAGTCTTTTTACAAGTAAGCCATTTGTAGTATCTTGCAACAAAATTATTCTTAAAATTTTTACAGATATTTTTCAAGAAAGCAACATGTATTTTTTCCCACATTAAAAGATGTGAAGAATTATAGCCTTAGACTTTAGACTTATAATAATTTAATGTTATCTTACATTGTTGAAATGCCCTAGCACCTTGAAATTTTAACATTAGAAGGAATCCCAGGATACTGTCTATTCAGGCATTTCTCAGTCAGTGAATATACGAGGGAAGGTGGTATGTGAGCTATATTTATAATATGTAAAATAGAAAGAAATTGTTATTGATTTTTATTCATTTATATGTAGCTATATGCTTTTAGATAATTTTTAAAAAATATACACACAAGGATATGTTTTTATTGATTTCAGAAAGAGGAAGGGAGACAGAGACAAGAGAGAGAAAGGAAGGAAGGGAGGAAGCAAGAGAGGGGAAGGAAAGGAAAGGAAAGAAAGGAGAGAAAGGGAAGGGAGAGGGAGGGAGGAAGAAAGGAAGGGAGGGAGGAAGGGAGGGAGGAAGAAAAAGAAAAAAAGAACATTGTTGTGAGAGAGAAACATCGATTGGTTGCCTTCTATATGTGTCCCTACTGGGACTTGAACCCATAACCTTTTGATGTAAGGGATGATGCTCTGACCAACTGAGCAACCTGGCGAGGGCTACTTTTAGATAATTTAAATGGAAAAAAAGAAGTAGTTGCCCTGGCTGGTGTGGCTTAGTTGGTTGAGCATTGTCCTATGTACCAAAAGGTTGTCGATTTGATTCCTGGTCATGGTACAGACCCAGGTTGCTAGTTCATCCCTGGTCAGGGTGTGTGCGGGAGGCAACTGATTGAAGTTTCTCTCCCTCTCCCTTCCTCTCTTTCTCTAAAGTCAATAAAAAAATATTTTTTAACAGAATAAGGTAGTCAATGCTTAATAAATTTGTTGTGCAATAAAAATATTTTAATACAAAAAGATAATAGGGGAAACAGTAGGAAAGAATTCAGACTTTTTATTTTACTCTTTAAAAATTAAAGCCCAAAATTGATTCAGTGATTTACATAGGGTTCCTTAGTTAATAGCAGATCTTGAACTAAAATTTAGATCTTTTAACTACTTATCTACCTTGTTTTCTTACCATTCTGTCTGCCTAAGTCATCTATTTTATCCTTTGCTCTTACCTACAAAATGTGTGAATCAGTGCCACAATAGTAGATGATTCTTTAGGCCTAGAGTTGGGACTGAAATTTTTATTACATGGTTCACAGTTTTTAGTATATATTAGTCAAGTGTTCAATGCTTTGGGGAATAATGAACAATATTCACTGATGATTCCCTTTTTTGTGTTATTATAGAATAAATAGTGTTTAGATATAACTTGTCTAACAGTCTTATATAAAATGATAGTTACAACAGCTACCATTTTTTGACTGCTTACATGCTATAATTATGCCAAATTCCTTACATATTACATTCACCGTAATCTTCACAAATGCCTGAGAAGTAGCATTTATTCCTACTTTTCACAGGAGGAAACTAAGACTTTCAGATGGTTAAGTAATTTGTCTAAGGTTTAATGGTTTGTAAGTGACAGAGTTAGGATTTGAACCCATGTTGATCCAGATTCCAAATTAGTTTTTCTTCTTAGCCTCTCTTTTCAGTCACACTTCACATCCAAACCATTACCTTCAAAATGCGTACAGGATCTAGTCACTTCATACGACTTTTATTACAATCATCCTACTCCAAGCCACCATCACCTCTTACCTAAATTATTGCATTAGCTTCCTAATTGGTATCTTTGCATCCATACTTACCTCATTCTATTATAGTTGCTTATTACACCACATCCAAAATAGTCTTTAAAACAGGTCAGATTTTTTCAGTCTTCTGTAAAAGTGTTCCTGTAGATGTCCTTTTTGCCCAGAATAAAAGAAGAAGTCCTAATTATGGTCTATGGAACTTTTCATGATCTAGTCCCCGGGATTCCTTTACCTTACCTCTTTTCACTCTTCCCTTTACCATTACTTTTTAGCCAGGCTGTGATTCTTGCTGTTCCTTAAATGACCCAAGTGGACTCCTGCTTCAGGCCTCTGTAACTTAACTGGTTTCTGGGTCTGGAATGCTTTTCTCTCAAATAGCTTGTCTCTTACTCTTTTGAGGTCTTTGCTCAATGGTCAACTTTTCAGACAAACCTTCCCCAACACTTTATATAAAATGGCAACTTTTCATGCTAATACCCTTATCTTATTACCTCCTGACATATGTGTATTTGTATATTAGTTTATTTTCTATCTTTTCTTATAGGAAGTAAGCTCTATGAGGCAGGGACTTAGTTCACTGTTGAGTCTATAATAGTGCCTGGCATATGGCAGGTGTTTGATAAATGTGTGAATGAATGAATGAATTGGTACATGAATTTAATTAGAAATTTCTGTACTTTGGATTGTGTTTTCTGATTTTGTAGGAAAATATTTGAAAAAAAATGTTTCTAATTTCAGATTTATTGTGTATACAAATGACTTATTCTACTTTATTCTTCCTGCTATAATGCAGAGGGGGGAAAAAAGAATTATTCTTTGTAATATACCAGAATTTGCTCCTGTAAAGTTTTCATTAAGAGATAAATATTTGTTTTCTTTCACTAATTATTTACCTAATTTAACCAAAATTACCAGTCATTTAGAATGTGCTGGTCTATGTGTTTTGTGCCAAGGATGCAGATGTGAAATGAGACAGATAGAAGTCTGGCCCTGTGGCACTTACAAGTCTAATTTGGAGAAAAATATTAACTGAATAATGGATTTGATGAATGCTGTGAAGGAAAAGTGTAAAAAGTATGTGGGAGTGAATAACATAGGCACCAAACTGGTGGAGAGTTGGTGATGAATCAAACACATGAAGCTTTTACCTGAAGGGGGGAAAGTAGTGAGTTGGGAGAAACAGGCAGAATAAGAAAAGGATATTCCAGAGCAGTGAACCTGAAAAGGGATCTGTGTCTAGAAAATAATCTCTATAAGGGCGGACAAAATTGAACTTAACCCTGAACCCCTTTCCCTACCACAGTTCCTAGCACATATTAAGCAGTAAGCCAGTAATTGCTAAATAAATCAATGAAATGTTGTACATAAGGGAAAAGGCTTGAACAGTGAACTGCTTGCTAAGATGGAATATACTCTATGGTAAACTTTTTATTACAAGGGATAGATTATTCAGTTTTAAACACACTCAAGTACCTCAAAATGAGACACTGCAAAATATTAGTTGAATTTATGCATTTTGAGCTTGGAAGTAAGGTTTTGGGCTGAGGTTATAAATGTAAACATCACTGGCTTGTAATTGTTAATTACATTGAGGTTATAAATGTAAACATCACTGGCTTGTAATTGGGAGTGAAAAAGATCACCTCTGGTGATAGCACAGATGAGGAAGCCAGGTCCTGGTACTATGGAGCCCTGAGGAATCTCAACGTTAAATGGTTAAGCATAAAAGGGTAAGAATATAAAAGGGGCCAGAAAGGCAGGAGTGCATGTGATACAGTGAGACGTATAGAAGACAAAAGCAAATGTGATACAGTGAGACATATAAAGGACAAAAGCAAAGAAAGCTTCAAGATGAACCAAGTAATCAGTTAAGTCAAGTGCTTCAGAAAGATATGGTAAGATGAAGACTGAACAGGCAGTGTTCGCTTTGTCCACAGAGATCATGATGAATATAATAAGATTACTTTCTGTAGAGTTAGGGTATTTCATGGTGATTTCAGAAGAAATGCAGTTGTAATCAGTCGAGTAGTGAGGGGGGAAATAAATAGATATAACTTTTAAGTCTTGTCTGTTATAGTCATAAATTAACCAATATAGAAAATTATTTAGTAAAGTATGACAATAACCTTAATTATGTCTTTAATTTTGTCAGTCAAAGAAACTAACTGTAGACATGAAAGTAGACTTTCAAATCACTAAACTGTTAAGATCCCATTTTGGGAGGGAAGAAAATGGAACTGCTATTTGACCCAGTGATCCCTCTTCTAGGAATATATCCTAAGAATCCCAAAGCACCCACCAGAAAGAATATATGTACCCTTATATTCATAGCAGTGTTATTTACAATAGCTAACATCTGGAAACATCCCAAGTGCCCATGAGTAAATGAGTGGATAACAAAGTTATGGTACATATACACCATGAAATACTATGCAGCAATAAAAAGGAAGGATCTCGTAACCTTTAAGACAGCATGGAGGGACCTGGAGACTATTATGCTAAGCAAAATAAGTCAGAGAAGACAAGTGTCACATGATCTCACTCATATGTTGAATCTAATGAACAAAGTAAACTGATGAACAAAATAGATCCAGAGACAGAAGCATAGAACAGACTGTGGAATCTCAGAGGGAAGGCAGGGGAGGGTGTGTGGGGGAAGAGATCAACCAAAGAACTTGTTTGCATTTATGCATAACCAATGGACACAGACAATAGGGTGATGAAAGCCTGGGGCAAGGGGCTGGAGTGGGCTAGACGGGGTTAATTGGGGGAAAAAGGGAGCATATGTAATACTTTTAACAATAAAGATTTTTTTTTTTTAAGAAAGATCTATGACCCTTTGAGATAATAAGGAGTGACCTGGAGATTATTATGCTAAGTGAAATAAGCCAATCAGCAAAATACAAATATCACATGATCTCACTTATATGTGGAATCTAATGAACAAAATAAACTGATGAATAAAATAGAACCAGAGGCATGGAAACATGGAAGACTGAGAAATCTTGGAGGGAAGAGGGGGGTTGGGCAGGAAGAGATTAACCAAAGAACTTATATGCATATGTGCATTGCCCCTAGACACAGACAATAGGGTGGTGAAGGCCTGGGACAGGGTGGGAACCTAGGGGAGAGGGGCAGTGGGGGAAAAATAGGGGAACATCTGTAATACTCTCAATAAAGTTTTTAAAAGTACATTGAAATGAATATAAAAATTTGGAAGGAATTAATTAGGAACTAACAATGACTTGTCTCTAGGAGTTGAGATTATAAGAGGCTTTTAAAAATATGTTTTTTATTGATTTTAGAGGAAGAGGGAGGGAGAGGTAGAAACATCGGTGAGAGAGAAACATTGATATTATTTGGTTGCCTCTTGCACTCCCCCTACTGGGGATCAAGCCAGCAACGAGGACATATGCCCTGACCAGGAATCGAACCAGTGATCTCTTGGTGTATGAGTTGACATTCAACCACTGTGCCATACCAGTTGAGCATTTACTTTTATCTTTTTATCTATATTTTTCTCTCTAATGAATCTGATATTTCCCTCTAATTGTTTTTCTTGAATGAATCTGAGTTTTAAAAATACATTTTAAAAAATTTGTGATTCTGAACAAATGAATTACACTGTGCCTTATTCTTTCTTTCTTTCTTTTTTTTTTTTGGTAAGATTAAAGGGTTAGAGGATGAAATTTATGTTTGTGTCATTATTCTTAGCCTAATTGATATTTGAATAATTAAAACAACAAAATAATGTATATTTGAGGTTAGATATTAAATGTTGACTGGGCCTTACATTTTCAGTAAAATGGGACTAGTTTCACAAGGAATTAACAGATATGGGGATGTTTTCTGCATAATATACTATGACTGTAAGTAAATTTAAGAATTCTTTGCAAGATTTTCTAGATTTAAAAAAATGCTTATTTGTCATTGTATTTTTTCATCAGCTTGTGTTTTGTTTAAGCAATCTACGTATAACAGAATATTGTGTTCATTAATACATCTGCACATGAGTGGAATTATCTTTACACAAAAGAATCAATAAATTGTGTAACTTACTATACTTTCTTTATTAATCAAGGTTTCTCTCCTCAGTTGCCTATTTTAAATACTTTATCCATTTGAATTTGTGCAATCTATTTTCTTTCTTCTGTTCTTTATATTTAGAGTCTTTTAAAAAAACTTACTGACATATTATCATTTTGATTTCACATTGTCACCAGTGCTAATTTCAGAATTGTTTGTAAACAAAATAATAAACTACATAAACTTATATTAAAGCTAATTTATTCATAGAGATTATTAAGAACTTTACTAGTGAGACTGTTCAGTACAAACTAAGTTAATTGCTTTTCTTTTCTTTTCCCCCCTTTTTTTTTTTTTTTTTTTTTTGCAACTAGCACCAGGAATTTAGTTTCCTCCTAAAAGAAAGAGTATGTCCTCTTGTGATAAAGCTCTTTTCTCCAAATATAAAGTTCAGACAAGGTTCCAATACTTCATCTTCTCCAGCACCAGTTGAAAAACCATATTTTCCTATCTGCATGCGTTTGCTGAGAGTTGTGTCTGTTCTGATTAAGCAATTTTACAGTCTTTTGGTAAGTACTAATTTTCATATATATTTTTGTGTGTTATTATAGGCAGTGCTCTTTTTATTTATTTTTAAAAATATATGTTTATTGATTTTAGAGAGGAAGAAAGAGGGAGAGATAGAAATATCATTGATGAGAGAGAATCATTGTTCAAGGCCTCCTGCATGCCCTACACTGGGGATTAAGCCCACAACCCAGGCATGTGCCCTGAACTTGAATCGAACTGCAACTCCTGGTTCATAGGTCGATGCTCAACCACTGAGCCATCCTGGCGGGGCGGCAGTGCTCTTTTTACAAGATGATCTGTTACAGTGTATTTAGCTTTTTCACTTCAGCTAAGTAGACTTTTTCTTATGAGTACCTATAAATATTCTCCTAGATACTAAAAGGCTCATTCCATTCTTTCTTGAATCTTTCCATGTTTAAATAGTATTTTTAATGAATGTTAAGGAGAGTCATGGTGTATTATCTGAAGGCAATATAGGATTTGTGACTTTGGAATTTAGTTTCTTAGCTAATTATCTATAACTTGATGAAAATTAAAATTATAGTATCTTCAATTTATTGTTTTCATTTTTATTATTATATATATATACATATATATATATATACACACACACACACACACACATACAAATTAAGAAGTTAAAAATTTAGTGAACTCTTATGATTAGAAATCAATATCAACTTCCAGTTCAATATTGTATCTATTTTGCATAAATTTATGGGTGATAGTTCTGATCATAATTTTATCAATGTGGTGGCTTACTCTTAAACATTCAAATATTTGTCAGAGAACATGGTGTATTATATTTCTTGTAAATTTTAGATTAAGTCAAATTCAGCATTGTATAATTTTTTAGCATTTATAATCTTAGTCTTAATTAACAAAAATGATTGGTTTATCACCTACAGTGAGCAGTCAATGTACCAAATGTTAGCAACCACATTACAAGCTAATGGATAGTATAGATAGTTTTTATATTAAATTCTAAGGAGAGCTTTTTAAATAAAGTTTTTTTCTGTATTTGTGATATACTCATTATAGGTTTTCTTTTCATATTCCAAATCCATTTATGCAAAATGAATTCAGAAATAATCTTTATAAGCATTTGTAGTTATTTAATATTTCCGGTGACAGAGGATACATCTGTAATGCACACTGATATATGTAATGCATTGTTTAGAACTATCTATTGAAAATCATATCATTTAAGAATGTGTTGCTATTTAGGGATGCTATAATTTATCAGAGTTTGGGTCCAAGAGTTTAAGACTCTTGGTATATTCATAATTGTTGGGTTGGTCACTTTTTGTTCTACCAAAACTAATAATATATAAATTATTATACTTTGGGTACCTAAGTTTATGAACTTAATTATTCCATAGTCCCTTTTTCTCTGTAAGGATTAACTTTTTAAAAATTACAGTCAGTATTTCCTGCAACATGTAAGGTATTTGATGTAATCTCCTATAATAATATTAAATTGTAAAGCCAAAACTTTGTTGTCTAATTATATACAATTAAAATGGAGGGGGACAAGAAACCCAAAACACTAATTAGAAAGAATATATGCACATTGTTCATTGCAGTGTTATTTACACTAGCTAAAATACAGAAGCAACCCAAATGCCCATGAATAGACAAGTGGATAAAGAAGCGGTGGTACATATATACAATGGAATATTACTTGGCCGTAAAAAAGAATCAAAGCTTACCATTTGTGACAGCATGGATGGACCTAAGTGAAGAAGACATATGATTTTACTTATACATGCAATCTAAAGAGAGTAAAATAAATGAACAAACAAAATAGAAACAGACTCATAGATACAGGGAACAGACTGATGGTTGCCAGAGGGAAGGAGGTATTGGAAGGGCTAGATGAAAAAGGTGAAGAGACTAAGAACGACAGATTGGCCCTAGCCAGGTAGCTCAGTTGGTTAGACTGTTGTCACAATACAGCAGTATTACGGGTTTGATTCCCAGTCAGGGCACATGCAAGAATCAACCAATGAATGCGTATATAAGTGGAACAACAAATTGATGTTTCTCCTTCTCTCACTCTTCCTTTTTCCATTTCTCTTTCTCTCTAAAATCAATAACTTTTTTAAAATTAAAAAAAAACTACAAATTGGTAGTCACGAAATAGTGACAGGGATGTAAAAGTACAGCATAGGGAGTATAGTCAGTAACATTGTAATAACTGTACGGCAGTGGTTCTCAACCTTCCTAATGCTGCGACCCTTTAATACAGTTCCTCATGTCGTGGTGACCCCCAACCATAAAATTATTTTCATTACTACTTCATAACTGTAATTTTGCTACTGTTATGAATTGTATTGTAAATATCTGATATGCAGGATGTATTTAGGCGACCCCTGTGAAAGGGTCGTTTGACCCCCAAAGGGTTGCGACCCACAGGTTGAGAACCGCTGCTGTATGGTGACAAGTGGGTACTTAAAATGTCAGGGGACCTCTTTATAAAGTATATGATTATCTAACCACTATGCTATATACCTGAAACTAATATAAAATAATATTGAATATAAACTGCAATTGAAAAGTAAAAATTTAATTGAGGGGAAATTCTGTGAGGCTTTACATTAATTCAGAAATTTTGTAAGTTCAGTTGGAATTTGCTGAAAATAAGTGAAATGTAGCTTAGTTTCTCCAAAGATGGGAAGTTTTTACATGTCAGCTTTTACATTTTCTGTATTAATATTTATAGTCTATTTCAATCCACAAAGAAACTTTGAAAAAATGTAAGCCATAATGACATCCCCCTGGAGAACACTGACTGAACAACAGTATATTGACCAGATTGCATTTCTGAGAACTTCAGAAACCATTTGAGAGATTACAGCACTCCAGGCAAGTGCAAGGCCAAGAAGAGTTTCATTATAGTGGGTAGGAAAGCTCATTCACTTACCTGCTATACCTCATCCCATTCCTGACACAGCACAGCAAAGGCCTGATCAAGAGAAAATTTCCAACTTATGGCTTCTCCTTCAGGTGGGAAAGTAGGATAAAATGTGTAACCAGCATTCTGCCCAAGGGACTGTTTTTTTGTCTCACCTAATTCTTGAAGCACTGATAGCACCCATGGATGCCTGTGGCCCTGCTGAAAACAAAGGCAAGGGCTATGGCTTGCTGCAGCACCAGAGACTGCAGTACTCCAGGCATACACCAGGGGGAGCTCCTGAATCGAAACAGGCAAACCTCTTCAGCTCTGAAATTACTGTTTACCCGTACAAACCCAGAAGAGACACATCAACAAAAAAGGTTTGGGGGACCCCAAAATTTCTAGCTAGATTGATTGGTGAATATCTTTTCTTTTTTTAAATACATTTTATTGACTTTTTACAGAGAGGAAGGGAGAGGAATAGAGAGCTAGAAACATTGATGAGAGAGAAACGTTGATCAGCTGCCTCCTGCACACCCCCTACTGGGGATGTGCCCGCAACCAAGGTACATGCCCTTGACCAGAATCGAACCTGGGACCTTTCAGTCCGCAGGCCGACGCTCTGTCCACAGCCAAACTGGTTAGGGCTGAAGATCTTTTCTGTACAAAACTAATTTATAAAGAGTAACAGTGTTAGCTATATTTTCAAAAGCCCAAATTTAAACAGAAAATAATAAGGCGTACAAATAAATGGGAAGACATTGGCCTGATCAAAGGAACAAAATAATTCTCCAGAAACTGACCCTAAAGAAAGGGAGATGATTAGTTATTTGTCAAAGAATTTAAAATAATGATCCTATAGATGCTCAGTGAGCTAAAAGAGAATACAGACAATTAAATGAAATCAGGAAAATAATGTATGAACAAAGTCAAAGAAACTATAAAAGAACCAAACAGAAATTCAGAAGCTGAAGAATATAATAATGGTTGTGAAAAATTCACTAGAAGGGATCAACAGCAGGCTGGATCAAGCAGAAGAAAGAACTGGCAGACTTAAAGACAAGCTATTTGAAATTGTCAAGTCAGAGGAACAAAAGAAAAAAGAATTAAGAGACCCTAAGGGACTTATGGGACACTGTCAAACTGACCAACGTACAGACGTCTAGGAATGAAGAACTGTGTTTTACCTTATACTCAAAATACCTCTGACACCACAAGTGGGGACTTTTCCCCCCACACTGACCAATTGCCTGACAGCCAGTAGTCTTACATTTCATCCATAAGTAGTGGGTCACAAGGTAACCCACAACTTCTGTCATACTTAGCTATAAGTTGGAGGTTCTCATGAAGTAAAAATACCCTACTTAGTAAAAATAATTTGCTAGAGTGGCTCACAAAACCCAGGAAAACATTTTACTTACTAGAAGTATCCCCTGCTTTCTAAAAGTTTGCATTAGGCCACTTCACTTTTCTTCACTTACATTAGTACCTGTTTTCATTAACTAAAAGACATTTGTAAAGGAATTTTCCTTTTACAAAAAACGTCAGTACTGTACTAATGTTGGTCTTTTGTAAAAGCAAAGTGGCGTAATGTGAACTGTTGATAAGTGGGGGTACCCTTTGTTTTAAGCCATTTTGGCTTACAAAAGATTTCATAGGAACTCTACTTGGGATAGTAGGGAAAACCTGTATTCCTGATGTATTACAAAGGATATTTTAAAGGAGACTGATGACCAGGCAGGCGAAGAGATACATAGGGTGTAATCTGGAAGGGTCCTGAGAGCAGGAGCTTCTGTCCCCGTGACGTTGGGGTGTGCCACCCTCCTGGCATGTAGATGTGTTCGCCAACCTGGAAACTCCTCAACTTCATGCTTCTAGGATTTTTATGCAGGTTTTATCATGGAGGCATCGATTATTAAATCACTTTCCACCCCTCTCCAGATAATTGGGGGTAGGTCTGAAAGTACCACACTTCTAATGATGGTTTGGTCTTTCTGGCAACCATCTCCTTTCTGGCATCCATTAAAAGTTTCCTCATTAGAGCAAAAGATGCTACTGTCACCCAGAAAATTCCAATGGATTTAGGAGCTCTGTCAGATGTTCCTATCACTTAGGACATCATAAGGGTTTAGGAGATCTGTATCAGGAACTGGGGGTTGAGGTGGGGTGGGCAAAGGCTGGATTTTAGAACAAAAGATGCTCCTAGCACTCCTAAATACAAGGATTTTAGGAAATTGTGTCAGGAACTAGGGGCAGAGATTATATCATTTATAAGCTGCAGTGCTGGGATGTTAAGCAATTCTTTTAAGCCGCCAAACTCATGCTCTTAACCCCACTGCATTTTATTACTACACTGTTTCTTTTTTTTCTTTTTTTTTTTTTTTTTTTAAATATACTTAACAGATGTTAAGTGTGCTTCTTTTTTTTTTTTCTTTTTCTTTTCTTTTCTTTTTTTAAAATATATTTTATTGATTTTTCACAGAGAGGAAGGGAGAGAGATAGAGTTAGAAACATCGACGAGAGAGAAACATCGATCAGCTGCCTCCTGCACATCTCCTACTGGGGATGTGCCCGCAACCCAGGTACATGCCCTTGACCGGAATCGAACTCGGGACCCTTCCGTCCGCAGGCCGACGCTCTATCCACTGAGCCAAACCGGTTCCGGCTACACTGTTTCTTAGTTCTCATTATTTCCCCTCTCCAAGTCTGCCAGTGCAAGTTTCTTATTCTGCTCCTATATTCTTCATGTTTTGACTTTGGTCTCCTTGATTTGGGGGGGGGGGGAGGGGAGGCGGCGCTAAAAGAATGGGGAAATAACATTACAGCCAGCTACAGGAAAGATTGAATGTTACTGCCTCAAGGAAGAGAAAGGCCTATTTCTGTACTTTCCTCATTAATTGGGGGTGATAACCAACTGGTAAAACTTCCTTTCACAACAATAAGACAGCTCTAGGACTGTGTTTGCAAAGATGAAGCTTCAGAAGTATATAAGATATTATTTCCTTGGTGTTATAATTTTTTACATTAGACTTAACATATGGGAAAATTCAGACATTCTAGTTTCTCCAAGGGCAAAAGTTAGAGGTATGGTTGTTGTGGGGTGAGGTATGTGATTGATGTGGAATGCTACCCTCTTATTTTTCTGTTTTCATTATCAGTACAAATGTCAGCACATTGAAAATGGCAAGTAATACCTTAGTATTGTTAGGAAAATAAATATCACCTCGCAGAACCCCTGAAATAGTCCCAGGGACCACAGTTTGGGAACCACTACACTAGAGACTCGGTGTTCTTCCCCGAAATTCACCAGCTTATCTTGTTCTGAAAAGTAGGGGTGAAGGTAACTGATCTTCAAAGGCTAGTTCTGTTAATGTATCTATACTGACTAGAGGAAATTAGAATGCCCCAGTTGTGTTGGGAGAGATACAACATGTCAAGTATACTATGTTTTTTCCACTTTCTAACACGGGGGTCCTCAAACTACGGCCCGCGGGCCACATGCAAATACAATTATTGTATTTGTTCCCGTTTTGTTTTTTTTTACTTCAAAATAAGATATGTGCAGTGCGCATAGGAATTTGTTCATAGTTGTTGTTTTTTTTAAACTATAGTCCGGCCCTCCAACGGTCTGAGGGACAGTGAACTGGCCCCCTGTTTAAAAAGTTTGAGGACCCCTGTTCTGACATCTGAGCTAGGTGCCTCTGCCCTTTGAATCACTTAGGCTCCATGCTCAGATATATTTTTAAGGAAGATAACTTTAAGGAATTTATGAAACTTAATTATAAATGGCTAATTCTCTCTCCTGCCTTTGACTTTCCACTTTTAAAAAGTAATGAATGGGGATAAATTGGCTTGTCTAACCTAATTTTCTACTTCACATACATTTCTCTAACAGAGGATCTTATCACTAATAATCCCATGCTTGCATTTAAATATTCTAATCCATGTATTAGTATTTCCACCAGGATGCTTTCATCTTAAGTATCACTTATCTCTTGACTGTTATTCTTAGGAAAGGACTATAGGAATTCAGAAACATTCATCACCCTTCATGCTAGTATAATGGAATTAATGAAGTATCTTCGAGCAACAATTGGACTTAAGCCATAGATACTAATCTTGATACCTACATAGTACTTTCTAAAAAATAAGGATAAACGATTAACCACGTTAGCAGATCACTGTTGTGAGTTTTCAGGGATGTACTTAGAGACACTGATTTTTTTCCTGTTAGCTTTTCCTTATATAACTACTTTTCTCCACTCCCAATTAAGAGTTTTAATTTATTTAAAATTAAAAGATTTTATTGGTTTGTCCATAGGAATAAGATAAGAACAAGGCTGCAATTTATAATTCTTAGATTTAAAGAAATATTATTTAAAAATCTTACACTTTTTAGGTAACTGAATGTGAGATATTTCTGTCACTTCTGGTGAAATTTCTGGATGCAGATAAACCACAGTGGCTACGAGCTGTTGCAGTAGAATCAATACACAGACTCTGTGTGCAGCCTCAGCTATTAAGGTAAACCTCAGCAGTATTTTGTTAAATGTGTAGGTTTGTTTTTATGCCAGTAGGAAGAGTTTAAGTATTTATTTCCAAATATTAGTGATTTCTAAACACAAAAAGTGGATTGTGTGCATATGAAGGGGTTGGGGTGTTGGTGTGGAAAATAACTGGGAGGTGGCAAAAAGTGTGTTAGTAATTGCCACCAGCCGAATTTACTGAGTTAACATGGCCAAGGTGATTTTTTAAGAACATTAACCTCAATCTGAACCATCATTCTAAGTTCGTAAAAAAACTCAAATATGAAGTTTTAAGTATAGTATTGAGACTGATTTATCAATGTTACTTAGTATAAAAAAAGTCTAAATATTTTAATATGTCCAAACATTTTCTCAAGAAACATTTAAAATTATTTTACAGGTCATTTTGTCAGTCCTATGATATGAAACAACATTCTACCAAGGTTTTTCGTGATATTGTGAATGCACTGGGCTCTTTTATCCAATCACTGTTTCTTGTCCCTCCTACTGGAAATCCTGCTACCGCAAACCAAGCTGGTAAAGACTCATTCATATTTTCATTTTTATGTTCTGTCACAGTTTACAGTAATCACTAGTCTGAGAAGATGTTTTATAGATATCCTTGACTAGAGAAATGTAATTACTTAAATGTATTATATCTATTTTATAACATTTTGTTATATTCATTTATAATATTTTATATTTTATATATGAGTGTAAAGACACGTAAAGAATAAGTTGAGCTCACAGAGGCAACTGTGTTTATTTCTCTCCAGAATATGTTTTCTGATATATATGTTTAGTTACTCTAATCACATAACAAAAGTTTAATCTTCATTTTAGAAGTTACCTCATTTGGTATGTCTCTTTAAAGAGTCTGGTTATTATGTTAGGAGATCTTTTAATCTCTCTTTTAACAAAACAGGTGAACTTGATTTAAGTTTGGCAAACAATGTCTTCTTGTTTCTCTTCTTTTCCACTTTTTACTGTCTGATCAGTGGCTTTTTATTTTTTATTCTCACCTCTGATAAAAAGTGATTAATGAAAGGTATATTATAAAGTTTGTCTGTATTTTTACTTATTAGAAAAAAGGAAATGGTGCTTTGATGAAAGAGGGATACTCTCTAATAGCCAAAGTAGGATTGATAAATTTCATTTATTTGTATAATATCCATTTATATAACATAATTTTAAAAAATTGATCAGGTATTTAATATTATTGATTTGTAATTAAGTAGTAACATGGTATATTTGTTTTCATCCCTTAATCCAAAAGGAAACAATAATGCAGGTGGCACTGTCTCAGCACCAGCTAACCCGGGAATGTTGGGGATTGGTGGAGGTGTTACTTTACTACCAGCCTTTGAATATAGAGGAACTTGGATACCTATTCTGACTATAACAGTACAAGGCAGTGCTAAAGCAACATAGTAAGTCGTAATAGCATTATTTTGTAAGGAAGTATATTGTTGGGAATGATATTTTATCCTAAAATGTTTCTCTCTGCATTATATTTTAAATTCAGACCTAGTATTTTAAACACATTTTAGAACTAATTATCTTTTGCTGTATTTTGAGAAATTATTTAAGACTGGACTTTTTTTTTTTTTTTTTTGTACTATTTGTAGGTTGTTAGCAGCATTATAAAACAAAACGTGATTTCTTTACCTAAGGAGCTATTCAACTATCTGTATGGAGTTTTAAGTATATGGCTTGATTTCACACCCTGTGAACTTAGGTTTTGTAATACTAGCAAATTAGTTCACCTTTTAGAAAATTTAGTTTCCTTATCTGTGAAAAGAGACTAGAGATAAATTAACTTTTCAGCCAGAAATTATTGGGTATTCTTTTGCACATGGATTAATTAGTATGTTCACATTGGAGCTTCCCTGTTGAATTGGTGTCTTTCATTAATTCATTGTGAGGTTCCGTCTAAAATTATTTTCACTATTTTCTTTGAAGGCAAGGCACAGATATAAATCTTAATTGTGTGTTCTGTTCTTTTAGACTTTTAAGTGTGTAATAATTTGAAAAGTTAACTGATGTATAGACAGAAGTAGTTTCGACATAAGTATTGGTAACATTCTTTTAGATTTATTTCAGTATGGCTTTCTTCAAAGTTGGGCTTGTGACGCTTTTTGCAATATGACCTTAAATTTAAAATATTTAAATAAATGTGTTACGTTTTATTTAAAAGTAGAATTGATGTAGTAATTCTAATAAAATAGCACTGAAATGGTTAGGTAAGAAAGTGTGGGCTTTGTTTTAGGTTTCTGATATAAATAAAAAGTATAGATTACCTTTGTCTCTTACCTATTTTAGAACTTAAAGTCTATACCATAGAATTTGGGAATTAGAGTTTCTTATATTTAGGACTATTTTTATCTGTTTTAATTGCATTTTACCAGTAGGTTAAATGTTCTTTAAAATTAGAGATTTGTTAAACAAGATGCTTAACATTTATTGGTTTAGTACAGTGATGGCAAACCTTTTGAGCTCGGCGTGTCAGCATTTTGTTTTTGTTTTTTTTTGTTTTTTTTGATGAAAGTTTCTTTTTTTTCTTTTTTTTTAAATTAAATCTTTATTGTTCAGATTATTACATTTGTTCCTCTTTTTTCCCCCCACATAACTCCCCTCCTCCCATTTCCCGCCCCACCCTCCGCCTTCACTCCCCACCCACTGTCCTCATCCATAGGTGCACGATTTTTGTCCAGTCTCTTCCCGCATCTCCCACACCCCTTTCCCCCCCCCCAAGAATAGTCAGTCCATTCCCTTTCTATGTCCCTGATTCTATTATAATCACCAGTTCATTCTGTTCATCAGATTATTTATTCACTTTATTCTTAGATTCACTTGTTGATAGATGCATATTTGTTGTTCATAATTTGTATCTTTACCTTTTTCTTCCTCTTCCTCTTCTTAAAGGATACCTTTCAGCATTTCATATAATCCTGGTTTGGTGGTGATGAACTCCTTTAGCTTTTCCTTATCTGTGAAGCTCTTTATCTAACCTTCAATTCTGAATGATAGCTTTGCTGGATAAAGTAATCTTGGTTGTAGGTTCTTGGTATTCATCACTTTGACTATTTCTTGCCACTCCCTTCTGGCCTGCAAAGTTTCTGTAGAGAAATCAGCTTACAGTTGTATGGGTACTCCCTTGTAGGTAACTGAGTTTCTTTCTCTTGCTGTTTTTAAGATTCTCTCTTTATCTTTTGCTCTTGGCATTTTAATTATGATGTGTCTTGGTGTGATCCTCTTTGGATTCCTTTTGTTTGGGGTTCTCCGCGCTTCTTGGACCTGTAAGTCCATTTCTTTCACCAGGTGGGGGAAGTTTTCTGTCATTATTTCTTCAAATAGGTTTTCAATATCTTGCTCTCTCTCATCTTCTGGCACCCCTATAATTCTGATGTTGGTACGCTTGAAGCTGTCCCAGAGGCTCCTTACACTATCCTCGCATTTTTGGATTCTTTGTTCATTTTGCTTTTCCGGTTGGGTGTTTTTTGCTTCCTCGCATTTCAAATCATTGACTTGATTCTTGCGCTCCTCTGGTCTGCTGTCGGGAGTCTGTATAATATTCGTTATTTCAGTCCGTGTATGCTTAATTTCTAGTTGGTTCCCCAATATAACATCGAGGGTCTCATTAGATTTCTTGTAGATCTCATTAAGTTTATCGGCGGCTTCTAGACAGTTCTTGAGAGACCTTAAAAGTGTGGTTCTGAACTCTATATCTTCCATTGACAATTTTGTCCTGTTTCTTTGTCTCCGCATTTTGTTATGCTTTCTTGGTGCACCCCATAGTGGTCTTTGTGCGCAGTCTTATAGTTAAACCTTGATTGTTGTAGCTAATACCAGGGAGGGTTTGGCCTCCAGGCCAAGTGGCTATGAGAATCAGCTGTGTCTGCAGTGAGAGAACTTCTGTCCTCTAGGGAGGTGCTAATCTAGCCTTTGCCTGAGGCTATCCGGCAAATGCCTCTGTGCAGGGCTTGGGCAGGGCGGGTCGAACAGGATCAACAGGGTGGGCCGGAGAGAGCAGTTATGGCGGCTCTCAGTCCTGTCCCCAGGGGCTCTGCCTCTCTGAGTCCCAGCACCCGCTGCAAAGCTCGGAGAGAAAGCTGCACTCGCTCTGACCGAAGCCAGACAGTCCCGCTTCTCCCGTTTGAGTCTGGGTCCCTAAAGACTCGCCCGGATCTGGAGCTCAGAGTCTGCGACTCCCTCCCGATTGAAAACGCCAACCGCGCCCTCCGCCGCCAGCCCGCTCCGCGCACTCCGCACCTCAGAATTTGACTTCAGCACTGCGCCTCCTCTGAGTGTCCTTATGCGTTTCCCTTTCCTCCTAGTTGTAGGACTTCCACTCAGCCAGCGTTCCTGTGGTTCTGGGTGATGTCCGTTCCGTTTTTTAGTTTCACTTTTCAAGTAGTTGTTCAAGGCAGCAAACTCTGGCGTTAACCTATGCCGCCATCTTGGTTCTCCTCGTGTCAGCATTTTGAAAAACCCTAACTTAACTCTGGTGCCGTGTCACATATAGAAATTTTTTGATATTTGCAACCATAGTAAAACAAAGACTTATATTTTTGATATTTATTTTATATATTTCAATGCCATTTAACAAAGAAAAATCAACCAAAAAAATGAGTTTGCGTGTCACCTCTGACTCGCGTGTCATAGGTTCGCCATCACTGTTTAGTATGTGACTCTATGAGGTTAATTAGTCTGATAAGGATTAGACCCCAAAACTTTACCCATTTAAGTAAAGTTCTTGCTCAAAATATACATTTATTTTTATTAATTACCTGAATTTTACAATGCTCAGAGTTGCCACTTCTTAGGGGTTAAATTGATAGGCTTTAGAATCAGACTTGGCTTAAAAACTGCTGATTAATAACTGTATTGCCTTAGTCCATCATCCAGGGTTTTTGTAAGGAGTTAAATGAGATAATCCTATATAATAATAGACAAACATGGTAATTAACCGTAGCTCCGACACGCTTCCCATTGGCTATTCAGGGTGATATGCAAATTAACTGCCAACCAAGATGGCGGCTGGCAGCCAGGCAGCTGAAGTGAACAGGAGGATTGCTTGCTCCAGTGATGGAGGAAGCTAAGGTTCCCCACCTACCGCTGCCGGCCTCTGAGCTTGCACTCTAAGAAACAATGTTGCAATTATAGAAGTTAAACAAAACCCAGAAACCTGCTTTCGGCCAGTCGGGCTTCAGCCAGCAGGATCGCAACAGTGTTTCAATTATAGAATCCAAACAAACCGAGATCCCTGCTTTCAGCAGCTGAGGTCTCAGAGCTGCAGCTGGGGCTCAGAACTAAAGCCGGCTCTCAGCTCCAGAGACAGCCATAGGAGGTAAATAAAACCCAGAATAAAGAAAAAAAAGAGAAGTTGGGAGCTTCAGTGGCCCGCCAGCCTGAAAATGGCCCTCAGCACCTCACCCAGACTGGTCAGGCACCCGAGTGAGGGCCCCCACCCTGAAGAGGGTGTGACCAGCTGCAAACAGCCATCATCCCCTCATCCAGGCTGGCCAGGTACCCCAGTGGGGACCCCCACCCTGAAGGAGATGGGGGCAGCCTAAAAACAGCCCTCAGCCCCTCACCCAGACTGGCCATGCGCCCCAGTGGGGACCCCACCCTGAAGCAACAAGATGGCGGCTAATTTGCATACTGAAGGCGGGCGGCAGCGGGCAAGGCTGTCCATGGTCTGGGACCAGATCTGTGACCCTGCCGGGCAGGGGGCAGCACTTGAGGCTGTCCGTAGTCCGGGACCCAGATCTGTGACCTGGCGGGCGGGGGGCAGTGCTTGAGGCTCTCTACTGTCCCGGGACCTGGATCTGTGACCCTGCTGGGTGGGGGGCAGCGCTTGAGGCTGTCCGCAGTCCAGGACCCGGATTTGTGACATGGCGGGCGGGGGGCATTGCTTGAGGCTGTCTGCGGTCTGGGACCCCGATCCATGACTTGGCGGGCGGGGGGCAGTGCTTGAGGCTGACCGCGGGACCAAGACACAGATCTGTGACCCTGGCGGGCGGGGGGCAGTGCTTGAGGCTGTCCATGGTCCCAGGACCCGGGTCCGTGACCCTTCCCAGCAGGGCGGCAGCTCGCACAGGGGCAGATCAGCCGGGGTTGGGCAGGGCAGGACGCCTGGCTTCCACCCAGCCCCAGTCACTCTGGGCAGGTGAGCAGCGCAGAGAGCCTCTTGACAGGGGAGGCAGGCCAGCGGAGGGCGGCCTGTACTCCCCACATGGGGGTGGTGACAGCTGTGAGCGCGCCAAGCGGAGCCTGCAGGCTGAGCTGAAGTAGTGCCTGCAGGCTGAGCTGAAGTAGCGCCTGCAGGCCATCAGCACCCAGGAGTGGCTGTGCAAGATCCACCTCCTGGCTCAGAAGGTGCAGGATTGCAGGGACAGCCACCGTGGTGGGCCAGACTGACGTCCTCCTGGCCGCACCACAGGGGTTTGCGGATCTGCAAAGCCAGAGGCCTCCGGTGTGCACATCCCCCCTGGAGTGCGAACATCCCCCAGCACACTGTCACCCTCCCCCGCCTGCAACAGTTCCAAACCAAGGCGTGCACAAGTTCCCCACCGTCTCTCCACCGCACTTCCATCAACCTGGCATGCCTAACACCCCCACAGGATGTGCACCCATCCCCTCTGATGCGCTCACATCCTTTGGAGACTGTCTGGGTGTTCTGGGTGCTGAGGGTGGGTGCCTGTGAGATGACAGTGAGAGGGCGGAGTGGTGATGCCCTGTTCCCATGGAGGCCAGTGCAGCTACGAGATCACCTCTAGGGGGTTAATGCGGGTGCTGAGGTGGGAGCAGATGCAGACAGACACACCTGGTGGGCGCGGGTGGCCCTCGCTGAGGTGCCTTCGGTCAGCGTTCAAGATCAAGAACCCAGAGGCGGAGAGGAATTCCGTCCTCTCAGTGAAACAGTGGGATAGTTGGGGCGACTGTAGAGGAGGAATGTGCACTTTGGGTGCCAGCACCCATGAGCGAAGGCTGCCCTGACTGAGCCTCACTTGCTTGGGGCCGAGCGCACTCCTGTCGGGCAGCGGGTGACAGGATGTGCTTTTCCAAATTAATGAGAGAAAACGTTGATTCTCCTGCTGCCCACGAAGGTGGAAAGTGAAGTGGGGAGACGTGGGGAGTGAGCGAGGTTCCCTGTCTGGGGATTCCAAATCTGCTGTTGGTTTCTTTCACCTCTGACTAGAGATATATAGGGTGTCCCCCAAAATGTATACACACTTTGAATACCTACTAATTCCAATGGTTTTAAGCATAAGAAAGAAACAACAGTGGAGCTGTTACCTGTTAAAAGTGTGGGCACAAACACGTAGTTGGACATTCCCTGAGGGGTCTCAGATTGGAGAGGGTGAAGGCCAGACTGAGGACCCCCCCCCCCCCAGTGCACGAATTTCTTGCACCAGGCTACTAGTGTATATATATATAAAACTAGAGTCTCAGGTTAAGAGTAATTTCTCAATAAATAATAGCTATACATCAGGGGTCCTCAAACTTCTTAAACAGGGGGCCAGTTCACTGTCCCTCAGACCGTTGGAGGGCCGGACTATAGTTTAAAAAAAAAAACTATGAACAAATTCCTATGCACACTGCACATATCTTATTTTGAAGTAAAAAAAACAAAACGGGAACAAATACAATATTTGTATTTGCATGTGGCCCGCGGGCCGTAGTTCAAGGACCCCTGCTATACATGGTATTTTTATTCTAGGTTTTACATTTTTTAATAAATTTGCTGCCTTATCAAGACTTGATTATGATTCAGGGATATTTAGACTTTGGGATAGGAAATAACTTTTATTAGTTTTTCTTAGTGATTTTGATTTTGTTTTTGAGATATAATTCATATACCATAAAATTCACCCTTTTATTAGTCCTTGACTGGGAATCAAACCCAAGATCCTTCAGTGCCCAGGCCAATGCTCTAACCACCGAGCCCACTGGCCAGGGCTATAGTTTTTTCATTTTAATGAATTCATTTTGTCTATTTTTTTCTTTGTTTATGCTTTTGTTAACATATCCAACAATTGATTACCTAATTTGAGGTCATAAAGACTTTTGCCCATGTTTTCTTCTAAGAGTTTTTAGGTTCAGCTCTTATATTTAGGTCATTGATTCATTTCGAGTTCATTTTTGTGAATGGTTTAAGATAGGGCTCCAATATCACTCTTTTACATGTGAACATCCATTTCCAGCACCATTAATTCTTTCCCTCTTGAATTATTCTCTCTACATTGAATTATCTCAACATCCTATCTAATAAAAGAGTAATATGCAAATTGACTATCACTCTGACACACAAGATGGCTGCCACAAGATGGCCAGCAGGGGGAGGGCAGTTGGGGGCGACCAGGCCAGCAGGGGGAGGGCAGTTGTGGGTGACCCAGCCAGCAGGGGAGGGCAGTTGGGGAGGACCAGGCCAGCAGGGGAGGGCAGTTGGGGTGACCGGGCCAGCAGGGGAGGGCAGTTGGGGGTGACCGGGCTGGCAGGGGAGGGCAGTTGGAGGCAATTGGGCCAGCAGGGGAGCAGTTAGGTATCAATCAGGCTGGCATGGGAGTGGTTAGGGGGTGATCAGGCTGGCAGGCAGAAGCGGTTAGGGGCAATCAAGCAGGCAGGCAGGCGAGCAGTTGGGAGCCAGCAGTTTCGGATTGTGAGAGGGATGTCCGACTGCCTGTTTAGGTCCGATCCCAATGTAGGATTGGGCCTAAACGGGCAGTCGGACATCCCTCGAGGGGTCCCAGATTGGAGAGGGTGCAGGCTGGGCTGAGGGACATACCCTCCCTGCCCCCCCCCATGCACGAATTTCGTGCACCGGGCCTCTAGTATCTTAAAATAACGGAAGTTAAAACCATAATTCCCTATTTGCCATGATATAAGACAAAAGTTTTCTTGCCTTTTGAAAGCCTTGTCCTAACCATGTGTAAAAATTGCTCTGAAGTTTGAAGTTGATGCACTGATGCTCTGTTATTCTCATCGGGTTAGCAGATTGTATCTGAGATGATAGGTGAGCTCAGTATCTCACAATACTTTTCCCCAGTGAGCAAGCATCTTCCTTTTTATAGGATTGATTTGATTTGATAATACCTATTTTATTTACTCATTATTATTTTTTAGTTTTTATTGTTGAGAATACTATAGAGATCCCCATTTTTCTTCCCATTGTCCCCCTCCACCCAGTTCCTGCCCTGCCCCAGGCCTTCACCACCCTACTGTCTGTGTCCACAGGTAAAATCTTTGGTTAATCTCTTCCAACCTCCATCCCCCTTCCCCTCTGAGATTCCTTAGTCTGTTTCATGCTTACATGCCTCTGATTCTTTTTTATTCACTAGTTTATCTTGTTCATTAGATTTCTTGTTTGTTTATTTTGATTTTTAGATTCAATTTTTGATAGATATGTTTTTGTTGCCATTTTATTGTTCATATTTTTTTATTTCCTCCTCCTCCTCCTCTTCTACTCCTCCTCCTCCTCCTCCTCCTCCTTCTTCTTCCTTCTTCCTTCTTCCTTCTTCCTTCTTCCTTCTTCCTTCTTCCTTCTTTCTTCCTCCTCCTCCCCTCCTCCTCCTTCTTCCTCCTCCCCCTCCTTCCTCCTCCTCCTCCTCCTCCTCCTCCTCCTCCTCCTCCTCCTCCTCCTCCTTGCTTTCAGAATACCCTTCAATATTTCATGTAATACTGCTTTGGTGGTGATAAACTCCTTTAGCTTTTTTTTTTCTTTGTGAAGGTCTTTATCTGACACTTAGTTCTAAATGAGAGTTTTGTTGGGTAGAGTGATCTTGCTTATAGGTCCTTGCTATTCATCAGTTTGAATATTTCTTGCCACTCCCTTCTGGCCTGCAAAGTTTCTGTTGAGAAGTTAGCCAACAGTCATATATATGGGCACTGTCTTGTAGCTAACTAATTCTTTTTTTGCTGATTTTAAGAGAAAATTCTCTCTTTGTCTTTAACCCGTGGCATCTATATAATAAAAGCCTAAGCGATCATTACGGAGAAATGACCAGAATGACCAGTCACTATGATGCGCACTGACCACCACGGGGTAGATGCTTAATGCAGGAGCTACCCCCTGGTGGTCAGTGCGGTCCACAGGGGGAGCACCACTCAGCCAGATGCCGGGCTCATGGCTGGCAAGCTCAGTGGTGGTGGCAGGAGCCTCTCCTGCCTCCGTGGCAGCGCTAAGGAGCAGCAAGCCAAGCGCATAAGGAGCAGTGAGCAGGTGGGTGGTAAGGAGAGAGGGACCCCGGACTGTGAGAGGGCGCAGGCCGGGCTGAGGGACCCTTCCACCCCCAGTGCATGAATTTCGTGCACCGTGCCTCTAGTTTTAACTATGATGGGTCTTGGTGTGGACCTCTTTGGGTTCCTCTTGTTTGGGACTCTGTACTTCCTGGACACATAAGTCTATTTCTTTCACCAGGTAGGGGAAGTTGTCTGTCATTATTTCTTCAAATAGGTTCTAAATATCTTTATCTCTCTTCTCCTCTGATACCCCCGTAATGCAATTGGTATGCTTGAAGTTATCCCAGAGGCTCCTTACACTAGCTTCATTTTTTTGGATTCTTTTTTTTTTTTTTTTTGCTCTTCTGCTTGGGTGTTTTTTGCTTCCTCATATTTGTTGATTTGCTTCTTGGAATCCTCTACTCTACTGTTGAATCCCTGTAAATTATTTCAGTTAATGTATGCTTAATTTCTGACTGGTCCTTTTTCATGTCTTACATTCTCATTTAGATCCTTGAAAGTCTTATAAAGATCCTTGATTAACCTTACAACTATGGTTTTGAATTCTGTATCCAATAGTTTGCTTGTTTCTGTGTTTTTTTGTCTCCGCATTTTGGCTGCTTCCCTGTGTTTGTTTCTATGTATAGGTAGAGCTGCTATGTCTCCTAGGTTTGGTAGAGTGGCCTTATGTAGTAGGTGTCCTGTAGGGCCCTGTGGCTCAGCCTCTCAGTCACCTGAGCTGGGCACTCTAGGTGCACCCCTGTCTGGGCTGTGTGCACAGTTTAATATTTGAGCCTTGATTGCTGTTGGCATCACTGGGAGGAATTGATCTCTAGGCTAATTGGCTGTGAGGACCAGCTGCAAGTACAGTGGGAGAGCTGCTGTGCAGGAAACAGCCTTATGGATCAGGACTTGCTTCAGTGGGGCTTTGGTGCTCACTGAGTCTGCCTCTTGAGTATGTTGCTTGTGGATGTGTAGTGTTGTAATCTGATGTGGTCTGAAGCTGTCCACCGGGTGCACTGGCTCTAGGGCCTCCAGAGAGGTGCAAAGTTAGCCACTGCCTGGGGCCACCCTGCAGGAGGTATTTGTATGGTGCTTAGAGATGCCCAGGTGAGGCCAGCTGTGAAGCAAGACAGGCTGGTGCTAGTGCAGGGTCTTGGGCTCCTTATTGATCAGTTTGGGGCATGCTGATACCAGCTGCAGCTTGTTTGAAAGATTTTAGCAAAGTCTGAAACCTGAGCAAGGTCAGGCCATTCATATGGAAAAGCCACTGCAAACAGGTTGGGTGGGACTGAAAATTAGATGGGGTGAGGTCTCAGGGAATCACCAAGGTGGAGGAAACAGTGTGGGCCATACTGATGGAAACTCAGATATGGCTGCTAGTCAGCCCTGCCAATGGAGAGGTCCCAGCACAGGAACAGTGACCCCTGAGAGCACCCCCATCAGGGAGAAAGCCACCCCTGAGTTCCTGCCTTGATGCAAGATAATCCAGTTCCTCCCATCTATGTTTGAGTCCCCCAGAGCCACTACCCAGCGCTGTAGCTCAGAGGAAGAGGGACCTTGTAAGTTAGTGCATAGGCCCTTTAAAAGGAACACCTGAGTCTCCAGCAGCCCCTCTGTCACTCAGCCACAATCTCTGCTGGTTTTTATAGCCTGAAAGTTATGGGGACTTCTCTTCCCAGCTCTGGGACCCTGGACTGGGGGTCTGGTCTGGGGCTGGGATCCGTGCTCCTCACAGGCTGCCTCCGCAGAGACAATCTTCCACCAAATTAAGCACACATAGGTGTTGGACCAGCCCATTCCCTGCCTCCAGCCCTCCTACCAGTCTCAATGTGCTTTCTTCTTTATTCCTCTAGTTGTACAACTTCCAGTCAACTAGCTTTCAGGCAGTTCTGAATGATGGTTCTGTATTTTAGCTGTAATTTTGATATGGTTCGATAACACCTTATTTTAAAAGCACCAGGTCAGAGACATATGTGTCCTTTTTCCCCCATTGACCTCTCCCTGGCCACCTCCACCCCCCAGCACATGCCCTCATCCCCTTAGTGTCTGTGTCCATTGGTTATGCTTATATGCATGCATACAAGTGTTTTGGTTGATCTCTTACCCCCCACTCCAGTCTTTATTTTCTTAATATCAACAATTTAGGGAAAATATTGGCACAATTGGGGGAGAGGCAAAAAGTAAATTATTCAAATAATTAGTTATGGCAGTGGTCAGGTTGTAATTTTTCTAATCAGTTTCTTAGATGTAGGACGAGAAAACAAACAGTAATGTCCACTTATTTTACTATTCTTTGAAATTTAATTTCTAGAATTTACATATTATAGAACTAGTTTCATGTATTTTCATCATTGTAGCTTCTCATTAGTGTTCTGGTTTTTTCATAATTTCAGCCTAGAGATGTTGGACAAAGTTGAGCCCCCAACTATACCAGAAGGTTATGCCATGTCTGTGGCATTCCATTGTTTGCTAGACCTTGTCCGTGGCATCACTAGTATGATTGAAGGAGAGTTGGGGGAGACTGAAATGGAATGTCAGACTAGCAGTGAAGCCGCTTCTTCAACAACACAGTCATCAGAACAGCAAGAATTACAGTCAACAGCAGACGAAATGGATAAGGAAATAGGTGTGTTATTGTGATTCTATATTTTTAATTTTATTTGGAAATTTGAAATTTATAGAAAAGTTGCAAAAATAATAGAGTTCTCATATATTCTTCACCCTGATTTCCCAGTTGTTAACACCTCCCTATTTGTGTTATCATTCCTTCTATTTATATACATGTCACTATACTTTTTTTCTGGACCATTTTAATAAGTTGCAGACATGAGGCCCCATTATCCCTTAATAATTTAATGTGTATTTTCTAGAATTAAGGACAGAACTACTGTACAGTTCCCATTAAAAATTTAGCATCAATCCAATATTACCATTGAATTCCAGACCCCATTTAAATTTTGCCAGTTGCCCCTTTATGTTCCTGGATCACCTATTAAATTTCGTTCTATGACTCTGTACTGTCCTTTAATCTGGGAAAGTTCCTTAATTCTTTTCATGTTTTATATGACCTTGATATTTTTTAAGAGTACAGGCTAGTCATTTTGATTTGTCCTTTGGTTCCTCATAATTAAATTCAATTTAATCATTTTTGGCAGAGCTACCACAGAAATGTTGCTGTGCTATACTCACTGTGTTCAGCAAATGTCAATATGCTTCATAATTGGTGATATTAACTTTTATCATTTGGTTAATATGATGTCTACCATGTTGCTTCTGTGTAAAGTTAATTATTAACTTTTTGTGGAGAAATATTTTGAGACCTTTACTTTAAAAGATATTTCCCTCATTTTTTCCCTTTATTTATAAATTCTTGGATTCCTATTTTATTCAAAGGGTTATAATCTATGATTATCATTATTTGGTTTGACTCTCAGATATCTTCGACAGGGCCAGTGGGGACCCCCTTTCAAGATAGCATGTGTACCTCATGTCCTTTTGTCATTTTCTGAGCACTCTTACTATCTGATACAACAAAATGTTCCAAGCTTATCTTGTTTTTTGTCTTGCCCAGTTCAGCAATCAGTTATTTTTCCAAGGAGTTCTAGTTCCTTTTAGTGGAGAATAGTATTTAGATACTAACACATGGGCACTAGGTAAACTTCTTGGTACTTGAATAGGAAATACACACACACAAGCACACATCTCTCTACATTTAAAAAAATATTTCTCTGTGAAATATCAAGAGGTCATACCAGTTTTTCTAATTCCAGTTTAATATGACAAGGTCTATTTTTAGATTTCCATATTTGTAATTCCCTTCTTCCATAGAGAGAAACTTGATCCCATTTTATTCAACATGTTTACTTTTTTGCTTGATCCCCAATGTATATAATCAATCTTAATACATTGACTCATTGCCAGCTGGTCACATAGGGTGAAAGTTTGGCCCAATAAAGAGGAAAGGAATAGGAATTGATCTGATATGTATACTTAAAAGATATAAGTTAACTTTTATATAGAAATATCTTACCATTGATATTTTAAAATAACTTAGTTTTAAGGCTTGCTAAATCCTGAAACTATAATGTAGTTTTTAAGTTTTTATTTATTCAGATATATTTTAAATATAATAGCTTTAATATTGAATAGTTGAGTTGTTGGTGGAATATTTGATATATTATAAGATAACCAGGGAGATTTTAGAATTTGACATATTGTCAAGTACTATGACATCTATAATTATCATCAAGTAGTTTATTTTTTTTGTTTTGTTTTGTTTTGTTTAAGTTAATAGAGCTGTTTGGGAAGAAATGGTGAATGCCTGCTGGTGTGGTCTACTTGCTGCTCTCTCACTCCTTCTTGATGCCAGGTATTAAGTCTTTGTAAGTTTTATATTGCATTTGACAATTAAAAAAAAACACTAAAATGGTTTACTTAAATTTGTCCTAAGAATTATTTTCTAATTTTAGTTTTTATATGTGTATAATATTATTCTTTGTTTTATTTTGTTTGTTTTTTTTAGAATGGTTTACTGATTCCTAGAGAGAGAGGAAAGGAGAAGGAGAGGGACAGGGAGGGGGAGGGGAAGGGGGAGGCGGGGGGGGGGAGGAAAGGAGAGGAGAGGAGAGGGAGAGGAAGGGAGAGGGAGAAACATTGATGTGAGACACAACATTGATCGGCTGCCTCCTGTGGACCCCCTACCAGGAATTGAGCCTATAACCAGACATGTGCCCTGATTGGGAATTGAACTGGCTACCTCCTGGTGCAGGGGATGATGCCCAATCAACTGAGCCATACCAGCCAGGGCATTATTCTTTGTTTTGATTCTCCTCCCTTATTCTATCCTTGCCTTGCAACCCACCAGAATTGTTGTTAGTGTTTTGGGGGAAAAAAAGTCCTAAAATTACAGAATGCCTTTTTCATTTCAAACCTTACTGTTACAATTATTATAATCATAGTATTCAATTTCTTGGCTGTTTTTCTTCAGAATTGCAGAATTTACTGATTTTAAAATGATATTTTTAATTTTCAGGTATATGTTAGTTAACATTCCTCCTTAAGTATATTGATTTTGACAATTTTTAATAAATTTTCTTAAAACTTCCTTAAATACCTAATTCCACATAGTTTGCACTGTAATTAAAAATAAATTAATCATATTAATCACATTAATGAAATACTTTATTTTTTCAGCACAGATGAAGCTGCCACTGAGAATATTTTAAAAGCTGAACTGACTATGGCTGCTCTTTGTGGAAGACTGGGCCTAGTAACTTCAAGAGATGCCTTTATAACTGCAATATGCAAAGGTTCCCTGCCTCCCCATTATGCTCTTACTGTGTTGAATACCACCACTGCAGCCACCCTTTCCAATAAATGTAAGACTTCAGTTTACTCAAAGTTCTCTTCATCTAGTGGGCTGACACTGGCATAGAGAAAATATTATAGAACTTCTTAGTTCAAGCCTCTGCTCTTCTATTCACTGACTCTGTGACCTCTGTGAGAAGTTATGTCCCTGAACCTCAGTTTCTTTCATCTTTTAAAAAATAATGGAAATTAGGGTAGGGGAAAATGACATTAATTTTAAGCAATAATGGTGAAGATAAATCTGGAAATCCTTTGTAAACTATAATATATTGTCGAAATGGTGGTGGTTTGTATGTTTTTTCCAGTGGAACTAGTAGAACAGTAATGTTTGCAACTACTTATATTAAATAGATATTCAAAAATTTTTTCCTTGTTGAATACTTTCAAAACATTCAAGTTTCTTCCATGCAATGTAAATATATTTCAATAAGATATTCAATTTTTAAACTGAAAATGTGAATTTTGGTCTCTAACTTTAATTGAAAAGTTTACTGGGAATACATGTTTAAAATAGAGTCCTAATTCTAAGTTCTTACAAAGAAATCTACCAAAGTTACATAATTTGTTAAAGTTACATAGACAATTAACTTACTTAATATTTGCTTAACCTGCCTTTGTTTTTGCCCTTCCCGAGTTTTAAAAGTGTTTGCACATAGGTAACTAAGTCATCATTGAATTTAGTTTCATCAAATTAATGTCTTAAAATATAACATTACTTTGAATGCAACATAAAAGTTATATTTGAATTACTTAGGTATTCATTTCTATTGCAGCATATTCCATTCAGGGCCAAAGTGTTATGATGATAAGTCCATCAAGTGAATCTCACCAGCAAGTAGTGGCAGTGGGTCAGCCACTAGCAGTCCAGCCTCAAGGAACAGTAATGGTAGAGTACTTGTTCTTTTCTTGTTTGCCAGTTAACTTTCAAGGAAACTTTTGTATCTTTTTTGCCAAAATGTATCTTTATACTTATTTACTTTCTTTTACCTGGGTGTTATCTTTAGAAGAAATTAGATAAATATGCAGTTGACATTATCATAATCAACTATGATAGCACAACTTTTAAGGAAATGAATGTATTCTGTGTAAAACCATCCAAACCTATTTTCTTAATATTTTTGGTGTTTTTTTATTTGAATTTGATAATGCTGCTGTACAAGCTTTTAATTTTCAAGAATGCATAACAGTTCTGCAAATATATCCTTTTCTAAATAGTTAACGTCCAAAAATATCCAGTGTATGAGGACTTTACTTAACTTGGCACACTGTCATGGGGCTGTTCTTGGAACATCGTGGCAACTTGTCTTGGCAACTCTACAGGTATGTTGTAGTCTCTGGACCAGAGGTCAGTTTTGTTTTATATCTAAATGCTAACAATTAAACTAAGCAATGTCGATTGGTACTTTGAACAGGCTGAAGGAATAAGCAGTAAATATGAGAAGGGAGAAGTTGGAAGGGAAAGAAGACATTGCTTATGTTGTATGAAATAATGGAATACTTCTCATAATGGCCTAAGTTCTAGACTAAGTTCTGCTTATGCTTGGTGTAATAAGTATTTTATATGATTATTAATTGCTGATTTAAATTTGGTTGTTAGAAGCCTACTACTGATTTTAGTTTTAGTTATTAAAAATTACTACTGAGTTTTAATTTTCTTTTTTTTTATTAAATCTTTATTGTTCAGATTATTACATTTGTTCCTCTTTTTTTCCCCCCATTACTCCCCTCCTTCCAGTTCCCACCCCACCCTCCGCCCTCACTCCCCACCCACTGTCCTCATCCATAGGTGCACGATTTTTGTCCAGTCTCTTCCCGCATCTCCCACACCCCTTTCCCCCCCAAGAATAGTCAGTCCATTCCCTTTCTATGTCCCTGATTCTATTATAATCAACAGTTCATTCTGTTCATCAGATTATTTATTCACTTTTTAGATTCGCTTGTTGATAGATGCGTATTTGGTGTTCATAATTTGTATCTTTACCTTTTTCTTCTTCTTCCTCTTAAAGGATACCTTTCAGCATTTCATATAATACTGGTTTGGTGGTGATGAACTCCTTTAGCTTTTCCTTATCTGTGAAGCTCTTTATCTAACCTTCAATTCTGAATGATAGCTTTGCTGGATAAAGTAATCTTGGTTGTAGGTTCTTGGCATTCATCACTTTGAATATTTCTTGCCACTCCCTTCTGGCCTGCAAAGTTTCTGTTGAGAAATCAGCTGACAGTCGTATGGGTACTCCCTTGTAGGTAACTGAGTTTCTCTTGCTGCTTTTAGGATTCTCTCTTTATCTTTTGCTCTTGGCATTTTAATTATGATGTGTCTTGGTGTGATCCTCTTTGGATTCCTTTTGTTTGGGGTTCTCTGCACTTCCTGGACTTGTAAGTCTATTTCTTTTACCAGGTAGGGGAAGTTTTCTGTCATTATTTCTTCAAATGGGTTTTCAATATCTTGCTCTCTCTCATCTTCTGGCACCCCTATAATTCGGATGTTGGTACGCTTGAAGATGTCCCAGAGGCTCCTTACACTATCTTCGTATTTTCGAATTCTTTTTTCATTTTGCTTTTCCGGTTGGGTGTTTTTTTGCTTCTTCGCATTTCAAATCTTTGACTTGATTCTTGCGCTCCTCTGGTCTGCTGTTGGGAGTCTGTATAGTATTCTTTATTTCAGTCAGTGTATGCTTAATTTCTAGTTGGCTCTTTATCATAGCATCGAGGGTCTCATTAGATTTCTTGTAGATCTCATTAAGTTTATCGGCGGCTTCTAGACAGTTCTTGAGAGACCTTAAAAGTGTGGTTCTGAACTCTATATCCTCCATTGACAATTTTGTCCTGTTTCTTTGTCTCCGCATTTTTTTTATGCTTTCTTGGTGCACCCCCTAGTGGTCTTTGTGCGCAGTCTTGTTGTAGTTAAGCCTTGATTGTTGTAGTTAATACTGGGGGGATTTGACCTCCAGGCCAACTGGCTGTGAGAGTCAGCTGTGTCTGCCTAATTTTCATTATTAGAATTTTTATGCTTATAAATTTATTTGTTTTGATTTTTAAAAACATTTTCAGCATCTTGTATGGATTCTGGGATTAAAGCCTAGTAGTGGTGGTGCCTTGAAACCTGGGAGAGCTGTAGAAGGACCCAGTACAGTAAGTTCTAGTCATTCTTACTCAATTAGTACTTCCCACAATGTTCATTTGTTACATTAATTTTATTCTTCTCTTAGGTTCTAACAACAGCAGTGATGACAGATTTACCAGTGATTTCGAATATACTTTCAAGATTGTTTGAAAGCTCACAGTAAGATCAGGTTTTTAAATTGGTAGAAACATTATTATTAGCTATTTATTTTAGATCAGAATGGCTTATTCATTTTTTATTTCAGGTACCTTGATGATGTATCATTGCACCATTTAATAAATGCGCTTTGCTCCTTATCCGTAGAAGCAATGGATATGGCCTATGGAAATAATAAGGTGTGGTATTCTACCTCTGTGTTTTAAATATAGTACATTACTTAATTAAATAAGGTGTGTACTCATCATGATATTAGTATCTTACTAATGGGACCAATATCTTGTCGGCTAATCCTACTCTGTTGAGTTTTTACTGTTTATGGATCATAAATCAAATTCTGATTTGAACAAATTTGCAATCTATGTTTTTTAATCTGGGAGTCTTATGTATAAATAGTCCAACTATATTTATTCATTGTAAAATGTAGAAAGCATTTTACTTTAAATAATTTTTAAGATATAAATAAATCAAAATATTCCTGTGCTTCCCAGTTATAATAGGAATGATATTTTGAATATAGAAAGACATTGTCTCAAAAGTATTTTCTATTCATGTCGTCAATGAACAAAGCAAAAAATTAATTTTCAAGGTAGGGAGAGTCATTTATTACCTTCAGAAAGAAATGATAAGCTCCTTATTTTCTGTCCCAACAAAGGCAAGAGAAACTGAGACTTATATTCCTTGATTTAAATCTTGTATTGTCCCAATCATAAATTGTAAGTATTATTGTGACATTTTATAGAATTTATTTCTTGCCGGGAGCCGGTCCATGCTTGCTGTTTCAAGGGACCTGGCAAATATAGCATACTGTTCTTAATATGTTTGCTCACCTTCTTGGCACTATGTGTTTTAACCAAGGTCTCTGAGAAAGGTTGTTTCCCCAGGTAGGGATTTTCCCCTGAAGTTAGGGAGGGAATAAAACCTCTTAACTAAGTGCCAGGCGGGTAATTAATCACTTTAACTATGAACAATCATGCTTAAGCTACATAATCTTTACTCCCTGGAATGGAGATAAGAAACGCCCTAACCTTTGAAATAGAGATTGATAGGATTGGAATCAACTGGTATAAATACAGATGTAAGAAGACAGAACCAGGAGAGACAGAACCTAGGCACAGAACCTACACAGAACGTTCTCTAGAGACAGAAGAACTTCGCTGGAGAGAACATGGCAAAAGATCCTGGACAGAAACTGGCCTCAGAACCTAGAGACAGAACCTAGTGAGAGAACATGGCAAAAGATCCTGGACTGAACCTGACTACAGAAACTGGCAAGAGAACCTGACTAGAACCTAGTGACTGAACCTGGCTGGAGAACCTAGCGAGGGAACTTGGCTACAGAACCTGGCTGGAGAACCTGGAGAACCTGGCTGGAGAATCTAGCAAGACAACATGGACACAGAACCTGGCTGGAGATCCTAACCAGAACTTCACTGGAGATCCTGACCAGAACTTGGCTAGAGATCCTGGCTAGGCTGCTGATCAACTGAACGCTGTCTCCGTGTCATTCCTTCTTCGCCGACTCTGTCCACACCTTTGGGGACCCCTGTACCCGCTGGGGTTGGACCCCGGCAATTTCTAAATGTGGTGCTGTATTATTCTTTTTAAAAACATTTTGAAAAATACTCAGTACACAAGAAAAATGTACTTATAGAGAAATTATTATTATTTATTAATTTAAAACAATAATGCAGGTTAGGGCAAAAGTAGGTTTATGGTTGTGAGTATGCAAAACAGTTTATTCTTGTATTATTATTTATTAATTATTGTATTACTTTCCATACAAACAATGTAAACCTACTTTTGCCTCACCCTGGATTGATGCTTAACCACTGACCCACACTGGCTGTGCAAAAATGATTTTTGTTGTTGTTAATCCTCACCCAAGGATATTTTTCCATTGATTTTTAGAGAGAGTAGAAGGGAGGGAAGAGACAGAGAGAGAAACATCGATGTGAGAAAGACACATTGACTGGTTGCTTCCCACCCTGACCAGGGCTGAGGATCAAGCCTGCAACTGAGATACATGCCCTTGACTGGAATCGAACCTGGGACCCTTTAGCCCATGGGCCAAAGTTCTATCCACTGAGTCAAACTGGCTAGTGCCAAAAATGTTTGTTGATGTAGGCATAAGAGAGTATTATTAAACTGTGCTTTCTGAGAGATCAACCAAAGGACTTGTATGCATGCATATTAGCCTAATCAATGGACACAGACACCAGAGGGGTGAGGGCATGAGTGAGGGGTGGGGTGTGGGGGGACAATGAGGGGATAAGGACACATATGTAATACCTTAATCAATAAAGAAAAAACAAAAACTGGTGGAAAGCAAAACAAAAAACCCCCTGTGCTATCTATAAAAATTCTAAATATGCAGATGCTAAAATGAGTAGAAACATCTTATTTTCTACATTTTTATAGTTCATTAGTTATCAGTGTAAGTTAAATATTCTAGGTATTAAAGATGTATATATTAATGTTCTTTAGCTGTGGCTTTATAGTGACCAGTCATCTCATTTTGGTCCTCGTTGCAGGAATTTGTGCTAATGTGTTAAGGAAGTAGCTGATGGTAAAGCCTTCAAATTCTTTTTTAGAAGGAAGTGATGTTAATGATACTTGTGCAGGCATAGTACCATGGTCATATCAATAACAAAAATAACAAAACAGAATAAAGCATAATAATGAATAATAAAGCAAAATAATAGTTTGTTTACTGAATGTCAGACACTACAGTATGTTATTTAATTATTGAAAACAACTCTGTAAGGTTCAGTAGCACTATCCCCATTTTATAGATGAAATATGAAATAGCTTAAGTAATTTGCCTGGGATCACCTATTTTGTAATTGGTGAAGCTTGTATTTAAACCCATATATGTCTCATTCCAGACCTCCATTTTAAACCACTTCACTAGTGACTTTTGTGTGCATCAAAGTCAGCTATGAGATTTTTTTGAAAATATAAATGTCAGGACCACATTCTAGGCTTCCTGAGTAAGAATCTTTGGGTATGAGGCCTGGATATCTATACATTTTCTTCAATGAGATCAAGGGAGAGGGAGTATGTCCTTGCAAGCTCTCTGGTATCTTTTCTCATAAGGACACTAATCCTGTTGTATCAGGATTGTATAATCCTATGACCTCATTTAATGTCAATGATCTATCTCATGGGCTCTATCTCCAAGTACTGTAACATTAGGGGTTAGGGTTTCAACATGTGAGTTTTAGAGGGACACAGTTCAGCCCATAGCAGAATTCTTTCCTTCTGGTTAGAAAACTAGTCATTTTCTGTGTCTGAAATTTTTGAATTTCACTTTTCCCTCACTAATGCATTCTCTTTATAATTAAATTTTCAAATTAGGAGCTATTCTGGATACTTGCGGTTGGGCAGAAAGGCTTATCTCATGAGGACTGAGGTTTTATTATCTTTATTGCTAACTTTGTACTAACTAGTCATATATTAGTTATAGTCATGCTCTTCAGAGTGTTCTCAGTTTCATTTATAGCTCAAGTACTCAAATTTTTCTTTAAATATCAAGATGTAATATGTTTTCTCTCTAGGAACCCTCTCTTTTTGCTGTTGCTAAATTGTTAGAAACTGGTCTAGTTAACATGCACCGAATAGAAATTCTATGGAGACCTCTAACTGGTCATCTACTTGAGGTAACCTCTTTTTAAAAATTATTATATTTATTTATTTTTGTTAAGAATAAAGACTTAACACAATGAACTAATGATTCTGGATATCCATACACAAAATCAGGATTAATTTTATCTATATATTTTTATCAGGGACTAAAGTTAATTGCCTTGTTGAAAGAATTCTTTTTGTTTTGGGCTGAAAATGGGTGCTATATCAATAAAATCTCTAAAGTCTCCTTCAGCTATTAGTTTGGGTTCCCTTTCTTTTATGATACAATCTTTTAATCACCTTATTTTTAGCTAGTTCAAGGCAATTGGGACAGATTTAGTAGTAAACTCTCCTGTTTTACAGCCTTTCCCATGATTATGAGATAGATCTACTACAAGGGGAAAAACCTGTTTGGTATCACTACTTGTAGATGGCACCAGGGAATTTTATCTGGATTTGTATTCTCTAGTATTCAAGTTGGGGTGATTCTTAATCATTATCTTAGTAATAGCTGCTTCTATCAGTATACATGTGTATGTGCAGTTTTGGTTTATGATGCCATGATCATTTGATACTAATTTAGTAACATGACAAAGGTATTATTTTTAATAAGAAAAACAAAAGTGCTAGTGCTTTTCTTCCCCCCCCCCCCCATTTTATTTGGATTACTTTTATGAGCTATTAAAGGACATATGCAGATTTCTTTATTATGGATATTCTCCTCAAATGGCAAAAAATGCCATTTTTAAAATTGTAGCACATTATTTATGTGGGTAGACCTAATTAGAAACATTAGTATCTGCTGCTTTTGTTTATTCTGATGACATCATTTACTTTTATGAAATCCTCTCTTCTCTGTGACTTGTTTGATTTCATCTTTTATCTTCTGTCTCTCTATTGCTTCCTCTTACCCATTATTCAGAAGGTAAGCTTACCTATATTTTGCATACAATATTTCCTTCAACCCTTATTGATGAATATTTGATATAATTTTTTAAATGTTTAAGGATAAAAAGTGTAATGTTTTTATTTTTCTTTTCTCAAATTGATATGTAAGCTTAAGTATATAAGTTATATATTTAATTTTTGTTCAATGTATTTACCTTCAGGTCTGCCAGCATCCAAATTCTCGAATGAGAGAATGGGGAGCAGAAGCTTTAACTTCACTTATTAAAGCAGGGTTAACATTTAACCATGATCCTCCACTTTCACAAAACCAGGTAGAAAAAAATCTTTTTAAAAAAGAATATTTAATGTAACATCATCTTCCATATGTAATTTTTTCTTAATTTATCAAATGGCTGATATTTTAAAAGTGGGTTTTGTTGCTTAATCAATGATATGTAGGCCGTGGGTCTCCAGGTTGATGTACCTGGATATTTAGGATTATCGTTATCTAATGTTGTAGAAACTTTCTTGTGCATGACATTGAACTAAGTTAATAAACTACCTGGAATTTGTCTCCCAGTCCAGAACTTTCAGTATTGGGGCTTCATTTTGGGGCCCTATTTTATTAGTCTCTTTTTCTTTCTTTGGTCCTTACTTATCTCTGACATTTTTCTTCTCATTACCCTTACATGGGGAGAAAACAAGTGGCAGAAGGGTTGAACACAGTAAAATAGATTTTTATTTTTCAGTAATTTACAAAGTTATGTTTTCATAATTTACATTAGTCTTGAGTCCTTTGTTCTGACTCACCTAATCATTCATATGTATTTTATACAGTTTTTTAAAAGTGCACCAAAGGTTTATTGTTTGAAGATTGAGTAGGAATGAAGCATTTAATGAAGCAACTATTCCCATTGCTCTCATTATCTTACTGTATTGTAATTGTATTCTACAAATTTATTCATCAAACTAGAGGCCCAGTGCACAAAATATTGTGCACTTGGGGAGGGGGGGGGGTGTCCCTCAGCCCAGCCTGGGCCCTCTTGCAGTCTGGGAGCCCTTGGGGGATATCCAACTGCTGCGGAGGTGGGATAGGCTCCCGCCACTGCTGCTGCACTCGCCAGCCGTGAGCAGGCTCAGGGCTTCTGGCTGAGTGGTGCTCCCCCTGTGGGAGTGCACTGACCACCAGGGGGCAGCTCCTGCATTGAGCATCTTCCCCCTGGTGGTCAGTGTGCATCATGGCAACCAGGAGTTTTGCTGTTCGGTCGATTTGCATATTAGCCTTTTATTATATAGGCTACTTATTAAGTACGTAAGGCAGGCAGTGTTTTAGCTTTTGGAGTAAAATGGGAAAAACAGAAAAGCTCTACATTTTTATAGAGCTTTTATTTTAGTGACTTCATATTTTTTTCCTACTGCAACTTAATTTTTTTGAAAAGAAAACCCTTGTTTATGTGTATCTTCAATGTCCAGCTTAATACCTTGCACATAGTGAGACCTTACAAATGTGTGTTCAATCAGTGAACCAAATAAATGAATCTTTGGAGAGAAGAAAGTTAAAAATGAAGCAAGTGCTTTCAGCTGCTGAAAGTAATAGAAAGGAGTGCTGCTTTTTTTAAAAAAAACTCTCCAGCAGATTTTGTGCTTATATGTCATCTTTGTTTACCATACTTATTCATTTTTTAGAAGTATTGAGAATTTTAAATTTAAATACATATGCTATACATTAAACGAGTAAATGAAAGGTAATTTTAGAATTTGGAAATTGTTTTCCTTTTTACAAATACAGCTAGATATTATATAGATATATTTCCTTTAGTGAGATTTATTTCTATATGTATTTATTATTAATATCTTTTAACATAAGGTCACTCCCCATTTACCCTGAATTCTAACATCTTAAAAGATTGATTTTTATTTTCTCTTAAATTAAAAAACAATATAGATGACAAAATAACCCCTAATGATTACTGTTAGAAAATTATATTCAATGTTTATTTTACTATAAAATTTCTGTTTACCATTGCAGTCTGATTGGAGATGATTTTGAACTTAAAAAGTCTCAGCAGAGCCTTTCTGTCTTTTTGGGCTTCTTGTCCTAATTACTTTCTTGCCCTGTTTTCAGAGACTGCAGTTGCTTTTATTGAACCCATTAAAGGAGATGTCCAATATTAACCATCCAGATATCCGACTCAAGCAACTAGAATGTGTGTTGCAAATTTTGCAGAGTCAGGGAGATAGTCTTGGACCTGGATGGCCATTAGTGCTTGGAGTCATGGGAGCAATCAGAAATGACCAAGGGTAAGTATTTCAAAATAACTTTCAAAAAGTAACAGAAAAAGGGAATCCATCCTAAAATCTTGTAGTAGTGGCAATTTTTTGTATATACTCTTTCTGCTTAAGTTCAAGTTCTACAGTTTTTCTTAACTCTACCCTCAAGTGGCTACAGCGAATTATTAGGGCTCACTTTTGTTTTGGAAGGATGGGAAAATTGCTGTTTATTGACATTTATACAAGGATACAGGTTCTTGTGATAAGATAAATGTATCAATCTAACAAACTTTATAGCACATCCAAAGATTGGGCTTTCTTTTGTTAAATACTTGGTAAAAAGTAAATTTACATTTATGGCTTGACCTCTCTGCATATATTGGGAAGTCTAAGAAATTGCTTTTAAGTAACCCTTTTTCATTGATTTGTTTATTTATTAAACACTAGAGGCCCAGCACATGAAATGGTGCATGAGTAGGGTCCCTAGGCCTAGCCTGCAATCAGGGCCATCGTCCACCCACTCGCCAGTCCTGCCCCACCGCTGCCCACCCCAGTTCCCTGTGGTTCCCCGTTCGCCATCCAGTTTTGGGAGCCTGCAGGCTGGGGGAAGGGACCAAGAGGTCTGCTTTCTGCCCATTAGCCAGTCCTCAGTCCCGCCCGCCGCCTCCACCCACCCCATTTCCCTGTTGGCCAGGCGATCAATCTGAGCCTGTGGGGATGGGGGAGGGACCAAGAAGTTGGCGTTCTGCCAACTCGCCAGTCCCCAGTCCCGCCCCACTGCCACCCACTCCAGTTCCCCGTGGTTCTCTGTTGGCCATCCAGCAATCGGATCCTGCGGGCTCAGGGGAGGGACCGAGAGGTGGTCAGTGCACCTCATAGCGACTGGTCAGTCAGTCGTTCCGGTCATTAAGCCATTACGTTTTTCTCTTTTTACTATATGGGATTGGTTCTGTGCCTAGTATATTCCAAATACTATGCTTTCTAGTTATTCTGATTACACAGAGAAATAGCTCCTGCTCTAAAAGTAGAATCCTATGGAAAAGGAACAAACCCTATAAGTAGGATATCCTAGTAAGAGAATAGTTTTTTATGTTACAGAAGTATAATCCAGTTGGAGGGGCCTATGCCCCTGGGGAAGGACAGAACCAAAATTATGAAGGATATTATATGCTTTCATAAACTATTTGGACTTATCCTTAGTGCATTAGGGAGGTATTTTAGGATTTTAATCAGAGGAGTAAATGTATCTGATATGCATATGAGATGTATCACTGTGTCAAGCAGCCTGGAGGAGTGGATGGGAAAGCCTGCTGTGCTCTCTAGAAATAGAGAGGAGATGGGTTTGAGCTACTTATTAACAGATTAACTTTTAGGGGGAAAGGGTTTTAGGAAACAGAATCAGGAATAATTCCCAGATTTCTGGCTTTGCTTAGTGGATAGTAGTCCAAATTACCATAAGGTATATAACTAAACTACAGGCCCGATGCATGGATTCATACATTGGTGGGATCCCTTAGTGTGGCCTGCAGGGATTGGGCTGAAACTGGCAATCCAACATCACCGAGGGATGTAGTAGTGCATGAAACAGGAGGTGGCCGGGGAGGAGTCAGAGCCCAGGCCAGGTGCCACGCTGCTCCCGCTCATCTTGGCCCCGCAGCGCCTGTTGCTGCCGCTCAGTAGGCTCGCTGCCACTCTGTTGCGGTCTCAGTGCGCCCTTCCTAGGGCAATACCAGTGTACCCATGATGGAGAAGCGGCTGCGGGCTCACACCCAGTCAGCCCCTATTCCGGTCCCAGTCTGGATCGGGGAGGGTCACACAGGAGAAGTGTCTGCGGGAGAGGCTCGTGCTGCCACAGCAGTTGTGGGAATGCACTGACCACCAGGGGGCAGCTCCTGCGTTGAGTGTCTGACCCCTGGTGGTGAGTGCACATCACAGTGAACAGTTGAATGGTCACTTATGCTTTTATATATATAGACTAGAGGCCTGGTGCACAAAATTTGTGCATGGGGCTGTGTGTCCCTCAGCCCAGTCTGCACCCTCTCCAATCCGGGACCCTTGGGGGATGTCTGACTGCTGGTATAGGCCCGATCCCACAGGGTACATCCTGGCAGTCAGACATCCCTCTCACAATCCAGGACCGCTGGCTCCTAACAGCTCACCTGTTTGCCTGCCTGATCGCCCCAACCACTCTTTTTGCCTGCCTGGTCGCCCCTAACTGCCCTCCCCTGCAGGCCTGATCGCCCCTAACTGCTCCTCCCTGCTGGCCTGATTATCCTTAACTGCCTCTGCCTCAGCCCCCACCACTGTGGCTTTGTTCAGGAGGAGGACCGGATGACCGGAAGATGTCCGCTCGACTCGGTCTAATTAGCATTGTACCCTTTTATTAGTATAAATAAGGAATTCAGAAGAATGAGCACATTTAGAGTAAATGTATGGATTTGTTTAATTTAAGGTAGGACAGTGCAATGGAGAGAACCGAAATTTGAATGTATTTGTGTATAATTCTGCAGCAGGATTTGTAATACCTTGTTTTGATGACTAATTTAGGAGTTTTACATGATTGAGATGCTTGAGACTATTATGGAAGTCTTATTTAAAAATTTTAAAAATTTATTTGTAGTAATAAATTTCCTTAAATTCTACAAAATATTGAGATGATTAAAGTGAAATGATATCAGCTATAGCATAAATGAAGCTGAAGTTTCTTCTTCCAACCTATAATCCTATCTAATAATAGACAAACATGGTAATTAACTGTACCTCCGACACTCTTCCCATTGGCTAATCAGGGCGATATGCAAATTAACTGCCAACCAAGATGGCGGCCGGCAGCCAGGCAGCTGAAGCGAACAGGAGGCTTGCTTGCTTCAGTGATGGAGGAAGCCAAGGTTCCCCGCCTGCCGCCGCCCAGCTCTGAGCTGCACTCTAAGCAGCTATGTTGCAATTATAGAAGCTAAACAATCCCCAGAAACCTGCTTTCAGCCAGCCGGGCCTCAGAGCTGGAGTTGCAACAGTGTTTCAATTATAGAAGCTAAACAAAGCCCAGATATCCGCTTTCAGCAGCCGAGGTCTCAGAGCTGGAGCTGAGCCTCAGAGCTAAAGCCGGCTCTCAGCTCCAGTGACAGCCTAGAAGGTAAATAAATCCCAGAATAAAAAAAAAAGAAAAAAAGGAGAGGTTGGGAGCTTCAGTCACCCACCAGCCTGAAAATGGCCCTCAGCCCCTCGCCCAGACTGGCCAGGCACCCCAGTGGGGACCCCCACCCTGAAGGGGTGTGACCAACTGCAAACAGCCATCATCCCCTCATGCAGGCTGGCCAGGCACCCAAGCGGGACCCCCACGCTGATCCAGGACACCCTTCAGGGCAAACCAGCCGGCCCCCACCCATGCACCAGGCCTCTATCCTATATAGTAAAAGGGTAATATGCAAACTGACCCTAACAGCAGAAGGATTGGGAATGACTGGTCACTGTGACACACACTGACCACCAGGGGGCAGACGCTTAAATGCAGGAGCTGCCCTCTGGTGGTCGGGGCTCTCTCACATGGGAGGAGCTCTGCTCAGCCACAAGCCAGGCTGATGGCTGCCAGTACAGTGGTGGTGGTGGGAGCCTCTCCTGCCTCCTCAGCAGCGCTAAGGATGTCCGACTTCAGTTTAAGCCTGCTCCCTGCTGGCAAGTGGACATCCCCCGAGGGCTGCCAGAGGGATGATTGATTGCCATCTTAGGCCCAATCCCCCAGGGAGCGGGCCTAAGCCAGCAGGTGGTCATCCCCTGAGGGGTCCCAGACTGCGATAGGGCACAGGCCAGGCTGAGGGACCTCCCCCACTACCCCCCGAGTGCACAAATTTTTGTGCACCGGGCCTCTAGTGTAGTTATAAAATACGATGTTGTTATATGAATGAAGTGAATTAATGCAAGTAAAACTCTTACAAAGTTCCTGACATAGTAAACACTCAATGTACTAGCTATTATAATTCATTTTCATCATTATTTTTCGCCACCAGAATTTATCTTAAAAAAATCAAATGCTTCGTATTCTCTTTATATGAAATTCAAAATTAGTATTTTCTTTTATAGATGTAGAATTTAAAAATAAGATATAGTATAAATATAAAAGAATAAAGAACTAATTTTCATTCAGTGAGTATTTCATTGTGTGTATTTATACATGCTAGGCATCATGTTAGATATTGGGGATATAGTGGTAAAAGGTTAGCTCTAGGCAATTTCCTTTCTCATTTAATGTCTTAAGTTTTGTTGGACTAGTTGGTGCAAAATACAAATAAAAAGTAATATGGCATTAATACACATTTTCCTTTCCTTTTGCTAGTGTACTGTTTTATTTCTGTGCCTGTGTATTTTTTTATTAATTATTTTAAATTAGCATGTTGTTTTAAAATCTCTGTAAATGTTGAAGTACTAGGTTACCTATATTAGAGAAGATTTTCTTGTTCAAACTTTAAAATAAAATTTTGCATGGTCCAAATTACCATAAAAATGTATTTCCGTTACATTTTGTTTAAATGCATGAGTATAAACTTCTTATCTTTTGTGTTTTCAGAGAATCCTTGATACGAACTGCATTTCAGTGTCTTCAGTTGGTTGTGACAGATTTTCTACCAACAATGCCTTGTACTTGCCTGCAGATAGTTGTAGATGTTGCAGGTAGCTTTGGACTTCATAATCAAGAACTTAATATTAGTTTAACTTCAATAGGTTTATTGGTATGTATCATTGCCTCTTAATAATATAACCTAGTGAGTGAATGGTAAGCAAATACTTGGCTCTATAGGAGTCATTTAAATGACTCTGATACCAAACATATCTTCCTTAAAGGATTAAGTGACACAATTTAAGAAATAATTCATTAATAGCAGACTATTTGGAATAATTTTGACATATGGAGCTGAAATTTGTTTTTTACATGGTTTTCTTGAGAGGATTTAATAAACTGGTAATAGTACATAGAAAAGAAAGAGTCAGTTGACTCTCATGTAAAGGTTAATTGATTATCAATATTATTTTGGAAGCAACATTTTGATATACTACTTATTTAGTAAATAAAACTTCCATAAAAGGCTTCACCATTTTTGGAGTCCCATAGCTTGTCAACACTGCTTTGTTAGCTGTAAGGAGACTGCACATGATAGTGCAAGAGCCCAGACTGTTAGACATGTATTTTAATTCTGTCTGCTCCTTGTTAATTGTTAAATTATTGATCTTCTGAGCTTCATTTTACTTATTTTGAATATAAAAGTACTAAAATGTAAGTTAGGATATTGTTAAATATTACACAAAGTAAACATGTAGAGAGCTGTTGCCAATACAAATTTATTTAAAGGCAGTTCTTTAGACTCTTAAATGTATATTATAACTCAGAATTTTACAAGTCAAATTTAAATACCCCTTACAAGCTATATAATTTAATATTTTGCTATTAACATGTTAAGTGCCATGTCAGTCACTGGTGACTGACACTATACTTTCCGTCAAAAATATAATCATGGGGGAAAACATAGGCATGTTCTGTATTTATATAATTTCTCCTAAAGAGTAGTTGATTAATTCAATATTGATTTCTGCTAGATATTACTTCCTTTATTTTATATTTATGTTCACAGATATTGGACTCTACATTTTTACCATTGATATAATTCTCATTGATTTGCATACCTTGCTGTGGTTGCGAATGAAGTTATAAGATATGTTTGGAAATAGTAATTGCTCTTGTATGAAGTTACAAAATACTAACTTCATATTATATTAAGGAATGATATTAAGGAATTGTTAATAATTTTGTTAGTATGATAATGGTTTCAGGGTTATGTTTTTAAAGCCTTTTTGTAGAGATAATAAAATAGGTATAAAGTAAAAATAAAATATTAATAATTTTATCTAGGTGGTGGGTATATCAACATATTGACATACTCCCTATTTTTCTGTGTTCTTAACATTTTTCATAATAAATTTATAAAAAATATTAATGTTAGCAAAATATTTCTCCCCCATATTCTCCTGAAATCAGATAGAAACACTTGACAGAGAAATAGATGTTTTCATTAAATCCCTTCTTCTAGATTTCTGAAGTAATTTTTAGAAGTTTTATTCTAAAAAGTAAAACAACTGTGGGTTGCATATTTATATATGTCTTTAAAATAAAATCTATCGATAAAGTGATATTTTTCTACTTTGCTTTTTAGTGGAATATTTCAGATTATTTTTTCCAAAGAGGAGAAATTATTGAAAAAGAATTAAATAAAGAAGAGGCAGCACAGCAAAAGCAGGCAGAAGAGAAAGGGGTTGTTTTAAATCGGCCATTCCACCCTGCACCACCATTTGATTGCCTTTGGTTGTGTCTTTATGCAAAATTGGGTGAACTATGTGTGGACCCCCGACCTGCTGTCAGGAAGAGTGCAGGGCAAACTCTGTTTTCAACAATTGGTGCACATGGGACCTTATTACAGCATTCAACATGGCACACTGTTATTTGGAAGGTACTGTAAACTAGCTTGAATTATCAGCTTTTAATTGGAAAACACATATATTTTTTCAATTAAACTTTTTCCTGTTTACTTTTTCTTTCTGGAGGGAAAACTGGTTCTTATATTAGATCCCTTCACTTTAAATTTAATCTTCTATTCCTTGTTTCATCTACTTTGGGTACCATCTCTTATTTATTTATTGATTGATTGATTGATTGATTGTTTAAAGGATTACATCTTTCTCTTTTTTCCCCATTGACCTCTCCCTGGCCCTCCCCACCTCCCAGCACATGCCCTCATCCCGCTAGTATCTGTGTCCATTAGTTATGCTTATATGCATGCATACAAGTCCTTTGGTTGATCACTTAATGTCCCCCCCACGCCCCACCCCTGCCTTCCCTCTGACCTCTGAGGATTGACGGTCTGTTTGATGCTTCTCTGTCTCTGGATCTGTTTTTGGTCATCAGTTTATGTTGTTCATTGTATTCTGAAAATGACTGAGATCATGTGATATTTTTCTTTCTCTGACTGGCTTATTTTGCTCAGCATAATGCTCTCCAGGTCCATTCATGCTGTTGTGAATGGTAAGAGTTCTTTCTTTTTACAGCAGCATAGTATTCCATTGTGTAGATGTACCACAGTTTTTTAATCCACTCATCTGCTGATGGGCACTTAGGCTGTTTCCAAATCTTAGCTATTGCAAGTTGTGCTGCTGTGAACATAGGGGTGCATATATCCTTTCTGATTGGTGTTTCTAGTTTCTTGGGATATAGTCCTAGAAGTGGGATCACAGGGTCAAATGGGAGTCCCATTTTTAATTTTTTGAGGAAACTCCATACTGTTTTCCACAGTGGCTGCACGAGTCTGCATTCCCACCAGCAGTGCACGAGGGTTCCTTTTCCTCCGCATCCTCACCAGCACTTGTCAGTTTGTTGATTTGTTGATGATAGCCATTCTGACAGGTGTAAGATGGTACCTCATTGCTGTTTATATTTGCATTTCTCGGATGATTAGTGACTTTGAGCAAGTTTTCATGTGTCTCTTGGCCTTCTATATGTTCTCTTTCGAAAGGGGTCTATTTAGGTCCTTTGTCCATTTTTTTATTGGATTCTTTATCTTCCTTTTGTTAAGTTGTATGAGTTCCCTATAAAGTTTGGAGATTAAACTCTTATGGGATATAACATTGGCAAATACTTTCTCCCATGCAGTGGGCTCTCTTTTTGTTTTGTTGATGATTTCTTTTGCTGTGCAGAAGCTTTTTATTTTGATATAGTCCCATTTGTTTCCATTGTCCTAGGAGCAGTATTTGTAAAGATATTGCTACGACATTATGTCTGCTATTTTTAAAAATGTTTTTATTGATTTCAGAGAGGAAGGGAGAGGGAGATAGAAACATCAATGATGAGAGAGAATCATTGATTAGCTACCTCCTGCACGCCCCACACTGGGGATTGAGCCTGCAACCCAGGCTTGTGCCCTTACCGGGAATTGAACCTGGAACTTCCTAGTTTATAGGTCGATGCTCAACCACTGAGCCACACCAGCCAAGCTGTCTGCTATTTTGCTGCCTATGGATTTTTCTGAGATTTTTATGGTTTCCCGTCTTACATTTAAGTCCTTTATCCAGTTTGAGTTTATTTTTGTGAATGGTGTAAGTGGTGGTCTAGTTTCATTTTTTTGCTTGTATCTGTCTAATTTTCTCAACACCACTTATTGAGGTGACTGTCTTGACTCCATGCATCTGTGCATTTGACAAAACTGAAAATGTTAGCTTTGTCATATTTTAAATTACACTTTACGTAAAACAGATTAAATATTTAAAACCTCATTTTTTTTTTTGTCTTCATCTCTTATCTCTGTCTCCGATTTCTGCCTTTGCCCTTCCCTTTTTCCCCATTTTCCCAAATGGTAAAAATAGGAATTGCTAAACTGCCGGGGTCCAACCCCAGCAGGTCCAGGGGTCCCCAAAGGTGTGGATGGAGTCGGCGAAGAAGGAAGGACACGGAGACAGTGTTCAGTTGATCAGCAGCCTAGCCAGGATCTCCAGCCAGGATTTCTAGCCAAGTTCTGGTCTGGATCTCCAGTGAAGTTCTGCTGTTTATTGTCTTGTTACATCCGTATTTATACCAGTTGATTTTAATCCTGTCAATTTCTATTACAAAGGTTAGGGCGTTTCTTATCTCCATTCCAGGGAGTAAAGATTATGTAGCTTAAGCATGATTGTTTGTAGTTAAAGTGATTAACTACCCGCCTGGCACTTAGTTAAGGAGTTTCATCCCCTCCCTGACTTCAGGGAAAAATTCCTACCTGGGGAAACAACCTTTCTAGGAGAGGCATCCCCTCCCTGACTTCAGGGAAAAATTCCTACCTGGGGAAACAACCTTTCTCGGAGAGGTGACCTTGGTTAAAACACACAGCGCTAAGGGGAGCAAACATATTAAGAACAGTATGCTATATACGCCAGGTCCCTTGAAACATATGCTGTGCAGATGTTTCTTTCCTGCAGCGACTGTGTCAAGCAGCAAGGATGGACCGGCTTCCGGCATCAACACCACTTATTGAGGTGACTGTCTTGACTCCATGCATCTGTGCATTTGACAAAACTGAAAATGTTAGCTTTGTCATATTTTAAATTACACTTTACGTAAAACAGATTAAATATTTAAAACCTCATTTTTTTTTTGTCTTCATCTCTTATCTCTGTCTCCGATTTCTGCCTTTGCCCTTCCCTTTTTCCCCATTTTCCCAAATGGTAAAAATAGGAATTGCTAAACCATTACACATAATTCAAGTATAATATAATCAAATGAGAATTTTATGAATTAAAGAATATCAACAACTGAAATTTACTTGCAGAATCATCAAACAAAAGTAACCTTCAATTGGTAAATTCTACGTTCATTAAATATAGTTTTCTTTTTTGTTTTTCTTTTTTATCCCCTTTTAAAAACTTTCTTACGAAATCAACAGCTAGGCTCTTCTTTTTTGTTCCATCTGTTTCATTTTAATAAAATTCTACTTATAATCCTTTCACTGCTTTTGTGAATTTTTGAGATCAGTAAATTTGACAATAGGCAGCAGAGTAAACCTTAATTGTATTTAACAATGTTTTCAATTTAATAAAGAGACCTCAAAATGTCTTCTTAAAAAATTAATAATGTACATTTCCTAATAAAAATAACTAAAAGCCCTTGTGTGTTCTGTCTCAACTTTATCCCCTGGCTCCTCAGATCAGAAACATGCTTAACTTTTTTGTTAATGTTTTTAAAAGCAAACTGATAATTTCTCTTATAGCTGTTTTCCTTTCAACAGCTTCATTGTTTATCTTGCTGCTTAATTCTCAGGGATTTATTTCTTCCTCACCTTCCTTGCACTCCCTTATCCCTTGTAATTTGATTTCCAGATCATTCTACTTCAGAGTCTCTTAAACCTTAGCCAGTAACAGAATCACCTGGAGGACTTATTAAAGCACAGATTGCTGAGCCACCACTCTATCCTCTAGGGCAGAACCTTTGTTCTGCCAACGGGTATTTGGATACTTACAACATCATTTGCTTAATAGAATTCACTTACTGTAAATGTATGTTGTTACGATAAAAGTGCCTAGATTTATTGAATTTCTACTCCCACCTTCTGTTGCCTTGGCAGGGCCAGATCAAATGATTTCTCAGGCCTTATACTGCCCATGGTCCAGGCTTTCCCTACCCCTGCTCTAGAGTTTGACTTTTACCCTTGTCCTGGGGCCTGAGAATTGCATTTGTATAACGCTCCTGGGTGATGCTAATGCTGATGATTTTGAGACCATATTTGAGAACTACAGAAATTGTTCACAGGCTACAGGTAGTCTTCTAATTGCCAAGTTTTTTGCCATATGCTCATTCCTTATCCTACTCATTTTTTTGTAGCATTTAACCTTGTTGATTAGTTTCTCCATGAAATTTCTTTCCTTGGTTTGTTTCACAGCATGCTTCTGGTTCTCTATTCAATTTTTATTTTAATTTATTTTCTTATTCCTTCCTCTGAATCTACCCTTTAAATATAAACATTTTCCAAGTCCTAAAACCATTTCCTGTTTGATTTTTCCAAGTATCTTCATCTAATCCTGAAGCATCAGTTATAAGCTCTATCTAAATGTCTCCCATAATTATATTTTTTGCCTGGACCCTTCTCATTAGTGCTGTTCTTTTTTTTTTTTTTTATTAATTAAATCTTTATTGTTCAGATTATTACATTTGTTCCTCTTTTTTCCCCCCATAACTCCCCTCCACCCAGCTCAAACCCCACCCTCCTCCCTCCCTCCCCACCCACTGTCCTCTTCCATAGGTGCACGATTTTTGTCCAGTCTCTTCCTGCATCCCCCTCACCCCTTTCCCCTCCAAGAATAGTCAGTCCATTCCCTTTCTATGCCCGATTCTATTATAATCACAAGTTCATTCTGTTCATCAGATTATTCACTTGATTTTCAGATTCATTTGTTGATAGATGTGTATTTGTTGTTTATAATTTGTATCTTTACCTTTTTCTTCTTCTTCCTCTTCTTAAAGGATACCTTTCAGCATTTCATATAATACTGGTTTAGTGGTGATGAACTCCTTTAGCTTTTTCTTATCTGTGAAGCTCTTCATCTGACCTTCAATTCTGAATGATAGCTTTGCTGGATAAAGTAATCTTGGTTGTAGGTTCTTGCTGTTCATCACTTTGAATATTTCTTGCCACTCCCTTCTAGCCTGCAAAGTTTCTATTGAGAAATCAACTGACAGTCATGGGTACTCCCTTATAGGTTTCTTTCTCTTGCTGCTTTTAGGATTCTCTTTGTCTTTTGCTCTTGGCATTTTAATTATGGTGTGCCTTGGTGTGGTCCTCTTTGGATTCCTTTTGTTTGGGGTTCTCTGCACTTCCTGGACCTGTAAGTCTATTTCTTTCACCAGGTAGGGGAAGTTTTCTGTCATTATTTCTTCAAATAGGTTTTCAATATCTTGCTCTCTCTCTTCTTCTGGCACCCCTATAATTCGGATGTTGGTACACTTGAAGCTGTCCCAGAGGCTCCTTACACTATCTTTGTATTTTTGGATTCTTTTTTCATTTTGCTTTTCTGGTTGAGTGTTTTTTGCTTCTTTGTATTTCAAATCGTTGACTTGATTCTTGCGCTCCTCTGGTCTGCTATTGGGAGTCTGTGTAATATTCTTTATTTCAGTCAGTGTATGCTTAATTTCTAGTTGGTCCTTTATCATAACCTCGAGAGTTTCATTAGATTTCTTGTAGGTCTCATTAAGTTTATTGGCAGTTTCTAGAAAATTCTTGAAAAACCTTAAAAGTGTGGTTTTGAACTCTATATCCAGTAGTTTGCTTTCCTCCCTTTTTGTCATTTGTGTCCTGTTTCTTTGTCTCGGCATTTTGTATGCTTCCCTGTGTTGATAAAGTGGTTTTCTGTGCTAAGTGTCCTCTAGTGCCCAGTGGTTCAGCCTCCCCAATTACCTGAGGAGGACACTCTTGGTGCACCCCCTTGTGGTCTTTGTGCACAGTCTTGTTGTAGTTAAGCCTTGATTGTTGTAGGTATCACTGGGAGGAACTGACCTCCCGGCCAATTGGCTGTGAGAATCAACTGTGTCTGCAGTGGGAGAACTTCTGTGCTGGAGACACCCCTCCAGGGCAAGAGTTGCTTCAATGGGGCTTTGGTGCTCACTGAGTCTGCCCCCTGAGTGTGTCCTTTATGGTTCCACGGAGTTGCAAACTGGATGGTCCCACTCTGACCACTGGGTACACTGGCTCCTGGATCTCTAGGGAGGTGCTAATCTAGCCTCTGCCTTAGGCTATCCAGCAAAAGCCTCCCTGCAGGGCTTGGGTGGGGTGGGCCCCACAGGATCAACAGGGCGGGGCTAGCAGTTATGGCTGCTCTCAGAGGCCCCACTGCTTCTCAGTGTCTCGGCAATTGCTGCAAGCCCCTCCGAGAGAAAGCTGCCCTCGAATTCCGACCAATGCCAGACAGTCCCGCTTCTCCCGTATGAGTCTGGGTCCCCAGAGACTCGCCCGGAACTGGAGCTCAGAGCCTGAGACTCCCTCCCGATTGAAAACGACAACCGCGCCCTCAGCCGACAGCCTGCTCCGTGTGTGCCTCTGTACCTTAGTATTTTACTTCCGCACTGCGCCTCCTCTGAGTCTCGGTATGCTTTTCTCTTTCCTTGTAGTTGTAGAATTTCCAATCAGCCAGCCTTCCTGTGGTTCTGGATGATGTCCGTTCTGTCTTTTAGTTGTATTTTTGAAGTGGTTGTTCGAAGTTGCGGTCCAACCCCAGCAGGTCCAGGGGTTCCCAAAGGTGTGGATGGAGTCGGCGAAGAAGGAATGACACAGAGGCAGCTTTCAGTTGATCAGCATAGTTGGGTTCTCTAGCCATGTTCTGTCAGTTTTGTTCTTTTTTAATACATTATCCCATAGATGCTCCACTAACACTTCAACCCAAAAGTCTTAGATGATGTTCTTTCTAATTTATTTTAATTTTTCATATTCCATGACTTATATAAGAATACTTCTAGTGTTCAATTTCTTCTAACATAGGGGGATTGTCAGATATAATTTTTGTAGTAATTCCTAGTCTATATTATTAATACTTTTTATATGTATTTTTATAAATATTCAGGTTCTCTTTCATCTGTTGGACCGAGTTCGAGAGTCTTCTACCACTGCAGACAAAGAAAAGATTGAATCCGGAGGTGGCAATATTCTCATTCATCATTCAAGGGACACAGCAGAGAAGCAGTGGGCTGAGACATGGGTTTTAACATTGGCCGGAGTAGCAAGAATCTTCAACACTAGAAGATATTTACTGCAACCTTTAGGTCTATATATACATATATATGCTTTTTTTTTTTTTTTTCTGGTGATACAGACAATTCATGATAAAGAAAATTTGGAAAATACAAAAGATTTTTTTTGAAATTCATATACAGTGTTACTTCCCAAGAGTAATCTTATCTGCCAGTCTGTGTTAATGTGCTGTATGTGCATAAGCAGTTTTCATTGAAAAAATAAGTATTACCTGCTATGGGCTAGCATCAAGGGAATATAATGATGAGCAAAAAATACACCATCATTGCTGTCATGGGCATTTGAAAGAAGTATAACTACATTAAAAATGCAAAATTGCTACAATTATAAATGCTACAAAGGAGTGGTGCATTATGAGCTTATAATAGGTATTTAACCAGACCAGTGAGGTCCAGATATTCTTCCCTAAGAAAGTATTATTTTATCTGAGATTTCAAGGATATGAGATTTCATCAAGTGAGGGTAAAATGAAAGTTGAAGGGCCTTATAGGCAGAGAGAACATATAGAAGAGATAGAAGAAAATTGGGTGGGAGATGTTGAGGACCTTAGCATGTTTGAAGGTTTGGAATAAAAGTGTGATTCCAGATGAAGTTGTAGAGGTAGAGAGAGGCCAAACCATGCAAAACTCTGGAGGTCATGTTCATAAGTTAGAACTCCATCCAACAGCAGTGAAAAGCTACTAACGGTTTTAGTTCATATTGTGACATGATCAGATATGCAGTTCTGAAAGGTCACTGTGGATGGTATGAAATGGCAGCAAGGAAGGAAGGAAGGCAGGAGGACACTATTAGACTGGTTAGGAAGCTGTTGGTGCAGATCAGTGGTTCTTAACCAGGGCCAATTTTGTCCTTCCCCCTTTTCCCTCCAGGACATTTGGCAATGTCTGGAGACATTTTTGATTGTCACAACTGATGAGGGACAAGTGCTGCTAGAATCTGGGGAGTAGAGACAACGGATGCACAACAAAGAAGTATCTAACCAAAACTGTCCATATTACTGAGATTGAGAAACGCCAGTGTAGATTATAGTACCTTCAATTCTGGTGGGAGTGATAGGGGTGATAGAAAATGTGAACAGAAATACTTTTGTACATAATTGAGCATACTATACATATTTTATTTTTTAGTTTATTATTTTATATTTGACTTTTTTCTGTTTTTGTTAAAGCATAAGCATATTTACTTTTTCTGTAGGTTTTTTTGTGTGGTGATCTTCATGTACATTATTTTTTTAAAAAATAACATAGTGCTTCATTTTTCATTTTAGGATTAACATATTTAAATCTTATGTACAATGAAATGTACCAATTTTAACTGTATATTTGCTGAGTTTTGACAAAATAAGCATCATTTTTAATACCTCCATAATAGTTACTTTATTTTAAAAGCTAAGAACTAATAGATATAGATTTAGATTTTTAGAAATGAAGACATTACGTAGTTTGTTTTACGTTGATAATTTTTTACAATTTGAAACTACAAATGTTTTTTATTTAGAATGAAGTTCATATTTTTAACAAACGTGTAATATATAATTATCCTAGTCTTTTAGAAAAATGACTTTTTCCTAGACATAGAGCATATTAATAGAGGAATTGCTTTTGTTTAGCTATTTTGATAGTTTTTAAACAAAATTTGTCAAAGCTCTTTGAATAGTTTACTGAAAAAATCTTTTTTATTGTATGTAAAAAATTATACCTTAATTTTTAATTAAAAAAAGGATAATAGAAAAGAGGTACAAAACTGGGAAGGTGTTATAGTTTGTCCTATATAAGCATAGTAGTATTTATTGTTTCATACCAGATCTGCTTCTAGCTTTTTCTATTAATTGAGTGCTTCCTCAAAAAAAAAAAAAAAAAAAAAAAATCAAGTATGGTGCCAAGTGGGTGCTAGAATTATTGGGGGATCTCTTTGTAAATTATATGTGTCTAACTACTATGCTGTACATCTGAAACTAATATAAAATAATATTGAATGTCAACTGTAATTGAAAAACATTTTTTAAAATAACTTTAAATAAATAAAATCAAGTCATTTATAGCCTTTCTAAGGCTATAAACCTTGATTTATATATGTCCCATAACCTACTTATGTTATTCTACTTTTGAAAATGTAAATTCCTCTGATTTTTGCATTATTTAAATGCAAGTATGTAGGTAATAAAGCAGCTTTTAAAGTAAAACTATCTGTTAACAAACCATTGGGCCAGATTGCTGTTAGGAATAAGGTCATTTTTGCTGGACTTCATAGAAACAAATTACACCTGGGTTCATTATGTGTTTAGTTGGTCATAGTAGTAGAGCAAGAGATTGAATTGATCAGTGGAAACCAGCAACTACCATTCAGCTCATGCCTTGCTGACTCATTTTCATGTGAGGGAAACAAATTTATACTCATTATTAAAGGACAGTCTATTTATTTTGTCCTAATAGTTATTTTGGTAACTATTATGGGTGAAAAATGTTTAAGAAAGTTATACAACTGCCCTGGCCAATGTGGCTCAGTTGGTTGGGTGTCGTCTTGTGCACTGAAAGGTTGCTGGTTTGATTCCCAGTCAGGGCACATACCCCAGTTGTGGGCTTGACCCCTGTGGGGGGTTAGGTCATGCAGGAGGCAGCTGATTGATGTTTCACTATTACATCAAAGTTTCTCTTTCACTCTCCCTTTCTCTCTCTCTCAAAATCAAGAAAAAAAATCTTTTAAAAAAAAGTTGTATAACTATAAATTATTTAAATATGAAAACTAAAGTTTAAAGTTTAATGGAATGTCAGTTTAACCATTTAGACATATAAAATAAAGTTTCATACTGTTAGAGCTTATAACTTTTCCAATATATTTAAGAATGATAACATCTTAATCATTAATAAAGGCAGATAGATAGACTGAAGATGTTACTAAAAAGCTTTTGTTTTTTACGTTTATAGAGTTTTGTTTTTAAAACCAAAACATTGATATACCCATTATCTAATCTCTTCTTGGTGCCCTTTGTTCCTGTATCTGAAAAATAATTTACTGGATTTTCAGGTTGTAATGGTTTTAATTCACATTGTTAGTAACCTTAGTACCTATGCAGTTTTTTCTAGTTCCATAGGAATTTAAGCAGAAAAATAAAGCAAATAGATTCTAAAGGGTCTAATAGAGAACATTTGTTCACTTTTATGGTGATATATATTTTTTTTCTCTTCTTAATATAGGAGACTTTTCAAGAGCATGGGATGTTCTTCTTGACCATATACAATCAGCAGCACTCAGCAAAAACAATGAAGTATCTCTGGCTGCACTGAAAAGCTTCCAGGAAATTTTACAGATTGTGTCCCCTGTCAGAGACTCAGATAAGCCTGAGACACCGCCTGCAGTTAATGTGCCTGTGTCTGTCCTTCTAGGGTCAATATCAGGCCCCGGCCTGAGCAGGCCATTTGTAAGAACAGATTCCATTGGGGAAAGACTTGGAAGATATAGTAGCTCTGAGCCACCCGTAGTTACTGATGAGCTTGAAGATTTGAATCTCTGGTGGGCTGCATGGAATACCTGGTATAGAATTGGATCTGAAAGCACTAAGCCTCCTATTACTTTTGATAAACTGACTTTTATTCCCAGCCAGCCTTTTCTTACAGCTTTAATTCAGATATATCCAGCTCTCTACCAACACATAAAAACTGGTTTCAACATGGATGACTTGCAAAAATTGGGGGTCATATTGCACAGTGCTGTTTCTGTCCCAATAAGTTCAGATGCATCTCCTTTTATTCTTCCATCTTATACTGAAGCAGTTTTGACAAGTTTACAGGAAGCTGTACTTACAGCTTTAGATGTTCTCCAAAAGGTAATAGAATTTTAATGGCCATCTAAGCAAAAATGCATGTTTTTTTTTTCTTTGCTATGTATTTTTTTGGTAATTCTGGATCATTAAAATTGTTATGTATATTTACTTGGGATAAGTTCAGGATTGTAAAGATCTAGTTATTTTAAAAACGTGTCATTTTCTGGTAATTCAGGTTTGTTTTGAGAGTCATTAAGAAACTGCCTGCATATTGTTTCTATTCACCAGCATTTTTGGTTTATTCATACATCTCTTTATAAGAGGCTAATACTTTTTGGAATAACAGCTTTTGTCTGGTACTTATGTAATTAGAAAATTAATAAGCAATGGGATTGCATATATATATGTTTTTATCTGCAATTAAATCTAGCTCTGGAATTCTTGGAAGCTTATTTTAAAAAAAGAAGTAAGGATAAATTTATAAAGTATTTTACAGAAATTTAAGAAAGTTATTTTTTTACCTATGTGTGTTTTGTTACTGCAAAAAATTTATCAAAACAGACCTAAATATCATTGAATAAATTCCAATTAGCAAGTAACACCAGATCAAAATCAAATAATTCTTTAAACTTTAATGTAATTGTTAGTGCAATTCACAACAACCAAAATGCTGAAGAACAAAATGCCAACTGAAGAGACAGCAATTCCAGTACAGTAGCTATGACATACTAGTGCCTGGTGCAAGGCTTCATGAACATTGAAAGGAAATTAATTAGAAGGTGGCCAGCGGGGCGGGACTGAGCGAGACAGCCTGGACATGCTCTGGAGCCACCCTCCCGCGGTCCCTCCCTGGAAGGCTACACCTGGGCCATCTGCACCTGGGGCAGCACTGCAGCTCAAAGGGCATCTGCAGAGTGAGCGAGGTCCCTCTGGCAGTGGGTCCCTTGGCCTGGCCTGCAGGGATCGGGCCAAAACTGGCTCTCTGACATCCTCCAAGGGGTCCCAGATTGCAAGAAGGCAGTTCTTAGGTGACATACCCTGGAATCGGGCTCCCTCCTCTCTGGTTTCAGGGTGCGTCACCAGAGTACCGCTGCTGCCAAGTCACCACAGCTTGGCAGCTCCTGCATTGAGCATCTGCCCCCTTGTGGTCAGTGAGCGTCATAGCTACCAGTTGGAGTGCCTGCCCCTAATGGTCATTGCGCATCATAGCTACCAGTCAGACGGTCGCTTAGCCTTTTATATATATAGGTTAGAATGGAACTAGTACCTGATTATGCATGTGTGATCCGTAACCATTTATGTACTGTAAATCATGTTTTCCATTTAACTGATTGCACATATCCAACTGGAATGATGAACATTTTCATATGAAGAATGGTGGTTTCTACTATATGGCAATACCTCTTATTTGCCTCTGGAAGAAGTCTAGCTGAGCAGTAATTCTTTATCTGTTTAACCCTATTATACAGAGAAATAAATGATGTAGAAACTTAAAATTTAAGAGAATCTGGCATTAAAAAAGTTTATTGAAGGAATATCAGTTTTCCACAATTGAAATCAAAATAGCTGTTTTTAATTGTAGTGTGTGGGGGGGAATGTAGGTTCTCAATAATTACTTTCCCCCCCTTGCTTGATCATGCTCATAAATCACTCATAGACTGCCCTAGAGAGAATGGAAAAGTAATTTTATCAAAAAAGAAAAGAAAAGCCACAGGCCTTGTGGGATGCCTATACTCTACAACTCTCATTCAGATGCTTGATTCAAACTTTTATATATGTGTAGAGAATAAAAATAAAGAAGAAACAAAAAACTCTCTTCAAGAGAAAAAAGTATATCATCAAAACAAAACAAAACAAAAAAAACAGACTCTGCTTTAGCAATAAGACAATAAGTGGAATCATTCATCCCAGTTACTAGGAATTTGTTCTGAGCTTTGAAAACAACATATACCTTCAACCTGAAACTTAAGAAGCTTTATATTGTTCATTTATATCAATTGATATTTTGCATTGTTAATTTTCACAATATCCATTACTTGAAAATAATATAATATGGTAATCTTTAATATTTCCTGAGAAAATTTTACATATTTCATGATCTGTGAGAATGTTTTTATATTTTCCTCCATGGGTTTTGGCAAGTTTTTGCTTTGGGATTTTATCCTAACAAACTATTCAGCAAAACATTTTATTGATTAAAAACTACTTTCCTTCCTAAAGGAAAAACTCATATTTTTAAAAAGATTTTTAAATTGATTTTTAGAGAGAGAGAAAGGGAGAGGGAGAGAGAAACATTGATGTGAGAGTGGAACATCGATTGGCTGCCTCCTGCATGCCCCACACCGAGGATCAAGCCTACAACCCAGGCATGTGCCCTGACGGGGAATCGAACCAGCAAACCTTTCTATGCTCAGGATGATGCCCAACAAACTGAGCCACACCGGCCAGCGCAGAAAAACTCTTTTTTAATTTCATATTTACCCTTATATTCAGGGTCACAGTCTTCTCTTGGTTCTCAAATCACTAGTTCCTAACTAAATTGTCTCAGTTACGTATGCTAATTGATTTTTTTCTCAAGACATTTTGGCATACATGGAGGACCTGAGAATTTGATTATCTGCTTTTATTAAGTTCTGAGATCAAGAGACTGCAACTGTCTTATTTATTGCTAAACTTCCTAAAGTCAGATGGCTAGGTAACCTGTCTCCATCATCTCAGTTGCTGGAGTGGTACTCCAGGAAACACCATCACATTGTGTGTGAAACGGTGCCTTGGAGTTGTTCAGTGAAACCGTGTCTTCTTACAGGGGCAAGTTTCTGAATCTCTATACTTCAGATGCCTCATCTATAAAATGAAAATAATCTATAACTTTTTTCCCTATTAAATGGGATAACATTTGTAAGATATTTAGTGCCTGACACAGTTAAACATTCAGCAATTGTTAGTTTAGCTGTTACTATCTTCATCATCAGTTTCTCTAGCAAAGGCCTTAGAACATGGTAGGTAATGAATGAATTATTATCGATTACTTAATGAGAGAAACCTTGAACCGTACCAGAGATTGGATGTCCAGTTTTTGGATGTCTTGTTTTCACATACACAGTTTTTAAGAACTAATAGGAAATATTCTTCAGATTGCTTATTGATTCTCAGTTTGGGGACTAAAATCTGTTATCAAGTTTATATTATAGGTTTTTGTGATATATCAACTTCAGAATACTAAAGAAGAAAAGCCAATAATAATTTTCTTTATATGGAGTTTGTTGTTAAAAAAAAAAGTTGACTCTATATTATACACTTTTAAGATTCCAGAATAGCTTTATAATCTACTATAACACTACTTATGTTTTATTTTTATAAAGGAACACAGAAAATCCCAATGCATAGTCAAAATCATTATTTGGTGCTAAGATATTTCCAGAGAAATTGTGATACTTAGTTTACTAAGTTATCAACACAGGCGCTTTTTTTTTTTTTTCAATTATTGAAAATAATGCACTTAGGATAATTGTCTCTTTTCCATAGTAATTACTACTTGTTTACTTCTGAGAGTTAAGACTTAGCAAAAGGTTAATGAAGAAGGTGAAACTATTAGAAGTAATTAATAGAGAGAATTTTTTTTTTCTCACCTGAGGATATACTTTTTATTGAATTTAGAGAGAGGAAGGAGGAGAGAGAGAGACAGACAGACAAATGGAGATATCCATGTGAGAAACATCGATCAGTTGCCTCCTGCCTAAACCAGGGATTGAACCTGCAACCCAGTTATGTGCCCTGACCTGGAATTGAACCTGCCACCTTTTGCGAAAGGGGACAACATTCCAACCAACTGAACCACACTGGCCAGGGCTAGAGAAAATTTTTTTATCATTCAGGTTCTCCATTCACTATTTCTGGCAAAAATAGTTAAATATTGAGACATGGTGTTATTTTTTCACATTGTAATTATAAAATGATCTAACTTAGGTATGGGCAGCACTTTGCTTATCCACTTTCTATCTTAGGACAGTTATAGCTAAACTTTCAGTTACAGCTAAATGGCTCTATCTTCTCTGAGAGAAAATGAAGCTAATCTATTGTCTGACAGTTAAAAAGCCACGGATTACATACAAATATAAATGTTGTAAATATTTTTTTAAAGAAATTCCTTAAAAATTTGAATGCTATGAATTTTGACTTAGTATTTTGAGAGTAGAGTGTAGAGTGATCATGTTTTGTTTTATTTTGTAGAGCACAGATATATTTTAGGCATTCTATAAGTAGTATCATTAAATATTTTTCTCACAGAGATAGATAAACACTAAAACAGGAAACTATGAAAGGTTGAGAGGAAAATACACATTTGTGGCTAGAAAAAAATAAAAACATAAGATTTACTTAAGTACTTTTGACATATTTGAATTGGTAATTAAAATCTGCAATGGCCGAAACTGGTTTGGCTCAGTGGATAGAGCATTGGCCTGCGGACTGAGGGGTCCCAGGTTCGATTCTGGTCGGGGGCATGTACCTGGGTTATGGGCATATCCCCAGTAGGAGATGTGCAGGAGGCAGCTGATTGATGTTTCTCTCTCATCGATGTTTCTAACTCTCTATCTCTCTCCCTTCCTCTCTGTAAAAAATCAATAAAATATATTTAAAAAATAAATAAATAAAATAAAATAAAATCTGCAATGATAAGATGGGCATTTTATTCTGTTTTATAAAATTATTTGTAGCAATAAGTTTAATTATATTAAAATATTGTATTCTTTAAAATCAAGTCTATATTCAGGTATATTAGACATTATTAAATATGTACTACCCTGCTCTAACTGGTTTGGCTCAGTGGATAGAACGTTGGCCTGCAGACTGAAGGGTCCCAGGTTCGATTCCGGTCAAGGGCATGTACCTTGGTTGCGGTCACATACCCAGAGGGGAGTGTGCAGGAGGCAGCTGATCAATGTTTCTCTCTCATCGATGTTTCTAACTCTCTATCTCTCTCCCTTCCTCTCTGTAAAAAAAAATCAATAAAATATATTTTAAAAAATATATATATACTAGAGGCCCGGTGCACAAAAATTTGTGCACTCGGGGGGGGGATCCCTCAGCCCAGCCTGTGCCCATTTGCAGTCCAGGACCCTTTGGGGGATGTCCACCTGTTGACTCCCCAGGGGATCAGGCCTAAGCTTGCAGTCAGACATTCTTCTGGCAGCCAGGGAGCCCTCGGGGGATGTCCAACTAAAGGCTTAGGCCCCCAAGGGAGCTGTGATGAGGAAGCTGGGGTGACAGAGGAGCCACTCTGTCCTGCCCAGCCACCCCAGGTCGGGTCACACACGGGACGCCGGGGTGGACCGACGGATCCCTGCTGCCCCAAATATATTTTTCCATCGATTTTTTTAGAGAGAATGAAAGGGGGAAGGGGATGGGGAGAAAGAAAGAAACATCAACATGAGAGGCACATCAATTGGTTGCCTACCACGTGCGCCCTGACCAGGGCCTGGTATTGAACAGCAACTGAGGTATGTGCCCCTGACTGGCAATTGAACCCACACCCCTTCGGTCTGAGGGCAGATGCTCTAACACACTGAGAAACCCGGCCAGGGCAATATTACACTTTTTATTTTTAAAAAGTTTTTAGTTGATTTATACATTTAGCCTATACTTTACTCAATAATAGTTTTAAAAAGCTTAAATGTCCTTCAGGGTGTATAAAAGATTGTATGATACATAAAATAGGTCAGTTTTTAAGATTATTTGGTTAAGCAAATGCAGGTAACAGTAAAGAACTTAATAGAATTCAGATTATGCATTCTGCTGTTCATATTTTGCTTTTATAGGCCATCTGTGTAGGACCAGAAAACATGCAGATAATGTATCCAGCTATATTTGACCAGTTACTGGCATTTGTAGAATTTTCCTGTAAACCTCCACAGTATGGACAACTGGAAACAAAGCACATTGCAAATGCAAAATATAATCAGGTAATTTACTCTAAGTTATATTTACTATATAAGATTTTATGGCTTATAAGTACAAGTCAGTTCTATTTAAGAGGAACTCTGATTATCTCAGAAGTTTTTCATTCACATATAAACTTTTATATGTCTGGTAACAGTTTTAGCCTAAAAGAAATACTATGTATAGAATCTTTTCTGTGTTTCTTTTTTTCTTGTTTATGATTTCCATTTCCCAAATGGTTCTCCAGGAAGTTTGGCCTTCCATGTTACGCTGTAGTACATCTTCTTCAAAGTTCCTTTCTTGGCTGCCCCAGCCCACTATAAAATGACTTCTAAATCCTTAAGCCTAATCTTTCCTAAAATAGATAACTACAATGCAGAATGAAAATATCTGTGTGATTAAATAAGAAGTCTACTACTGGTGTGAAATTTAGTTGGATTTTACATAGAAGATTTTTATAACCATAATTGGCAAATTTTAACTCTGTTTTGGCTTAGGAGAAAAGTAAATTTCTGAATGCATGCACATGCTGATTTTGTTCACACAACATGAAAATTATAATTTTACATGGTCCGAAAAGTAGTTTTAATGTGTATTAACTCTTTTCATTCTATTTGTCTTGCAACACAATGGAATCACAATAGATCCAACTATTTGCACCGGTGAGTTAAATTTCCTAAAATTGTCCTAACCTGTTGACAACAAAGTACATCTTTTCCAGTTCTTGATAGAATGCTCTATGTGCTTTTCTCAATAATTTTGATTTTTGCCTGGCTGAAAATTATTATCTCATGAAGTACATATCTCTTTGAAAACTTTGCATGTAATATAATCTGACATAAAACCAAGGCCTGAACTTTAAGACAAAGAAGCTTTCTGTTTGAAAGCAATACAATTTCATTTAATCTCATTTATTTTTAATTCCATGTGAAAATATTACTTTGTAGGCGGAATGGGTAGCCTTGAATTATGTACCGTTTGCTGAAAGGTCTTTGGAAGTTGTTGTGGATTTATACCAAAAAACAGCCTGTCACAAAGCAGTGGTGAATGAGAAAGTACTCCAGAATATCATTAAGGTATTTCTTTTAAAAAAAATGTTTATACTTTTATTTGATAATGACAGTATTATTGAAGTAACCCTTTAGATAATAATGTTTTATCATATATTGAAAATACAATTTATATTATTACTTTTAGTGACTTTTCTCCAGTGTTCATGGATAATACTTAGAAACCTGTTTATCTGAAGTATGAAGTTTTTAAAATGAAAACTATTAAGTGAATATGCATTAGATTTTTTGCAATTCCTAAATTTTGTCACATAAGAAAAATGAGTTGAGGGTCCTGTTTCTTAGGATGATACTTCTCATACTTTGATGTTGAACATTCAGGGAGAAATTCACAATTCAGCCCATTGATTTAATTTATCATGCACAATTTTAACAGTCATTTTTACTTTTCAATTAGAATAGATATACAATGTTATGTTAGTTTCCGGTGTTGACAATTATTTTAAAAATTCATCTCTTCTTGACTGTGTCCATTCCTCCAAAAGCTTATTTCTTGTTTTTTCCTCTGTCTCTCTCTGTCTTCCTCACCTTTCCCCTCTCTCTAAAATCAATAAAAACTTTTTTTTTAAGTGTTGTTACTTTTTCAGGGTCACTGGAGATAGGATTTAAAAGTATATTTTTCTAGGCAGTAGGATTTGAAAACTATAATGGAGAATTGGTCTTTCTAGAAAATAACATCCTTCTTTAAATGAAATCCCTATGCTATTATTTTTTTCTCTTATAATTTAAAAAAAATAAAGTTGTATGTACAAATTTTAATGAATACTTATCTTAAATTGTCTTTATTTTCACAGACCCTTAGGGTTCCTCTCAGTTTGAAGTATTCCTGCCCTTCTGAAAGCACATGGAAACTGGCAGTATCTTCTCTCCTCAAAGTTCTTTCTATTGGGTTACCGGTTGCCCGGCAGCATGCTTCTTCTGGAAAATTTGACAGTATGTGGCCAGAACTAGCCAATACTTTTGAAGACTTTCTTTTTACTAAAAGGTCAGTTAGGACAATCTTTAAAGAAGTGTATACTATGCCTGTAATTGCTTTAAAAACAGTATTTCTAATTATTCATTAAAGTAATTGATTATTGAGAATCATAGCTTATATACAAAGCACAGCTGGATTAGGCATTTATCCATTTAGTACATCATCTGTGAGCAATGGAGATTTTGTACTTTATAATTATTTCGGTAGTAAGATAGGAATCAATGTATATAAAAGCCTAAGCAATCGTCCGACTGTTAGACCATTGGACCGTTCGACCAGTAGCTATGACGCGCAAGACCACTGGGGGGCAGACGCTCAATGCACAGGCATGGAAATATGGAACAGACTGATGAATCTCAGAGGGAAGGGGGGAGGAGGGAGGGCGTGAAGAGATTAACCAAAGATCTTAGATGCATACTAGAGGCCAGGTGCATGGATTCGTGCACTGGTGGGGTCCCTCAGCCTGGCCTGTGGGGATCAGGCTGAAATGGGCCTGGTGCACAGATTCGTGCCCCGGTGGCCTGGCCTGCAGGGATTGGGCCGAAACCAGCAGTCCAGACATCCCCCAAGGGGTATCGGATTGCGAGAGGGCACAGGCCAGACCAAGGGACCCTGCCAGTGCATGAATCCATGCACTTGGCTTCTAGTCCAGTGGTTGGCAAGCTGCAGCCCCTTGAGTGTGGCTCTTCCCCAAAATACCACGTGCGGGCATGCACATACAGTGCGATTGAAACTTTGTGGCCACACTCAAGGGGCTAAAGAGCCGCATGTGGCTCATTAGCCACAGTTTGCCAACCACTGCTCTAGTCCTATCTAATATAGAGGAAATATGCTAATTGACTGCCCTGCCCTCAAAGATGGCGGCACCCACAGCCAATAAGGAGGGAATATGCTAATTGCTGCCATGCCCTCAAAGATGGCGGCGCCCACAGCCACAAGATGGCAGCGACCACAGCCGCAAGATGGCGGCACCCAATCCCCTCAGCCCCGCCAGGGCGGCAGGTGTGTGGCAAGGCCGGGCCTGCCCCCAGGTGGGCCCGGCCGTGCTATGCGCCTGCCTCCGGAGTCCCCCAGTCCCCTCAGCCCCCCAGCCGCCCGGAGCCGCCCGAGGCTCAAGTAACCAGGGCCGGCTGAGGCTTGCACTGCCGGCAGTGGTAGCAGCAGAGGTGTGATGGGGCATCGCCTTCCCCTGATCACCGGGTCAGCTCCCGCCCCTGAGGGCTCCTGCACTGTGAGAGGGGGCAGGCCAGGCTGAGGGACCCCCCTCCTGTGCATGAATTTTCATGCACCAGGCCTCTAGTCTGTATATAAGACTATGTGAATGCATCATAATTAAAGAACCATGGTTTTGACTTAATGAAGCCAAGAAGGTCCATTTTTTAAAACCATTTCCATTTGGCATTACACAAAGAAAGCAATTTTAGAAAAGCAGTGTTTTACCAGAATAAATATGATCAGTGGCAGTAATGATCAGCTCTTTAATATATTTAGGTTTGGCTGTTCCTAAACAATTAAAAACATAAATACAGTAGTCCCCCTTATCCACGGGGGTACATTCCAAGACTCCCTGAAACCACAGATAGTACCAACCCAATATACTATGTTTTGTCCTGTACATACATACCTAAGATAGAGTATAATTTATAAATTAGGCACATTAAGAGATTAACAATAGCTTGTAAGAAAAAAGAACAATTACAATAATATACTGAAATAAAAATTAGGTGAATAAGATTTTTTAAAAGATGGTAGGTTTGGCAAAGAAAAATGGAATTTTCATTGTGTGTTATTCAACTGAGGGCATAAGTTAAGGATGCTCTTTTGACCCCTCACTGAGAGTGGGATAATTGGAACACAGACTAAATATTTTGAATAAGGAATCTGCTGCTGTCCATCTAGAGCTGTACTATCCAATGCAGTAGTCACTAGCTGTGGTTAATTAAAATTTTTAACTAAGTAAAATTAAAAGTTCAGTTTAGTCTCACTAGCAAGGTTTCAAATTCTTATTGCCATATGTGACTAGTGGCTGCCATGTTGGACAGTGCAGATTATTGAACATTTCCATCCTCATAGAAAGTTCGTTTGGGCAACACTGATCTAAAATATGACATTTTACAATCAATGAACTTATGTAATAGCTGTGGATAGCCAGGTAGTCTTAAGTTTTACATCTAATTTTCCTTTTTTTTTTCTTCCTACAATCTAATTGTCTTTTGTACTGTGATAGTGAAATCCTATGACAATGGAAAATTTTCTATTTTATCCTTTCATCATTTTTAAAGCCTATAGAATGATAAACATAGCATACACAGCTATGTAACCTTATAAAATTATTAGCTTGTAATTATTTAAATAATGAATTTGAGGTACTTTGAGAAAAAAACTACATTATTACACTGATAATGCTCAGATGAATCCACAACAGAATGATTTAACTGAAGAGATTATGTTTTCTAATGTTGTTATTTAGTAAAAAAAAAATAGATATAAACAGAAACAGACTCATAGATACAGAGAACAAACTGATGGTTGCCAGATGGGCATGGAGTTAAGGAGCTGGTGAAAAAAGTGAAGAAATTAAGTACAAATTGGTAGTTACAAAATAGTCATGAGGATGTTAAGTACAGCGTAGAGCATATAGTTAATAATCTATAATAATAAAAGTGTAACATGCTAATTAGACTAGATGTCCTTCCGGACGACCTTCCGGACAAATCAGGGGCTACGAGGGAAGCCCGGGTCCCGGATGCCAGAGGGAAGCCAATGCCGGCAGCTGGGGAAAGGAAGGCCTACTCTTGCACGAATTTCGTGCATCGGGCCTCTAGTATTGTAATAACTATGAATAGTGCCAGGTGGGTAATACTAGAATTATGGGGGATCACTTTGTAAAGTATATAAATGTCTAAACACTATGCTATACACCTGAAACTAATCTATATATATAAAAGCTTAAGTGACCATCTGACCTTTTGACCGTCTGACTGGTAGCTCTGACATGCAGTGACCACCAGGGGGCAGATGCTCCAACCAGTAGCTATGATGCGCACTGACCACCATGGGGCAGACGCCCAACATAGGAGCTGCTGAGCTGTGGTGACTTGGCAGCTGCAGTTCTCAGGTGACAAACCCGGAACCAGAGAGGAGGGAGCCTGATTCCAGGGTGCGTCACCCAAGAACTGCCCTCTCGCAATCCGGGACCCCTCAGGGGATGTCAGAGAGCCGGTTTCAGCCTTATCCCTGCAGGCCAGGCCAAGGGACCCCACTGGTGCATGAATCCATGCACTGGGCCTCTAGTATAAAATAATATTGAATGTCAAGTTTAATTGAAAAATTAAAAAGAAAATGCCCTGCCCAGTTTTTCTTAGTGCTTAGGGCAGTGATGGCGAACCTTTTGAGCTCGGTGTGTCAGCAATTTGAAAAGCCCTAACTTAACTCTGGTGCTGTGTCACATATAGAAATTTTTTGATATTTGCAACCATAGGAAAACAAAGACTTATATTTTTGATATTTATTTTATATATTTCAATGCCTTTAACAAAGAAAAATCAACCAAAAAAATGAGTTCTCGTGTCACCTCTGACACATGTGTCATAGGTTCGCCATCACTGGCTTAGAGCATCATTTCTCAGACTGAAGAGTCTCGGGTTTGATTGCCAGTTAAGGGCACATACCTGGGTTGCTGGTTCAATCCCCATCCCTAATCCCGGTGAGGGCATGTGGGAAGCAACCAATCGATATGTCTCATTCACATCATCCCCCCCCCCCTCTCTCTCTCTCTCTCTCTCTGTCTCTTTCTATCTCTCTCTCTCTCTCTCTTGTTCTTTCCTCCCCTCTCTAAAAATCAATGGAAAAAATATTCTTGGGTGAGGATTAACTAACTAAATAAATAATTAAAAGTTGTAGAGTGCAGAGGGTTAACTTACATTTTTCCCTGTAAAAGCTTCTCTGATATTTCAGAATTCAAACTGACATATGATTCTAATTTCTGTTTTTGAAAATGGTCAGACTTTGTTTTGCTTTCTTATGTATTTTTCACTTCTAGAAATTTTGTTGATACCAATGCAAACATATTCTTTGTATTTGCAGGAAACAAATTATGTTTTTATCTTTAAAATAACACTGAAAATTTGAATTCCTTTGTGGATTCATTGCCCAAATCTTGATGTTAATTTATATAAAACGAATAGATTTATAAATTTAAACTTTTTCCCTTTTCCTCTAATTATCTGTCTGTGTATGCATGTTGCCTTAATAATAAACTGAATAAGCTTTTTTTTTTAATTGAAGTAACATTGGTAAATGGTAACATTGGTACATTATGTAAATTTCAGATGTACAACATTACAATTTGTTATCTATAAATAACATGTTCACCACCAAAAGTAGAGTTTCCACCTGTCAGAATACATTTGACCCTTAGTAACCATTTTGCCTCCCCCTCCACCTTCTTTCCCCTCTGATAACCACCAATCTGTTGTCCTTATCTTTAAGTTTGTTTTTGTTTGTTGTTTCTTTTTTTTCTTTACATTCTATATGAGTGAAATCATACAATTTTCTGTCTGACTTACTTTACTTAGCATAATACTCTCAAGTCCATCTGTGTCATAAAAGGCAATATTTCATCTTTTTTATGGCCAAGTAGTATTCAGGTGTGTGTGTGTGTGTGTGTGTTTGTGCGTGCGCACGTACCAAATCTTTAGTCATCTGTTGATGAACAGTTTATTTAGGTATCTGTTCTATAGTAAATAACGCTGCAATAAACATGGGGGTACATATATATTTTTGAATTTGTGTTTTCATAATCTTTTTTAATAGATATTTTTATTGATTTCAGAGAGGAAGGGAGAGAGATAGAGAGATAGAAACATCAATGATGAGAGAGAATCATTGATCAGCTACCTCCTGCATGCCCCACACTGGGGATCAAGCCCACAACTCAGGCATGTGCCCTGACTGGGAATCGAACCATGACCTGGTTCATCACTGAGCCACACCAGCTGGGCAGTATTCTTCAGACAAATACCTACAAGTGGAATAGCTGGATCATATGGTAGTTCTATTCCTAATTTCTTTTAGAAACCTCCATTACTGTTTTCCATAGTGATTGCACCAATATACAATCCCAGTATCCTATATAATAAAGTGGTAATATGCAAATTGACCATCACACCCTTGCACAAGATGGCTGCCCCGATGTGGTCAAAAGATGGCGGCCACAAGATGGTCGGCAGGGGAAGGCAGTTGTAGGCGATCAGGCCAGCCAGGAGGGCAGTTAGGGGTGACCAGGCCAGCAGGGGAAGGCAGTTGGGGGCGACTGGGCCAGCAGGGGAGCAATTAGGCATCGATCAGGATGGCAGGAGAGTGGTTAGGGCAGCCGTGGGCAAACTACGGCCCGCGGGCCGGATCCGGCCTGTTTGAAATGAATAAAACTAAAAAAAAAAAAGACCGTACCCTTTTATGTAATGATGTTTACTTTGAATTTATATTAGTTCACACAACACTCCATCCATGCTTTTGTTCCGGCCCTCCGGTCCAGTTTAAGAACCCATTGTGGCCCTCGAGTCAAAAAGTTTGCCCACCCCTGGGTTAGGACGTGATCAAGCTGGGAGGCAGAAGCGGTTAGGGGCAATCAGGCAGGCAGGCAGGCAAGCGGTTGGGAGCCAGCAGTCCCGGATTATGAGAGGGATATCTGAGGGGTCCCAGATTAGAGAGGGTGCAGACTGGGCTGAGGGAAATCCGTGCCCTCCCCCTCCCCCAGTGCATGAATTTCGTGCACTGGGCCTCTAGTCAAGGTATAAGTGTTCCCTTTTCTCCACATCCTCTCTAACACTTATTCCTTATCTTTTTGATAATAGCTATTTTAACAAATATGAGTTGATATCTCATTGTGGTTTTGATTTGTATTTCCCTAATAATTAGTGATATTGTACATCTTTTCATATATTTGTTGGCCATTTCTATGTCTTTCTTGGAAAAATGTCTGTTCAGATCCTCTGCTCATTGTTTTTAATCAGCTTGTTTTTTGTTGTTGAGTTGTTTGAGTTCATGATATATTTTGCATATTAACCCCTTATCAGAAATATCATTTGAAAATATCTTCTTCCATTTAGTTGTTTGCTCTTTTGTTTTGTTGATGTTTTCCTTTGCTGTGCAGAGGCTTTTAGTTTGTAGTTTTATTTGTTTATTTTTGTTATTGTTACCCTTGCTATTGAAGTCAAATCCACAAAAATGTTGCTAGCTGATGTCCAGGAGCTTAGCACCCATGTTGTATTCTATGTAGCATATATTTTCAGGTCTTACATCAGTCTTTCATCCATTTTGAGTCAATTTTTGTGTATGATGTAAGACATTTTCATTCTTTTACATGTGTTTGTCCAGTTTTCCCAGCACTATTTTATGAAGAGACTTTCCTTTCTTCATTGTATGTTCTTGGCTCTGTTGTTGTAATTTAGCTGTCTGTATATGTGTGTTTATTTCTGGGCTCTCAATTCTGTTCCATTGGTCTAGATGTCTGTTTTTCTGTCAATACCATGCTGTTTTGATTACTATTGCTTTGCAGACTAGTTTGAAAACAAGAGTATGATACTTCTGGCTTAGTTCTTTTTACTCAGGATTGTTTTGGCTATTTAGAGTCTTTTGTAGGTCCATACAAATTTGAGGATGTTTTTGTTCTATATCTGCGAAAAATGCCATGGAGATTTTGATAGGGATTTCATTGCGTCTGTAGATTGCTTTGGGTAATATGGGCATTTTTTTAATACATATTTTTACTGATTTTTCACAGAGAGGAAGGGAGAGGGATAGAGAGTTAGAAACATCGATGAGAGACATCGATCAGCTGCCTCCCACACACTCCCCAGTGGAAATGTGCCCACAACCAAGGTACATGCCCTTGACTGGAATCGAACCTAGGACCCTTGAGTCCACAGGCCGATGCTCTATCCACTGAGCCAAACTGGTTAGGGCAATATGGGCATTTTAACATTGTTAATTCTTCCAGTTCCTGAGCATGGGCTATCTTTCCATTTTTTATGTCGTCAATATTTTTCATTAACACATTGTATGCGGGAAACGTGTTTACACGTTTTACGTATTTATACGTTCTACCAGTGTAGTAGAGCGCGGGACACATATTAATACGTTTTTTATAGACTAGCAGTAGAATGCGGGTAACGTATAAATACGTAAACTAAAGTTATCGTAATTTTACTGAACGTTGCCATTTTCGCAAAAAATTAGCAAAAATGGCCCGCGCCACCTGTTAGCGCACGATAAAAACTACCCACAAACAATGTGTTTATATCTTTTATTTTCAGGGTACAGGACTTTCACCTCCTTTGTTAAATAATATTCTTTGGTATTTTATTCTTTTTGTTGCAATTGTAAGTGAGATTCTTGATTTCTCTTTCTGATAGTTTGCTAGTGTATAGAAACACAACAGATTTTTACATATTGATTTTATACCCCACAACTTTACTATATTCATTTACTATTCCTAATAGTTTTCGGTGTAGTCTTTAGGATTTTCTATATAAAATCATGGCATCCACAAATAGTTTTACTTCTTCTTTTCCAATTTGGATGCCTTTTATTTCTTTTATTGCCTAACTAGAGGCCCAGTGCACGAATTGGTGCACGGGTGGGGTCCGGCTGACCTGCCCCCGATCGTGAGTGGGGCCAGCTGGGGGGAAGGGCCATGGGCGGTTGGCCGGCCTGCCCCACCCCCTGGTCAAACTCCCAGTCTAGGGGACAATTTGCATATTAGCCTTTTATTATATAAGATTGCTCTAGCTAGGCCTTTCAATACTGTTTTGAACAAAAGTGGCAAGAGTGGGCATCTTCGTCCTATTCTTCATCTTAAAGAAAAAGCTTTCAGTTTTTCACCATTGCTATGATGTTAGCTCTAGGTTTGCCATATCTAACCTTTATTATGTTAAGGTACTTTACTTATACATTTTATTGAAAGTTTTTTTTGATAAATGGATGTTGAATCTTGTAAGATGTTTTTTCTACATCTAATGAAATGATCATATGATTTTTATCCTTCATTTTGTTAATGTGGTGTGTCATGTTGATTGATTTGCAGATATTGTACCATCCCTGCTTCTCTTGGAATAACTTGAACTTGATCATGGTGTGACATTTTTCTTCTAATAGCGTATTATCTTCATTTGCCTATACAAGTTTTGTTCCTTTCCTCCTCCCTTTTTATGTTTTTCTTGTCACAAATTATCCCTTTTTATAATGTATATTCACTATCAAATTGAAGTAGCTATTGTTATTTTTAATCCTCTTTTTCCCTTTAACCTTCATGCTATAATTGTCTAACACTCTAGTCTGTGATAGAGTTAGAATTTTCTGATTCTATCACCTTACTCAAAGTTTTGTATACTTCTGTGTTTTTTTAATTTACAGTAGAACAGCTCCCTTCAATATTTCTTACAAGCCAAGGATGTGGTGAACTCCTTCAGTATTTTCTTTGTTGTTTTTGTGTTTTTTTTGTCTGAGAAAGTCCTCATTTCTTCTTCATATCTGAAAGATAACTTGGCTGGTTATATGGTTGTCTGGCAGTTTTTATCTTTCACTATTTTGAGTATGTCGTTCCATTCTCTGACCTGTAAAGTTTCTGCTGAGAAATATGATGAGAGCCTGAAGGGGGTTACTTTATAAGTTACTGTCTTTTCTTCCCTGAATGTTTTAAGAATTCTTATTTTTATCATTGACTTTAGACAGTTTTAATATAACGTGTCTTGGAGACTAGAGGCTGGGTGCACAAAATTTGTGAACTGGGGAGGGGGGTGTCCCTCAGCCCAGCCTGCACCCTCTCCAATCTGGGACCCCTCGGGGGATGTCCACAGGGACCGGGCCTAAACCGGCAGTCGGACATCCCTCTCACAACCTGGAGCTGCTGGCTCCCAACAGCTTGCCTACCTGCCTGCCTGATTGCCCCTATCCACTTCTGCCTGCCAGCCTGATCATCCTCTAACCACTTCCCTGCCAGCCTGTCGATGCCTAACTGCTCCCCTGCCAGCCCAGTCGCCCCCAATTGCCTCCCCTGCTGGCCTGGTCGCCCCTAACTGCCCTCCCCTGTCAGCCTGGTCCCCCCTAACTGCCCTCTCCTACCAGCCAGGTTGCCCCTAACTGCCCTCCCCTGTCAGCCTGGTTGCCCTTAACTTCCCTCCCCTGCAGGCCTGGTTCCTCCCAACTGCTCTCCCTCCCCTGCAGGCTTGGTTGCCCCCAACTGCCCTCCCCTGCCAACCTGGTCTCCCCTAACTGCCCTCCCCTGCAGGCCTGGTTCCCCCCAACTGCCCTCCCTTCTCTGCAGGCTTGGTTGCCCCCAACTGCCCTCCCCTGCCAGCCTGGTGGCTCCTAACTGCCCTTCCCTGCAGGCCTGGTCACCCCCAACTGCCCTCTCCTGTTGGCCTGGTCGCCTACAACTTCCCTCCCTACTGGCCATCTTGTGCCCACATGGGGGCGTCCATCTTGTATGAGGGTGTGACAGTCAATTTGCATATTACATCTTTATTATATAGGATAATTAGATGTTCTGTTAGCGTCTTGTGCTTGTATGTCCAGTTCCTTCCCCAAAATTAAGTTCTTATCTATTAAATGGCTCTCTGTTCCCTATTCCTTCACTTCTCCTTCTGGGATACCCATTATCCTGTGTTGCCCATTCTAACAGACTCGGATAGCTTTGGTAGAGTTCTTTCATTTTTTACAAATCTTGGTTCTCTTCCACCTGAATTATTTTTAAATTTCTTCAAGCTCACTAATTTTCTCTTTCATATAGTCTGTTCTACTTCCAGTGCTTTCTAATGCATTCTTCATCTTATTTATTGAGTTCTTTAGCACTAGAATTTCTATTTCGTTCTTTTTTACTTTATTATTTTTAATATATTTTTATTGAGTTCAGAGAGGAAGGGTGGGGGAGAGAGAAAGAGACATCATTGATAAGAGAGAATCATTGATCGGCTGCCTCCTGCATGCCCCACACTGATTGAGCCTGCAACCCAGGCATATCCCCTTGACTGGAATTGAACCTGTGACACTCGCAGGCTGATGCTCTATCCACTGAGCAAAACCGGCTAGGGCTAGGTGTGTGTATTTTAATACCTGTAAAAGGTAAACCAAATAATACCATATATAGCAAAAATAGCCCTAAATACAAAATAATATACTATACCCCTAAACCTAAACATGATAATACTGTTTTTACATTTAAAATATAAAATAGAATAATTTAGGCTCAAACATCAAATAAGTCTAGGTTTGAATTGTGGCCTTTATTTATAGTGTGTTTTTTATCATATTACTAGCCATTCTAAGCTTCAGTTTCCTCTTCTGTCAGTTACATGATAATATTACTACATGTGGTTACTGTGGGAACATAGGAGATAATACAAATAAAGCTGTTAGTACAGTGTAGAGCTCCCTAGTTTTAGCTGTCATTATTGTAATAATCATTACCATCCTATTCTCAGCTATTTTTGAGTAATTAATATTTTATTATTCCATAAGATTAATATCATTTTACTACTCATTCTTAATAAGAGCCACAGGATCTAGAATTCACCTTGGTTCTCTCAGAACTATCCATTTCTTCTGATCTTGCTGGAATAATGTTCTGCTTTAGAAAGTCTGAATCAATCCTCCTCTTTTAAGATGTTGTCTATCCTTTATTGTAAAGATCTTTAATATATTGGATTTGTTACAAATTAATGATTAATGGAGAGTCTCTGAGTGAATAATTCAACAACTTGACCAAGGCTTTCTTAAGTCATTGGCAATATAAGGAAATTCCAGTATTGTCACAGTGGTAATTTTTGCTGTAGCCACAGATGATAATATCTTTACTTTTCCTTGTTTTTACAATTCTAATACTGAAAGTAGTGTAGTTCTATAGATTTTATTTAGTTCAGGATTGGGCCAAGTATTTTTGTAGCTGGAATTTTATGTTTGTAACTAATCGTTTATACTAATGACTTTAATTAAAAATACTGTTCTTTTAAATAAATGGTAATGTCCCAACCTGGGTGAAAATAAAATTTTTTCCATTTGTATTTTCAGAGAATATTTTACCTTTAAAAATCAAGTGTTTTGTTTTGTTTTTTTTAGCATACCTCCGGATAACCTTTCTATTCAAGAATTTCAAAGAAATGAAAGTATTGATGTTGAGGTGAGGAAGCTATTTAAAACATTTGTCTGTAACTATTTGTGCAAACCACATTGTAGAAATGTTAAAACTGTAAAATTGCTCAAAAAAATAAAGTGAAGTAATAGATTAAACTTAAACCAAGAGCATGAAAACTCTCAAAGAGGTGAAAGGTTAAATTTAAAGCATTGAAAATTTTTAAATGACTTTCTTATATTTGTTAGCTTTGCACTGAGTGTATGTTTTCTACTTAGGTGTGTCCATTTAATAATTTTAAAAGCAGTTTATTCAGTAAAATTCATTAGTTAGCAAGTATTTACTACAGTTTAATGAACAAATCAGATGTTTGTAGTTGAAATTGATCAACGAGTTGCTTAGATTTCTCTCATTTTTAACCATCCATAGATGACCTTTAGCATTCTTAAATGAGTTTTAAAAAATATATTTTGTTGAATATAAATGGAGTTTAAAGTAGTAGTTTTTGGTTGTGTGTGTGTGTGTGTGTGTGTGTGTGTGTGTTATTCTTTAAATAGGATAGGGAACTTTTAAGTAAATAAAATCAAATACTTTAAAGTGTACATAAAAAGCATAAGCATCATCAGATAGATACAAAATACTGCCTTTTGTCCAGTTACTATATTAAAAGTCTTGTAAACTTTAAAAATTTCTTCAAAAGGCAAAAATAGTATATGATGTATTAGAAGTAAGATCAACATTTAGTAAAATTGTTGCATAGTAAACAGTTTATAGTATTGACTACTTTGTGATAAAGTTATTTACTAAGACGGGGGAAGCTGACTAGTCATCCTCTATATTAACCTTAAAATGTTTGTGTACTTCTATTAAAGGAGATTCTTTACTTGCTTTTTTTTTTTTTTTTTTTTTTTTTTACATAAGATTTAAATCTTACATTACAAATTGTCATTTGAGTCAATCTTCTTCAAGAAAAAAATTGCATTTGAATTTGCCTCTATTGTTTTAGGTAGTTCAGCTTATCAGCACTGAGATACTACCTTATGCCAATTTTATTCCTAAGGAATTTGTTGGTCAGATAATGACCATGCTTAATAAGGGCTCAATACATTCTCAATCATCTTCATTTACAGGTATGTTATTTCAGTTATTTTTTTAAAATACTAATAAGTATTGAAATATTTTTGAAGAAGCTTAATGTAAAAATGTTAACTCCTATGATTGTGGTAAATGTAAATGAGTAAGGTAATTTTTATTAATGTGATTTAGAGCTTTAAGCTTTACGAGGGGGAAATGTGGTAAATATTGTGTGAATTATATGCAATGAATTAATTGCAAAACACTTAGGGAATCCACTTAAGTCTTTCAGGCTGACAGGTTTCCAGTTTTGTGAAGTCATGGATTATTGGGAGGTAATAAGTGTATATTCTGCCACTTAGTAGTTGGCTAACTTTTCTAAGTTTGAGTTTTGTCATCTGTAAAATGAAGATATTAATACCAACCTCTCTGGACTATAAATTTCAGAGTTAGTCCATTAAAAAAATAGATACCTTGACATTAAAGAAACTAACATTTAGTGAATACTACTTACTATGTATAGGGTTTTATGCCAGAATATTAATCCCGCTTCTCACAATATTTCTGTGAGGACAAGTTCCATCATATTATAGAAAGGAAAATGGGTTTTAAAAGCTTGAAAAAAATTGCCCACAATCTTAAGGCTGGTGGCCAAAATTCATTCTTAAAAAGAACTACATGCTCCTTTTGATTATATCATGCTGCCTTACTGGGAGATGATATATAAGTTGCCTTTTGCTGTTATTTCTCTTCTAAACCTGTGCTTAAATGTTAAATGTAACAGTGGCATCATTTTTCTGTGAAATGATTAAAAAATTGCCAAAACCGGTTTGGCTCAGTGGATAGAGCATCGGCCTGCGGACTGAGGGGTCCTAGGTTCGATTCCGGTCAGGGGCATGTACCTGGGTTGCGGGCACATCCCCAGTGGGGGATGTGCAGGAGGCGGCTGATCGGTGTTTCTCTCTCATCGATGTTTCTGACTCTCTATCTCTCTCCCTTCCTCTCTGTAAAAAATCAATAAAATATATTAAAAAAAAATAGTAAAAATGTGCCATGAATATCTATCCTTAATCCCCAGAATTTACCAGAGCCATGACTAACTTCTACTAAGCTGAACACTTTAAAGAGCATATATGTATGCAGCTTGACCACTAGATGTCTCTCATGTTGCTTACTTCACAAACCAGTTTTTTTGTCCTAGCCCAGACAGTTTTAAAAACTGATCTGTTCATACACATGAGAACCTCAGAGAAAAAATCTTAAAGTTCATTTATCTTAATGTGATCACTTTTATTATTGAGTGCATAAAAATTGTAGATACATTTTTATAAAATACACATTAAGAACAATCTTTATAATCACTAGATACAAATATACTAGGCTAAATATGGACTACTGAGTTGCAATGTATGCTTTTTTAGTAGTTTTCTCATGATATCTCTTGCCGTTTATACTATTTTTAAAAATTCTTTTTTATTTTTATTGATTTCAGAGAGAGGAAGGGAAAGGGAGAGCAAGATAAAACATCAGTGATGAGAGAAAATCATTGATCGGCTGCCTCCTGCACATCCCTTACTGGGGATTGAGCCTGCAACCCAGGCATGTGCCCTGACTGGGAACTGAAGTGGTTCTCAACCTTCCTAATGCCGCGACCCTTTAATACAGTTCCTCATGTTGTGGTGACCCCCAACCATAAAATTATTTTCGTTGCTACTTTATAACTGTAATTTTGCTACTATTATGAATCGTAATGTAAATATCTGATATGCAGGATGTATTTTCAGAGGTCGTGACCCACAGGTTGAGAACCGCTTTTCATGGGTTGAAGCTTAGTCACTGAGCCATACCAGCTGGGTCCATTTATACTATTAAATGTATCTGATAAGGTACATGGACATTCTTCCAATGACTGCCATAGGAAACAGACTTCTCAGCTTTGCCCTTGAGTGTTCCTTAAACACATATACTGCTCTTTCTTGCTAAATAAGACCAATCTGTAAACACAGAGGATCCACTGATCGTTTTTGGTCTTCTGCTCTTAAGTATGATCTGACAGGCAAAGCTCACAGACATTTGAGGAAATTCTTCAACATGAAAGAGAAAGACCAAAACAAATGAAGGAGGGTCAAAAGAAACTGGGAGGAAAGAGGTAATGCGGAGTCATAGAAAACATTTTTTTTTAAAGAAAAGCACAATTATTGTAATTAGGATGCTCAGAGAGATAAGTGCTTTTACATCCATGAAACAAGAAAAATGTTATTAAAAGGGAACGATTAGAACATTAAAAGAGGCCATAGAAACTAAAATGTTGTGGCTGAAATAACAAGTTCAATGAAGGGTTGGAAGAAAAATTAATGAAATAACCTAAAAAGTATAGCAAAGACAAAAAAGAAGAAATAAATAAAATGAATAAAGAGGCCTAACATCTGACAATCGGTCTTCCATAAAGAGAACAGAGAAAAGCTAGGAGAGAAAATTCTCAAACAATTTGAAATAAATCTCCAGATTAAAAATGGTCATTCAAGACCCAGAACAGTGAAAGAAAAAGGACCCACAGTAAAGCATGTCATCATGAAATATCAAAACATTCGGTAATAAAGAGAAGTTCCTAAAAGATTTCAGAAAGAAAAGTAAAAAGTTCCACCTAAAAGAGTTGTATGAAAATGACACATGGGAGCCTGGGCCGGTGGTTCAGTGGTTAGAGCATCAGCCCAAGCACCAAATGTTCTCAGGTTTGATTCCCAGTCAAGGGTACGTGGGTTTGCTCCCCTGGTCCAGTTGGGGTGTGTGCAGGAGGCAACCAATCAATGTGCCTCTCCCACATTCAGGGGAAAAATCATATATATAAATTTGCTAAGAGTTGTATTTAACCTTTTATTAACCATCAAAAATTATTTTACAGAAGCAGAGATTGATATTCGTTTGAGAGAAGAATTTTCTAAAATGTGTTTTGAAACATTGCTCCAGTTTTCCTTCAGTAATAAAGTCACAACGCCTCAAGAAGGCTACATCTCACGAATGGCACTCTCAGTGCTTTTAAAGAGGTCTCAAGATGTACTACATCGCTATATAGAGGATGAAAGATTAAGTGGTAAATGCCCTCTTCCAAGGTATATATTTTATTAAAGAAGGAAATATGCTATTATAGTTATTCATAATTTAAAAAAACCTCTGAAAAGTGTTTTCATAAGTGATCTGAACTTCACCTGAGGCTGTTTATAATTTGATGTTTTCCATACAATCTAAATGTTCATAAGTTTTGCTGCTGATATACTAATGTTTTATTAAGGGACGCTTTTTCAGTACCAACTTACCTTTATGAATTTGAAAAACAAAATTGAATTCTGAAAGTTTTTTTTCTTCTAAAGGATTTCTGAATAAGGGCTTATAAATCTACATGAGCACATGATTGTAGATCTCTCTGGAGAGAGAATAATAAATTATGCTCTTACTTTGGTTTATAGTTATTTCTAGGTTTCTCTGTAAGTCAGCTAGCCATATCTTAGATCTTCTTTTATCTAATTTGCTTATTTAAGTCCTTGTACCTAAACTGATTTATTTCTCATTTAGCCATACTATTATAGTGGAGGGGTCTCAGGGGCTTTCTGTTAAGCTCAGGCTAATCAAAGTCGGAGTATATGATCAAAAGTCATAAAAAAAATTGCATTCATAAATTAGGGCTGTATTGCCAGCTACTTTTTGATGGGGAAGTTAGAGTTTAAGGCAAAGCAAATGAAGTAAGTAAAATAATATTGGAAGATGAAGTTATTAAAGTTAGGAAAGAGGAAATGTGGGCCCCATTTCCTAAGGTAGTATTAGAGAGGTAAATCACTAGTCCTAAATCTTTGTGCACATTCTTATTTACTTATAATAAATTTTTGGAGTTAGAAATTACCTGTCAAAAGATAGACATTTTAGAAGCTTTTGATATGTATTACAAATTGCCTACCAGAGATTTCTACCAATTTACATTCTCTGAGGAGTATATGAATGTCCTTTTCTTCAATGTTTAGCATTTTAGTATTATTTGCCAGTTTATTATTTATCTTCTTTTTCAAATTTGATGAATGAAAAAGTCACATAGTAATTTGCTGTACTATTTTTGAATTATCAATCCTTCTTAGCCATTGTATTTCTTTTAGGATTCACTGTATTTTTAATTTATAGGGCATAAAAATTATACCTCCCCATATTCAGATTTATATAGCTATGCCCTTTATATACAACCAGAGGCCCAGTGCACAAATTTGTGCATGGTGGGGTCCTTTGGCCTGGCCAGCGATTGGGGCAGATTGTGGCCAGCCGGCTGCAGGGAGGGACCACGGGAGATGGTCAGCTACGGGAGGTTGCCGGCTGTGGGAGGTTGACTGTGGGAGCGCACTGACCACCAGGGGGCAGCTCCTGCATTGAGGGTCTGCCCCCTGGGGGTCAGCGCTCATCATCGTGACCATTCTACTACTGGTCGTTTGGTCGCTTAGGCTTTTATATATATAGACTAGTGGCCCAGTGCATGAAATTCATGCGGGGGGGGGGTGTGTCCCTCAGCCCAGCCTTTACTCTCTCCAATCGGGGACCCTTTCGGGGATGTCCGACTGCCGGTTTAGGCCCGATCCCTATAGGATCCCTGTAGGATTGGGCCTAAACCGGCAGTCGGACATCCCTCTCGCAATCTGGGACCACTGACTCCTAATGGCTCACCTGCCTGCCTGCCTGATTGCCCCTAACTCCTCTGCCTGCCTGCCTGATATAGCCCCTAACCTCTCTGCTTGCCTGCCTGATCGTCCCTAACTGCCTCTGCCTGCCTGCCTGATCACCCCCAACTGCCCTCCCCTGCCGATCTGATCTCGCCCCCAACTGCTCTCCCCTGCCGGCCTGATCTTGCCTCCAACTGCCTCTGCCTGCCTGATCGCCCCTAACTTCCCTCCCCTGCCAGCCTGGTTGCCCCCAATGGCCCTCTCTGCCTCGACCCCCACCACCATGGCTTTGTCCGGAAAGAAGTTGGACGTCCAAAAGATGGCCGGTCAACCCAGTCTAATTAGCATATTACCCTTTTATTAGTATAGATAGATTATATAGGATAGGATTTCTTAAATGGGGGAGGGGAAGGCCTTTTTCATCAGGAGGAGATGCTCTTAGCAGACAAAAATACATAATCCCTATATCTGGACTGATAGCCAGCCATATGCACTATACTGCCAAACCAGTCATTAAAAAAATTGAACTGCTTTCTTACACCTTACACCAAACAGCTGTTGCCCTTAAAACCCCTCCTCAGCCCCCACCTTAGGTTTTGCCTTCGCAGTTCACCCAGATTAGGTTCTGATTGGACAGTTTCTATGCCAGTCAGTGTCAAAAGCTCCGCCTCCTAGGCAGCCATTGGCTCCTCACAGTTCACCCAGAATTGGTTCTGATTGATGGGTTTCTATGCCAGTCAGCGTCAAAAGCTCCACTTCCTAGGCAGCCATTGGCTCCTCACACTTCACCCAGATTTGGTTCTTATTGGTCAGTTTCTATGCCTGTCAACGTCTCTGGGCTTATCTCCATGCCTGATCAGAGAGGCGGGGCTGCTGGCAAAGCCCAGAGAGAAAGAGAGAGGCAATGGCTAATCAACAGCTGCCATAGAGGCTGCAGATCAGACCCTGCCTCTCGCTCCGGGCCTCTCTCTGGGCCTGATCTGCAGCCCCCTCGGCAGTCAGTTGCTGGGTCGCCACACCCGCAGCAGCGGCAGTCATCATGTCAACCCAGCACTGACCGCAGGACTAACTTCCAGTCAGTTGTGATTTTTGTTGTTACAGTCCCTGGGTTTTTATATATTAGGACTAGAGGCCCGGCACACAAAAATTTGTGCACTCGTTGTTGGGGGCGGTCCCTCAGCCCGGCCTGTGCCCTCTCGCAGTCTGGGACCCCTCGGGAGATAATGCCCTGCTGGCTTAGGCCTGCTCCCGGGTGGCAGAGGGCAGGCCCAATCCCTAGGTACAGCCCCTGGTCGGGCTCAGAGCAGGGCCGATTGGGGAGTTGGGGTGCCGCCCCCTGTCATGCACAGAGCAGGGCAGATCGGGAGGTTGCGATGCCACCCTCAGTCACGCTCAGGGTAGGGCCGATTGGGGGGTTGGGGCACCGCCCCCTGTCACACTTAAGGCAGGGTCGATGGGGAGGTTGTGGCACCACCCCCTGTCATGCACAGAGCAGGGCCCATCAAGGGGGTTGGGGCTCCGTACCCTGTCAAGCACAGAGCAGGGTCAATCAGGGGATTGGGGAGCTCCCCCCTGTCATGCACAGAGCAGGGTCGATCAGGGGGTTGAGGAGCTCCCCCCTGTCACTCACAGAGTAGGGCCGATAGGGGAGTTAGGGCACCGCCCCCTGTCACACTCAGGGCAGGGTGGAACAGGGGGTTGGGGCAATGCCACTGTCACACTCAGGGCAGGGCCAATGGGGAGGTTATGGCTCTACCCCGTCACACCCAGAGCAGGGCCTGTGGGGAGGGGGGGTTGGGGCACCGCACCCTGTCACACACAGAGCAGGGCCGATCAGGGGGTTGAGGCGCCACACCCTGTCACACACAGAGCCGCAGGGCGATCAGGGGGTTGGGGAGCTCCCCCCTATCAGGCACAGAGCAGGGCTGATCAGGGGGTTAGGGCGCCTTCCCCTGTCACGAACAGAGCAGGGCCGATAGGTAGGTTGTGGCCCCATCCCCTGTCACACACAGAGCCGCGGGTGATCAGGGGGTTTGGACACTGCCCCCTGTCACACTGATCCCGGTGCCGGGAGGCCTCTCGGCTCCGCTGATCCTGGTGCTGGGAGACCTCGCGGCTCCGCTGATCCCGGTGCTGGGAGGCATATTACCCTTTTACTATATAGGATAGAGGCCTGGTGCATGGGTGGGGCTGGTTGGTTTGCTCTGAAGGGTGTCCTGGATCAGGGTGGGGGTCCCCACTGGGGTGCCTGGCCAGCCTGGGTGAGGAGATGATGGCTGTTTGCAGCTGGTCACACACCCTTCAGGGTGGGGGTCCCCACTGGGGTGCCTGGCCAGTCTGGGTGAGGGGCTGAGGGCTATTTTCAGGCCGACTGAAGCTCCCAACTTCTCCTTTTTTTTCTTTTTTCTTTTTTATTCTGGGCCAGCTTTAGCTCTGGCTCCAGCTCTGAGGCCTCTGCTGCTGAAAGAAGGTATCTGGTTTGTTTGGGTTCTATAATCGAAACAATCTATAACTCCAGTTCTGAGATACCACTCGCTGAAAGCAGGTTTCTGGGGTTTTGTTTAGCTTCTATATTTGTTACAATGTTTCTTAAACTGCAAGCTCAGAGGCCCGGCAAGGCAGGCGGGGAGCGTTGCAGTCCTCCGTCACTGAAGCAAGCAAGCCTCATGTTAGTTTCAAGCTGTCTGGCTGCCGGCCGCCATCTTGGCTGGCAGTTAATTTGCATATCTCGCTGATTAGCCAACGGGAAGGGTAGCGGTTGTACGCCAATTACCATGTTTCTCTTTCATTAGATAGGATAGCATTCCAAAGACAGGTATTAGTAACGTGTTTATAGTCATCATTGAAATTTATTCATCAAAATTGATCTCTGAAATACTTTGGAGAGCAGTATTAAAGTTGCTTTGTTTGGACTGTTTTTATTTATTAAATTACAACCTTATTTGGTTTCAAAATTAACTTGCCCTTCATTTTTAAATATTTTGTGTTTATTCTATTACTTTTCAATTGAATATTAGTTATATATTAGGAAAATCTTATCTGTAGAATGAAAACACAGACTCATACCTGGAATCGGGTTGGGGTGCTGTTTATACTATAGCAGAAGAGCTTTATTTCATAGGGAGAAAGAAGGGAATCAAGCTACTCTTGTGCCATGAAGTGTTACGTTCTATCATATTATGTTTGATGCAGTTACCATTACATTTTTTTCTAAAAAGCTGCATTGCAACAGGATAAAATACTTCAGTGCTTACAAAGGGTGGCTTTAAATAGTACCTTGTCATATATTAGGAAAATCTTATCTGTAGAATGAAAACACAGACTCATACCAGGAATCGGGTTGGGGTGCTGTTTATACTATAGTAGAAGAGCTTTATTTCATAGGGAGAAAGAAGGGATGCAAGCTACTCTTGTTGATCCTTTGCTGCAAGTTCATTCTTTATTGCTGATGTCTCCAAATAGTGCCATCTTAGGACTGATTTTGAGTATGTTATTTGTTGTATTGGAACGTTAACTATGCATTATTGTAATTTTAAACTTTTAACAGCATGATAAAATATGTGCTAGGAGGTAATAGTAGTCTATATTTCCATTTAATCTTTGGCAAATCCTTTCTAGTACTAATTAGTTAAAATAAATACACCTTTCACAGAGAAGTTTTAAAAGCACATATTATAAAATGTTTTAATTTTAAGTAGTTACATGAAATTGCTTACAAATAAATTTAGATTTGCACGAGTAGATTGCCTCTCCCCCTTTTTTAAATTGATAACTAATGGTAAGAACTATATATCTTACTAGAGGCCCGGTGCACGAAAATTCATGCACTTTGGGGGGTCCCTCCGTCCAGCCTGTGCACTCTTGCAGTCCAGGACCTCTCACAGGATGTCTGACTGATGGCTTAAACACAGTAAAAAACACACATGCATATGTTAAAATCTTAATGGAAATAATTTCTCATTTCTTTTTTAGGCAACAAGTAACAGAAATCATATTTGTTTTAAAAGCAGTTAGTACTCTCATTGATTCACTTAAGAAAACTCAGCCTGAGAATGGTAAGTGCTTAGAAACTCAGTTATTCTAAACTCATAACGTTTATCTTCTATTTGTAATGTACTTTTGTATTATTATTAAGTTAACTGAATTTTAGGAACATAACAGCTATTAGACTTTCTTTTCTCTGGTCTTTATGACAGTTAAGCATCAGCCCATTAAGATGTCAATTAAGTAAAATTTATTCTTAATGTTTTGTCTTCATGTTAAAACAACTATTTGGCTGACTTTTTTTTTTTTTAAAGTAAATTGGTCTGAATTCAGGGTGTTGTATGGACAATTCATATTTTGTGTATTTTTAGTATATAACATCATTGACTTTTTCTGGTATGGGGAAGCTTCTATTCTGCATTTGTACTGATTTACTGTAGATATATCAACTGTATAAATAACTATGAATCATTTTTATAGTCCTTTCTCATTTATTTTCCCTTTCTGTTACTTATTCCTGTCCAATCTGTTCTTCACATTATGGCCAGAAATGACTTTTCCAAAAATATATTCAACCATTTATTTTCCCATCCTTGTAAAACAAAACAAAAAAATCTTTTTTACTCATTATCTACCAAGTGTGTCAAGAGTACTGTCTGACTATTCTATTCATGCTTGATTTCCCACTAGACCTCATACACCCTACTCTCCCACCAAATTAAAATTCTATCTACCCAAGTATTTCCAACCCTTTGCTTATTTCATCCTCCTGCCTACATCCACCTAATTCAAATACCACTCCTCTTTTAAGCCTGTTTTTAATCCTTAAAGGTCAATGATATATTTTTCTTGTTGAATTCCTAGCTCTTTTATGTGTACCTTTGCATTAAAGCACCCTATTTGTGTTATAGTTGTACATGTACATGACTCACTCCCCTTAAATTGTAAAGTTCTTAAGAGGCTTTTTGGGCCTTGTTTTGTTCTATTTTGAATCCTCTACAGTAGTGGTTCTTAACCTTCCTAATGCAGCGACCCTTTAATACAGTTCCTCATGTTGTGGTGACCCTCAATTTCATTGTTACAAATTGAACATAATTAAAGCATAGTGATTAATCACAAAAACAATATGTAATTATATATGTGTTTTCCGATGGTCTTAGGCGACCCCTGTGAAAGGGTCGTTAGACCCCCAAAGGGGTCGCGACCCACAGGTTGCGAACTGCTGCTCTACAGCATTGTTACTCAAAGTCTGGTTTGTTGGACCAGCCACTGCTCTTAAGAGTTTGTTACTGATCCAGGACAAGGTAAAGAGCTGGCACCAGACTATAAGTCAATTGTGTCACTAAACACACTCTCATTCAGCTGACATTTTTTTATACAACTAGACTTTGTTAAATAAGGAAGTGTGTTGGTTTACATTCTGGCACCTTAGATGACTGGCACTTTAAACAGCATTTCTTTTACTAACCAAGAAAAAAGGAAGTCCCTAATAAATGATTCATAGAATATTTGTTCCTTTCAGTTATTATATAATTAAAATAAATACATTTTTTTGTTTTTAAATCTACTTATTGGTACTTGGGCCTAAAAAGGGTGAGTACTATGTGAACTCTTAAGAGTCAATAATAGACTTATATTTATTCAATCCAAAGGGAGGTGTGGAATTTTGGGGAAAAATCCTGGAGCAATGTCTTAAATTTATCTCAAGTTCAAATTTAAGTTTTTCTAAAAAGAAATATTCTGGCTAATTTTTCAGAGAGGGAAACCATGCATTGATTTTTCTAGAAGTCAGTCAGTAAAATCTTCATTAGATCATAGGATAGAATTAGATCCTTAAAAATATATTATACTTAAGACATAAACAGGAAATTCTCTGTTTCCCATGTTACTGCTATAGATATATTACATATAACCAGTATATTTCAATGTATAGTATTTGCATTCTTTTGTATGCTCTTTAGACAGCTATCAATAATTTAATGAGAATTTGTTTAAAGAAAGAAAGGGGAAGGAAGACTCAGCAACCTTTAAAAAAAAACAAACAAAGCCAATGGGCCGTAGATAGGGCAGTATAATTATTAATGTTAAAAATTGTTTAAGAGAGTTGGAATTATGCCTCTAGACATATGAAGTGAAGTTTAATTTAAATGTAACCATAAATGATGATTATTATATTATAACATATTAAAAAGGTATAATAAGCTTCATTAGGAAACAGAAAAAAAGAAGATAACTTAGAAAAAGCCAGGCTTTCTCAGCAGAAATATGTTGGACTGCTCATGACCAGTTCAAAATTAATTCAGAAGGATAGCTACACGGTTTGGAACCGATGTATACTTTACATGTGTTTAGCACATTGGTTATTTGTTATAGGGTTTTCTAGTGGGAGAGGAGGCATTTATTGGACTTATTTTTAGTTTGAAATAATTTTATTTTTATCATTTACCTTGATCTTTATTTAAAAATTTGAGCTGGTAGTAAACATACGCACATGGTTCAAATGTACAAAAAGATATATACAGTGTGGGGCAAAAGTAGGTTTATAGTTGTTTATACGGAACATAGTGCAATAAATAATAGCACAATAATAAACTCTGCTTCTGGTACTTACAACTGTAAGTTTACTTTTACCCCACCCTGTATATAAAGGGAAAAGTTTTAAGATCTTTCCCCTGTTCTATGTCTACCCAGTTCTTACCTCACCATAGGCATTCACTTTTATTAGTTTTTTATTTATTTATTTATTTTTTTAAATGTTTCCTTCAATAACTTTATTCTTTAAAAATATATAAATAAATAAGACAGTTCCACTTCTTAGTATGACATTCAAGACGACGACATTGCTATCACCTAAACTACTAGAATGCCTCAATCTTATTAGTTTTTTAATCCTTCCACAAGTTTATGTAAATACAAAATAATATACTTCACTATGCCCCCAGTTTTTAGCACAAATGAATGTGTATCATATTATTATCTACTGTTCTGGACACTTTTTGCCCCCACTTTATAAAATACCATGAAGAATCTTTCATATCAATACATATAGCTTTTTCTTTTTTTTGATAGTTAAGTCCAAAGTGCTCACCAATATCTGTGGTGAGTTTTTAAAAAATATTTTAATTTAAGAAATTTGAGTAGCTTTCCCTGAGTTTAAGATGTTATCTTAAATAATGTATTTTTGTATTTTCCTGTAATAAACAGGGCAATCTAGGTAAGTTTCGATATATGCAACCTTGTTCCCTCCAAATTTTTTTTTTTAAATATATATATTTTATTGATTTTTTACAGAGAGGAAGGGAGAGGGATAGAGAGAAACATCGATGAGAGAGAAACATCAATCAGCTGCCTCCTGCATACTCCCTACTGGGTATTGCATTTCTTTTACTAACCAAGAAAAAAGGAAGTCCCTAATAAATGATTCATAGAATATTTGTTCCTTTCAGTTATTATATAATTAAAATAAATACATTTTTTTGTTTTTAAATCTACTTATTGGTACTTGGGCCTAAAAAGGGTGAGTACTATGTGAACTCTTAAGAGTCAATAATAGACTTATATTTATTCAATCCAAAGGGAGGTGTGGAATGGGTATGTGCCCGCAACCAAGGTACATGCCCTTGACCGGACTTGAACCTGGGACTCTTCAATCCACAGGCCAATGCTCTGTCCACTGAGCCAAACCAGTCAGGCTCCAAATTTTTATCTGAGTAAAATACAAATAAAATTTATCATCTTAACCATTATTAAGTATATGTATAGTTCAGTATTATTAAATACTAGAGGCCTTGTGCACAGATTCGTGCACGGGTGGGGTCCGGCCAGCCTGCCCAGATCAGGGTGGGGGAGGCTGGCCAGGGGTGGGGCCAGCCAGGGGGAGAGGCCGTGGGCAGTTTGCTGGCTGGCCCCACCCCCTAGTCGAACTTCCAGTTGAGGGGACAATTTGCATATTAGGCTTTTATTATATAGGATATTCATAATATTGTGCAACTATCATCACCATCCATCTCCATAACTTTTCATCTTGTAACTGACACTTTATACTCCTTAAACAGTAACTCCCCATTCACTATTCTTCCCAACCCCTGGCAGCAATAAGCCTACTTTATGTCTCAATGACTTTACTCTGAATAGCTCATATAAGTTGAATTACACAGTATTTGTCTTTTTGTGACTCGCTTATTTCACTTAGCATAATGTCATCAAGGTTCATCCATATTATCTACACTAATAAAAAAGAGAAAAATGGTAATTGGCGTACGGCGCTACCCTTTTCATTGGCTAATCAGGGCTATATGCAAATTAACTGCCAACTAAGATGGCCGTTAACTGCCAACAAAGATGGCAGCTAATTTGCATATGTAGGCACAATGCAAAAGGGAGGCGAAAGGGAAAGCAGGAAGAAGCCCCCTGCCACTGACAGTGATCGGAAACCCAGGGGGGAGCTAAGAGGTGGGGGGCAGGGCAAAGGCGGCCCCAGGGGATTGGAGGGATATGATGGTCCCCTTGCCCAGGCCTGAAGCCTGGGTCAGAGGTGTCAGGCTTGGGCGGGGGGTGGAGCAAGTGATCAGAGGGAGATGGGGGTCCCCTGCCCAGGCATGATTCCTGGGCCAGAGGCCTCAGGCCTGGGCAGGGGTCAGAGCCAGTGATCGGGGGGAGATGGGGGTCCCCTGTCCAAGCCTGACACCTCTGGCAGAGGCGTCAGGCCTGGGCAAGGGGCCGATCAGGCGATCGGAGGGTGATGGGGGTCTACGCCTCTGGCCGAGGCATCAGGCCTGGGCAAGGGGCAAAGCCAGCAATCGGAGGGGTCTGGGGGTCCCCTGCCCAGGCCTGACGCCTGGGCCAGAGGCATCAGGCCTGGGCTGGGGGCAGAACCAGTGCTGGGGGGAAATGAGGGTCCCCTGCCCAGGCCTGACGCCTCTGTCAGAGGCGTCAGTCCTGGGCAAGGGGCCGATCCTGCGATTGGAGGGTGATGGGGGTCAACGCCTGAGGGCTCCCAGTATGTGAGAGGGGGCAGGCTGGGCTGAGGGACACTCCCCCCCCCCCACCCAGTGCACGAATTTCGTGCACCAGGCCCCTAGTCTATATATATAAAAAGCCAGCGACCAGAACACTGTAATGATCAGAACGACTGGTCGCTTTGATGCCCACTGTGGCCAGCAAACCAGCCAGATCAGGGGGTGGGCCAGCCGGCCAACCTCCCACAGTCCCTCACCCCAGCCGACCCCGCCCCTGATTGCCCCCCCACCCCAATAGGGGATGGGGCCCGCCAGCCAACCTCCTGCAGCCCCTCCCCCCAGTCAGCCCCACCCCAGATGGGCCCCCACCACCCTGATTGGCCCACAGCCCCTTCCCCCAGCAGGCCACGCCCCTTATTACCCTCCCACTCCAATATGGGACAGGCCAGCTGGCCAACCCCCTGCAGCCCCTCCCCCCACCCGGCCCCACCCCAGATTGCCCCCCCCCACCCCAATCAGGGGCAGGGCCGGCTGGCCAACCACCTGTGGCCCCTCCCGTTGGCCGGCCCTGCCCCCAATCAGCTCACCACCCTGATCAGCCCGTGGCCGCTCCCCCCAGCCAGCTCTGCCCCTCACACCAATTGGGGATGGGGCTGGCCGGCCAACCTCCCACAGCCCCTCCCCAGCTACTGGCCCCCAATCAGGCCCCCTAATTGGGGGTGGGGCTCACCGGCCAATCAACTGTAGCCCCTCCCCCCAGCTGGCCTGGCCCCAATCAGGTCCCGATCAGGGGCGGGCCAGCTGACCAACCTCCTGTCTCCTCCTCACAACAGGCCCAGCTCCCATCTGCCTTGATTGGGGCCAGGCCGGCCGGACCCCACCCATGCACAAATTCGTGCACTGGGCCTCTAGTAGTATATAGTAAACGCTTGATTTTGTGGACCTCAATTTAACAGACTTCAGATTTAATGGACAAAATTTCTGGTCCGTATGTCATGTGAAAATTAACACCCTGTTAATTTTAAAATGCTTTTAACCAAGATTTGTTTATAATTAAATTAAGAAGTTATTTTTTGTTGTTATAAATTCACTGTTATTTTAAACAAATTTTAACCAATAGAGCATATGTTGGAAAAAACACTAGTAATTTCACCGCCATATATAAATATTACATATCCATAACTATAGTCTATTTTAAATCCAATAGTGACTGTAAACAATGTTCTTTGAATGATTAGCACATGATCACAAAGCATCTCATTTGGTAATTGGTTCTGTTGAGTGGCATGACTTTCTGCAGCAGTTCTTTAAAAATATATTTTCATTGATTTCAGAGAGGAAGGGAGAGGGAGAGAGAGACAGAAACATCAGTGATGAGAGAGAATCATTGATCTGCTGTCTCCTGCACATCCCCTACTGGGGTTTGAGTCTGCAACCTGGACATATGCCCTTGACTGGAATTGAACCCGGCAACGCTGTATCCACTGAGCCAAACCAGATAGGGCCTGCAGCAGTTTTAATGTGTGCTAGCCTATGTTCAGACGTGTGCTAAGCCACGCCCTAGCCGTGTGCATTTGTTTGCTGGCGGTGACTGGTGAATGCACACATTTACTAAACCTATTCAGTATAAATTTAAAATAGCAGTAACACATATAGAAAACTTTTCTGTGAAATTAAACTTTTTATACATACTTAATTTTAACTATACAAACATGTCTATATAAGTAAAAACAGGTAAACTACTTTGTCAATTTTTGTAACATATGCATTCGGAAATTACAAACTAATTGGGATATAACACTTTTGTCCATTCACTAAATGTCATTCAACAGTATTGTTCATAATAGTCCCTCCCCACTACAGTTCATATCTAATGATATACATCAAAGATTGTCAAACAGGCCAAGCCAGTGTGGCTCAGTGGTTGAATGTCGACTCATGAACCAGAAGGTCACAGTTCGATTTCCAGTAGGGCACATGCCTAGGTGTGGGCTCCATCCCCACGAGGAGTTGTGCAGGAGTTAGCCAATCAATGATTCTCTCTCATCATTGATATTTCTATCTCGCTCTCCTCCCTTTCTCTCTCTGAAATCAGTTTTTTTAAAAAAAAGATTATCAAGCAGTTCAAGAATGAATCTATGTATGGTTATTTAAAATTGAAAGCAATACCAAGGACATTACAGAGAAAATAATATATTTATATTTTTAGCACACAACTGCATAAAAAAATTGAACTCTTTTCTAATTGTTCTTGAAATGTACACTATATTCTCTAGCAATTATATTGAAAATGACTAAAGTTTTGAAGTATTCTGAGTTACTTGACTTAGCTTCCAAGGCCTTTGCAATTGCAGTATCATTTAAAAATGTATTTTTATTAAATGTGTTGGTATTGATATATCTGCACATTGACTATGTATTTTCCCTTACATCTTATTAAATATTGCAGGAAATCTTCCAAAGGTAAAAGAAGATTGTGGAATCTCCATGTATTTGGGAATTTTTTCTTTGCATTGTATTTAAATGATTGTGTTTATGTTAATTGGGTGATCTCTGCTATTAAAATCCACCCTTTTCTGAAGTTTTATACTTTTTGCATTACAGTTGATGGAAATACCTGGGCACAAGTAATTGCCTTATACCCAACTTTAGTAGAATGCATCACCTGCTCATCTTCAGAAGTCTGTTCTGCACTTAAAGAGGCACTAGTTCCCTTTAAGGATTTCATGCAGCCACCAGCATCCAAAGTTCAAAATGGAGAATCTTGACCAGCTACAATAAATTTAAAGAAGAAAGATATCTAAAGAATATCTGCTCCTCAGTGAGTCTTCTATTAGAAGACATTTCTTACTACAAATAATTCTTGGCAGCTGTTGTTTGCCTTCTTTAAATTGTACTTACCTGAGTTCAGTAGCTCTTATTACAAGCTTACACGTCAGCAAAGGCTCCTGAATGAGTATCAGTGCAAGCCTTTAATAATTAAACTGATTAGAGAGATGGTTAATACTACAGCATACCTGCTACCATATCTTCAACTGGTGATTTTAAAGTGAGCTTATGTACAGTTTGTGATGTATGTGTTAATGATGTACTTTTTAAAAAGAAAGAAAAGATATTTCATTCAGTCAGATTTATTAGGCTGGTGTTTTTGCGCCCTTTTTCAAGTACAAAAGTGTACTAAAATTTTATGCAAGATGGTACTGTAACATTCCATATTATCTATAACCAGCCTTTGTAAACAAAAGGAACTGATATACTTGTGTGTATAATAAATGGTTACAGTTCTGTATAAAATAGTTGTATTTATTATTTAAAAATTTTAAATACTGCTAATGTTAAATGCTTGATGCTGTATTTATTATAAATATAAAATTGTTTGCTTACCTTTTTACTTATAATTTGCCTTCTTAAGCGGCAGATACACTCCCCATATAATCATGAAGTTAGCTTAATGATTATTTTAAATGTAGTTGATAGTCACTATTAAATGTCTGGCCAGAAAGGTCATGTGAACACAGCTGCAAATAGTTTATGATTTGCTTATTTTGCAACTCTGAAGTATAGGTTATTAACTTCATACATTGAGATATGTTGTAGCACTATCATACCTCATTTCTTTAAATGTCTTTTCCAGCTTTTACATAAGTATGTCTGTTTTTATATTTGCTGTCTGGATTTTAAAGACTTTGATATTTTATATTTCTACTGATTCTCCTCCCCCCTCCCTCACTCCCTCACTGAGTAACAACATTTATCACTGACTTTGAATTGTGACCCAGGCAAAATGATTTCAGATTTCCTAAAATTTTGCCTGTACGGTTTTGTTCATTTCAGTGCTTCCTTTTGTAATGTCTTCTCAGGAAGCAAAATAACTATGCTGACCCACAAATATAAAATGTGTGTGTGTTCTGAAACAATGAGAAATGTATTTTTGGAGATAGAGAAGCATTTAGAAGTGCAGTAAACTTTCTGTCATGGAGAAAAATGCTAATTTTGTTTCACTTTCCTCTGCTAGTGAAGAAATGCTCCTGAGTGCATTAACTTAGCTGTTCCTTAAAAAATGAACTGACCTAGCTTACTGTGTTTTTTATTTTATGGATTGTGCTATTATATTTTTCTTTTGAATTAAATTTTCATAATTTATGTGAAGACTCAAGGAGGTTTAAAACAATTATTTTTCATAAGAAATCATAATTGTCTCAGTATTATTTTAGTGTCCTGGAAGGCCTTTGATTTTAATAGAATTTATGCCTCTACAGCATATTTATAAAATGACAAGAAGATATTAGAATTAAGTAATGAACAAGATATAATTGTGAGGCTATTGTAATTGTGTAATTACTTAATTTGCACTATTATCTGTAAACAAGTGGTTAGATATTTTTTTAAGGGATAGTATTTTTTACATGAATTAATGAATTTCTACTTTATAATTTCAAGTAAAATTAAGGTAAAATATGGCATTTTCTAGATTCTATCTTCAGCATTTGTCTTAAAGAAAGTTGTAAAAATTAATTGCTCAAGCTGTGTATTTAGTTTACTTTCTATATTTGGATATGTCAAATTGGGTATTAGAAAAATCTGCATATCACTGATAAAGCATTGAAAATAGAATAATAAGAGTAGTGTACAGGTTCAGTAACATGTTTAAAATATTGCCAAGAATTTACATGAAGTAAAAATGCATCTATTCTTGAGAAATAACAGAGCAATTGCAATTAGAATTATCCTCTTTGAAAGTTAAATATGAGTCAGAGGTATATACATATATTTATATAAACTGACGAAATTCGTGCATGGGGTGGGGGGGTGTCCCTCAGCCTGGCTTGCACCCTTTCACAATCAGGGACCCCTTGGGGGATGTCTGACTGCCAGTTTAGTCTCAGTCCCGCAGTTTTGGGCCTAAACCAGCAGTAGATTATCCCTCTCACAATCCGGGACTACTGGCTCCTAACGGCTTGCCTGCCTGATCATCCCAAACCACTCTGCCTGCCTGCCTCATTGCCCCTAACCACTCGCCTGCCTGCCTGGTCGCTCCTAACTGCTCACCTGCCTGCCTGTTCACCCCTAACTGCCTCTGCCTTGGCCCTCGCTGCCCCGGCTTTATTTGGAAGGACGTCCAGAATGATGTCCGGAAGATAGTTTGGCTGTCTGGTCTAATTAGGATATTACGCTTTTATTACTTTAGATTGGTTTTACTAATATTGTATTAGCTTTCAATACCAGGACCATACCCTACAGTTCAAAACACAAATTTGGTGAATGTGTAAATACCATATAATATAGTGATCAGTGGCCATCTTAGTGTCAGACAAGCTGGGCCACCCCCCTTGGTGGTATAATTTGACAGGTTTTTCCTCACAGAATATCTCTCACCACTCCCAGGAGTCACTATTATTAATTCATTCCCTTGAGTCAAGCATACTTCTAGGCTAAAATACCCTGATTCCTGGAAGGTTAACCCTTGTCTTACTGGTATGAATTGGGTTCTTCAGTTTTGGGCTATGTGAGATTACTACATGCTAGGAGATTCAAAAAGGAAGTTGCCAAAGCTAATATCATTTTGTATGACATTTAAGACTATGATTAGTCCATGAAACAGCAGTAAAAATGTCCTTTGGGATACATATTATAATTACAATGAGGTTTTTTAAAAATATATTTTATTGATTTTTTGCAGAGAGGAAGGGAGAGGGATAGAGAGTTAGAAACATCAATGACAGAGAAACATCGATGAGCTGCCTCCTGCACACCTCCTACTGGGGATGTGCCTGCAACCAAGGTACATGCCCTTGACCGGAATCAAACCTGGGACCCTTCAGTCCGCAGGCCGATGCTCTATCCACTGAGCCAAACCGGCCAGGGCTACAATGAGTTTTGTCTCACATAATCACTTTTTGTCACTGACAGTACCTTTTTTTTTTGTTTTTTTGTTATCCTAACCCAAGAGTATTTTTCCATTGACTTTTAGAGTGAGTGGAAGGGAGGGGGAGAGATAGAGAGAAACATTAATGTGAGAGATACACATCAATTGGTTGCCTTCTGCACACACCCCAACCAGGGCCAGGGATCAAGCCTGCAACCGAGGTACGTGCCCTTGACCAGAATCATTCCTTCAGTCCCAGGGATGACAATCTATCCACTGAGCCAAACCAGCTAGGACAGTGCCTTATATATAGATTGCTGGACAACAGACATCTAACATTTGGATTAAAATCTTTTTCTGACGTTTTTCCATTATAAAAAAAAAATTAATTTTAACTTGGAATAGTTTACATTTTAGTTTCCTATAATGCCACCACTGCTAAAGGACAGGTCATTTTTTAGTGTCTTATTTTATACTCCTTTATAACTAGTGATAACTAAAAGTTTTGTTAATTTTACTGTATACATTTGTAACATTTACTTATTAGGAGCTTGTAGGTGCCAAAAAAAAAAAAAATGCATGAAAGTCTGCCTTAGAGAGACCCACTTTTTACTTGATTTCATTTTTAATTTTATTAACAACTATATTGTTTCTTACCTGTTTTTCCCCTATATGATTATTGATTCAACTATTGCTATATTCCGTAAATTATGTTACACTAGAAGGAAGAGGTGAACAATTAAACATATATTTTATTCTGAAGAATAGCATATACTTAATATTATAATAGGTTATTTGTCCTTTCTCAATATAACTTGAAAGTATTTTGTTCATTGTCACAATTTGGAATCACTGGTCCCAGGCAACCATTTGGCCGAAGGGTCCATTGAGAAACAGAATAAAAGAGCTTAAATTATTGAAGTGTTAGCAAACAACTCAAAAGTATTAATGAGGAGGTCATTATTACACTCATGTTAATGAAAGACAGTGTAGTTATATAATGACATATATTCTTCTCAAATGTAGAATAATTAAGATGGGCAACCAGATCCTCGAAAAAGACTGCTGTAGGTGAAGTCTGTCTAGCGAAGGCAGAATACTTTCAGGAACTCACCTGCCTGTGATTGCTGTAGATATTAATAGTGGAGATTTAGAAGCCCTGGAATGAATTGATGTCCAGGCCAAGAATATTGTGAACTTCTGGTTTTTAATAGAAAATGACCACAGATGTGGACAAAAATGGTCTCCTGAAAGCATTGCCAGCAGCCTACTATGTTCTTTAGATTTATGCTGAATGCATTTGACATGTTGGCAGATATGCTGCTCTTGTGCATAGTGCCAGCCTTTAACTATGTTTAGTGTTGTTGGGTTGCATTTATCTACATTTTTAGAGTGAATTGTGCTTTTTTATTTAAATTACCATTCATAGAATGAATGAGTGGGAGTTTATAACACATGGTGTGTTACCAATTTATATATTACGGGAAAGCAGGTTTTAATACTTCAGAAACCTTTAATTAAAATTTTTGTATCCTGGCAAGTAAACTAGTGCTTTCAAATTGAATGAAAAGTATTTCTAGACTGGGAAGGAAACTTTATCTGTTTCTTAATTTATATAAAAAATATTTCAGAGAAGTTAAATATCCATGTTTACATGTTTACATCTAGTAAGTTTGAATGCACTGGTAGTGTTGGCTGTTTTTAAGGGAGCATGCAGTCATTCCTTTGTTGAATATAAATATTCTTATTAATCTTGACTGTGAGGCAGCAAGGAACAGAGTCTCTGCCTCTTATTTAACGCTAGGCATGTTAACTTTTCAAAGCCTTTGTTTTCTAATCTTTAAAAGAGATGACAATGGGTTCTCATTAATTCTTTAGAGAAAAAATACACCATTTGAATTTAGAGGTTTTTTTACAGCATTATTAAGGTAGTTATCTTCAAGTTATTTGATACATTTATTACTATATCCTAATTGAGACCTTTGACTATATATTTTTCTTCCCCTTTCTCCTGCATCAGTTTCTTCCCTTCTATGTATATATGTATGTATGTATGTATGTATGTATGTATGTATGTATTTATAAAAGTTTATTGATTTCTAGAGAGAGGAAGGGAGAAGAGAAACATTGATAGGAGAGCATAACATTGATCTGCTGCCTCCTGCACACCCCCTACTGGGCATCAAACCCACAACCCAAGCATGTGCCCTGACTGGGAATCGAACTGGCAGTCCTTTGGTGAATGGGATAACACCCAACCAACTGGACCACACTGACCAGAGTCAAGTTAAAATAATTTGTGACTAGAGCTCCTACTATCTTTCTGAATCCACAGGATTCAGTAGTGAGGATGCCCACAAAATGGGATGCTATAAATATGAATTCAGCAACTAAACTTGGAATAATCATGTCTTTGCTGTTATGTGGCTTGAGAGATCATAGCACTTTTCTCAAAAAGGAAATGAGCTTACATTAAGTTCCCCCCCCCCCTTTTGTTTGTTTTTGCAGGCAGATGCTTTGAGTTATTTTAGACTTACATGATCTAAATAGGAGGACATGGCACAGCATATTGCCCATGTATTTTAGCTATTTCTGGTTTTCTATTACAAAACAGTATTCTTTTGATAGAAGACCTAGAATGTTACAGTATTCTCTTCAGGTCTTTCCAGGGTGTATTTGGTAACCATGTGCTTGGTGCTTACAGAGGTCAGCTCAAACATTCCTAATTATACTGTGAGATAAGAAAAAGAAAATTATTGTACCCTTGAGTTTTGATTCCATTTTCAGTTGCTGCAAATTTAGTTACATTGTTTTATTTTATACAACATTTGATAAATAGTGGAGGAAAGATCAAAACCAAACCAGTATTTGGGTAATGACTGCAATATAACAACTGCTTTCTGTGAAGTTTACTAGATATGAGAACATTTCCAAAGCTATAATATTATAATCTTAGTCTTTTTATCTAGCAAAATAAAATAAAATATTAGGCTTCAGACCCAACTGTGCAAATTGCATTTGCTTTCCAGCTTTTACTATTTCTGTGTCATAATTTTAACATATAACATACAACTTCTGTCTCTTAAAGCAGTTACCCATATGATGTTTATGTCAGACTGGATATATTTATCTAATTTGGTGAGTTTCTTTTTTAGCTCGCAATGCAGTTCTTGAAAGTAATACTGCTGTTGTTACAATTTCTCTTTGCACTTTTTATGTTGTTAAGATGTATCAGTTATTATAATCATGAAAGCCTCTTGGCCTCAAACCCAGATTTTCTTTGTGGCCTAGGATAGATTTTTCATAAAAACTGCAAGTTCCTGGCCGGAGTGGTTCAGTGCTTAAGTGTCAGCCTATGAACCAGGAGGTCACAGTTTGATTCCTGGTCAGGGCACATGCCCAGGTTTTAGGCTCAATCCCCAGTAGAGGGTGTGCAGGAGGCAGCCTATTGGAGATTCTCATTATTAATGTTTCTATCTCTCTTTCCCTCTCCCTTCCTCTCTCTGAAATCAATAAAAACATTTTTTAAAGCTATATAGTTACAGCTGTGATTGTATAGATCCTTAAATTGCTTTACAGTTACCACTCTGCATGACTTCAGATTTTTAAAAATTATGTCCTAGCAGTGCTAGTTTTCTCAGTATAACTTAAAAGCATAACCACTTTGAGAATTTACTTCCAGATATGATAAATGACTCACTTTTTCTTTAATGTACTTTGTGTTGGCTTTCTCATCCCCATTAGGTTCAATACATCAGTGATACCCCACATTATTGAATCTGTTTAACAGACTTCATAATTAATCATTCAAATATGTCTAGGATGGTTTACATATGCTGTCAATTGAGGAAAACTTTTCTAAAATAGAATAAGGAAGGTGTGTTTTTGAGAGCTTTGTTGAAACTATTAATAGGTAAAGTGAAAATAAAAACATAGAAGAACATTATGAAATATATCTCAGCCGTTTGGAAAGCAGATTTAGAACTTTGTGTAAAAATTCTAGGTCAAAAAACGTTGAACTTAAAAAATTCTAGGTCAGGTAAAAAACAGTTCTCAAGTAGACTAGATTCTTTTTTTTTTTTTTTTAAATATATTTTATTGATTTTTTACAGAGAGGAAGGGAGAGAGATAGTTAGAAACATCGATGAGAGAGAAACATCGATCAGCTGCCTCCTGCACATCTCCCACTGGGGATATGCCCGCAACCCAGGTACATGCCCCTGACCGGAACCGAACCCGGGACCTTTCAGTCTGCAGGCCGACGCTCTATCCACTGAGCCAAACCGGTTTCAGCAAGTGGACTAGATTCTTATAATCATTTCTTTTGTTTTACAAGCACTCCTATATATTTTCAATTTAGTGAGGCTTACCAGTATTTTAAGACTGCCTGTTTATAGCAATGCTAGGCCATACTTCCATCTCTCAAAGAAAAAATGTTTTAATATTTTTTACACAACTATTTCTCTGAATAGATGTTGAGACAAATACACTTGAACAGAACAAAGAACTTCAAATACTGTGAAGAAGATATTTGTTTAATGACTATGACCTCCAGAGCTTTATTGGGTTTTTATTATTGGTCCAGGACAGTTTAAAAATAGCAAGTTAGTTAACCTGTTTTTCTTTCCTCATGTAAAAGGGAGTTAATATGGTGTTTAACTCACATAGTTTTTTATTAAGATTTAAAAAGCAGTGTTATAAAGTACTGTCCCTAGCCCATGTAACTGCTAGGTGGGTGTTACATAAATAAAATACACTTCTGGTATATATCATTCAAAGATGGGCAAAAACCTGTACTTTCTCATATATATTTTTTTTGCATTTTATTGGGACAAGCACTGCAGGTTAAGAATCTATATGCTCATAATTGTGTCCTTGCTTTGTTGACAAAAGTCAGTAGGAGTGCTCAGGTGTATATAGCTAGTAAACACAAGATTGTATATAATTAAGTATTCCTGTCATCATTTTAGCTCCTATCAGGTGTTAGGCATTGAGTTACTCTCTGCCCTCAGGGAGTTCACAGTTTTGCAAGGAATATAAGAAAGACTGTAAATGTGCAAAGAACTGTGGAAGACAAGCACAGATTAAATGAGATTATAAAATAAAGAACTTGAGCCTAGTCCTCTGTGGTTCAGTTTAATATTTAATGTTAATATAAATAAGGAAAATCAATAAAGAAATGAAAAGAGTCAGTGGTAGAGACAGAACTTACAATGGGCCTTGATGGCAAGGTAGATTTTGGATGGTTTCAAAGGATATTTCAGGTAAAGACAATGTGAGCAAGGCATATCTGAAATATGAGGAAACTGGGAGTACATTTTGGTATGTGTGTGAAACAAGATTACCAGTGAGGAATTGAGGCCCATTCATGAAATTCCTTTAAAGCCAAGCAGAGTAGTTTAGGTTTGAGATGGCAGGAGTTTGGAGTGAGGATTTTTAGGAGTAAATTATGAAACTAAGGAAGATAAACTTGCAGTTATAAGATGGAGTGGAGGGACTATAAGATAGAAAGCTGTTGCAATTTTCCTGCTATGAAGGATTGATTAGCTGCAGGTGGTCACATTTGGCGAGGATGCTTAGATTCTGGAAATTAAGGGCACAGAAAAATAAAGATAACAGCACATTGTGTCTGGATGATGAGTGCATTGGTGTTAGCACTGTAAAAAAACAGGTTAATTGTGGAAATGAATCTGATACAATTAAAGTAGTGTCATGACTATGTTGGAAACTTATTGCTATGATGTATCTGTATACTGTAGACCAAACAACTGTTTAAGGACCTTTTGAAAATCTGAACCACTATGACAGATGACATTTGCTATGGTGCAGGATAGTGTGTGGTCCACTGTGCAGTGAAGGAGCAGTGAGGGGTGGTGCCCTGGCCGCCCAATCATTGCTTACCAGGACAGGGTGGTGTGATATATAATGAAACCACTGGTGAAGTTTCTACAGATTTTGTGGTAAGCATCATTGTGATGCACAGTTGAGTTTTGCTTCATCAAATAAAGCATTTAATTTCAACTGTGTTCTGTATACACATAAAAATAAATATTAATTGGAAATAGTTGAAAGATTCAACATCCCCGACAAACTACCTTCATATGAATAAGCATAACATGAGATGTGTCACTGGGCATGTATTTTTTCTTAATTTGCATATTACATATTTATTTTGAAACATGTTAGGCAGGATGCTTTTTAACTTGACAACTTGTTCTTCAAAAACCTGTTCCGTCTCCAATACCAAGTAGAATAGAAACAAAAAGACAGTCTTAGGTAATCTTTAATTTGCAACAAGGCTCTTGGCCAAGAGGATCTATTATTAAACACTAGAGGCCCAGTGCACAAAATCTGTGCACTGGATGGGGGCAGTCCCTCAGCCTGGCCTGTGCCCTCTCACAGTCCAGGAGCCCTCGGGGATGTCTGACTGACAGCTTAGGCCCGCTCCCTAAGCCGGCAGTTGACAGCCGTAGCGCTGCTGTGGAGGTGGGAAAGGCTCCTGCCACCGCCGCTGTGCTTGCCAGTCATCAGCCCGGCTTCTGGTGCACTGACCACCAGGGGGCAGCTCCTGCGTTGAGTGTCTGCTCCCTGGTGGTCAGTGCGCGTCATAGCGGCTGGTCGTTCTGCCATTTGGTTGATTTGCATATTAGCCTTTTATTATATAGGATTATATTGTGCTGGTTTAAGGGGGAAATCTTTTCCAAAAATGAGTTTCACATGGATGCCCCTTTATGCGTCATTGGCAGATTGTGGAGTCTGCACCTTAGCCCTCAGGCTTCCAGGAAAGGGTCCAAGTCAATGCGCACAGTCAGTCCCAAGTGGGAACCTGCCTCCTCCCCCATCCCTCCATCCCTTCCTTTTGTTAAGTGCAGCCTGGTTTTCAGGAGCCTGGTGACTACTAGGATTGCCAGATTTCACAGATAAAAATGCAGGACACCCAGTTAAATTAGTAGTACAGGGGGGACACATATACTAAAAAACGATTCATTTATCTTCAATTCGAACTTAACTGGACGTTCTGAATTTTAGACAACCCCTGCTTACTTTTTCTTTAAAACAATTTAAGACAAAACTTCCTAAATGGGAGGCAAAAAGTAACTTGTCTGGGCCGGCAGCGGACGTGGCTGAGGGCAGTCGACCTTCTCCCAAACATGGCCTTTAAGAAAAAAAAAGCAGCCCCCACGTCCCGGCGCCTGCGCACTAAGCGCGCCGCGCGGCCGCTTTCCCGCGGAAAGGAGCGACGGCCACGCCGCGGGGCGGGGCGCCAGTGGCCGTGCCCTCGCCGGATGCGAAACGAGGTGCCGGAAACTTGAAACCCCACAGAATACAACGTGTCCACTTAGACGGCGGTGAGTGCCGCCATTTTCTTTGCGGGCAAAGACCGGGAGCAGTTAGGGGCCTCATTCTGTGCCGTTAAGCGGGTGGGGGGCCATGGCCCGCGGCCTCAGCACTTGGGTGACGTGGAACGAGGGTCCCCGCTTTGGGGGCTGACTTCTAGTGACACGTCGAGGCTTGCCCAGGCGGGGCGAGGGACGCCGCCTGGGCCCCGGATGTAAGATGGCGGCGCGGGGGCGGGACCCGGGAGGTCACGTGCCGGGAGCCGCGCGCGAGCCTCCTTAAGGCATCTCTACGGTCCGCCTGGGCGCACTGGAGCCGCGGAGCGCGAGGCGGGCTTGTCCGCGCGGAGCTGCCGCCGCCCGGCCCGCTTCCCGTTTGACGGGTTTTGTTCCTTTATTCTCGCCTCCGGCCGAGGTGCACGGTATTACTGCGAGGGTCCAGGGGACGTCCGGGCTGTGCCCGCGTTTCTCACCGCGGCGCCTCCGCGGGAAGCGCCCTCGGCGTCCACCCGCGCGGAGAGCCGGCCCGGCGGCGGGTGTGGGGAGCGTGGTGCCGGAGGAGGGAGGGACCCGGCCGCCGCCCAGCCTCCACGGTGGGCTCGGGGCGGGAGGGGCGCGGGCGGCGCTGCCCGGAGACGTGGCGGGAGCTCGGCGAGACGGCCCGGAGCTCCCGGCGGGCGGAGCGCGGGAACGCTGCTGCTCGCGGCCTCGGGGGCCGTCGGATCCCGTCGGCGTCGGCTGCGCTCCGGCAGCCTCGTGGCTGCTTTTCGGGGTTCGGGGAGGCGCTCCCCTCGGGGCCGGGGAGGGAGCTACCCCCGCACCTCCCCTGCGTCCCGGGCGGCCGGTTACGTGGCGGAGCCCGCCCCGCCGGTGATCCCGGAGCTGGGCGGAGAAGGGCCGGGCGGCGGGAAGGGCAAGGCGTCCGTCGGACGGCGGCGGAGGAGGACGAGGAGCGCCGCGCGGCCGCCTGGACACCAGGGCCCTGGCTGAGGTAGTAGTTTGTGCTGTTGGTCGGGCTGTGACATTGCCCGCTGTGGAGATAACTGCGCAAGCTACTGCCTTGCTAGTGCTGGTGACGCTCGGCGCGAGGACAATGGCCGGGGATCCCCTTTGTTTTCCGGGCGCGGGGGCCGCCCGGGCGCCCGGCGCCGGCCGCGCGGGGACCGTTAGTTCCACCGTGTCCCGGGGTGGGGAGGGGGGCGGGAGGGGGCGCCGGGACCCCGTGAAGGCGGGGAGAGCCTTCGCGTTCGCTCTTGCACTCGGGGAGTGAAACTGTGAGGATGACGCACAACTTCTCCGCCCCAGTGTTTGTGTTCCAGCTCTCGGGGTGCTCGGCGCCGGGGGCCGTTTGCTGGAAGTTGGAGCTGTCCTCCCGCAGAACCGGCACGGGGAGCGGGAGAGTAGACCCCTTCGTTACGAAGTTTATGCCTTAAAATACTTGAAGTCTGGCTTTTTGATATGCTCCCTCGGTAAATGTAAGAGTTTTCAAAATGCAAACCTGAAGCAATGGAACGTTTCTGTTTAAACTTTGTTTGCAACTCCTCGGATGAGAAGATTGAATTTATAGTTCAATGCACTATTGAGATTTTTTCAAATGAGGCAAATAAATTCTTTCTATATTGCGCTGTGTGTGTGTTGTTTTTTTAATTTGGTTCTTTTTTAGTTTGGGGGCTCAAATTCTGATGGTGTGGTGGGGTTTTTCAAGAAAATTTAATTTGGATAGCTAGTGGAATTGCTTGGTATCTTAAATACCCCGAAGTCTGGGTGGAAAAGAAGATAATTGTATTTTTAAAATTTTAATTTCATGAGGTTCATCAGTTGTAAACTTTAGTACTTAAACTGTTCTGGTTTTGATTTGTGCAAACTGTAGGTCTGCATGTAATGGAGTCACAAACAATTTTCTGTGGTTTAATTCTTGATGCTTAATTGAAAAAGGCAGTTCTCTACTAAGGACAAGGCACCTATAAGAACAACTTTAAGAACCAGCAGAACCCGATCTCTCCCCTCGGTGGGAGTCGATGCTTCTGTAATTCAGAAGTGGCCTGATGAGCGCGCCTGGGTTTGCTCTGCTGCCGCTGGAGCCACAGCCTTATCTGTCATCCCATCCGGGGGGTGCTGCCGCTTGGCGAGGAGCTTTTATGTTGGCTCTTAAAATGCGGGCGGCACTCGAATATTGGCTCTTTGAGATTCCTTTTATTGATATAAAAGCAAAATAAATTCAGGACTTTATTAAGTGCCAGTTCTTTTAGATGATGGAAATCTTACGGTGCTATTTCAAATCTTGACTTATGGAGAAATAATCAACATTCTAATTGTACTCTAATAACTTTCATTTTTTAAAACATTCAGCTAATCTTACCTAGCAGGTCATTGTCTTTCCCGCTACACTGTAACATTTTATAAGAGGATCAGCAGTTGTTAATCTTTACCTCATATTACAGATTCCGCCAATAACTTCCTGAACTTCAATTGATCAATAGATAGGAAACTGTTGTACAGATAAAGTATAGTTTCTCCTCAGCTTTTAAAATAAATTTCATTCAAAATTGTATTGCCCACATAGTAGGAACATTTTTGAATTGTTGGATATAAAGGTACTTCCATGTTATTCTTATTTGCTGAGTTACAAAATACTTCCACTGCCAGCATGTTTTTAGTACCATAGTTCTATTTCTGCTTTAATCCCCAATCTTAAAAATGCATCAGCCTTTCCCTTTTACATTACACACCAGTGAAGATTACGGACTGAACATTTTTACTGATGATAGTTTGCTATAAGAGGAATTTGCCTTATCAAAGGTATAGCTTTCCAATCTTGGTATTTTCAATATTTGGCACAATTAACTTTTTTTCTGTTAAAGACCAATCATTTAAGTAATTTGTATCAGTAAGACATCACTAATATGAAAGAATACGGCGGTATTTTGGGTGCCCTCAACAAGTACGAAAGGAAAGCTCCGTTACAGTAATGACGTTCCAATGTCATCCTCAATTATTGGAAATATAGATGTTACTGTATATGGGACTCCTGGAGAACAGTCTTGGGGAACATAGTTTTGCTTCAGTGCCCCAAAATGAGAGTTCCTCATTGTTAATCTTATATATAAAAACGTTAGAAGCTTTTAAAGAAAATTTCCTTTTGGCAGGTAGGCAGGAGTGACCAGAAATGCACTCAGGACATTCTGGTTTTGTGGAGTAGCCCCCAAAAGAATTCTTACCACAGGGACCTGACAGCAGAGTTGAGCTCCTCAGTGTGTGGGAACAAGGGACCAAGAAAGCTGAGGTTTTTTCATAACTACATTCTCTTCGTCAATGGGACATTACACCCCACTTCTTCCATAGTGACGAAACGTGACAAAGGAGGTACTGTTTCACTTCCCCCACTGAATATTCCGCTAATTTCTTCAATAAAAGGAAAATAGGACAATTGTCTTCCAAAGTGAGTTAGGACAGACTTGATCTGGGTGGCCGAAATGGTTGAGCGTCATCCCCTGCACCGAAAGGTTGCAGGTTCAGTCCTGGTCGGCACATGCCCAGATTGCGGGTTCAGTCCCCAGTGGGAGGCAGCCGATGGATGTTTTGTACATCAATGTTTCTTCCTCTCCCTTCCTCTCTAAAATCAAAAACATTTTTAAAAAAATGAGTTAGGACAGATTGGTAATACATATCTATTGTCATAAAATCTAAAAAGCCATAGGTGCCATTAATATGTAGATAATTATGGCAAAAATACTAAACTTGTTTGAATGATTAATGCAGTTCATTAAGTGTCCTTTTATAGATTATTACTATTAGGCTGTACGGGAAAAAATAATTGTATGGTTAGGTCACTGCCCCAAAGGAATACACAGAAGAGGTGTAACATGAAGTGTAAGAATCAAAATGAGCGGATAAGAAAAACTGACCTACTTCACCTTTGAGACCTGGCAGAAAAAAAGTAGGTGAAAGCTGAGGGGAGAGAAGTATGGGGCACTTAGATCATGTAGCTTAGAAAGGTGTCTTAGTTATGTTTGTAACCTCCAGTAGTCGTTCTAAAAGTGGAATTGATATCTTGGAGATGAGCAATACCATTGTAATTGATGGTGGTACTCTGGGTGGCTTACATTTTAAATTTGTCAGATATGCTACTAATATGCTGGGGTGTTAACTGCATTTGTTTAACACAAATACTACTAGTCTCAAATTGAGAGTTTTATTTTGGTTAATTTTTCATTTTTAGTTACGTTCAAATTGGTATGAAACACATAATTTAGGTCATATCATTGTATTGGTTACTCATCCAGGGAGCAGTTGAGAAATTTTTCATTTATAACAGAAAACAGCATTACAAATGCATGATCTAAATTGCCAATGTCCATGGACACGTTTTAGTCCCTAATTTACTTGACTTTTCTGTGACATTTGACACTGTGGCCTTCTGAGAAAATCTGACCGCCATGATAAAACACTCTTAATTATATTATAATGGAACTAATGGAATTTGAAACCTGACTAAAAGCAAAAGATGCATTTTCAGAAAGTGTTGTTTGAGGTTGGAGAAGGAAAAAGAGCTAGGAACATATCCTTTAAAATCAATACAAGACATAACTTAGTTTTGTAGTTTTAACGCAATTAAAAGACAAAATTTGTACTGCTGGGTATCAATGGTGCAGCTTAAATGATCTATTGACAACTTGAGAGCCAGGAATCTGTATAGGAACACATTAAATCACTGCAAGGTGCAATTAAACAAAATTTACACTGGAAAATTCCATAGAACAAATGACCTGATCTTTTTTTAAAAATTTTTTTTTATTTTTATTGATTTCAGAGAGGAAGGGAGAGGGAGAGAAAGATAGAAACATCAATGATGACAGAGAATCATTGATCAGCTGCCTCCTGCACACCCCTACTAGGGATCAAGCCTGCAACCGGAGCATGTGCCCTTGACATCAAACCCTTCAGTCTGCAGGCTGACACTCTGTTCACTAAGCCAAACCAGCCAGGGCCGACCTGATCTTAAAAATGCAAGAAAAAAAGAGAAAGAACCTATAGATTAAAATAATTGTTTTTGAAATCACGCTTTTAGTAGTAATTCATTGTGGCTCTCATTTATGTTGAACAACATGAGTGAATTATGGGGTCCACTTTTACACAGATTTTGTTTTCAATATACAGTCAACCCTCTGTATTCCCAGGTTTCCATCCATGGGTTCAGCCAACTGTGGATGAAGATAGTATTTTCTGTCCATTGAGAATTCTCAGATGGGAGAGCAGACTCTGCATTGATCTTCACCATTTTTATATAGGGAACTTGGACATCCACAATTTTAGTATCCGGACACTGAGGGACAACTGCAGTTAAATTTGGGGGGAGTCAAAAGTTACACATGGATTTTGCATGGTGGGGGGGGGGAGGTCAGAACCCCTAACCCCCATTTTCAGAGGTTAACTGTATATACAACGTAGGAAATACATAATTATTAACATCACATTAAAACCAAGAAGATTCTTGCCCACCCAGCGTGGTTCAGTGGTTGAACATCGACCTATGAACCAGAAGGTCACGGTTCCATTCCTGGTAAGGACACATACTCGGGTTTTGGGTTTGAGTCCCAATGTGGTGTGTACAGGAGGCAGCCGATACATGATTCTCTCTCATTGATGTAGCTGTCTTCCTCTCCCTTTCAGAAATCAATGAAAAAAAAACTTACTCTCTAATGATTCTCTTTAGTCCTTCTGTATCCACACATGTTTTTCTTTATACTTTAAGTAAAAACCTTTGTGAATTAAGGAGCATATCTTCAAATGTTCCATTTAAAAAGATGACTGGTGTCAACATCTGTATGATTCCTTCATACTCATAAACTGATAGCTCTCTGGAGAGCACCTAAGATGTTTTGGACTACAATTATTACTGGTGGGCCACTAGAGATTTCCAACCTTACTTCCATATCTTTTTCCTTAATAGCTCACCCATTATGACTCTCATTTTTGTCAGTCCATCTTACTAGCTCAGGTATCACCTTGTATAAACAGTCCCTTCTGTTTTGCCTTTTCATTTTTAAATTGTGATATAATTGATGTATGGCATTACAGTATATTCATTTCAGTTGTACAACTTAATGATTTGATAATTTGCATATATTGCTAAATCACTATAAGTCTAGTCAACATCTGTCACCATACATAATTACAAAATATTTTTTCTTATGAAAGCTTTTAAGATGGACTCTCTTAGCAACTTTCAAGTATGCAGCACAGTATTATTAGCCATAGTCTTCCTATTGTAACTTAAACCCCCATGACTTATTTATTCTATAACTGGAAGTTTGTACTTTTTGACCCCCTTCACTCATTTTATACCCCTCGCACCCACTCCCATCCAGCTCTGGCAACCACCAGGGTGTTCTCTGTATCTTTGAACTATGGTATTTTGTTTTAAGGTTCCACATATATGTGAATTGTAAGGTTTTTTTTTTTTCTCTAATTTCACTTAACCTAATGCCTTCATCCATGTTGTTTTAAATGGCTATATTCTTTTTTTATGGCTGAATATTCATATATATGTATATGTGTGTGTGTGTGTGTGTGTGTGTGTGTGTGTATATATATATATATATATATATATATATATATATATATATATATCTCACATTTTTAAATGCATTCATTCATGGGTAGACAGGTAGTTTCCATATCTTGACTATTGTAAATAGTGCTGCATATGGGGGTACATAAATCTTTTAGAGTTAGTGTTTTCATTTTCTTAAAATGGACTTAAAGGGACTTAGCAGCCAATTGCAATGTGCAGAATTTGGGTCCTGATTTAATCAAAGGCAACTGCAAAAATATATATGAGACCACTAGAGTAATTTAAATACTGACTGAATATTTGAAGTTAAATAATTGTTAGTTTTTGATAATGGTATTGTGGTTATTTTAAAAAAACAACTAAAGAATTTATTAATGAAATGATATAATGTGTAGAATTTGCTTCACACTTTAAAATAATCCATAAGGTGGAGGGGGCATTTACATGGGTGGAAGTATACATGAAAGAAGATTGCCCTTCTGTTGATATTTGTTGAACCTGGGTGATGGGTAAATGGAGGTTCTTTATACTATTCTACTTCTGTATATGTTTGGAATGTTCCATAATAAACACTAAACAATAAACAATCAGACAAAACAAGAGAAAGAAAAAATCTTGTGATTGAGAGAGAACCAAAGAGTGAGAACCCACACAAAACCACACAAATATTAATAGGCTACTTACATGGACATCTTCTATTTTAACCCTGGGACTTGAGATGTAAGAGGAATACTAATGATAATTATTGTTGTATAGATATTACAACTACTAGTACCTCAAGCATCCTCTGATGACTATCCATGGACCCTGTGGAGTTCATTGTGCTTGAATTGACTAAATATTCCATAAACTCTTCCTGATTCTACATTATGACCCCTCCCTTGTTCATTGAGTTTCTTGTAAATTTATTTTAGGGAATTAAAGCCACCATTTCCAAGGCTAGGAATTCCCCAATAGTCAAGTCAGACCATAAACAGGGATTGAGGAAGCAGAAAGGTCCTCCACTACTACCAGGAAATCACATACCTAGAAAAAAACACATTATCCCAAAAGTTAGTGTGCAAGTTCCAAAATGACCTGGATTTTGATCTGATGTCTGTCTGTTTTCCTTTATCATGTCCCTCTTTTTTCTTTTATCAATTAATAGAATAATTTTTGTGTCTTTTTATGTGACTGTGGTAAAAATAATATTCCCCTTCTCCAAAAGTCATGCTCATTTGCATGTATAAAAGTTGTTGGGATGAGATGTTAGATTTTATGTATTTTTTTAATGTAAGAAAAGGTAAACAAGAAAAATAAAGTGATGTTCTTGTAGGTAGATACATATGTGGTTTGTGCACTGAAACTGTTGGAAAGAGTTAAGATGATGAAATGCATAAATCAAGCTAGGCTAAGGGGAAAGTCATGCTGGGGGAATAGATGGAGTTTTAAAGTGCTAAGAGCCCTAACCGGTTTGGCTCAGTGGATAGAGTGTCGGCCTGCAGACTGAAGGGTCCCAGGTTCGATTCCGGTCAAGGGCATGTACCTTGGTTGCGGCTACATCCCCAGTGGGGGGGTGTGCAGGAGGCAGCTGATGGATGTTTCTCTCTCATCAATGTTTCTGACTCTCTATCCCTCTCCCTTCCTCTCTGCAAAAAATCAATATATAAAAAATAAATAAAAAATAAAGTGCTAAGAAAATGATTTAATGAAATGGGGCCATAAAATTTCTAGAAAGGATATAGACCAATTTCTTCCAGAATTTTAGGAGCTCTGGGAATAGGAAAGCCATAACAACAAGAACAAGAAGAGTTCAACTTGAACACTAGAGCTGCACCCCTGGATGAACTTGAGGAAAGGGGTGGCTTTTCCGAAAAAAAAAAAAAAAATGTAAAAGGATCTGGGATCATTTACTCACACAGTCATTTTTTAAAAATATGTTTTTATTGACTTTTAGAGAAGAAGGAAGAGAAAGGTAGAAACATTGATGATGAGAAACATTGATCGGCTACCTCCTGCATGCCTCCTACTGGATACTTTTGTTGATTTCAGAGAGGAAAGGAGAGAGAGAGAGAGGTAGAAACATCAATGATCAGAGAGAATCATTGATCGGCTGTCTCCTGCATGACCGACACTGGAGATTGAGCCCGCAACCCGGGCATATGCCCTGACTGGGAATTGAACCATGACCTCCTGGTTAATAGGTCAACGCTCAACCACTGAGCCACATCGGCCAGGCTCAATCATTTTTTAAACAATTGTTAATTTGTGTATTTATTAGATATCAAGATGAAAAGGAGCTTTTCTATTTGAGGAACTAGGCATGTCTATAAATAATTGAAAACAAAAAAACAAGTGCTTTGTAGATCTATGTACAGCAACATGCCATGAGGATGCAGAACGCTGAGCAATCAATTTCCATCATGACCATGATCAGGGGATCAGTATGAAAGATATGAGGAATAAGCATGCTTTCACTGTGACAAGAATGAAGGAATGGGATCTGGACGGGGGTAGCTCAGTAGGTTGGAGAGTCGACCCAATGTACCAGGTTGCAGGGTTTGATTCCTGGTCAAGGTGCAATCAGGAGCCAACCAGTGAATGTGTGGTAACTGGAACAACAAATTGAGGTTTCTCTCTCTCCTTCCCTATATCTCTAAAATCAATAAAATTTTTAAAAAAGAATGAAGGAATGGGTATTTCTGGATATAAGAACAGCATGAGAAAAATATGGGTATACAAAAAGGCATGGGCTTTCAAGGAGCATATACAGGATGTCCCCCCAAAATGTATACACACTAAATAATTATAAAGGCAGTGTTTAAAATACATATACAGTGTGTCCCCCAAAATGTGTACACACTTTGCATAATTACAAAGGCAGTATTTAAAATACATTCCATTTGCAAATGTGAGCTTTCAGCTGTTAAAGTTTGTATACATATTTTTGGGACACGCTTTAGTCTAACATCTATACCAGTGATGGTGAACCTATGACACGCGTGTCAGAGGTGACACGTGAACTCATTTTTTTGGTTGATTTTTCTTTGTTAAATGGCATTTAAATATATAAAATAAATATCAAAACTATAAATCTTTTTTTTAATTAAATCTTTATTGTTCAGATTATTACATTTGTTCCTCTTTTTTTTCCCCCCATAACTCCCCTCCTCCCAGTTCCCGCCCCACCCTCCGCCCTCACTCCCCACCCACTGTCCTCATCCATAGGTGCACGATTTTTGTCCAGTCTCTTCCCGAATCTCCCACACCCCTTTCCCCCCCAGGAATAGTCAGTCCATTCCCTTTCTATGCCCCTGATTCTATTATAATCAACAGTTCATTCTGTTCATCAGATTATTTATTCACTTGATTCTTAGATTCACTTGTTGATAGATGCATATTTGTTGTTCATAATTTGTATCTTTACCTTTTTCTTCCTCTTCCTCTTCTTAAAGGATACCTTTCAGCATTTCATATAATCCTGGTTTGGTGGTGATGAACTCCTTTAGCTTTTCCTTATCTGTGAAGCTCTTTATCTGACCTTCAATTCTGAATGATAGCTTTGCTGGATAAAGTAATCTTGGTTGTAGGTTGTTGGTATTCATCACTTTGAATATTTCTTGCCACTCCCTTCTGGCCTGCAAAGTTTCTGTTGAGAAATCAGCTGACAGTCGTATGGGTATTCCCTTGTAGGTAACTGAGTTTCTTTCTCTTGCTGTTTTTAAGATTCTCTCTTTATCTTTTGCTCTTGGCATTTTAATTATGATGTGTCTTGGTGTGGTCCTCTTTGGATTCCTTTTGTTTGGGGTTCTCCGCGCTTCTTGGACCTGTAAGTCCATTTCTTTCACCAGGTGGGGGAAGTTTTCTGTCATTATTTCTTCAAATAGGTTTTCAATATCTTGCTCTCTCTCATCTTCTGGCACCCCTATAATTCTGATGTTGGTACGCTTGAAGCTGTCCCAGAGGCTCCTTACACTATCCTCGCATTTTTGGATTCTTTTTTCATTTTGCTTTTCCGGTTGGGTGTTTTTTGCTTCCTCGCATTTCAAATCATTGACTTGATTCTTGCGCTCCTCTGGTCTGCTGTCGGGAGTCTGTATAATATTCGTTATTTCAGTCCGTGTATGCTTAATTTCTAGTTGGTTCCCCAATATAAGATCGAGGGTCTTATTAGTTTTCTTGTAGATCTCATTAAGTTTATCGGCGGCTTCTAAACAGTTCTTGAGAGACCTTAAAAGTGTGGTTCTGAACTCTATATCTTCCATTGACAATTTTGTCCTGTTTCTTTGTCTCCGCATTTTGTTATGCTTCCTTGGTGCACCCCCTAGTGGTCTTTGTTCGCAGTCTTATAGTTAAATCTTGATTGTTGTAGCTAATTCCAGGGAGGGTTTGACCTCCAGGCCAAGTGGCTATGAGAATCAGCTGTGTCAGCAGTGAGAGAACTTCTGTCCTCTAGTGAGGTGCTAATCTGGCCTTTGCCTGAGGCTATCCGGCAAATGCCTGTGTGCAGGGCTTGGGCGGGGCGGGTCGCACAGGATCAACAGGGTGGGCCGGAGAGAGCAGTTATGGCGGCTCTCAGTCCTGTCCCCAGGGGCTCTGCCTCTCTGAGTCCCAGCACCCGCTGCAAAGCTCAGAGAGAAAGCTGCACTCGCTCTGACCGAAGCCAGACAGTCCCGCTTCTCCCGTTTGAGTCTGGGTCCCTAAAGACTCGCCCGGATCTGGAGCTCAGAGTCTGCGACTCCCTCCCGATTGAATACGCCAACCACGCCCTCCGCCGCCAGCCCGCTCCGCGCACTCCGCACCTCAGAATTTGACTTCAGCACTGTGCCTCCTCTGAGTGTCCGTATGCGTTTCTCTTTCCTCCTAGTTGTAGGACTTCCACTCAGCCAGCGTTCCTGTGGTTCTGGGTGATGTCCCTTCCGTTTTTTGGTTTCACTTTTGAAGTAGTTGTTCAAAGCAGCAAACTCCGGCGTTAACCTATGCCGCCATCTTGGTTCTCCTCAAAACTATAAATCTTTGTTTTACTATGGTTGCAAAGATCAAAAAATTTCTATATGTGACACGGCCCCAGAGTTAAGTTAGAGTTTTTCAAAATGCTGACATGCTGAGCTCAAAAGGTTCACCATCACTGATCTATACCAATAAAGAGCTAACATGCTAATGTTCGATACACGTAATGGGTAACGACCGGGTCATTAGCATATTAGCTGGGGCATTGCTTCAGAGACGGGGCAGAAGCGGGGAGGTGCCCAGAGAAAGTGGGACCAGCCCTAGGCAACTCGAGGGACTGAGGGCAGGGCTTGAAGCGGCCAGAGAAGGCCAGAGGGTTTGGGGGCAGGGCCAGGCGCGCTGGAGCTCTGTGTGGAGAGGTTTGGGTCTCAAGGCAGGATGGCGCTGTGCGATTTCAAATCGTGCGCTGGGCTCCTAGTAGATACATAAAAATCTGGGGTTAGCCCTGACTGGTTTGGCTCGGTGGATAGAGCGTCGGCCTGCAGACTGAAGGGTCCCAGGTTCGATTCCAGTCAAGGGCATGTACCTTGGTTGCGGGCACATCCCCAGTGGGGGGGTGTGCGGGAGGCAGCTGATCAATGTTTCTCTCTCATCGATGTTTCTAACTCTCTATCCCTCTCCCTTCCTCTCTGTAAAAAAAAATAAAATATATTTTTTAAAAAAATATTGGGTTAAAGGGTATGGATGGTGGAATAGACAAAGAGGCTGGAATATGGTTATGGACCAAATTATGAGAAATGTACAAGAGTAAGGTGTTTTGACTATTTTTAAAAATTGAGATATAATTGATATATGACATTATATAAATTTCAGGTATATAGCATAATGATTCTATATATGTATGTACATATTGCAAAGTGGTAACCACAATAAGTCCAGTTAACAGTCACCACCACACATTGTTACCATTTTTTCAATCTGTTCTTGGTATCTGTGAATTTGTGTTTTTTGTTGTTTTATTTTTTAGATTCCACATGTGAGAACATACAGTATTTTTTTTCCCCCCTCTGGCTTATTTCACTTAGCAAAATGCATTCAGTTCCATCCATGTTCTTGCAAGTGGCAAGTTTGTTCTTTTTTATGGCTAATATTCCTATATCACACTTCTTTATCCAGTCATTCATCAATGGACACTGGTTGCTTCCATGCCTTGGTTATTGTAAATAATGCTGCAGTCAACTGGGGAGTTGGGGGCGGGGGGATGCATATAATTTTTTGAGTTAGTATTTTCATTTCCTTCCAATAAATACCCAGAAGTGGAATTGCTGGATCATGTGGTAGTTCTATTTTAATTTTTGAGGAACCTTCATACTATTTTCAATAGTGGCTGCACCAATTTACATTCCAATCAACAATACATGAGGGTTTCCTTTTCTTCACATCCTCAACGACTTATTTCTTGTCTTTTTTATAATAGCCATTATAACAGGTATGAGATGATAACTCATTGTGGTTTTTCTTTGCATTTCTCTGATCATTAGTGATGTTGACCAGCTTTTCATGTACCTGGCCATGTATGTCTTCTTTGGGAAAATATCTATTTGGATCCTTGGCCCATTTTAAAGTTTAATGGTTTGGGTTTTTTTACTATTGAATTGGGTGAGTTCTTTACATATTTTGGATGTTAACCTCTTATTAGATATGTAATTTGCAAATATCTTCTTCCATTCAGTTGTTTGCCTTTATTACGATAAGAATCCTCCTATATAATAAAGAGCTAATATGCAAATGGTCATCACGTCCTCACACCATCACGCCCTCACACCGTAACAGCTCAGACCCTCAACACTGGGGAGAGAGGAATGGGGACCAGCCAGGCACAAATGAGATCATGAGAGAGGAATAGGAACCAGCCAGGCACAAATGAGCTCCTGAGAGAGGAATGGGGATCAAGTAGGCACAGATGAGCTCTCGAGAGAGAAATGAGGACTAGCCAGGCTGCGTCCTGGGAGAGGGGCAAGCTGCCCACCCTGTAGTCTCAGGCACCAGCGGCTACGCCTGCGTCTGTGGCCCAGGAGAGGGACAAGCTGCCTGCCTCACGGTCCTGGACATCCACCGAGGGGTCCCAGATTGGAGAGGGTGAAGGCTGGGCTGAGGGGGACCCCCCGCTCTGTGCACGAATTTTGTGCACTAGGCCTCAAGTAAATATATTTATGGCTTTGAGGAGAGAAGTGTTATGCAGGGAAAAAGAAAATTGCACATGCAAAACTTGAGGGAGGTGTGGTAGGGGAAGAAGGGCTGTTTATTATGAGGAAGTGAGAATGTTGGTAGGAGGGTAGAGAAAAATGAGAGGGATTATGGAGATTTGAGATTGAAAATATAAAAGAGATAATTGATAGGTCAAGGTCCTGTGTTATTATAGTCTCTATTTATCAAGGAAAATCTATCTATTAAAAGCATCCTAGAGATACGTTTGTTGTTCTATCTATGGTAACCATCTAAAAATACATTTGAAAGTGCTTTAGAAGAGGGATCTACAAATGTTTTCTGTAAAGGACCAGATAGTAACTATTTTTGTTGGTCACATATGATTCCTATTGCATGTGCTATTTGTGCTCCTCCTCCTTCCTCTTTAAAAACATAAAATCATTCTCAGCTCATGGGCCATTCAAAAATCAGGCCACAAGCCAGATTTGACCTGCAGGCTTTAGTTTGCTTTAGAACATAACTTCTGCTTTAGAATATAACTTTCCTGATGAAGCATTGTGTCTCTCTCCTATTTCTGTCCCAATAACTAAAGAAAAAAACAACAACACAGGTCTTTCTTGGAGAATAAATAGTTGGAATAATTTAATACATTTGAATGTATGTAACTCCTGACCTACTTTTGACCCTCATCACTCAGATATGTGACTATAACTGTGAAGCATGGTTTCAACGACAGTCCTAAAACTATCTTTTGTGTTCTTTATTTTTCCTTTTTCCAACTGGTAATTTAAAAACACATCTGCCAATTATTTGACACTTTTTTTTTTCATTAAAAAATAGTCTGTTTCCTTTTCTTGAACCTAAGCAGTGTTTGTGACTGCCTCAATAAATAGAATGTGACGGAAATGACACTTATGTGACTTCTTTAGGGTCATAAAAGGTGATAGAGCTTCTGCCTTCCTCTCTTCTTCTCTCTTGTGACATACTTTTGGAGCCCTGACCCGCCATGTAAGAACAGCTACCATGAAACTTCCATGCTGTAAAGACCAGGGGGAGATCACATAGAGATAGGAAGAGATATCTCTGGAACCCCAGCTGTGCCTGCCCACAGCTATTTAAGTCTTCCCAGACCAGGTGCCGTACATACGAAAGAGCAAGCTTTCAGATGATTCTAGCACCAGCTACCATCTGGCTGCAACCTCATGAAAACCCAAGCAAGAACCATCTAGCTAACCTTATTCAAACCTCAGAACTATGAGAGGTAATAAAATGGTAGTGGTTGTTTTAAGCCAAAGTTTCAGGGTGATTTGTTACATAGCAATAGATAACCAGAACTGCTTTTGGGACGTGGAAATGGAATATAACAAAACCGAAAACACATGTCAGTGGCTTTGGAACTGAGCTACAGGCATACGTTGGAAGGGCCTTGAAGAGATTAGTGGCACAAGTCTGATGGCTCTTGAGGTTGTCAGTAGGGCTTAAAGCAGTGGTTCTCAACCTTCTGGCCCTTTAAATACAGTTCCTCATGTTGTGACCCAACCATAAAATTATTTTTGTTGCTACTTCATAACTGTAATGTTGCTACTGTTATGAATCATAACGTAAATATCTGATATGCAGGATGGTCTTAGGCGACCCCTGTGAAAGGGTCCTTTGACCACCAAAGGGGTTGCGACCCACAGGTTGAGAACCGCTGGCTTAAAGGAAAGTGAGGGAAAAGTTATTAAAGCGGGAGGAAATGCCCTTATTAGTAAAACTGTTACCTGTGATAATGTAGAAATAGAAAATATACCTAGTGCAGTGGTCGGCAAACTCATTAGTCAACAGAGCCAAATATCAACAGTACTTCTTCAAAATAGACTCGCCCAGGCCAAAAACTGATTTCTGCACATGGGCCACGAAGTTTCAGTCGCACTGTACACGCGCCCGCATGTATTTTGTAGAAGAGCCACACTCAAGGGGCCAAAGAGCCGCATGTGGCTCGCGAGCCGCAGTTTGCCGACCACGGACCTAGTGGATCAGCCTAAAGATTTTTCAGGCTAATGGGTAAAAGATGCATCTGATTTATCATAGCCATCCTCCTATATAATAAAAGCCTAATATGCAAATTGTCCCCTCAACCGGGAGTTCAACCAGAAGTTTGACCGCTCACTATGATGTGCACTGACCACCAGGGGGCGGGCGGTGCAGAACATGGCAGGTGTCCGCGACGTGGTCCTGGCAGCAGGTGGCAGTGGAAGCGCTGCCAGCCCCGACAGGCCCTGAGGAGAGTGGGACTGCGGCAGGATGGTGGAGCAGGTGAGCGGGTGGCGCCAGGCCAACGTGGGTGCAAGTGGGGGCCCAGTTGCCCTGTAGATGGCGACCAATGGTGGCTCTGACACTTCCATTACAGAGGAAGGGCAAATAGCAATATTAAAATATTTCTCCTAATTATTTTCCTTTCAATATGCATGAATCTGTGCACAGAGCCACTAGTATATCATAAAAATTCCTTTAGAAGGAATTAATCAGTTTTGAAACACACTTTAGAGCAGCGGTTCTCAACCTGTGGGTCACGACCCTTTCACAGGGGTCGCCTAGCACCATCAGAAAACACATGCATAATTACATATTGTTTTTGTGATTAATCGCTATGCTTTAATTATGTTCAATTTGTAACAATGAAATTGGGGGTCACCACAACATGAGGAACTGTATTAAAGGGTCGCGGCATTAGGAAGGTTGAGAACCACTGCTTTAGAGAAAATATAGAGGAGTCAGGACTTACTGGGTTAGCAAATAAAATCTTTTTCTGGTGATCAGTCTCTCCCAGCAAAATATTCCCAAAGTAAAAAAAATGGCCTCAGGACAAAAGTCAAATTCAGGGCCCTATCACAAAAATTTCTTAGGGTAAACATGAAACTAAGGATATGATTGCAAAAGTATTAAGACCCCAGAAAGATTTAGGGTGGTGCTTTCTGAATCCTTGCAAACAGACAAAAGCTTAAGGATCCTTTCCATTCAACAGTAGGGATTCTAAGACTAATAAAGGCATTGATCCACAGCAGCTTTATAGGGAGCCTCAGGTAGACAAGACATGATGTGACTTTTATCTAATGAAGTAAAGAGATCAATAAGGTAGGAAAACAAAGCTTTTAAGAAAATTATACATGTAAAAATACTATAAGGAATAGAGGTAGCTTCAAAATGAAAGCTTTTAGACCTTGAAACTTCCACAGGCAGGAAATAGGCTCCTCAAACTATTGAACTTAAAATGTGGACTGTATTTTATGAAATAGGAAGGATAACTCAGCGGATGGAGCCAAGAGCTTCAAAGAATCACTGCAGGCACTAGAGGTGAATCCAATCGAGTAATTGGCAACATGTACCCAGGTGGACTTACTATGGTAGTTATTCTATGCCTTACCCCACCATGTTTATTGGGTATGTGTGGGACAGACAATTTGTCTTTAGTTTACTTTTTCTCTAGGGAAAGGTATTTCCTCATTGCTTTTCTTTCTTCTTAAAAAAACACACACACACACTTTAAATCACATAATAAAACAACAAGATGTGTTTGAATGACTATAAATAAGCACAAAAGTTCTCCTTCCTTCTAAATCTTATGTTTGTATATGTTAAGTACCTAATACAGAACCTAGTTGTATAATTAACTTTTTTGGTAAATGTTAGTTTCTTTTATCATTATCTTTACCCATGGTTTCCAGTGCTCCTATGCTGACTTCTAGTTCATGATGGCTCTCTACCTCTACAACCGCTTCCCCCTCTTAACCCCAGGCCTCTGCTCCAGATATTTTCTGGATTTTTATTATCATCTAAACTCTGAACTTTCTGACCTAACCTTTATAAAAATTTAGAGTGACTAGATAGTTAATATGAATAATGCTAGTGTTAACATAAAAATTTCACTTAAATGACAGCAAGAGCAACCTTCAGTGTTTACCCTGTGGAATAAGCAAAAATTCATGCACTTTTATAGGCCCTTTGAATCTATTTTGGGTAAGGATACTCAAGTTGATATCAAGTTATGATATTCTTGTTCCTTTCTAATGGAGAGTTGCCATTTTTAAGGGATATAATATAGTGTAGAAAACAAGTGCTAAAATCTATCCTGCTCTTCACCATGCTATGGGCTATTTGTGAAGCTTTGGACAGGATTTTAATCCAATTAAAATTAATGTTAATAACTGTCGAAGAGGAAAACCTAAAAGAAGAGAATTTTTGAAGAAAAGGGAACTAGAAAAGAGGAGAGCAGTTCTACATGAATTGTTTTGCCTTGGAAAATAAAGGTGCTCATGTAGTTCTGTGAGTAAATATGTACAGTTGATCCTTGAACGACATGGATTTGAACTGCACCAGTACACTTATTCATCGCTTTTTAAAAATAAATAAATGTATTTTTTCTTCATGATTTTCTTAACACTTTTCTCTAGTTTATTATAAGAATGCAATATATAATATAACATACAAAATAAGTTCATTATTATATCATTGGTAAATCATTATATTATTGGTAAGGCTTCCAGTCAATAGTAGCTATTAATAGTTAAGTTTCTGGGAGGTCAAAAGTGATTTTTGACTGCATGGGGCATCAGCGTCCCTATCCCTCACATTGTTCAAGGGTCAACAGTACATAAATACGTTTCTTTATTTAACCAGTATTATTATCACTATGTGACTCAGTATACTAGCTTCTATGGGGATAATCTAAATTAGAGAGCGTACTTATTCTGAAGGACTGTTAGAAATAAGGCGAACCCTCAAATTCAGGGGTCCTGGTAGAGATCAATAAGGTAGGAAAACACAAATCATACTGGGGAGGCAGGCAGCAAGGCAAATACCTTTACTTCTATGTAGAAGGGTGCACACATGGTCTGGAAGCACGGCACACCGAGCAGGTGGTCTGCTCGGCTTTATAATCTCTGACGCATGTGACCTGTCCCTCACTCTTGATTGGAGCTCAGGCGCACAGTCTTTCGCAATTGGCTGATTCAAAGGGAGGGGTTGGCCTCCGCTGTTTCAAGATGTGGCCCCCAGGGGAGCTTCAAGCCATGCGGCCAACATGGCAGCTGTCTAAACTGTTCTTTGACAGAAAAGATGACTTGTTTCTTCTCACAGGACTGGTGCCAATAATAGTTGGCACTCTGCACTGTGTGAGACCTGGGAAATGCTCTGATTTGCGATACCTTAGGGAAGGTGTTTGCATTATGTTAGAGCATGTCTCTTACTACAATGCATGTGCATTCTTAGGTTAAAAAAGACGTTCTCATGAAAATTTAATTCCATCGCCGAAACCGGTTTGGCTCAGTGGATAGAGCATCGGCCTGTGGACTGAAAGGTCCTGGGTTCGATTCCGGTCAAGGGCATGTACCTGGGTTGCGGGCACATCCCCAGTAGGAGATGTGCAGGAGGCGGCTGATCGATGTCTCTCTCTCATCGATGTTTCTAACTCTCTATCTCTCTCCCTTCCTCTCTGTAAAAAATCAATAAAATATATTAAAAAAAAAAAAAAAGAAAATTTAATTCCATCAATAGTAGCATCTTTCCATAAACTAAAAGCTTGCAAAGCCTTAGTGTAAAAGAAACCATCTAACTTTAAGAATGAATTTATTACTGTTATCGGTGGAAGTGGGGTCGTTGGGGTACCACTGGAATAAGCATTTCTGGGGGCCCGCACGACAGGATGAGATATGGTAGGAAGCTTTATTTCCACGGAATTACTTCCCTTCCATAGAAGCAGTCAGAGTCCAGAGTTTCCTTTCCACATTGGAGCTGGATCTGGTACATCATCAGGCTACTTGCAGTCCATTAGTTCATTGTGTATGGGGTCCATATGGCCTTGGGCCATGTGGATGAATGCAAGGGAGCCCCACCCACAAACCCCAAGAGGAGCAAAAACCCAAGAGTTGAACTTCTTTGTTCAGGGGATTAAATGTCCCAAATCTTCCCATGCTTGCAGTGTTCACACCCACTGGGGTTAACCATCTCTGTCCCCAGGATTGATTGACAGCAAGCAACTTCCTATGTCATCCCAACTTTACTAGGCACATGTCTATCTTCCCTTTGTTGGATCCTTGGGGAGTGTAAAGTTGTAGCTTCCTGGTGAAGCTGCCCAAATGGCATGCCCATAATATCTGGCCTTCCCTCTTTGCTCCTTTCCTGCTATTAATAACTAGTTTAATTACAACAATATCATTACCAAGTGAATTTAATTTACAAAAGGAATTTTCCCTAGTATTTAGGCTATTGGTTGGTTTGGGCTATGTTTTTAGTTTTTATTTATCTTTATTGTTGAAAGTATTACATATGTCTCCCATTTTTCCCCCATTGACCCTCCCCCCCAACCTGCTCCTGCCCCCACCCCAGCCTTCACCACACTATTGTCTGTGTTCATAGGTTATGCATATAAGTTCTTTGGTTAATTTCCCCTCCCACCCCTGCTTATGTTTGTTTTTAATTAACATTTTAAATTGTTTGGTTTGGTTTGGTCAATTGAATGAGTTCAAAGATACATCTCTGAGTATGAAGTTTAGAGAGGCCAAGTAAATAATAGAAAATTGGAATTTCCAAATTTTATAGAGTCCTTCCATGGCAAAGAGTATGTGTCACTTTCATATTCTATAGAATTGAGCTCCTTTTTACACCTACTAGGTGTACTGGTTAATAATGAGGATTTTGTAATCAAAGTAAACATGTCCAAAAATTAATCCATTAAGTACATTATGTACTTTAAAATGTTATTTTTCATCATCAACTAATATTTATCAAATGCCCAGTGGACAATACCACCAGTTTCTCCCTGCAGGTGATTATCTAACAATCATTTCCTCATATCCACATAGATACATTAATATGGTGTACTTGCAGGATCTCCCAACAGATAACTCTGCAAAATAAAACAAGCTGGTACAACACATTTATTCTTAACTACAAGCCTAAACCTCAGAATATAAGACCATATACCAGGTGTACCGGTTAATAATGCGGATTTTCTTCAATAGATGGAGTTACACATATGTTGATATATATGCGATTTGATATGTATGCTATTTTGTAGTATTGACAGCAAGCTTCAAAACTTCATGGTGGTGGCAGCAAGCAGGTGGCAGGACCAGTGCAGCTTTCTGGTGGGGAGGCCATCTCTCTGGGATATGGTGTGCAGTTGCTGTTTCCTTGTTACAGCATATAAGCAACTTACTGCAGGTGTTGTCCTAAGGACACGAGCTTATCTAATTTGGTCAAGAACAACAAAATCAAAATTCCTCCCCTTCAGATTAGTCAGTAACTCTGTGTGCCTCCAAAGAGTGCGTAAGTTCTTCTTTCAGAGTCAGAGAGGTGCTTCTGGGGCATGAGGAAGGAACGCTCTGTTCCTCTGCCTTTGATGTGATCTCCCAGGAATGCCAAATTATGTCTTGGCATCATTTTAACCACCTCTTGTTATTTTACAAGTTATATCAGATGACTTAATATATTGGACAGGACCAAATCTTTAAAGAGGACATGACAACTTTAACGCCTCACCATGATCTAGGTATACTCTCTGGCAGGGCTCCATCTTCATTCATTAGAGATGGAGGAGGAGATGCAAAATATCTAATTCTAATCCCTTTTATTGTTACAGCCCTTTAACTGGTCTCCTTGGCTTCTTTCGTTCCCTCCAATCTTGCCCATGGACTTTTGTCAGAGGGAGCTTTTTAAAACAACACTGACAGTGACCCCTCCCTCTCCTGCCTCATTTGAGTTAGATGCTCTCATAACACCCCACACTTTCCAGTCATCACACCAAACTGTAATTGCATCTTTACTTACCTGCATCTCCCACTAAACTGATTCCTGGTGGGTGGCCCTCCACATAGCCAGATGCCAGGAGGCAAACAGTACATGTGGGTGTGTTGAGTGAGTAAAAGCCATTTGGCTCACTAAGAACTTAACAGTGATTCCCTATTGTTTACCAGATCAGACCCAGTCTCTTCATTTCAGTTTCAACTGTAGTTGACCCCTGAATTATGTGGGTTTGAACTGCGCAGGTCAATTGAAAAATCCATGTATAAGTAGACCTGCACTGTTCAAACCCACTTTGTTCAAGGGTCAGCTGTACTCTGATTTCTCTTGTATACAAGCCTTTAGATCTCTTTTTGGTTCTCCTGATTCTTGCGTCTTCATTCTGTGAGTTGTTTCCTCTGCCCACCTGTGGTAGCTTGTCTCTAAAGATAGCTGCCATCAGTTTCTTCTCTTTTGTATACACATGCTGCTCCCCCACTGAGAGGTGGAGTCTATTCCTCTGTGTTCTTGAATTTGGCTGGCCTGTCACTAATTTCACCAATAGAATATGATGGAAGTGACACTGTGCCAATTCTGGGCCTTTTCTTTAAGAGGACTAGCATTTTCCACTTCCTATCTTTCAAAGCCTTGAACTTCCATTAACACATTCAGACAACTCTTTTGGAGAGAGAAGCCACATGGAGGAGGCTGTTGTCCTGGATATGAAGCCATCCTAAACAACCAGCCCAATTCACGGGGGTCGGGGAGATGTGTGCATCTGACTCTGGGGTTCTGTGACAACTGATAACCGAACCCACTACATCTGTAAAGAGAAAAGCAGAGCTGCTACAAGACATAGCCTGTAAGGTTGACTGCAAGACAAAAGAGGTGTTTTCTTTATTCTTGAACTGAGGGTAGCAATCATAATTCTGATACTTGACAATGAGCAATTCAGAGGGAGGAGGAGATTGGGAGAAAGGAAGAGAAGCATCCACTGAGTGGCCTGGGAGGGAGCTTCCCAGAGAGCAAGAGAATGCAAATGAAGGAAGCTGTTTTGTGTTGTGATGACAGATGAGTTTCCTGCAGTGTCCTGAGAGCAGCCCAGCGGGGAGAGGCGGAGGGGCAGAACCAGACCACTGTGCAGAAGGAGGGAAAGCTGCTGGTTCGCCAGCTTGTGGTCTGTCCTTAGAGAAAACCACACTACAGTTCAGCTGGGAAGCTAGAAAGACAGCACTACGTGCTTATTTCTGTGTCTTGTGTCATATTAGTGAAATAGAATTATTTGAAGCTAAAAACAGTTACACTAGGATTTCTGAGTTTAGTTCTCTTCCGTGATTTTTGGCTTGCTCTGCAGTTATTATGGTGAGATGTGTTTAAAGACACACATACAGTTTTCTACTATGTTCTTTAGAAAATTAGACACCTGACTGCTAATCTTTATTAGGGAGTGACATTTCTGCCACCTTGTAAACATTCAGTTTCACAGTGAGGTGAGATGCAGCTTGTACTTATACAACACCTAGGATCCTTTATTTTGCTGCCCAAACTAATGAGTGGTTGCCTAAAATGTTGAGTTGGAAGGTTGTGTATTTCATTCACTGCTAGGTTATAGGAAGCTTTGAAACCATTCTATAAGGCAGCCAGTAATTGTCCCTGCACCTGTCAAGGTGGGCAAGCACAATCCTGGTGTCTTTGCCTCCTCTTCTTTATGCTCTGTGATTCACTATGGCTAGCATGACCTTCGCCCTCTCTTCTTGCCTAACTCCTCCTCATCCTTCATGACCCAGTGCAGTGGTCAACAAGTGGAAAATTTCCCTGACCCTTACAGGCTCTTAACTTTGCATCTCCATCACAATCTCTTTTTACCTCTGTTATTGTACTTACTTCGCATGAATGTTACACATTTAGGGAGGTGCACACAGGACATGTGTGTAAGATGCACTCGTTGTGGGTTGTGGCCCGAACAAGTCTCCATTCCTAACCTCCAAATCCATTTTTGTTGTCAGGGAGGTAACCGTTACCTTCTGCTCCACTTTCTCTTGTAATAGCACTAAATGGGCCACCGTTGTTTCTTCTCCAGCAGCATTTGATAAGACTAGTCAATGATGACAGGCGGCCCTCATCCCCAACTGAGCCAATTCTACTCAGCAGGATTGCGCTTGCCCCACCTTGATAGGTGCCAGGACAATTACTGGCCGCCTTCTAGACCTGCTTCAAAGCTTCCAGGAACCTAGCAGTGAATGAAATGCACAACCTTCCAACTCAGTGACATTTAAGGCCACCACTCATCAGTTCAGGCAGCAAAATAAATTGGTACTCAGCTGCTCCCAGTCCATTTTTCTGGTTAGACCTATAAATAAAAGAAATGATTGTGCCACTGCCTGTGACACCAATCTGCCCCCTCCCTGAGCAGTCACATTCTCTCGCACTCTCTCTGGCTTTGTTTTGGTCCCCTGAGGAACAAAGTGTTAACGATTATATTTGGAGGTTGCCAAGTGCTATGTGTCTACATTTGAGTTCTACACACATAAATATAATAAACAAATGGGTGTACATTTGAATTACATGCCCACCCGTCCTAATTTGTAATTCATTCATACAAAAGTATTTTCTAGTAAATATTATAACTCCCCCAATACAGTCCGTTTTATTCATGAGACTAAATTACATCACTCAACGGTGACGTTTAAGTGACAGCTACTACAGTAACCCAGAGTAATGCCCTTGTGAAGTGTGGTGTGCTTGCGTGCTTATCCGGTAATTTATATATCCCATAAATACCAGCTGTAATGTCTGTAAAGGAAGAGAGGATTTTTCCACACTTAGTTATTATGAAATACAACATTTTTAGAAGCAGATTCTGATACTTACTTGCCCCAAATTTCTTCCCTTTTAAGTCATAAGTGTTGCATCCCCCCACCCCCATACGCAAATATTAAAAATAAAAACAAGAAAGCACCCACTTTGCCCTTCCTCCCATGGCACAATATCTTTAGTTTGTACTAATATAGAAGAAAAGAATCGGTCAAATAAATGATCTTCACTCTCTTTCAAACCAAATCTGCTTTAATCAGTCTGTTAGTACATTCTGTCAGACTCCCTGACTTTTTAAGCAATACATTATTCCTGCAGTTTCAACAAAAGCTAAATCTTTGCCAATTCCAGATCAGCTCTGCATGGAAGCTCTTGCCAAATTGACTTCCCTGTCTCAGTCAAGAGGCTGCTCCCCACTCTGCTCGAAATTAATAAGGCCAATCAGAAATGCACAAAGCCTGCATGGCCCATCATTCTTCAGGAGTTTGCCCTCTCCTCTGCGGTCAGATAAATCACCTTAAAGCTATTACACGAATGACCATAAATTAGGGGGCCTGTGGTCTGGTCTCTCCCTTCTGAGGTTATTCCAGCTTGCACTGTCCTCCCCATAGGGGTTTGCTGTGGTGGGGGAGGGGACGGGCTCCCCAGGGTTGGGGAGAGGAGATGGGACCACCAGGGCCCTGGTTATCAGTCGTCACAGAATCCCCGAGTTGGACACGCACAGTCTCCTCAGAGAATTGGTGTCTGAGCTGCACCCAGGTGTTTGACATGGCACTGCTTGAAGATGGCTTTGATCCCCAGATGCAGGCACTCCATCTGCGTGGCTTCGTGAGACTATTTACAGTCGAGGTTAGGCTGGTGATTGCTGGCATGGAAAACTCATTTCTCAACCTGGCTTTTATTTACACTCTAGTTAAGGTGCCTTTCACTCAGGTTGTCAGGAATGGCATAGTGTGACTGTGGGGAGCTTTGGGAGGCTGGTGAGCCACAGGCCAGCGACACAGGCTCCCCACTCCCCCCAACCCTCCCCACCAAAAAAAAAAAAAAAAAAAAAAAAGAGTAGAGAGAGCGCATAAGGCGAGGCGGGGACAAAGGTGGCAGGGAAGCCAGGTGCTGCAGCGGCTAAGAACATGTTTGGACCATGCTGGAAAACTTCAGTGGCTTTGGGCTGGCTTTCGCTTGCACTGTTAGCTGTCCTAACCCCATCCCGGGCACGATCACACTCTTTGTAAACATCCAACACGAGAAAAGGAAGAGAGTGGTGTGCTTTAATTCCCACCCCTACCCCCCCTACCCCCGCCCCAAAACTCTAGGTATAAAGATTCCACCCTCCCCCAGACACCTGTCCATGGGCCAGAGCCTCCCAGCCCTGTGTACCCCAGCCCCCATTCAGTAGGGACATACTCAGCAGTAAGGACTCTTGTTCTTCCCTGCTGTTCTTCCCGTTGGCACCGCCCAAAACTAGAACAGGCCTGTGCAGTCTTGGCACATTTTGGCTCCTAACCATAAATATTCATGCCCAACTGCACTAAAACCCAGGTCAGCTGCTTGGAGCCAGTGAACTGTGTTCCTGAAGGCTGACCAAGCCCCATAATACAATAAAATGAAGATTGGGTAGTCTCCTCCAAATCCTGGGCAAACAGTCTTATAGTGCTTGAGGCAAAAAAATAATGTTTTTCCCCTAAAAGGGACAGAGGGAACTGGTAGGAGTCTTGCTTTTAAGGGGAGGCAAGTTGTTTCTGCAGTTCTTCCCTCTGCTCTAGAAATCTTGATGTTTCTTATATCCTACCTACTCCCTTTCCATGTCCTCAACCTCTTGGAGTAGTGGAAAATATCTTCATATTACTTTCCTTTACATATGGCCCTTCCTCTGGGTTTAACCTGTTCTCTTTCCCTTTCTCTATCATCCTCCCATCTGATGATATCCTTCTTCCTCCTTCTCTCCCCTTTTCCCCAGAAAAGAGTGAAGTATTCTTTCTGCCCTCTTGATCCTCATTCCTATCACTTCCCGCAGAAATGCCCCCTTTCCCTCTCCTGGCCACTCATGGGCAGTCTCTCTCCCGGGCTAGAGGACATCAAAGTAATAATTCTGGACCCACTGTGTTCCTTCCAGCCCCCAGGATTACAGTCTAGTAAGAGTTAGTATTATAGCTAAATTGTCCCCCCAAATTCATTTGTTGTTGACTTAAACCAAAGTACATCAGAATATGAATGTATTTGGAGATAGGATCTGTAAAGAAGTAATTAAAGTAAAATGATGACTGGTTCCTAATAAGAGGAAATTTGGACACACAAAGAGACACTAGGGATGCATGCACCCAGGCAAAATAATAATAATAATAATAATAATAATAATAATAATAATTAATAATAATAATAATAATAATAGACGACTCTCACTGCGAGAACACAGTGAGAAGGCCTAGCCAAGTTAAGGAGAGAGGCCTCAGGAGAAACCAACCTCCCAAAACCTTGATCTTGGACTTTTGGCCCTCAGAACTGTGAGAAAATAAATTTCTGTTGTGTAAGACAGCCAGTCTGTGGTGCTTTGTTATGGAAGCCCCAGCAAACTAATGCAAGCCCCAAGGAAGCCTGCTCAGAACATTCCCGTGGCCCTCCCTCCTCCTCCATGACTCGGGAACTCTTTCCTGTGGGGTGGCTTTGGCCTGGCACAACCTTTCTTTTTAATGGTCCCTGTGTGGTCCCCCCCCCCCCTTACTAAGAACCTACCAACCAGTGATATTATTCCACTCATAGAGCTCCAGTTTAATTTTCAGTTTTACCCTCTGTATGGAATACAGCACACTCATTTAAACCGGAATTTCAGATAAACAGCAAATAATTTTTTAAGTGTGTGCCAGATATTGCATGGGACATACTTATATTTTTAAAAATTCTTTATGTGAAATTCAGGTTTACTAGGTGTCCTATAGTTTTTATTTGCCACCTCTGCCAACACCAGTTCAGGAGTATGTGTCCTTAATATTGTTACACAGTTTTCTCATGGAAGAATCACCTGGAGAACATTTTGAAAATACTGGGGAATTCTGAGGTAGAGTCTGTTGACAGGATTTTTTTTTTTTAAGTATCTAGGTCATTTTAACGTGCAGCAGGGTATAGAACCTGTGCAGAAAGAGACTAATTAAATACTCATGGCTACTACGTTGTTGGATTTAGGCTCCCTTAAGTGTAAATTCGTAGGGTTTTGTTCTGTAAAAAAAAGGTCATTGTATCACTCTTCTTATTGCTGAACCTAGAGCAAAGATCAAGTGGATCACTGAAAAAAGCCGTTAGTATAGGAAATGATTTTCTTATTTCAGGTCAACTGAGCCCATAAAGAGAGATGTCCAGAGCTATAATATTGATACCACTACAGCAAATGACTCTCCATCCCAACACTTTGGGTTTCATAATAGTGCAGACAGATACCCTTTAACTTTTACCATTGCTTTTATTACAGGTCAGTGCTCAAGAATGTAAGATCTATTTTAAGAATACTTAGAGTTCAAGAGAAATTGAACATAATTTTATTCAGTTTTTCCAGACCCTGGGTATCTGTTCTTTAATTATTGGCATGTATGGAGAGCTAAAACTTACCTGCTGCTCACTTGATACTGAAACATTTATAGAAAGTTCAGATATTGTGGCTAATATCTCTGGAGTAGGGCTCTATATTTGAATCTGGTACTCAGTTTCATCCTGAAAATAAGCCTTGGCAACATAAACTTCATAGTTAAGTGCTACGAGATGCTGACATAGAGCTCCAGTTGAGTAAGAGTTAAAACTAGAATGAGAGGGAAATAAAATGCCTGAGATAAACACATTTTATAGAAAATGGTATTGGGGATCAGTAGATGACATTAATTGGTGCAAAGTTCAGGGATGGAGATTGGATGTTTTGAAAAGGCTTTGCTAAAAATGCCACCCAAATAGGTGTATATATGATGGAGGTTTTGTACTACAGAAGTCCCTCTTTATACACAGTTTTGCTTTCCACAGTTTCAGTTACCTCTGGTCAACTGTGGTACAAGATTATTAAATGGAACATTTCAAAAGTAAACCATTCATGTTTTAAATTGAGCTCTATTCTGGGTGTGATGAAATCTTATGCCATCCAGCCCACCTGGGATGTAAATCATCCCTTTATCTAGTGTATCCATACTCTATACATTATCTTCCCAATACTCACTTAATAGCTGCATTGGTTATCAGGTCAACTGTCACTGTATTGCAGTGCTTGTGTTCAAGTAACCCTTATTTTACTTAATAATAGCCTCACATTGCAAGAGTAGTGATGCTGGCAATTGGAATATGCCAAAGAGAAGCTATAAAGTACTTCTTTGAAATAAAAAGGTGAAAGTAATGGCTTAATAAGGAAAGAAAAAAATGAAATGTTGATGTTGCTAAGATCTACAGTAAGAATCAATCTTCTGCCTGTGAAATTATAGAGGAAAAAATAAATTCTTACTAATTTTGCTCTTGTACCTCAAACTGCAAAAGTTACAAGTACATGGAAGACAGGAATAGACAATGTGTTCTGATTGATGGCAATGTGTTGCTCCAGAAAGAATTGAGCCTGTACAAAGACTTCAGCAGGGGTGCCCCTACAGCGGTTCTCAACCTGTGGGTCGCGACCATCGGAAAACACATATAGCATATCAGATATTTACATTACGATTCATTACTGTAGCAAAATTACAGTTATGAAGTAGCAAAAAAAATAATTTTATGGTTTGGGGTCACCACAACATGAGGAACTGTATTAAAGGGTCGTGGCATTAGGAAGGTTGAGAACCACTGCGAAACAAGTGCTACCAAGTGATTTACTGCAAGTAAAAGATGGTTATATAGATTCAGGAATAGATTTAGATTGAAAAATATAGAGATTACTTGGGAGAGATCACATTCACATAACTTTTATTAAAGTATATTCTTATGTTCTATTTTATTAATGTTATTAATCTCTTATTGTGCCTAATTTATAAATTAAACTTTATCATATGTAGGTATAGGAAAAACCATAGTATAAAGGGTGTCCCCAAAAGATGTATATACACTTTAACAGCTGATAGGTCAATTTTGAAAATGAAATGTATTTTAGTAAACACTGCCTTTATAATTATTTAAAGGTGTGTATATATTTTTGGGGACAGCCTATATATAGGATTCAGTACTATCTGTGGTTCCAGGCATCCACCAGGAGACTACTGACTATTTAATCAGAAGTTTCATAAAACTGTTATAATGGGAGGCAGGTGCATGTAAAATATGAGATTTGGATTTGAAGCCTTGGCTTTGGTGCTACTTGGATCTGTTTTCTTGGGCAACTGCTTAACCTACCTGAACCTTCATCTCCGTATTTGAAGAAGGGCTTCTGGAATGTTAGAATAAGGACCTCTTAAAATCCACTTCTCCATACAAGCAGAGAACACTGGTAAAAATTGTCAAAATCAGCTTTTTCAGAACTCTGGAAATTAACCAAAGGATTGCAACAATCCAAGGAGTGCTTATTCAAGAAAAACAGCTGAATGTCAGCAAGAATGAAGAGCTTTGTGGCATTTTAACTTGCCTAATTTCCTTTCTCTTCTCTTCAGATCTGTGGTAGTTTTGACCACCACCAACAGCCTCACAACCAGAGTACCTCTGAGACTCAGCGGACTAGCAGCCACTTGCAGGGGGCAGAATGGGTTCGTAGCCGCCCCCAAAGTCAATATCCCCAGAAAACTGTCACTCTTTGACCTGTGTGGCAGCTCCCAGGAAAGGTGCCATTCTCAGGGCTTTTTATTATTGACCTGTGAAAAGCCTTATCCCTAGGGCACTGGTTGAAAACACCAGCAACAGTTGTTTAATATTACAGTCATACGAGTTGAGGCTAATAGGAGGCTTATCTGAAAAACTGGAAAAGGAAAAGCTGGTGAATGAGATGTCCACAGAGGGCTTTGAAATACCCTAACATTGCCCTAGCCTGTTTGGCTCAGTGGATAGAGCATGGGCCTACAGACTGAAGGGTCCCTGATTCGATTCCTGTCCAGGGCACTTGCCTGGGTTGATCACCAGTAGGGGGTGTGCAGGAGGCAGCCAATCAATGATTCTCATCGATGTTTCTATCTCTCCCTCTCCCTTCCTCTCTGAAATCAATAAAAATATATTTAAAAAAAAGAAATACCCTAACATTACTGGAGGTCTAAAAGTCCTCACACATGTGCAGAGCAGTATCCATGCCCAGGAAAGACCTAAGCAGGCCCCTCATCTCTGGTTGACCTTAAGGCTCTGCAAAAGCAGGAAGTGAAGGTTAGAGTTTTAATTTGTTTTTCATAGCACTGAAGGTGTGCCCCAAATTTGATGAAAAACATTAATCTACATATCCAAGAAGTACAGCAAACTTCTAGTAGGATAAACTCAAAGCTCATACCTAGACACATCTAATTAAAATGCCATGTTAAAGACAAAGAGAGACTCTTAAAAGTAGCAAGAGTAAAGCAGTTAGTTACCTACAAGGGAGTGCCCATAAGACTGTAAGCTGATTTCTCAACAGAAACCCTGCAGGCCAGAAGGAATTGTATAAAATATTCAAAGGGATGAAAAGCAAAGACCCACAACAAAGATTGTTCTACACAGCAGAGGTACCATTTAGAAGAGAAGGAGAAAGAGTTTCCCAGACAGCCCAACAGGTGTGACTCAGCGGTTGAGCTTTGACCTATGAATCAGGTGGTCATTGATTGATCCCCAGTCAGGGCACATGCCTGGGTTGTGGGCTTGATCCCCAGTAGGGGACATGCAGGAGGCAGCCAGTCAATGATTCTCTTTCATCTTTGATGTTTCCATCTCTCTCTTCCTCTCTGAAATCAATAAAAATATATATATTAAAAAAAAGTTTCCCAGACAAAAAAGCTGAAGGAATTCATCATACTAAGCAAGTATTACAGGAAGTGTTAAAAGCATCTATTTAGGATTTATTTACGTAGAAAAGATAAAAAATATGAGTAAGAAAATATAGGAAAGAAAAAATTCTCATGGACACAGGCAAACATAGTAAAAGCAGGGGGGCAACCAACTATGAAGTTAGTACACAAAGGTTAAAAAGGCAAAAGTAGGAAGATTATGTGCATTTCTAACAATATTTAAAGGGCTACACAGAAACACAACATACAAAAGAAGTAAAAAATAGTGACGAATATATAAACGTGGAGGAGGGTGAGTGAAAGTGGTAATGATTTTAGAATGTGTTTGAACTTAAGCAACCATCAACTTAAAACCAACGACTATAAACAGAGCTTGGTGTATATGATGCATATGGTGACTGCAAACACAAAAATATCTGCAGGAGATACACAATGAATAAAGAGAAAGGAATCCAAATCCAACACAGCAGAACGTCATCCACATAAAAGAGAAAAGAGCAAGAGAATGAGAAAATAGAATAACAAAAACAACCAGAAAACAATGAAATGGCAATATCTACATACCTATGAATAATTGCTTTAAATGTAAATGGACTAGATGCTCCAATCAAAACACATAGGGTGGCCTAGCTGGTGTGCTCAGTGGTTGAGCATTGACCCAGGAACCAAGAGGTAACCGGTTCAATTCCTGGTCAGGACACATGCCCAGGTTGTGGGCTCGATCCCCAATGCAGAGCATGCAGGAGGCAACCTATTAATGATGTTTCTCCCTATATATAGCCCTCTCCACTCCTCTCCCTTTAAAACAAACAAACAAACAAAAAAATAAGAAAACCCACCATACATAGGGTGGTTGAAGGGATTAAAAAAAACAAGATCATTACATATGCTGCCTACAAGAGACCCATTTCAGATCAAAAGACACAGACTGAAAGTAAAAGGGTGGAAAAATATTTCATGCAAATGAAAGTGAAAAAAAATCTGAGGTAGCAATCGGACAAAATAAACTTTAAAACAATGGCATAACAATAGACAAAGAATGGCATTTCATAATGATAAAGGGATCAATCCAACAAGAGATCATAACCCTTGTAATCATTTATACACCCAACAGAGGAGCATCTAAATATATAGCAAATGTTTAATGATATAAAGTGAGGGATTGACAGTGATGTGGTGGACTTTAACTCTCCAATGATAAAAATGGATAGCTATTCCAGACAGAATATCAACAAGAAAACAGTGGCCTTAAATGACACATTAGACGATATTGAATTAATTGACATTTTTAGACAACATTGAATTAATTGACTTCCTTGGATATTTCACCCAAGATCAGCAAGAATGTACAATCTTTTCAAGTGCACATGGAACATTTTCCAGGATAGACCACATGTTAGGCCAGAAAAGAAGTCTTGATAAATTTAAGAAGATTGAAATCATATGAAGTACCTTCTCTGATCACAATGGTATGAAACTAGAAATCAATTACAAGAAGAAAACTAAAAAACACACATATGCATAGAGGCTACTAAACAATGTATAGGTTAACAATGAGACCAAGGAAGAAATCAAAAGATACCTTGAGACAAATTAAAATGAAAATACAATGACCCAAAAATCTATGGACACAGCCAAAGCAGTTCTCAAAGGGAAATTTATAGCAATACAGGCCTGCCTTAAGAAACAAGAAAACTCTCAAAAATCCCACAATCTAACTTTAGAGCTAAGGGAAGTAGACAAAGAACAACAACCAAAGTTCAAAGTGAGTAGTAGGAAGGAAATAATAAAAATCAGAGCAGAAATAAATATAATAGAGGCTAAAAAATGCAAAAGATCAATGAAACCAAGAGTTGACACTTTGAAAAGATAAAATTGATAAACTTTTAGCCAGACCCATCAAGAAAAAAGGAGGGCCCAAATCAGAAATAAAAAGAGAAGCGACCAAGGATTATAAGGAAATACTATGATCAATTACAACAAATTGGACAACTTGGAAGAAATAGATAAATTCCTAGAGACAATGTAACAAGGCTGGGTCAGGACAAAACTGAAAATCTGAACAAATAACTACTAAGGAATTCAAATCTGAACAACAACAACAAAAAAACTCCCAGCAAACAAAAGTCCTGGACCAGATTGCTTCACTGGTAAATTTCACCAAATACTCAAAGAAAAATTAATATCTATTCTTCCTAAACTATTCTAAAACATTGAAAAGGAAGAAAGGCTCCCAAACTCATTTGCAAGGCCAGCATCACCCTTATACAAAAACCATATAAAGACACTACAAAAAATAAAATCATAGGCCAATATCCCTGAAGAACATACATCAAAAATCCTCAACAAAATATTAGCAAACCAGGTCCATCAATACATTAAAAAGATCATACGCAATAACCAAGTGGGGTTTATTTCTGGGATGTAAGGTTGGTTCAGTATTTGCATATCAATTAACATGATATACCATGTAAACAAAATTTAGGATAAACATCATATGATCTTATCAATAGATGCAGAAAAAGCATTAGAAAATCCAACATCCATTTATAGTAAAAATTCTCAGCGAAGTGGGTATAGAGGGAACATAACATAATAATGGCCTTGTATGGCAAACCCATAGTCAACATCATATTCAACAGTGAAAAGCTAAAAGGTTTTTTTTTAAGATCAGGAATAAGGCAAGGATGTCCACTTTTACCACTTTTATTCAACATAGTATTGGAAGTCCTAGCCACAGTGATCAGACAAGAAGAAATAAAAGGCATTCAAACTGGAAAAGAAGAATTAAAGCTGTCATTTGCGGATGACAATATTATATTGAGAGAACTCTAAAGTTCCACTAAAAATGATTAGAACTAATTATTGAATACAGTAAAGTAGCAGGATACAAATTTAATATTTGGAAATTGGTTGTATTTTTATACGCCAAGAATGGACAATAGAAAGAGAAATTAAGAAAATAATCTCATTTACAGTTGCATCAAAAAGATAAAATAGCTAGGAATAAATTTAACCAAGGAGGTAAAATACCTGTACTCGGGAAATTATAAAACATTGAAGACACAAATAAATGGAAGGCTATACCATGCTCATGGACAGGGAGAATTATCTTTAACATGTCCGTGTTACGCAAAGCAATCTACAGATTCAAGGCATGCCCTATCAAAATACCCATGGCAAATTTTTCATAGAACTAGAACAAATAATCCTAATATCAACCAACAGCAACTGTTGGTGAGGATGTGGAGAAAAGGGAACCCTCGTGCACTGTTGTAGGATTGCAGATTGGTGCAGTCACTGTGGAAAATACTATGGAGGTCCCTCAAAAAATTAAAAATAGAACTATATGACCCAGCAGTTCTACTTCGTTATTTATCTGAAGAAACTCGAAACACTAATTTGAAAACATATATGCACCCCTATGTTCATTGCAACATATTTACAATAGCTGAGATATGGAAGCAACCTAAGTGTCTATCAATAGATGAATGGATAAAGAAGAGGTGGTACATATATTCAATGGAATATTAGCCATAAAAATGAATGAAATCTGGCCATTTGTGACAACATTATGCTAAGTGAAATAAGTCAGACAAAGAAAGACAAATACCCTATATTTCACTTACTAATACAAGTGGAATCTAAAAAGAACAAAGACAAATGAACAAACAAAACTGAAACAACTCATAAAGAGAACAAATTGATGGTTGCCAGATAGGAGGAGTGTTGGGGAGATGAATAAAAAAGATGAGAGTCATGGGGGTGTAAAGTACAACATAGTGAATATACATTGTATTAACTGTATATGGAGTGATCACTTCGTAAGTCCATATAATATTGTTGTCAACTGTAATTGAAAAATTAAAAAAAATCACAAAAAGTATATTCTCCAATCACAATGGAATAAAATTATTTTTTAATTTGTAAATTGTGATACTATTTACCTGAGAAGGGTATACGAGAACCCATATTTCAAGTACTCATGTTTAAGAAGGAAGTTAAGTTTTGAATTGGTAGCAGATTATATAACTGATAGTGTCTCAGTAGTGAGTAAATCCATATTACAACCCTGATGCATCAACTACCATTGTGACTAAAGGCTTTTAGACTGTATTTGTAATAATGAAATGGCAAATTTAGAAATTATCCTATTTATATAACTCAATACAGCAAGATAAATGATTACTGATCCTACCTGTTTTTTTCTTATCATAGGCCATTAGTGTTCATTAATATGTCTGATGTTCTTATTCATTTCACCCCAGACAGGCAAGATCAGGCCATATTTTCATGAGTTAATTTTTCTGATCAAGATGTAAGCTTGACCTTTGATGCTTTTGGACAGATCCTACCTCAGATTGTCTATGGCAGTGGTTCTCAGCTTTCTGGCCCTTTAAATACAGTTCCTCATGTTGTGACCCAACCGTAAAATTATTTTCGTTGCTACTTCAATTTGATGCAACAGTAATGTTGCTACTGTTATGAATCTTAATGTAAATATCTGATATGCAGGATGGTCTTAGGTGACCCCTGTGAAAGGGTTGTTCAACGCCAAAGGGGTCTCGACCCACAGGTTGAGAACCGCTGGTCTATGGCTTGTTTCATGTAACAAAGCAGAGTTGAGTAGTTGTGACAGAGTCCAAGTGGCCCATAAAGCCTAGTATTTGTTGAACCATAACCTAAGAATTAAATAATCTTTGGGTGGGCCTGGTAGGTGATATCCCAAAAAATACTTATAATAATGATAGCATTTAACGTTTTCCATGAAAATAACCACAATGTTAATTTTCCTTCAAATTCTATTGTGCAATTGGTTGATTGACCATATATCCCCTAATTTATGTTTAGGGCTTTCAGGAATTAGAAATTGCATTTTTTTCTAATTTTACAATGAGAGTAGAGATTTTATAGTTCTCTAGAATCTTGTCCCAACTTTTGTCTCATTGACCAAACTCGACAGGCAGGTGATAGCTAATTTACAGCTGCTAAGACTATTGTCAGATTCCACAATTCTCTAGTTTAAAACAGAGATGTCTTGTTACTCATACTAGTGGTGCTTAAAGGGTGTGTGAAATGACTTGGTTTGGGACATTTTGTTGCTGCAACTTCATTTTTCCATCCTCATGTCAACCATCCCCCATCCCCATGTCACAACAGTGCCTTCCAAACCAGCTTGTCTACTTTAACTTTTTACTGATTATATTTGTAAAGTAAGAGTAAAAGAGAAAGAGGGTAAAAGAGAAAGCTCCGATTTATATGCTCCTTTCAGAGGAGTGCTATACTCCAGGTCTGCAGTCAGAAGCTCTGTTCCCTTGGACTAGCAATCTGATCAGACCTGGTCCCTGGAAGACAGTCAAGGTGCACTCTGCCCACGCCTCGTGCTCAGTCACACTCTGAATCTTGCAGGCAGCCTATGTGGAATCAATAAAGCAAAGGTTAGCTGGCTGGAAAAGTCTCTTCAGAAGTGAAAGACAAGAGACTAAAAATATAGAGAGATGTATGGAGATCAACAGACTTTAGAGGACTCTGATTACAGAAAAAGCAATTAAAAAGGCAGATTAATTGTAGAATATATAACTCACTCTTTGACCTATCATTTAATTGGAAGGAAAAAAACTGGCATGGCAATAAGTTTGAAGTATTTTGTAGATGGGGATTTTTAAATGATGAGAATTTTTAAACAATATTCACAATTTTAAAGTCTTATTTTCCCTGAGATATAACCTAACGCTTTCAAACAACAGTTCTGGGAGCCAAAGAGCCACTTGACTCTCCCAAGGGTAATAAATGGTACATGTAATGGTGTCATCGTAAGTGAGGGGTTAAAGGTCTTTGTTTTCCCTTTCATGGCTTTCCTGACTTACTAATAATCATTATAAGCTGCATGATGAGGCAAAAGCATAGGTATGGAGGAGAGCTCTTGCTGAGATACCAACACATCCATCAGAGTCTCCGCATTACCGCTATTCTAAGTGTCTTTCCCGTCTCAGTCACTCTACCAGGTGCCATATGGAGGATTATGTCCCAAATTACAAACATACTTTTCCAATGCCATTTTCTTATCTTTTTAATTTATATTTTTAAACATTTTACCCCAAATTCCCCAGAGCCAGGTTCTCGGTTTCAGTTATATATTACTGTGTAATAAACTATGCAAATATTAAAACAAAACCATTCTATTTGTTCATGTTTCTGTGGGTCTGGCTGGAATTTGGGCAGGGCTCTGTGGGTGGCTCCCCTATGACTTGCGTTGTCTGTGGCTTCAGCTGGAATGTCCTGAAGAGCTTAGAACTGGCTGGGCTTCTATCTCATGGTACCACCTGGAGTGTCTCAAGTGAGGCTTGAGGGTCAGAGATGGCCTCACTCCCAGTATCTTGGCACTCTGGTTATCCCCTGGTGGCCTCTTGTCATTCAGTAATCTAGTCTGACATTTGCAGGGTAGCCGGCTTCCAGGAGTGAAAGCAGGTACTACTACAAGGCCTCTAGAGATCTAGGCTTGGAATGCTGAGAATGTCATGTCCGCATTCTCTTAACCAAAGCAAGTCACAGGCCAAACCAGATTCAAGGGGTGGAGAAACAAATGCCACTTCTTGCTGGGAAAAAGAACATTTTTGAACACACATAGAAGGCATTGTTGGCAGCCACCTTGGAGACAATCTACCACATCTTTCAAGAGCTAATCTGATAAACTAAGCTTGCTTATAAGAGAATGTTAGAAAACTCCTCTAATCTTCAGGAATCTAATCCAGGGATTGATTCTTTTCATGAGTCTGTACTGCTGAGTGAGGCATCATAAGCATTAGGGTACAAGTAAAGTTGAAAAAAGCTGTGGGTTTTACAACAAAATCGCTCTTAAGATGAGTATTTTTCTATCTAATTAGCTCCTTTGAACTCATCTTCAGATAAGCAGTAGCCAACTTTTAGTTTTATTTGTGAATCAATATTTTGATTATTTTTAACACTATTATATTTTCTAGATTACTTTTACTTCCTAGACTCTAAAACTAAATAGAATTAACATTCTTTGATGCCTTATCTCACCTGTTAAGATTCCTTTATAAGATGGTACATTTTACTAACATTTTGTAGTACTTAACATGTTTAAGTGACTAAGTTAAGTTTGGACTCTTACTGTCTTTGGCGAGAATATTAGTTACTACCCCTCTCACTAAAGAATACCTTTTGGGATAAGAAGTCTGTTAGGTCGGAGAGAGCCCAGGATCAGATACATGCAGACATGTGACGAGATAATGGACTCCCCCTGGCATTTCTAACAGATCAGCATGCCAGACACAGATACTGGCTTCTCCACGACCCCCACACAGATACTGACTCCTTCCTGAATACCTTGCTGACCCCCTGCAGCTGAAACTTCCTCGCTGAATACCTCAGCTCATGTCCCCACCCCTCACCCAACCGCAGTATAAAAAAAGCACCCCCCTCCCTGTTGGCGCGAACCCACGTGCCCTGTCCTTGGGGGTACGTGGGTCTCTCCCGGGGACGCAGAAATAAACCTTTTCCTTTCCTTTCTTTTCTGATTCACTGGACTCTCTATTTCTTGCGCCACCTCCTGAGCCACCTAACCTAACAAAGTCAATCCAACAAGAGGACATATATTTGTAAATATTTATGTACCAAACATAGGGGCACCTAAAACATATAGTAAATATTAAAGAACTACAGGGAGCAATAGATAACATAACTATAATAGTAGGGAACTTTAATACCCTACTTACATCAGTGGATAGATCATCAGGACAGAAAAACCCATAAAAAATTGGCCTTAAAAGACATATGTAGACCAGATGGAATTAACCAGATATATATAGAACATTCCATCCAAAAGCAACAGAGTACACATTATTCTCAAGTGTATGTGGAACATTGTTCATGACACAAAACAAGACTTAACAAATTTAAGAAGATTTAAAATCATATGAAGCATATTTCTGACCACAGTGTTATGAGACTAGAAATAAATTATAAGAAGAAAACTGGAAAATTCAAATATGTGGAGATTAAACAACATGCTACTGAACAAACAAATGGTCAATGAAGAAACCAGAAGAGATATATAAAAAGTATCTTGATACAAATGGAAATGGAAATACAACATACAAAATATGCAGAAAAAGCAATTCTAAGATGGAAGTTCATAGTGATAAATGCCTACCTCAGGAATCAAGAAAAATCTCAAATAAATAATGGATTAAAGACTTGAAAATAAGACCTGGAACCATAAAACTCCTAGAAGAAAACTTCATCAGTAAGCTCCTTGACATTGGTCTTGAGAACGATTTTTTTGTGTATTTGACAATAAATGTGAATGTAACAAAAGCAAAAATAAACACGTGGGACTACATTAAACTAAAAAGCTTCTGCAGAGCAAAGGAAACCATCAACAAAATGAAAAGGCAACCTACGGAATGGGAGAAAATATTTGCAAATCCCATATAAAGGGATTAAAATCCACAATATATAAAGAACTCATACAACTCAATAAAAACAAACAGTCCAATTAAAAAATGGGCAGAAGATCCGAATAGATATTTTTCCATACAAATGGCCAATAGGTACATGAAAAGATGCTCAACATCAGTAATCATCAGGGAAATGCAACTCAAAACCACAATGAGATATCCCCTTACACCTGTTACAATGGCTGCTATAAAAAAGACAAGAAGTAACAAGTGTTGGCAGAGATGTGGAGAAAAAGGAACCCTTGTGCCTTGTTGGTAGGCATGTAAATGGTGTAGCCACCATAGAAAACAGTATGGAGATTCCTCAGAAAAATTAAATACAGAACTACCATATGATCCAACAATCCCACTTATGGGTATTTATCCAAACAAAACAAACACTGACTCACAAAAGGCATATGCACCCTATGTTCATTGCAGAATTTACAATAGCCAAGATATGAAAACAACCTAAATGTTCATCAACGGATGAATGGATAAAGAATATGTAATGCACACACACACACACACACTGGAACATTCTTTAGTCATAAAAAAAGAATAAAATCTTGCCATTTGCAACAGCATGGATAGACCTGAGGGTACTATGCTAAGCAAAATAGAGAAATACAAATACCATATAATCTCACATAGATATGGTATTTTAAAAAAACAAAACAACTAATAAATAGAGAATATATTGGTGGTTGTCTGAGGTGGGGTGGGGGTTGGGCAAAATGAGTGAAGAAGTCAAAGGTACAAGTTCTAGTTATAAAATAAACTAGTCACGGGAATATAATGTACAGCATGGTGATTATCCTATATAATAAAAGGCCAGGGACCATAAGCATAATGACCGGAATGACCGCTCAACCAGTCGTCATGAGGTGCATTGACCACCTCTCGGCCCCTCCCACCCCCCACCCCCCCAGCCCCCCAGACTGCGAGGGGCAGCGGTGTGTGTGTGTGGGGGGGCGGTGAGGACGAGCAGTGGTGGGTGGGGTGGCCAGCGGCGGGTGGGCTGTGCTGGGCCTCTAGTAGTTAATAATACTGTATTGCATATTTGAGTGTTGCTAAGAGTAGAATTTAAAAGTTCCCATCATAAGGAAAAAATCTGTAACTATGTATGATGACAGACATTAACTACTTATTGTAGTGATCATATTACAATATATCCAAATATCAAATCATTATGTTTATACTTGAAACTAATATTATATGTCAATTATACCCCAATAAAATAAAAAAGAATACCTCTTGGGAGTAATATCCATGGTCATTCTTCTGGTGACATTGTTGAAATGTGTAGCCTTTACTGCTGCTGTTCCTGTGAGGATTGTTAGTGGTGGCATCTGTTCCCTTTTGATTTACTTTTGAATGTTCACAGTTGGTAACTCCACATTAGGCCATGACACTCTCCCCTCATTCCATTACCTGATATGAAGGAACTTCATAGTGGATTGAAGAAGTGACACAAAAAGTTTTGCTAACGGTGTCCTATATACATATATATAATATTTTATTTTAAAACATAATTGAGCATATACATCTCTTTAGCTTTTTCCAGGGAACATTGCACCTAAGTTTTGAAACACACAAAATAGATCCCCATTACTGAACAGTTTTCACTTTTGGGTTACAAAAGTCAAGATTTCACAATCACAAAGCATAAAGGTACATGGTTCTGAAATCATTTTCAGGCATATTCCTCTCATTCTCTGCACGTAGGGTGTTTCTGGAAACCCAGACCTTATGATATATTCCTTACAAATGGTCTCCACTGTGGGCCTCCCTGGGTCTCCAGAAGAAACAAAGAAAATGGAGGCAAAACAGGAGGGAAGGAGTAACCTCAGGACGCCTCAAACAAACACAAATACTATGGAGGATTAGAAGAGTGGAGGACATAAGGTTCTCCTTCAAGTACATCATAGTAGAAAACAACAACACGTACAGCCTCATTTGGTCACTGTCTACCTGGTCTCTGCATGAACAAAACTGCATCTAAGATGCAAAGGAAAAATTAAAGCTATTTACAGATAACACCATGAATTGGAAAGTGCAGTGCTCCTCAGACTGGCACTCAGATATGGTGCTCACATAAGAGGCAAATCGGGCTGCTCATGTAGTGTCTTGAAAAATCCCCGTCACCAACACAAAACCAGTTTGCTCAGCAAGATGGGCTGTGGTGTACAGGCTGCAAAATTTCTCTGCAATTGTAAATCCTCAAAAATCCAAGTTCCTGTTATATGCTTTTTACTTTTTTCTTAGATCTGGTAACTTTTTGGGTCAGCCGGGTTGTTCTTTGCATAGACAATGACTCTCACTGCTTTCTCCAAGTGTCCCAGAAGCACTAACTTACTGAAAATAGAAACTCATAAAAGCTTAATAGATTCACTCTGAAAAGAGTGGAACTTCTGGGTCATTTAAGGAATGGCAAGGTCCTCAAACTGTGATGGAAAGAAAACCACTGACCACTTGTGGCCTTGTAAATTAAAGATGACGGGCAGATGGGAAAGGAGGTGAGATCAAGAGGAGAATTAGAGTTTTAAAGATTTGGGAGATTTTTTTCTAAGTGTTTTCTTTCTAATCTTCCTGGTAAACCAGAAAACCCTCCCTGAATGGCCACGATCCTAGGCCAAATCTGGGTACCAGGACACTCATCCCTGCCTACCAATATCTATCTACTGCGGTAGATCTCCCAAAAATAAATGAATACTTAGAAGAGTAAGAAGAGAGTGAGCACAGCTGACTTCACATAGTCTCAAGGAGGTAAATTGCTAAGGATTGAAAAAATTAAGCACCCTAAATTTCCCAAAGCTGAATACTGTGGAAAAGAACTGAAATTCCCACTTTGAGGGAGGGCGGTGGGGGCTTTGTCTTAGTAGTTGGCCTAGCCGATTTTCAGTTCTATCCAAGAGTAGCAGTTATGTAAACACAACCACTGCAGAACATCCCCTCCTCCTTCTGACTGCTGGCACTGCTCTGATTTCAGGCGTTTAGATAACAAAGGTTTGGCTGTTGCCTGGGAAGATGATGCAGTATGGATGAAGTGTAAATTTGCTCTCTTTAAGGAAGAGAGTGTCAGATATTTGAAAGAGCAGGGACCAGCCCAACAACAAGATTTAGAACTGGAAGAGCCTTTCATTAAAGGAAGTGGCCACACATCTCCAAGACAACCATAAAGACTTGACTAGGAAAAAAAGACTTCCTCTGAGGCTATGAGGACAAGCAGATTGGGCTACAACTCAGATACGGACGATTTCAGAACCACGTATACATACATTCTGCAGAATTTTGAGTGTTGCCTTTAGACCAGCCGTGGGCAAACTACGGCTCGCTTGAAATGAATAAAACTATTGAAAAAAAAGACCGTACCCTTTTATGTAATGATGTTTACTTTGAATTTATATTAGTTCACACAAACACTCCATCCATGCTTTTGTTCCGGCCTTCCGGTCCAGTTTAAGAACCCATTGTGGCCCTTGAGTCAAAAAGTTTGCCCACCCCTGCTTTAGACCCTTCCAGGAATGCTCCAGGACCCTACCTGTTATGTAGACACTATTACTGCTCTGAGATGGGATGATGTAGGGTCTGGGTAAAAAATAAAGCTAAAACCAAGTTCAATGCACAGAGCGGTATTAGTACTGGGTAGATTTTTCCATGAGCATAACAAATAATTTTTTCCACATTTGATTTATTCACCTCATTTGTAGTTTTCCTCCCATACTCCCAATAGAATCATGGCTTCAGCTTGCTACTGAGCTTTTTACCCAACGGGGCTTATGAAAAGAATTCCTAGTTACCCAACTAAAAGCAGTAGGACTAAATGTGCAAGACTAGGATACACTGAATAAGGGAGTTCCAGAGTTTTTCCTGAGACACATGCCTTGGCAGTAAATGAATTGATAAATTAAGACATGTCATATCTACATGTCTGCATCGACACTCTGACTCTTGTGGCTCAATTAAAACTGGAGAAGCTCAAGATAGGGAGTACATAAAAGCTCAGGAAAGGGAAAAGAAATGAAAGGCAATGGAAACATAGGAAAGAGATGACTGCTTCCTAAAGCTGATAACTTGGAATCCTCCAAGGGAAACTCTCAAGATTCCAATTTATATGTGGGTTAGGGAGTCAAGGCAGGAACAGAAAATGGACCACACTGCTGTAGGATGCCTGCATGTTTTTCCATAGCATAATATTCTGCCAGAGAAGCAAACTGTCTACCATAAACTTCTCTCCACAGAGTGACTGGGGTAGCTAAGATTTATCGGAGGAGGAGGGACGCTACCAGATGAAGAGGATGCCTGACAAGGTTGTAGTCCAGTTCTTCCCAGACAACATTTTGGCAACCACCTGATGGATGAATTCCCACAGTACTTCACCCACCAGGCTGAGCACTGTTTCCACACTGTGGGATGAACATAGAATAGGAAGGCTCCAGGCCATTCCTAAAAAAATATCTATAAATCCAGGTATGCAGGTGATGAACTCTCCTGGAGGAAAGGTCCTGTCTTCTTCTGTGGGGAAGGGTTTCAAAAACATGAGAACTGCAATGGGCTCTCCAGCATTTTGGGGGACCACCGCAATGGCTCTTTCTTCATTGAATGTTTTAATTACAAGAAGTCCAGATGGTGGTGATACTGCAGGAACTCTTCAGGAAGAAGGCTCAGTAATGGGACGTTGCTCTACAAGGTACCCATGCAGAGCAGCAGTCTAAGAGATAGAAGGGATTGCTAAACATCTATTTTTCAGTTCCTTCAGGCAGTGAAGCACCTGGCAGATCTGATCTGTCCACTGCTTCTGTGGATGCTCCAGGAGGAACACTCAGAGGGAACAGTAGTCTAAGTGGTTGGGTGGCTGGGACCTGGAAAAGGAGCATGTGAATGGCCAGTCAACCCAATTTAAATTCTGTTTCATCAAATTCAGTCTGAGTGGGTCTTGTCCAAAGATGGTGGGGAGAGGGCCTGCTGTTCCCTGACAGACTCTGATGCTTACACATTGTCTGGAGTGGGCCTGGGACCCCCTGCAGCCCATGAATCTGGATTTAAAGTGGAGGGAAGGTTCTGAAATGAGGTGTAGTGAACTGACTGACATTAAGGGACTTCCCACACAGCTCTATTAAACACTGCTTTACGTGTGTACTTGTGGCACAGCAAGGATGGGTTGGGGTCTGGAAGCAATCATTCCAGAAATGAAAACCCAGATTCAGAAACCAACAGAAACCTCAAACAACACAAGGGAGACCCTTGAAGACAAAAGAGGAACTGCTGGCCCAAAGAAATACCCCAAATTTCGTGAAAACACTGATTTTGTGGGAAAAAAAAAAATCAACCTAGAAACAAATTATTACACAACAAAGACAGCACTCTGTTAGCCAGGGCACTGCTCCAGAGGTCTGCCTGGGTGGTGTGGGTTACAGGATACAGTGACAGCCTGGGTTGGACTTGGACACACAAATTCCTCAGCAAGGAGTTGGAAAGTCCCAGGCCTGGTCTATGGAAACATTTAAGATTTAAGAAATTAAAAAAAAGTTCCAACCTTACCCCATCATCATCATCATGAAAGAATAGAGAGAGACACACACATAGATAGCATTCCCTGAAATAAATCTCAGGCTTAGTAGAAGGTGGGCGCTCACACTTTCTGAGGCATGATCCCCAATATTCCAACCCGTAGTCAAATTGGCAGCTTGACAGACGAAGAGTCTTCTGCCAGTTACACCTGAAAATGGCTGCCCCAGCATTCCAGATAAAATAAATATGATTATGTGCCCAAAATAGGCAATGGCCACTTAGGAGGCCTATTGAAGGAACCAAAAGAAACAACACTCAGTAGCAGCCTTTAGGTTTTGCTTTTGTTGAGTGTCCAGACCTGTTAACTAAAGCGGTAACTGAAACCTATTGATCCTCTTGAAACACAGCCAGAGGCTTTGGGCAGCAAACTCTCCATCTGGGCTAGGAAGAGGTGGCACCATCTGGAACTCTGCTGGGGCACTTCCCAGTCCTGCCCTGCCAAGAGGCATCCCAGCTTTCTTCCTTCTGATCTTCCAATCCCCTGAGTTGTTTTCATGACAGTTTATTTCCATGTATTAAAGGAATGACATATACAGAAATGTCATCTCCTGAGCCCAGTCGGTCATTAGATATCCGCCATCCTCTGTCCTTCAGGACACCACGAGCACGCATCACCAGGTCCTGAGCTGCCAGTGTGTACCTGTGCAGGGAGGAGCAAGAGCAAGACCATCAGTGCAGTATCAGGCAAAAGCTGGGGTCAGGCAAAGTTAGAAAGAAGGTATCACTATAAGTACATAAACAGTTTTTGGATACTCTTAAAGTCTCAAAAGACCAGGTCACCTTTTTCCACATGTGGGATGCCTAATATAAATTACTAGAGGCCCGGTGTATGAAATTCGTACATGGGAGTGGGGGTGGGGTGGGGTTCCTCAGCCGGGCCTGTGCCCTCTTATAGTCCAGGACCCCTTGGGGGATGTCCGCCTGCCGGCTTAGGCCCGATTCCCTGGGGATCGGGCCTAAGCTGGCAGTCAGACACCCCTTTCCCAGTCTGGGGCTCTCGTAGTCCAGGACCCCTCGCTCCTCACTGCCCACCTGCAATGGAGGCGGGAGAGGTTCCTGCCACTGCCGCTGTGCTTGCCAGTTATGAGTCCGGCTTCTGGCTGAGTGGTGCTCCCCCTGTGGGAGTGCACTGACCACCAGGGGGTAGCTCCTGCATTGAGCATCTGCCCCCTGGTGGTCAGTGCGCATTATAGTGACTGGTTGTTCCGCCGTTTGGTCGATTTGCATATTAGGGTTTTATTATATAGGATTTTTTAGATGGTACAGTGGGGACTTGACTTACGAGTGTCCCGACTAACGACTTTTTCGAGATACGAGCTGTCTCTCGGCCGATTTTTTGCTTTGAGTTGCGAGCTAAAATTTGGGTTACGAGCCAGCTTCAGATATCCCACCGCTAGTTGGCGCAGCAAATGTCACAGTGAACGCCACAACATCAGCCCAGCATTACCTGTCTCACTTGTTCACTTTATGATTTGACATACGAGTAATTTGAGTTATGAGCTCCGTCACGGAACGAATTAAACTCGTAAGTCAAGGCCCCACTGTAGTTGGACAAGACACTAGGTGCATTAAATAACCTAAATTAATCTGTTGTTCAGTCCTCTTTTGAGGTTTATGATGATGATAAGGACAGAGTCAAAGTTTGGTGCACGGACTTGCTCAGGCTCAAGGTTTTCCATGGCAAACAGTGTCTAGCTAAAAAAGTACACGGGAAAAATAAGACCTTTTATTTTCAGTTATGCTTATTTTTAGGACCATGTTCCTTTTAGCACAAAGGATAGTCATTTTCCATTTATGGTGGGGGTAAAATTTGCTTTTTAAAAGTGAGTTGATTTAAAGAAAAATATTAATGATACACATGTAGCATAGAAATATAGTAAAAATGGGAAGGTTTTATGCTGGGAGCCGGTCCATCCTTGCTGTTTCAAGGGACCTGGCATATATGGCATCCTGTTCTTAATATGTTTGCTCACCTTCTTGGCACTATGTGTTTTAACCAAGGTCACCTCTTTGAGAAAGGTTGTTTCTCCAGGTAGGGATTTCCCCCTGAAGTTAGGGAGGGAATAAAACCCCTTAACTAAGTGCCAGGCGGGTAATTAATCACTTTACGAACAATCATGCTTAAGCTACATAATCTTTACTCCCTGGAATGGAGATAAGAAACGCCCTAACCTTTAGAATAGAGATTGATAGGATTGGAATCAACTGGTATAAATACAGATGTAACAAGACAACAGGACACAGAACCTAGACACAGAACCTACACAGAACCTAGAGACAGAAGAACTTCGCTGGAGAGAACATGGCAAAAGATCCTGGACAGAAACTGGAGACAGAACCTAGAGACAGAACCTAGCGAGAGAACATGGCAAAAGATCCTGGACAGAAACTGGCCACAGAACCTAGAGACAGAACCTAGTGAGAGAACTTGGCTGAAGAACCTAGAGACAGAACCTGGCTACAGAACCTGGATAGAACATGGCAAGAGAACCTGACTAGAACCTGGTGACTGAACCTGGCAAAAGATCCTGGACAGGACCTGGCTACAGAACTTGGTTGGAGAACCTAGCCAGAACCTGGCTGAAGAACCTGGCTACAGAATCTGGTGACCGAACCTGGCTGGGGAACCTGAGGAAACTGGCTGGAGAACCTGGACAGAACCTGGCTGGAGAACCTAGCGAGAGAACATGGCTACAAAACCTGGCTGGAGAACCTGGAGAACCTGGCTGGAGAACCTAGCAAGAGAACATGGACACAGAACCTGGCTGGAGATCCTAACCAGAACTTCGCTGGAGATGCTGACCAGAACTTGGCTAGAGATCCTGGCTAGGCTGCTGATCAACTGAACGCTGTCTCCTTGTCATTCCTTCTTCGCTGACTCCGTCCACACCTTTTGGGACCCCTGGACCTGCTGGGGTTGGACCCCAGCAGTTTTACTGGTAAATGACTGGTAAATCCTGATCTGTGTGAGCTGTTCCACCCACCCTTATCTATGTTACACTCTCCTCTCTCTCTTTCTCTCCCCCTCCCCCTTCCTCTCTGAAGTCAATTAAAACATATTTAAAAAGAAAAAAAAATAACTGATATAAGCTGATGGAAAGTATTAATACGTAGTGAAAGACAAATGTGGGAGGTGATTTGGGTGTGTGTGGGCATAGGTTAGCCTCGAGGCAAAAAACCTGAGACAAAACATTGGCAGATGCCTATAGAAATACTGATTAGAAAGTCTTTGCTGGCAGATTTCAAAGAAATTTAGTTTCACCAGTAGGACCATATTTATTGTGGATGGATTACTCTCTTAGCCTATGACATTAAACATGATTCACCTTTATTCTGATTTCATGTTCACCAATAACCTGTTTATGATCTGCCTCCCTGTAAAGGCCTGCCTACAGGGAAAGACTAAGCTAATCACTTAGAGTTTTAGAATATCAGTCAGTTATATTTTTCCATATAAATGTCAACTGGCATTTTGGTTTGCAGATCAATCTTGTAAGCTTGGTTAAGGTGAGCTGAGTTCTGATAATGAATCTGTTCTTTGTGTGATTAAACTAGTTTCTGAACCTGAAAAGCTAAAAGCTAGACTCTGGTAAATCACCAAGGTAATAAATGCCATCCTATAAGGAAGGCCTCCTAGAAGCCAGCCCCTGGACCTTTAATAAGAGACATGCTGATATTACCAGTGGCCTTTCCCTCCTTGGAATGTCTTTGCCTTGCTTTCAGAATTGTGAGTTAAGGAATTAGAAAACCAGAAACTCTCCATTTCTTCTGTTAAAACCCTTTATGAATTCATCAGTTCTCATGTTACAAGAGATCTGCATCTAGCCCCGTGGTTCCATTGTTTAAGACCAAGGTCTGTAGGGAAAGATCTCAATATTGTTAAGATTCCAGGTTGTAGAGTCTATGAAACTCAAGTTTACTTATACAGCCCAGGTAGAAGACAGAAGGTGACAAAGCAGAGGCTATTTTAGTTCACACACAACAAATGCTCTTTCTTCTGGAGGATGGGTGTTACGTGGGAAGGAGAGATACCCCTTTTTCAACTGGTATTGAGAGGATTATCGGCTTAGAGGCAGGAATCTCTGTTCCATCTGAGGGCTAGGTAGCCCTCTCTTCGGGTTCTTCTGTTGAGATCAGGAAATAAACAGGCCTCCAAAGAGGTCTTTGGCTAAAGAGACAAATAAATGTCCCTAAATTTACATACTAAAGCTCATATATTATATTCAGTAGAGTTTCTCAGATGCTCTTGGCTACTCTTGGTTTTGTATTAAATCGTACATCTGAGATCTAACCACATACGGAAAGGCTACTATAAATATAAGGGTGATGTTTATTATCCTGGTGATTAGCCTTTCAAATTCAGAAACCTGGCTAAGTTAATATACTGAGCAGATTCATCTGTCAGGGTTGAGCACACCTTAATCCAGCTTATGAGCAGACTAGACATAGAAAATTATGGCAAATTATCGGAAAAGATCATTGACAGTAAAAGAAAGATATTCAAAGATATATAAAAAAAAACATAAAAGAATTCAAGATAGCTCCTGTGGCTAGTGTAGAGGCAAATAGTCCTATAGGCCTCAACAGGTCCTGTATTCAAGGGACAATGACTGAGAGGTCAAGGTTAAACAATGTCCAACTGGTTTTATTTAAGTCATGAAAGAGTATCATTCATAGTTAAAGGCAACAGACCACCGTAATATTGCTAGTGACTTTGGGTTTTGTAAAAATGGTCAAAATTAGCTTTGGTATTTTATTTTATTATTATTTTTTTAAATCCTCACCTGAGGAATGAGAATATTTTTTCCATTGATTTTTTTAGAGTAGGAGGGAGTGGGGAGGGAGAGAGAAACATCCATGTGAAAGAGACACATTGACTGGTTGCCTCCCACACATGCTCTGACTGGGATCAGGCTTGAACCTGCAACCCTCTGCATGCCAATGCTCTAACCACTGTGCAACACTGGCCAGGGTTAGCTTTGGTATTTTACTATTATTATTATTATTATTATTATTATTTTTAGCTTTGGTATTTTAAAATGCAGCATTAGGTGACCTCAAAAAGATGGTTACACAGGAAATTCATTTCTCTGAAGGTTCTAGATAATTAAAAGTTTTATTTTTTTTTAAATGTTTTTATTCATTTTAGAGAGAAAGGGAAAGGGGAGATAGAAACATCAATGATGAGAGAGAATCATTGATCAGATGTCTCCTGCGCCCCCCACCGGGGATTGAACCTGAAACCTGGCCACGTGCCCTGACCTGGAATTGAACTGTGACCTCCTGGTTCATGGGTTTACGCTCAACCACACTGGCCAGGCTAAAGTTTTATTCTTAAAAGTGGTTCTTGCCTATTCCAAGATTATTTCCCTTGAGCCTGCATTTCTCTTACCATCCATTGTCTTCCCTTCAGTGTTAAACTTCTTGAGAGAGAAAAATCCATTCCTGCTTCCTGATTTCTTCTCATTTTTTGCCTTAATCTCTTACCAGTAGGCACAATACTCAAATTAGTCTGTTCTCTTAAAGCTTGACCTAAAGGCTTCTTCTCAACACTCATTCTGCTCTCACCCTTTCTCCACACAGACACTGCTGATCATCTTCTTTATCTTTGAAGTCTCCTGTCCTTTCTTGAATTCTCCTCTTTGGAGCTGCCATGCCGCCACACACTTTAAGTTCTCTTCCTGTGTCTGGACTCTGTGACACATGGCACAAGTCCTCTCCAATACCTCTTCCTAATTTCTTTTGCAACCCCCTATTAAGACTTAGGAAGCAGTCAATAAATGTTAACTTCTTTTCACTTCCAAGGTGGGTCTTGCCCCTCTATCATCCTTAATTAATGGTATCCTCAGTTTCTTAGGCAAGAAACCATAGTCATTTTCAATGCTACCTCTCACCCTGATGTTTTTCTTTCTTTTTAAATCCTCACCCGAGAATATATTTTTCATTGATTCTAGACACAGATGAAGGGAGAGTGAGAGAAAGAACATCAATGCGAGAGAAAAATATCAAATGGTTGCCTCTAGTATGCACCCCCACCAGGGATTGAACCCGCAACTTGGGTATGTGCCCTGACTGGGAATCAAACCTGTGACCCTTTGGTGCACTGGACAACGCTCTAACCAACTGAGCCACACTGGGTAGGGCTCACCCTGATATTTTCAATGATAAATCCATAAGGCAGAGCAGGGCTTTTAAACTTGTTATTATTTTAAGTGTATTTTATTAGTGGTACATTGTTAAATTAAATAAAGATAACCTTTTAGTGATTAAGATATAAGTTAAATCTGTTTTGCCATCACTCATAAACACAGATAGGTTAATAGACAGACACACTTATTTTGTACTTTCTATTTCTTATGTTTTCTTTTCCTTCATTCCTGTTTCTGTTGGATTGATAGCTTTAATACCTTTTTCTTCCCTCTACTGGTTTAGAAGTGTTAGTTTATTATTTTTATTCTTTTAGCAGTTATGCTTAAATTTTTCATATATGAGTTAATCAATATTTATGTTCCCCTCTTGAAAATAAAGGATCTTAGATTGCCCTCTTTCATCTTCCATGTTACTACCATTTTAATTTCAACTTGTTTTTCAAGACTACTAGCCACTGTCATCATTTATAACTTATATAAAGAAACCAAAATACTAACTTCTTTGTCTTTTGAAGTTCATTCCTTCCTTCTGGATTTGATTTTCTTCTGTTGAAAGAAAATTTTTGCTAAAAATGTACTTCAGGGATTTGTGAGGAATAAACTCACCCAATCTTTGGATGACAAAATTCTTTATTTTTGCCTTTAATATTGAATGATAGCTTTATTAGATATAGAACATTAGATTGGCCATTATTTCCCATCAGCAGTTTGGAAATAATATTCCGTTCACTTCTGACTTCTTTTGTTGAGGAGAAGTCTGTTTTGTGTAATTTCTTTATAAGATGTCTTTTCTCACTGGTTGCTTTTAAATTGTTTTTGTTTTGTTATTGATGGTAATAAATTCCACTAAGACTGGGGTGGGGACTATCCAGCCAGCAGGCTGTGTAAGGCCCAAGAAATCATTTGGTCTGGTCCTGACAAGGAATTACGGTGAGTTAATTAAATGTTTGACCAAATATAGCAGGCTAATTTTTAAGATGATACTTTTGTGTGGCCCACAAATGATGTTATAAATATCCAAATGGCCCTTGGCAGAAAAAAGGTTCCTCACCCCTGCACCAAGACGTAGTTTGGCTAACAATGAGGATTCCTTTTTCTTTATTTATCCTGGTTGTAAATTAGTTTTATTTCTTCAAACTGAGAAGATAGTTGATTCTGGAAAATTCTCAGCTGTGAATTTTGGAATTGGAATATTTCCTCCCTTCTATTTTTTATATTTTTTCCATACACCTCTATTAGATCTTCTCTTTTTACCTTCTAGATTTCAGCTTCTTTTATTTTCTTTTTTTAGCTGCCTGTAATACCTTTAAATTCACCTATTCCTACTTTAGCAGTTTACTATTCAATCCATTCAGTGAGTTACTTTATTACAATGACATATTTTTCATCATTGTGAATTTATATTTTATTCTTTTCCAAAGCCACCTCCTTTTACCTTCCAATTCTATTGTACATGTTTAAAGTTTCTCTCAACCTGTTCTATTAGGTTTTGGGGGAGTGCTGGAGGGACGGCTCCGTTATATCTCACTAGAGGCCCCATGCATGAAATTTGTGCAAGGGGCTTCGCTCTTGTAGCCATGGCAGCTTCCCTCAGCCCTTGCAGCCCTGGCTTCATCTGGAAGGTCATCCGGAAGGTTGTTCAGCTGTCTGGACTAATTAGCATATTACTCTTTTATTATTATAGGCTAGAGGCCCGGTGCACAAAAATTTGTGCACTGGGGGGGGGGGGGTCCCTCAGCCCAGCCTGTGCCCTCTCACAGTCTGGGACCCCTCGGGAGATAACGACCTGCTGGCTTAGGCCTGCTCCCGGGTGACAGAGGGCAGGCCCAATCCCTAGGTGCAGCCATGGTCTGGCTCAGAGAAGGGCAGATTGGGAGGTTGCAATGCCACCCTCAGTCACGCTCAGGGTAGGGCCGATTGGGGGGTTGGGGCACCGCCCCCTGTCACACTCAAGGCAGGGGCGATGGGGAGGTTGCGGCGCCACCCCCTGTCACGCACAGAGCAAGGTCAATCAGGGGGTTGGGGAGCTCCCCCCTGTCACTCACAGAGTAGGGCCGATAGGGGAGCTGGGGCACCGCCCCCTGTCACACTCAGGGCAGGGCCGATCAGGGGGTTGGGGCGCCGCCACTCTCACACTCAGGGCAGGGCCATTTTGGAGGTTATGGCTCTACCCCGTCACACACAGAGCAGGGCCCGTGGTGGGTGGAGGAGTTGGGGCGCTGCACCCTGTCACACACAGAGCCGCAGGGTGATCAGGGGGTTGGGGAGCTCCCCCCTATCAGGCACAGAGCAGGGCTGATCAGGGGGTTGGGGCGCCTTCCCCTGTCACGAACAGAGCAGGGCGGATAGGGAGGTTGTGGCCCTGCCCCCTGTCACACACAGAGCCGCAGGGCGATCAGGGGGTTTGGGCGCTGCTCCCTGTCACGCTGATCCCGGTGCCGGGAGGCCTCTCAGCTCCACTGATCCCGGTGCTGGGAGGCATATTACCCTTTTACTATATAGGATAGAGGCCTGGTGCATGTGTGGGGCTGGCTGGTTTGCCCTGAAGGGTGTCCTGGATCAGGGTGGGGGTCCCCACTGGGGTGCCTGGCCAGCCTGGGGAGGAGATGATGGCTGTTTGCAGCTGGCCACACACCCTTCAGGGTGGGGGTCCCCACTGGGGTGCCTGGCCAGTCTGGGTGAGGGGCTGAGGGCTGTTTTCAGGCCGACTGAAGCTCCTAACTGCTCCTTTTTTTATTTATTTTTTATTCTGGGCCAGCTTTAGCTCTGGCTCCAGCTCTGAGGCCTCTGCTGCTGAACGAAGGTATATGGTTTGTTTGTGTTCTATAATCGAAACAATGTATAACTTCAGCTCGGAGATCCTGGGCTCGCTGAAAGCAGGTTTTTGTGGTTTTGTTTAGCTTCTATATTTGTTACAATGTTTCTTAAACTGCAAGCTCAGAGGCCAGCAAGGCAGGTGGGGAACATTGGAGTCCTCCGTCACTGAAGCAAGCAAGCCTCATGTTAGTTTCAAGCCGCCTGGCTGCCGGCCGCCACCTTGGCTGGCAGTTAATTTGCATATCTCACTGATTAGCCAATGGGAAGGGTATCGGTCGTACACCAATTACCATGTTTCTCTTTTATTAGATAGGATTATTCCTTCTCATGGTGAATTTGAAGGTAAGATATAAGCTTATCTTAAGCAGGGGGTTAAACAGTGTAAACACTATGTGCCCTGGGCTAATTGAAAATTTGCCTTCACGTACTTGAGGACACCCTGGGTTCTTCCAGCCCTAGAGCATGTGTTGTTAATTTCTTGGTTTAGGATCTCTATACCACTGGAGTGGTGTGAAGTTTTGCTTCACACTTTTACTGTGTTGTGGGTCTACCCAGCCATTTTTCTCTCCTTTTAAAAACTCACTTCCATCAGCTTCTAGTGATCACCCAGGACCCATGTGCTTCAAGGAAGGCAAGCCCCAACACTGAGTGGGAAGTTTAGGGAGAATCCCTAGGTCCTTTTCTGCCAACACTGTTGCCAGGAGCTCAGACTCTTCCACAACACTTCTCTTTGACAGGCTTTTCTCATGAGCAGTCTGCATAGGTAACTGAAGAGAAAGATTAGACGCTACATTCAATAACTTAACAGTGCAACTGAACTCTAGGCCCAGTTTCCTGACGGTTCCTTCTCACTACAGGAGGCCCTGTATCGAAATGAAGTCAGAAACAGCTTTCAGGTAAATTGAGGCCACTAGCAGGGAGCTTTCCTCATAAACTGATTAACTCAACAAAACCCCAGGAACCTAACTCTTGGGAGGTGTTTTGCCCTGGCACCCGTACTCAGCCAAGCTGGGGGCCATTTGAGAGCTCACTAGCACACATATTCCAGGGCCAACTTGCTCCATGCATGAAACCGTTAGCAAGGCTGCTTTATATCAAGGTACAGGAAGAAACAACTTCTCGTGGAGGGAAAGAACTGTTTCTCCTCTCTCCCATTTTGTGCTCAAGTTTCTATCTGACAAGGGCTGCCTGGTTTGCTGACAATGAAAGAAGGATGCTTAATGTGGCAGTGAAATAGGAGGGCTCCACAGGTTTGTTACAGAGGCTGAACACAGGGTGTACACGTGCCACAGACTGAGGGGTGTAAGGAGCGGTGGAGAAAATCTGAGTCAAAACATATAGGAGAGTAGCAAAGAATACAGTACAGCTGAAGGCAGTGAACAGGACGTGGGATCTGGGACCCAGCAGCCGGGACTCTGAGGCAGGCTGCGGAGCCTGGCGATTCTGGAAGCTGGCTGAGGAGTGAGGTCCACTACTGAAAGCCTTGTTCAGAATCCTGGATAGACTGCATTAGAGAAATGCTGGAGTCATTTGAAGTACTCTCTCTCCTAATGAAGAGTCTCCCTGGGAGTGATTTTGTATTTTGAGAACACTTTTTGCTTCTCTGGCTGAAGCTTCCAATATTGATCAGCAAAGCTCTGCTGAAAGAAACGGCTGCCGGGGAGGGATCTGACTTGGCACGCTTCACAGGGCTTGGCTCTGAGAGGGAGAGAGCAGAGAAAGGCCAGCAGGGAAAGCAAGCAGGGAAGAGGGGCTGAAGAACTATGGGAAGGCCAGAAGTCCTTTCACAACCACTGCCTCTACTGTCAGGGTGGAGGAGACTGATAAATCCTCAATTGTCTCTGCTGTCCTTGCTGTTTCTGTGGCTGTTCTTAGTTCTTTCACCTCCTCTGTGGAACACACAAAGGGCTCAGGGGTGGATGTGGGTTGCCTAGGGTCCAATCCTGGCTTTACCACTGCCCAGATGGGTAGCTCTGGAAAAATTCCTCAGCCTTTTGGAGCCCCCTTTTCTTTCTTATAAATCTGGGATAATGGTAGTGCAGACCTCAAAGGTTCCTGCCAGGAATAAAGGAAGTCCTTCTCATAAAGCACCCAGCACAGTGCCTGGCACTTGGTCAGGGGTCAGTGAAGGTGAGCTGTCATTTTACTCATTAGACATAAAATGTCTCTCTCCTCCCCCAAGAGTTTTGCCTTAAGTCATCCACCTCTTGTAGAATCTTGTTTCCCACCAGCCCCATCTGAATCAGTACTGGGGTGTCAAAAATAGGTCTATTGCAGGCCTCAGGCTGCAAACATGCCTGAAAGTCTCAATAGTTCTAGTTGGGTGGGAACTTCTATTTGCCATTTGGATGGTACAGACAGGGTCTTACAAGAGTGGCAGGAACTGGGGGATTAATGGGTCCCAAATATTTGCATATAAAAGGCAGCCTCCATCTGCTGATGCCCTGCAGTAATAGAGTGTGATGGGAAAGGAGAAGGAATCCTCTTTGCATTCTGAGCAGGCCTCTTAGATTTAAGAGGTAGAAAAGCTCTCCCAGGCTTTGGAACATTGGCAGGAATCTATGGTGACTGGATGGGTGGGGGTGGGAGGTGACTTGGAGAGGGCTCTTTGTTTTGCTCAGACCCTGGCAACTCATCAGGGAGGAGGCATGTCTTCGGCTCAGGGCTGGGAGCTGAGCCACACATGTCCCTCGCCCTGCCCAGAAGCCGCTCATGCCCAAGGTGCGGGGACTCCACTCTGGAAATATACTGAGACACGGGAATCATGACAGCTGCTGTCTGCAACACTGTCACTGTGTCCTGCAGCAAGGGTTTGTGTGCCAGCAGATACAAGTTCACAGACTGGGGAGAGCTCCCCACCACACAGGAGACGGTAAGACTGCCAGCCAGGCACTGCTCACCTTTCTGCCCCTGGCACCAGCACCCCGGTTTCTTAAGTTCTGCATGTTTATTTTAGTTGGAATCCCAAACATTTCAATGTGAGTGTTCATAATAGACCATTTCCTTCTCAATCCTTCCTGGCAAACCCTTTAAAATGCCCCAATGCTCCAACCAAGTGGCCACACAGCCCTGCTCTAACGCCACATAAACAGCACCGAGGAAAGGCGGGCCTGGCGTGTGCTGCTCAGAGGCTGTCATGAGCAGGGTCACGGGTTGGCTTCCAAATTCCCAGGGACCTGAATATGCTAAACACTGAGAAAGAAAAATGCAGATTTTATCTAGTCTTCAAACTCCAGATCAAACACTAATGACATTTGTAAGACCTGTAACTGATGGGGGCGGGGAGGCTTCCTTTTGCATTTGAGGCCTAGTTTTTGAAAACCATAAGGCACTGGTCAGCTAACTCATGGAAAGATTTCATAAAAAAAAAAAAAAAATCTTTGTCTTCTGCCAGAATAAATATCATATTATCAGTGTAACACAAACTAGCATTTAATACCTACATTAGTATCCTGCTGTCAGTGTTAGTGGGTGTTTTACTAATAACTCTCCACTGATGACTCTTCCTTAGCAAGGCACAAGGTTTTCTGAGCCTCAGAGAAGATGGATGTGAAGAACAGCATTCGAAACGTGACCATCAAGAAAGCTTCTCTCTCTCTCGGATGTGAGGGCGATCTGGCTGCGACATCTGTCACCCCATTGATCGCCAGGGTTGATTCGGCTGATCTGGCTGGCTAGGCGGGTGTCCCACTCCTCCCTCACCGATCCATGTGCGTCCCTCCCGAAGCTGCACGCTCGGTCGAAGAGGACGACCTTCCCTCCCCCCCCCCCCCCCCCCCCCCCCCGCAAGGAGAGGACTGGTCTTCGGTCAAGGGTATACGAGTAGCTACGCTCCCCTGCTAGAACCTCCAAACAAGCTCTCAAGAAAGCTTCTCTCCTTAGGGAAATGCTATACAGAGTTTACAGTATATTGGTATTTATAGACTTAATACCCCATAACAAGCCCCTCTAGTATCATGGCAGGGGGACTGAGGGCCGTTAGGTACAAGCTACAGAGATGAGATTTCCACAGACAGGTTTTGGGAAGTGAAGGACTGAGCAGCAAAGCCTTGCAAAGTTTCGCCTGGGCATTTTGAATGTGACTCCATGCCACATTTTCATGTTTAGTTACCTGCTCTTTGGCCCTCGCTCCTCTGGACGTTGCCCATGCCCTTTCCTTTTAGTAATAGTAATCATCTATTCCTTTCTGACAAAATATCAAGCATCTTCTTTGAGTGTTTACATCCTTGCCCCCATTTTGAATATTGTTCCCAGGAGACTCACCCCCAAACCTCTAGCCTCAAACTGGGGGAGAGCCAATCCCAGGTGTGTTGCCTCAGGATCTTCCGATCTCAAAAGAAAATTTTACTGGAATTATAGAGCCCTACAGGCTGTGCAGCCCAACTCCGTGACTCCAGCAACCCCTCTACAATGTTAGCTTGTATATTTCCTCTGAACAGTTCATTTCATGACCCCACATTCACAGAACTGCCAGCCCTGCTACACTGCAGGGCGAACTCCAATAAAAAGGAAAGAGAGAAAGAAATCCCTTGCCACACTCACATGCTGGCTTGCCCACAGAGCCTCCTTTTAATTTTCTCGTTCCTCTGTCAGGACAGTTCAAAATAGCAAAAGGACTTACTACACTGGGGTTAAGAAGATCTCACAGCTAATTTTCACCCATCTCTGCCGAGAGGATGGTGCAAGGGTCAGAACTTCACAAACTCATCTTTATGATAATCATCTCTTCCCTCACAGCTCACTCTGGAGAGTGAGACGCTATTTTAAATTTCTTATTGGAATTGATGTCATGAGAGGAAGACTATTCTGGCAGTTTGTTGAGAATGTCTGGAAAGAGGAAAAATAAAAATAAAAAGCAAAGGGGGAAAAAACCCCACCCTACACATAATATTTTTTTAAAAGCCAAAAATTGTGCCTGTCACAGGGCGGAGGCTAAATTTCTAGACAAAACTGGGTGAACCTGGCAAAACTTAGTCAAACAGGCCCATTCAAAACCTCAAATGAAGAAACATTTTGTTGTTCTTCATACCTGCTTTGTTGTCTTTCCTCTCTCTCAGGCTGCCCACAATAGGCTGACCTCAGTTGGTCAGCCTCCTCAGGCTCGCACCCAGGGACCCTCCACTCCCTCCCTCCCTCCCTCCCTCCCTCCCTCCCTCCCTCCCTCCCTCCCTCCCTCCCTCCCTCCCTCCCTTCCTTCCTTTCTTTCTTTCTAGCAAAGGTGGAGATTTATTGAAGAACAAGTACAGACTCCCACGTGGGAAGGGGGAAAGGGTCCCCCCACTTGTATTTCTATTGTGCATGACAACATCAGAACAGTTCCCGTTGGGAGGGCACCAGCAGGCCACCTTTTGTGTGGCTTTTGAGCCTGAGCTCTCTGTGGACACACTGAGCCAGGGCTTGAGAGTGGCGCCCTCCTTCCAAATTACACACAGGTATGTGCAAATGTGTCACCATGGAGAGAACATCATTTTATACAGTTCGTAAGTCTGACTTTCCAATACGGCTTAAATTCCTAAGGAGCGCACACAGGAAGGGAAATTATCCCGTCTCATGTTTTTGCCATCCGACTGTACCGCGTGTGTTCTGATTGGTAATGGCACACCTCAGCCATGACTGACTGTCGGGTTCCTTGACTGGGCCATGTACTCCCCTCCAATTCCACCTCACCCCTGCATTTCCTGGCTTATCCGTATTTATTCCTCAGGTTGAAGTTTTGATATCCCTTGCTCTAGGTTAGGCTCCTCTCTTCAGTCACTCATACTGTAACTTCCTTACGCTTCTGTAACTCTCTCTGAAATTTAAACTCCAAGAGGGCAGGGACCAGGTCTGTTTTCTTCAAAATCTTCCCCAGGGTCCAGCAGGCCGTGGCTCATAAAACAGGCCCTTAATATTTCCCAAATGAATGAATCTGAATCATAGTCTTTTGGCAAAGAGAGCAGCTTTGCCCCGAAGTTCTGTCTTAAGACCTCAAAAACCAACCAGAATTTTTCTGACCTCCAGCCTGATAATCTATGTTACCAATAAAGCTATGCTCATTTTGTAGCTTTTCCTGTCAACTCTTTCATCTGTCTGACACAGGGTTCTTTCTCAGGCATTGGTTGGCAATGCTCTGAAAGGCAAACTGAAGAACTTTTTTGTTTCCGCCCTGTTTGTTCCAGGGAGATCACTGTAAGCCCTGCTGCGGCATTTCTCATGAACCCAGGAGCTTGCTCTGATGTGGCATGCACCTGCCCGGTGACAACCCTGCCCATAGGCTACCACTACCTGGAGGGCACATTTGTTGCCATGGAGAGAAACAGGCTGGTGAGCAAGACCAGGCCAGCTTGGAAAGATTTAAAAAAAAAGAAGTGTTGGGTGCCTTTTCACTCATACCTGTCAGCTGGCTTTGCAAAGCTTTATAAAAATCACAGTAGCGAAAATGAACATAAGAATGTTGCTAATAAGCAGGATATAAAACACAGATTAAAACTAAAACCTCAACAGGAGAAAAAACATTCAAATTTAAATAAATAATCTTTAATTGCAGCACCATCAATTCCTGTGCACCTGAGCAAAGTGACTATGCCAAACAATTCGAGGGAGACAGGATAGCTTCACTTTTTTCCTGAAAGAATTTTGTGGTGGTTGTTGTTGTGAAATATAAGAAGCATACAAAAATAGCCACAAGCAGAATAACAACAACACACACCCACTGGTGCTCACCGATAGCAGGCACTTCACTTTATATACGCGTGTGAGAAGTGCGATGGGCACCCCCGCGTTACAGAGGCAGGGTCCCGGGCACTGGAGGATTCAGAAACTTCCCTAAGTTTACATGTATCAAAGGAACAGAACCAGGATTTGAGCTCAGGCAGTCTGACTACAGATTCCACACTATTAATCACTGGACTTCACTGCCTCTCACAGTTTACACACAAATGAATGTATATTACATATATGCATTTTAACATGAACAGCCAGGCACCAGTCATCTAGCTAAAGGAACAGAGCACGACCAGTGAATATCTTAAAGACTCACTTGCCGGGGTCCAACCCCAGCAGGTCCAGGGGTCCCCAAAGGCGTAGACGGAGTCGGCGAAGAAGGAATGACATGGAGACAGCGTTCAGTTGATCAGCAGGCTAGCCAGGATCTCCAGCCAAGTTCTGGTCTGGATCTCCAGAGAGGTTCTGCTTAGGATCTCCTGCCAGGGTCTGTGTCCATGTTCTCTTGCTAGGTTCTCCAGGTCCTCCAGCCAGGTTCTGTAGCCATGTTCCCTCGCTAGGTTCTCCAGCCAGGTTCAGTCACCAGGTTCTAGTCAGGTTCTCTTGCCAATTTCTGTAGTCAGGTTCAGTCCAGGATCTTTTGCCATGTTCTCTCCAGCGAAGTTCTTCTGTCTCTAGTTCTGTGTTCTAAGCTCTGTATTCTAAGTTCTGTGTTCTAAGTTCTGAGTTCTAAGTTCTGGCTCTTGCTGTCTTGTTGCATCTGTATTTATACCAGTTGATTCAAATCCTATCAATCTCTATTTCAAAGGTTAGGGCGTTTCTTATCTCCATTCCAGGGAGTAAAGATTATGTAGCTTAAGCATGATTGTTCGTAGTTAAAGTGATTAATTACCCACCTGGCACTTAGTTAAGAGGTTTTATTCCCTCCCTAACTTCAGGGGAAAATCCCTACCTGGGGAAACAACCTTTCTCAGAGACCTTGGTTAAAACACATAGTGCCAAGAAGGTGAGCAAACATGTTAAGAACAGTATGCCATATATGCCAGGTCCCTTGAAACAGCAAGCATGGACCGGCTCCCGGCACTCACTGTGTGCCCCTCCTCAAGCATACCCCACTCTCTGTGCCATCTCTCCTCCCAAGGCAACCATTATCCTGAATTTTGGGTTAATTCTCTTGCTCTTTGTTATCGTTTTAATATCTACAGCTCTCAGTGATACACTGCTAGTTTTCTACTTCATGTAAATAGAATCACAACATGTGTATTCTTCTGTGACTTGCCTATTCAACTCAATATTATGTTTTTGAGATTTTCCCTGTTAATGAGCACAAATTTGGGTCATTCCCCTCTGGGAGCTGTATTTTGTTCTTTGTTTATCCATCCTACGATTGGACATGTACAATAATTTATTTTTATAATAGAAATAATTCTGTGGATGTCTTTTTACATGACTCAAATTTTAGCAGCACCAGAATCACCAGGATGGTTTGGTAAAACACTGGTCCTACCATTGGAGTTTTATTTAGTAGATTTGGGGAGGGGCCTGAGAATTTGCATTTCTAACAAGTTTTCAGATGATGCTGATGCCATGTGGCCCAAGGACCCCACTTTCAGATCCACTACTCTTGGGTACAGACCTAGGTGTAAGACAGGGTATGTGTAGGCTCTGCTTTACCAGATATGTCAGTATGTCTTCAGAATCTTTCTATAAATTTGCAAACCCATCTGCAGTCCTTCCACATCTTTAATTTATACTATTCAATTTAAGGTGTTTTTTTTTTCATTATTGGCCATTAAATTTCTGTGTGATGACTGGTTCTTGCTCATTTTTCTATTGGATTTTTAAAAATATTTTCTTTTTTGACTAGGAGAATTCATTATATTTTATGGATATCAATCCCTCTTTAGTTATACAAGTTGCAAAAATCTCCCAGTTCATGGCTTGTCATTTTATTCTCTTTACTAGAAGTCCGATGCACAAAATTCGTGACCTGGGAGGGGGGGTTTCCTCAGCCCAGCCTGCATCCTCTCGCAGTCCGGGGCTCTCACAGTTCAGGACCCCTCACTCTTTACTGCCTGCTTGCTTGCTGCTCCTTACCGCTCAGTTCGCTGCTCCTTAGTGCTGCTGCGAGGCAGGAGAGGCTCCCACCACATCCGCTGTGCTCACCAGTCATGAGCCCAGCTTCTGGCTGAGCGGCACTCCCCCTGTGGGAGTGCACTGACCACCCGGGGGCAGCTCCTGCGTTAAGCGTCTTCCCCCTGGTGGTCAGTGCGTGTCATGGCAACTGGTCGTTCCACCGTTCAGTCAATTTGCATATTAGGGTTTTATTATATAGGATGTTGTTTTTTGAAGAACCAAAGTTGGTAAGTTTAATGCAGTCAAGGTTATTAGTCTTTAATTGTTTGTACTTTCTGTGTTCTAAGAAATCCTGCTCTATTCTGAGATTATAGTTTCCTATATGCTATTTTCTAAAAGTTGTATTTATTTTTGCCTTTCACATGTAAGTCTTAATTTGCCTAGACTTGATTTTAGTGTATGATGTGAAAGAAGGATGAAATTTTATATTTTTTCTACACTGTCTTAATTGTTCTGATTTTGTATTAATATCTAGAAGGGTATGACTCATAGAAATGTCACAAACATTCTTGGCATTTTTTTCCCCACGTATGTCTAAAATCAGCTTATGCAGTTCCATGAAAACTCCATTGGAATTTTGGTTTTAAACTGTACTGATTCTAGATCAATTTAGGGAGAATTAATATCTTTATAATGTTCCTATTGATGAATAGGTATATGTTCATAATATCCTCTTATATTTAATTGCTGCTGCATCTGGACCATTTTTTTTTTTAATTCCTAATATTGTTTATTTGTCAGTGCCCCCCACCTCTTTATTCTTGATTAGTCTTATGGAAAATTTTATCTACTTTTTAAAATTTGCTTCTTTGTGTGTGTTTTTTGGTGGTAAACTATACAAAACATAAAACTTACCACTTTAGCCATCTTTTAGTGTACAGTTTTGTGGCATTAAGTGCATTCACATTGTTGTGCAGCACAATCACCCCATCCATCTCCAGAAATTTTTCATCTTCCCAAATGGAAACTCTGTGTCCATTAAACAACAACTTCCCATCTCTAACCCCACCCCCCAACCTTTGTCAACCACCATTTCACTTTCTGTCTTTATGAATTTAACTACTCTAGGCACCTCAATTAAATGGAATTATACAATATTTGTCCTTCTGTGACTTACCATGTCTTCAAAGTTCATCAGTTTTATAGTATGTGTGGGAATTTCTTTTCTTTTTAAGGTTAATATTCCATTGTATGTATATACTATATATTTTTATTCATTCATTTGTCTATGGATAGTTAGGCTGCTTCTACCTTTTTGCTTCTGTGGATAATGCTACTATGAACATGGGTGTACAAATATCTCTTTGAGTTCCTCTTTCACTTCATTTGGGTATATATCCAGAGGTAGAATTGCTGGGTCATATGGTAATTATGTTTAATTTTTTAAGGACGTACCATATCCTTTCCCACAGCTGTACTATTTTGCATTCTCAGCAGCAATGCGAACGGGTTCCAATTTTTCCACATCCTCACCAACACTTATTTTGTGTCTGTATGTTTTTAAAATAGCCATCCAAATGAGTGTGAGGTGGTATCCCATTGTGGTTTTGATTTGTATTTCCCTAATATATTAGCTGTTTTAAATTTTGGCTTTGTCATTTATTTCCATTGTATATTTGTTCTCTATTTTGTTATATTTAATTTTTCCTTTCATTACTTCTGGGTTTATTGTGCCGTTTTCACTTCCTAAATAGAATGCTGTTGTTGAAATAGGGACCACAGACCTAAACTTTTAAATTAGGACAGCTTTTTATTGACAGCCTGTACACGGGAAAGAACACAATCCACAATTACACAGCTCCACTCCTTTGGCTCCTTAGAAGCTGCAGTTACAAGAATTCTTTTCTACATGTTTACATGGATAATATGAGCAGAACTAGCCCAGTAATACAAGTCAGCCTCAAGGTCTGATTCTGAGAAATAGCATTCTCTATGGTTTAGGGTCTCTTTTTCTTTTTCTGTGGTCTGGAATATAAAACTTATGGGTAGAAGTTCCTTGTGATACAGGGCACAGCCTTGTAAGAATTTACCCAATGACATGGAGGAGGTATAGTCACTTCTGGCAGGTCAGGGGTGAGTGGAGTCTTCATCTACGTATGGCTCATCAAATTAGAAAAGGCTCAAAATTCAGCCTTTAAAGTTTTGATATGTAGCATTCTTCTTATTGTTCATGCCCAAGTAATTTCTAATTTTTATTGTTTTTTTTTTGTTTTGTTTTTTACTTAAAAGTAAAAACTTTTAGAAGTTTGGTTTTTAATTCCATGTAGATTATCTCTCCCTTGACTAGTTTGAAAGTTACACTTTCTATTTCTCTTAGTAGTTTTCTTAGCTATTTAACCAGCAATTTTCAACCCTTTTCATCTTGTGGCACACATGAACTAATTGCTAAAATTCTGCAGCACACCAAAAATATATTTTATTTTTTCGTCAGTCTGACAAAAAAAAAAAAGTCATAATATTGATTCATTCGCACTGGATGGCTGTTGTTGTGCTGGCTATGTTCACTGTTGTATTTGACAATCTAAGGGAAAAGAGGTCAGTGCTCCTGACAGCCAGGTATCGAATGTTTTAAAAATTCTTGTGGCACATCTGATGAAAATTGCTTATTTAAACACATTTACTTAGAGTCTACAGTTAAACACTTTGACCTCTTCTCAAATAGAACCTCAGCATATTTTACTGATTACTCTCCCCTTACCCCCCATAGGCTATTTTTATTCAGAATGTTAATCCTCTCATTTTTAATACCACACATCACATTCTTATTACTGTTTTATATATTTAATGTATGTTTAAGTATACCTACATATTTACTAATATCTTACTAACCCATCTTACTTCTCAGACCTTCCATCTGGGATCATTTCCTCTTATTGGAATACATCCTTCAGAATTTTCTTCAGAGGAGGTTGGCTGGCAGTAAAATTTTTGTTTTGCCACAAAATGTCTTTATTGCATCCTCTTTGATATTTTTACTACACATGAAAATTCTAAAAATTGAGCTATTTTCTTATCCAACTGAAGATATAATTTCACTATCTTTTGGCTCCTATTGTTTTGGAAAACTCAGCTGTCAGTCAAAATGCTATTCCTATGTATCTGTTTTATCTTTCTAGCTGCTTTTATATCTTTTTGTTTGTTTAAAGTTTTTCAGTTTCATTATAAAATGCCCATTATAATTTTATTTTCATTTCTTCTCCTTTGTTGGTCTTTCTGGATCTTAAGGTTAGTATTACTTAACAATTCTAGAACATTTTTTTTCTTCCCATCTGCTATAGAATTTCCTTTTGGAATTCTAATGACAGTATGTTAGGTTATCCTCCTAGTTTCTTAATCTCATTTCACATTTTCCTTCTCTTTCTCTCTCTGAGCCATATTCTGGTTTATTTAGCGCTATTTCCCAGTTCACTCGTGTTCTCTTCAACTGTCTCTAATCTCTTTAATCCAGTAATTTTAGTTCCTATTTTTATATTTTTCGTCTCCAGAAGTTTCACTCCCTTATTTTTGAAGTCTCTGCAGATATTTTATAGTCTTTTATTCTTGTTCATATTTTCAATGCTTTTAAAAACCTTTCTGAAACATGTAAAAATATTTATATTTTTGATTGATATTTCCAATAATGAAGTATTTGCAGGCCAACTCTGCTGTCTGTTGCTTCTGCTGGCTTTACTCATGGAGACTTGCATCCTTGTGTTCTAAGTGAAAACTGTTTCTCCAGAGGAGATTTCTGTTCATATCTGAGAGTCACCTAGGGCTGTTTAGGGCAGTTACACTGCCATAAGAGAATATCTACTTTAATTTTCTCCTTTCTCAATATTTCTGGAAAGAAACAGTTTCCCAGTGGATGAAAATATACTTTGGAGAATATGAACTAAGATATTGAAATATCTTACAAATCAAATTCTTTACCATTTGTACCTGGGTTCTACTTAGGATTTTTATTTGGCTGTGAATGTACCTCTAATTCGAAGTATAGTCCCTTCTGCAGTTTGGTTACTACACCATCCCTATTAGCTCTGCTATAAATCACGAATGTTGAAAATGCATGATTATTATGAATTTCAGTCACATTATAAAACACTGCTTAAGAAATAACCCTATAATCATAGAAATGCACAAACCTGTGAGGGTCATCAGGATCACAGTTAGGAAGAAACTGAGTGATTGCTTCTGCCACTTCTTCATTTGATAAAACATCCCACAGTCCATCTGTTGCCAGGATCAGCACATCATCTGCTCCATGCTCATATTTGGAGAGATCGTAGATTCTTACCTGAAACGAACGAGAACACTTCGGCTTAAGAGGTTGTAAGCACATCATTCCCCCTAACGAACTGACTTCTGATCTCCTGTCCTTTTCCTGCCCAGCCCAGTGGTTTGCAGGTATGAATTGTGAGGTACTCATTGTGCAGCAAGCTTGTGGGCAGGGTAGCTTCCTTTGGAGACTTGTTATACAGATATATGGGGCCTAACGGGTGGGCTTAATAGTCTGACAGAGAAGAAATGAACTGCCTGGCAGGAGTGGCTCAGTGGTTGGGCGTCCACCTATGAACCAGGAGGTCATGGTTTGATTCCCAGTTGGTCTGCCCAGGTTGCATGCTCAATACCCTGTAGGGAGTGTGCAGGAGGCAGCTGATCAATGATTCTCTCTCATCATTGATGTCTCTATCTCTCCCTCTCTACCCCTTCCTCTCTGAAATCAATGAACGGAAAATGTAATGCCTGAGATGTTGCTGGAACACTGACTTAAAATAGATACTACGCTAGCCAGAGGCTTGCTTCCCTCTTTTCTTTGCATGTCCGTTCTACAAACATCAAGGGCCTGCTCTGGGTCAGGTGCTCTAAGTCTAAAGGTGAAGAGCAGATTTCCATGCTTCTGAGTTCTCAGTCTGGGGGTGAGATAAGGCCAGACTAGGTTCCTTAGTAGCTGCTCTGTATGTATTGGCCCGGGACAAAGGAAGCACTTCATTCAATGCACTTATTGACCACCTTTTGGCTTACCTATTTGTTGTGCAGGGGACGCATCTCATGTAAGCATGGAGCTCTGAGGCTACACTGAGGTTTGAGGGGCCTCAATTTAGCCCAAGTTACAACAGACACATGCTCACATGCTAAGTCTGAATCTCCTAAGCGTGTCTTGCAAATTTTAAGCCTTTCCTCATCTCTAGTGCCTGGAATGACTTGGGTATTTCAACATCCACCTAAAATCTCTGAAAAGAACAGAGTAATCTTGGCAAAACCATTAAGAATAAAAATCAAGCTTTATTTAGGTTAGGCCACAACTCTATATTCACCCTGCTTTGGCGGGGTGGGGTGAGGAAGAGTTTGGGATTTCACTGTTGCTCCCTCCTATTTTGGCAGAACCAGCAACTGCCTACACTACCTCATAAGCTGAGACAAAGGCAGGTCAATTTCACCAATCTCCTAGCTCCTTCAACCCCCTCATTGCTCTATTCTATTTTCTAAAAACAAGCCTGAGTGAAAGCTGTGGGTGAGGGGAGGGAAGAGAGAGGGCAGAGGAGGCAGTGTGAGCAGCTGCTCCCAGGCCCCATCACAATCATTACATCATCTCAGGCCTAGAGAGAATACAAATTCTAAGAGGTCTACAAACTGCTCAAATCCATGTCTTTGAAAGCCAAGCTTATGTTTTAGGAAAGTTTTCCCAGGCCAGTGACACCCTGCCACAGGACCGGTCCTGTGGACTAACAGCCTACACCCAGCAGCAGAAAACAGCTAAGTGCACCACACCTACCCGCGGAGCCCTTGGAGAGTGAGCAGAATTGAAAAGCAGCCTCCGGGACCCAGGCTGCTGTGGCCTGTGACGGAGATGGTAACAATTAGCTAATGGCCCAGTGTGCAGACCACACTCAGGGGAAGAGCACTCAGGGGTATACAGTGCCCCTTTTAACACTTTCTCAAAAGGCATGTTCACTTAAGGATGTTTACATTCCGGAGAAGGCAGGGTGCCTTATGAGGCCAAATTAAAGAAAATAAGAGGGTGGATCTTAAGTCTACAGACCAGAAAGACTCAAATGCCAGAATTCTATCCTTAGGCCACAGAATTCTTGTGGTCCAACTTTCACTCTACAGGAGCAATCAAATCCCCTTAGCATTGCTTTCTGTGGTTCCCGGGTGTCTTAGAGCAGTGCTTCTCAAAGGCATAGAAATCAGCTGGGGTTCTTGCTAAAATGCAGATTCTAACTCTGTTCTGGGGTGAGTTGAGAGGCTATATTTCTAATTTGTTCTCATGCTCCGAGACTGCAGGTCCATGGACCGCACTTTGAGTACGAGGCTGTAGGGAAATCAAGGGCTTAGTAGCCTCCATGGTGCCTACATAATTATCCCCTGGGGTAAGCTCAAGAGAAGATAGCAAAGGTCACTCTTGGGCTCCCAACTTCAAGTCCTGGCTCACTGTGTGTGCAACAACTTTAAGAGAGACTGCTAGCTTCCTACTGAGGAATTTCTACAATGAATTTCTGTGATAATTCGAGCTCCAAAGGATAGAAAATGTTAACTAAAGGGAAATGGGTAGATACATGGATATTAGGTGACCCAATCTTATGCTGATAGCTAAATAGCAGATTCTATCTACCTTCCAGGTCCTTCTAAAAGAGAGGTTTCTAGGTCTGAATACCATTATAATTCCATTCAATTTCAGGACCCGCCCTATGTGTAGGATGTCAAAATCTCAAGGACTTTCTGTTGGCCCCAAAAATGTGGAGATCTGAGTTATTCAAGCTGAAGCTCTCCTGCCCACTACTCAACTGGAAATCTGGTGAACAGAATGGATGTGGGTTGATAAATAGAAATATGTTAGAAAACACTCCTTTTCAATTCTGTCAATAAATTGAATCCTCCCTTAATTCCACTATTCACATTTCCACACACAGCTCTCTAATGCAGTTTCATTAGCCAACATGAAAATCCCTTTCAATACCATTCTCCAACTAATTTTTATGTAAATAATAAAAAGCTGGTCTCAACCGTAGTCCCTGAGGCACTTCCCTAATTAACATCCTTTTAGGTTTCTTTTTACTGCTACCCTTTGTTTCCTGCCCTTTAGACAATTTCCAAAGGACTTTGCCAACTTTCCACTTACAACTCATGTCTTATACATTAACCTGTGATGCAGAACATTTTGTGAGAAAGCTTTCAGAAAAATTGGACTTCCATGCAAGACATCCCCCTGGACGCTCGACCTCCTCAGCGGCAAGGGCTTCAAAGGATTCCAGCAGGCTCTGGAGTCCTGACCTTCCCTCTCTGAAGCTGCAGTTGGCCCTCCTCGGTCAGACCACACTCAGCTCCCCAAAGTTCCCTGTTCCATTCCTGAAATAGCTTCTTAATGTTCCGGGAAGCCTTACATCAAGCTAATAGGCTTTGAGGTTCCCCGGGACTCAGATACAGGAAGAGTCTTTGAGGCCTCGGGAGGGAGAGGTGTGCCGTACAAATGCTTGTCTGAAGGGGAGCTGGAGAACATGTCAGGGCTTCCAGTGGCTCCTTCCTGCCTCACCGTCTGCCAAGAAAGGCCACAGGAATCCTTGAGATTCTTGCAGTTTCTCAGAGCAATTTCATTTAAGCAGCTGAGAGATGAGGCCTGTGTGGCTCCATCTGCCTTCCTGGAACCTTCATTATGTGTTGTTTATTGAGCAGTCACTGTGTGCCAACTACCTTTCTAGACACTGGAGATACAGCTGTGAACAAAAGTGACACAGTCTCGCATGACTTCTAACCCAGGAGATGAGATAGACAAACACCACTGTCAGGTGATAGGTGCTCTGAAGAAGAATAAGGCAGAGGAAGGAGCGTGACAAGTCATTTTGGAAGATGTGATTTTGGGGGGCCTCTCTAGGAAGGCACTATTTGAACAGAGATGTGAACAAGTGAGCTGATTTCCCACAGGTCCCTTCTTGTGCCTCTCCTGTCTTCTTTCCGGGACCCACCACTCCTCTGGATTAAGAGTGTGTCTGCCGCCCCCCGCCCCCCGCCCCCCTTCCCCGACAAAAGTGCAACTCTCTTCGTCCTGGGCCTCTGCAGTCAATCCATTTCCACCCGCCAGCACAGTCTTTACCTATTGCCACCCGTCTGGCTTCACTTGTCTGTCTCTTCCGCAAGGTCAGTTATTCTCAAATTTTAATGTGTTGAAGAATCCCTTGGTGCTAATTAAACAGATGAAGATTCCAGGTCCACCTTTAAAAATTCAGATTGTGTAGCTCTGAGCCCAGGCATCAGCCTTTTTAATTAAAAACCAGGTAATTCCGAGGCAGGTGGTGGGGGAACCACACCTCAAAAACTGTCCTAGGCAATAAGCTCCTAGGGGCAAGTTCTGAGCTGTCCCATTTGTTTCTGTCTCCACAACAGAGCAGAGAGCCTGGCACTTGGTAACCATTCAATCAGTAACCAAGGGAAGCATTTCCCTGTTGGACATTTCCCCTTGTCCTGCTTCCAATGAACACCCTGTGAGTTGGTCATCTTATCGCCCCCCTCCCCCAATTCAACCTCTAGGGGCCAGAGATACCAACTCCTCCCCCCCCCCCCCCCACCCCCCCCCCCCCCCCCCCGTGGGCCTAGCAGTATCTTTCATAGTATAAATCAGAATAGATCTTCAGGACATATTTGCTGAGACAAAGAATAAATATGGAAGAGAGGAATGAGAAAAATTTGACATATGAGATCCATTTAGAAGCCCCCTAAGCTCTTGGTGACCCAACAGACTTAGCTTGTTAACTCCGGCAGTCATCAAAGTGTAACGCACTGATATTTAACAGAGAGCTGCTAACAAACAACAGACAGTGTCAGGGAGGGAGCGGAATGAGTCATGGTGGCGGGACACAGTGAGCCACTGCTGAATGCTCTTGAGGGTCTTCGGCACTGAGAGATGTCCTTAATACCGACCACCGATTTTACAAAGGAGCTGTGACAAGCAACTTTTAATATAGCACCTCCACTTAGTAGTGTCCGGCCGCAGGCTGCTGCTTCAGCGCTTGTCTGAAACATGTTCGCATCTTTGCTCTATTACTGATGAAATTTCAATGTCATGTTAAGAGAACTCATACCGGCTTCTTAAAACGACTTTTAAAAAGAATCCATCAATTCTTCCATTTGCCCAATCCCAGTTGCTTCTCTAGGACGCGCTCACGGCCTTTACATCTTGAGCAGCTCAGCCGATTCTCCAAACCCTTTTTCCCTTTTAAGTCCTCGGCGGAAGGCGAGGAGCTCCCGCAGCGCAGGCCTGGCTTTCTGGAGGAGCTCTCCCTTTGTTAGCAGGAGCCCTCACTTCAGGTCTCTGCTTCTAACTGGCTTTGGGACTCGAGACAAGCCATTTATTTCCTTTAGCTATCAAGTTTCTCATCTCTGAAATCATTGTTAAAAAATTGGAAAAAATCATATTGTACACCTGTGTCTGCCTCCCTCACAAAGCTGTTATAAAGATCAAATGAGATAATGTGGAAGGTCATTACAAATTCTCATGCACTACATGTTACTTTTCAAGGCACTGATCTCAGGGTGACACACCTGAAAGTCACCTAGTGGATGGAAGGAGATGAGTAAGAGTGGGCTCTGTGGACCTGGGATCCAGTTCCAAAAGTCTCATGTAAAATAACAGTCACTGGGTCCAGCCAGCATGGCTCAGTGGTTGAGCATCGACCTATGAACCAGGAGGTCGTGGTTCGATTCTCAGTCAGGGCACATGCCCGGGTTGTGGGCTGATCCCCAGTGTGAGGCGTGTAGGAGGCAGCCCGTCAATGACTCTCTCATCATTTATATTTCTCTCTCTCTCTTTCTCCTTTCCTTTCTGAAATCAATAAAAATATATTTTAAAAAAGAGAAAATAACAGTGACGGGGACTCTCAGTAGTGTTTTTGGCGGAAGAGTCAGATTGTTCCCAAGGTAAAAGTGCCAACAGGTGGTAGAAAATAAGGAGAGAACAAGTCTTGTTCCCTATATCCCATGTGGCCAACCAACCCAAAAAGCTCTACCCATAGAACTTTGCATGTGACGCTTGTACCGGAAGAAAAGAAAACTCTAGCATATCTCCTTGTGATTCTATACACCAAGTAGAATATTTCAGTATCGGCATTCTGGCACCGAGATTGCATCTAAATTCCCTATTGTGATTCTGTCTCCACTATATTAGTACAATGTCAAGAAGCACACACTGAATTTGGTGGCAAAAGACTTGGGTTTGAGGCCTATCTCTACCCCTTAGTAGTTAGCAAAACCACTTTGTTCATTCCCACTTCAGTCTGTTGACCCCTGCTAGGAACACTGAGTGAAGTAAAGATTCATCAGATGGAGAGTGTCAGGGAGCCGGAGTTGGACATCGTACATCTTACATGTTAGAACATGCAGGGGCCAGAGGCTGGGGATGTAAGAGAGGGCTGAGGGGCTGGGTGGCTTTCCATAGTTTGGTTTGGCCAAAGTGCTGGATTTCTGCTGTGAAGTGGCGAGGAATGAGGCACAACTCCTCAAATCTTCAGTGTCTCCCTGTGTGAAATGAAAAGGTTAGGACTGGGTGGCCACTGGGAATGCTCGTGGGTCTAGCATTCTTCTAGTCTTTCATCATAGGATGGGTCAGACCTTGATGTGACTGACCACATGGCCTCAAAGCATCTGACTGTCAATGAATCAAGGGACATGTAAGTGTTACAGATATGTTGGCTGCTCATGCTATCCAAAAGGAGCTGGTTGTTTTGGCTGTGGGCATAATTGTATACTTTAAATATACCACAGGTATTCTTGAGGGTTTCTTTTTTCTTCTGCAATCTACAGACAAAATAGACATTTGACTTTGGAGGGGAGGTATATCCTAGTAGCTTAGAAAGTTTCTAAACAGCTAAAATGTTAGGTAGTGTGAAGAGCAGCCTGAAGTTGTACCCAGTGCCTGGCTGGCTGCTATGGCACAGGCTCCGTTTTCTCCACAGGCCCAGGACTTTACAACTCAGAGAGATGAGTAAGTTCCAGGGAGGAATTTCCTGCTTACATGGTGGGTACTCCCACGACCTGCCCCTTTCTCTGGGCTTCCAAAGGCTAGTTCATCACTGAATCAAAGGCTCACTGAGTAATCAGTGAACAAATGGGCTTGAATCTGGCTCATTCATCATTTGGGGAGTAAGTCTGTGCTCACTAACATGCCTGTTTACGGAGATGAGGGTCAGAGGAGCCCCAGCCTGTGAGTGGAAGTACATGGGTGCCGTGTAGATGTACTGACTGGGTCAACACTCAGGAGACAGCGAGGCGCACAGAGACCACACGTCCCCGTCTGCCTGAGATAGTTTTGGTCCGTGTTGTTTTCTCAGTATTATTATTAATAGTGCCCCATTTAACTCTCAAAAATGCCCTGGTTGAAAGGCTACATTATATGGTCATTTGACATGTAGAAAAGGAAACGATCGCTGCTCTTTACTCTTCTGGGTACTACTGCCGACCAGCAGGATGGAGAGTAACCATGGCGTGTCACAAGACAGTGTGGCAAAGTTTACAGTCATTATTTTTTTTAACTTCACTCTGCTTCGCCTTATATCAAATCCACCATCAGTTCTAGTCACATTGTTTAGTTGGTTTGAAATGTCTCTTAGGTTTCAGTCCCTGCCTCAGCTCAGCTCCTCACTGCCAGGAGTTTCAGTCCTACACCAGCTCCCTGCGTCCCTCTCTCCACCATCCCCTCCCCACCCACCTGCTGTTCCAGGCTGCTTCCCATCACTGTCTTTACCATGCTACTCCCCTGGCTGAAGACCTTCTCTCCTGCTGCGGGTCCAGGTCAAGGCCCTTCACAACAATTAGGTTAATTAAATATAGCCCATTGCCCTTCAAGCTCATCTTCCAAGCTCTATGACCCTCTAAGGCAGTGGTTCTTAACCTTGGCTGCACATTAGAATCATCTGGGAATCTTTTTAAAATCCTGATTTCTGGGCCTCATCCTCCGGAAGTTCTGTTTCTTTGTTGTGGGGTGGGGCCACAACATTAGTAACAAAGAGACAGAATTTCCAGAGGATGAGGCCCAGAAATCAGTATTTTAAAAAGATTCCCAGGCCCTGACTAGTTTGGCTCAGTGGATAGAGCGTCAGCCTGCGGACTGAAGGGTCCCAGGTTTGATTCCAGTCAAGGGCACCAAAAAAATAAAAAAAATAAAGAGAGTCCCAGGTGATTCTAATGTGCAGCCAAGGTTGAGAACCACTGCTAAGGCAAGTTTTATTCACACCAGACTCACTCCTGCTTTCCTCTTTTTCTTGTCCTACTTATCTTGTTCTTCTTCCGATTATATGGTTGTCTCTCCCTTCTCTGAATGCCCCTGGTCTCTTAGGAAGCAGGAATCACAGGCTTTATGGCTTAGTCTTTGGCTGGTCTTACCTCCCAACTGGCCCAAAATTCTAGCTCCTTGAGGACAAGTTCCCCAGTGTTCTCCTCAGTGCATATCAATGGGCCCATGACCCCTCTGTAAAGAGCCAGGGAAATGTGTGGTGTCGATGGTGAAGAGAAACTAGGAACTCAAATGTTTTATGCCAGGTTCTGTGCTAGGGACTTTATGTATGTCGTTTGTTCCTTAGGTTCTTGGGTATAACAACCCCACTGCCCTCTTTTTTATTGAAGAGGAAGCGGAGATTTAGGTAAAGTAACATTCTCAAGGTCACGCAGCCAGTCTTGAGTTTCTAACCACTGTATCACACCGCCTCCTGAGGTATTTGTGAGGGGTCTAGGGAATTTTTTAAAACAAGTTTTTCCTCTTCTACTGCCCAAAGATAATTACTGTGACCATTTTAGAAAACTTCCTTCAAGATTTAGATAAACATAGACATGTATATGTGTGTACATACACATGTAACCTTTCTTTACCTACTTTGACCACAATCTTAGTATATACAATCATGTTGCTTCACTTAATATAGCACAACCACTGCCCATGTCATTACACACCAATGTTTCTTCTGACTTGGCCAGACTATAGAGCAGCCGTGGGCAAACTACGGCCCGCGGGCCGGATCCGGCCCGTTTGAAATGAATAAAACTAAAAAAAAAAGACCGTACCCTTTTATGTAATGATGTTTACTTTGAATTTATATTAGTTCACACAAACACTCCATCCATGCTTTTGTTCCGGCCCTCCGGTCCAGTTTAAGAACCCATTGTGGCCCTCGAGTCAAAAAGTTTGCCCACCCCTGCTGTAGAGAGTACACAATACAGTAAAACATTCTCTCTCCCCCAAGTGGGACTTTGGCTTGGGGCACGAGAAGCTACCAAGAATCAGACTGTAAATGTTAAGGTGTCAACCTGAGTTCTTAAATATTGTTCCTGTTTTCATGGGAGATAACAGGGGAGCCACAAACAAAAGTGTTCTTCTCCCTTATTGGGGAAGTCAGTCCTGGGAACCCCTCAGTGTGAAGCCTTCCAGAAGCCGGTGAGGAAGGCAGGCTTGTATTTACTGACCACGGAGCAGGCCTTGTGCCAGGCAGTTCCATGGATGTTCTCGTCTGCTCCTCCCAGCACCGTGTCGGTGCAGGCATTTCCGCCCAGCCTGCAGGCAGGCCACGGGGGCCTGGGGCTGGGCTGGACTTCAGATGCCAGAGTCGCCGTTCTGCCTTCTTTTAGAGAAGGCTGTTTCTTTCAGATAAAAGGAAACATCATGTCTCAGTGAAGAAAACCAAGAATGGGCTAAACGAGTGAACTGCAGTTACAAACAACAGCTGCCAGGAATCTTGAACATGAAGGAGAGGAAAAATGAAGCCGAGAGGAAATGGAGCTCCCTGCGGTTCCGTCTGGCAGGAGCAGGAGGAGGAACGGCTGCATGGAGGAGGGGGTGGCTTTGCAAACTGGCCCCCATGAAGAAAAAGACCTCATTCTTTCAGGAGCTCAAAAGGGGGCAAAAGGCAACAGCAATCTTAGAGTGGAGGCCGGAAACTGTGAGCAACGTTAGAGGAATCCTAGCTCTGCTGAGGACCTGTCACAGGCCAGAAAGGGGCGTCGAGCACAGAACATCTGGAAGTTTGGGCTTCAGGCCTGGGCCAAGGTGCCTGCGCTGTACAACATGATGTGTGTGCTGGGCTGGGCTGGGCGAACTGCAGAGCTGAGGCGGAGGGTCTGGGCCCCAGGGCCTTTGGTTCACAAATCCTTCCTTCTTCCCTTGAACTCTTTAGGACGGTGTGAAAAAAAAGGTGAATGGTGATGAGCTTCACTGAGCAACAGGATGGGAGACCTGGCTGGGAGGAGAGGCTGCATCTCATGCTGTCACTCGGAGACCACAAGATGCCGGGACCCGGGGAGAGCCAACGCCCCCCTCCCCGGACCAGCAGGCCTGCGCTGGTTGGCAGGGCCTCTTGCGGAATTCAGTTCTTGGCCAGAAGTCCCTGCCGTAGACCTCGGGAGATCTGAGGAAGGCTCAGTAAACCTGGCTCTTCAGGTTTGGCAAACTTGAGATTTTTCCAGTGCCTTGCGTTCAGCAAAACTGAAAATGTGTTTGGCTAGAAACCCTCCTCTAATTTTTATTTTTATTTTTTTGGTAAATTTGATCCACATGCTTTTGATTTATTTTTATTTAACTCATCACGTTGGATTAGGAGCTACAATGATTAAGGGAACAGTGCTGATTTCCAAGAAGGTTTTTTAGCCTCTTTTCTTAGAACTAAATCACCTCTCCCCGACCCCACCGTTGCAGCCATCAGACTGAGCTGGGTTTGTAATTTAGAACCCAAATGTGAAAGGGATCCATGCTTGGCAAAGACGAAGCACAGCACAGGAATGCTCTTAGGAAGTCACGGTCAGAAAGCTGGGGAAGGGTGGGGCTGGGCGATGAAGACAGGAAGGGAGTCCACTGTTCTTCAATGGATGGTTTAAATCCATTTACTTGGCTTCCTGGGCTCCCAACAGAAGCCCTAGCTGTTTCTCTAGAGCAGGGGTCCTCAAACTTTTTAAACAGGGGGCCAGTTCACTGTCCCTCAGACCGTTGGAGGGCCGGACTATAGTTTAAAAAAAAACTATGAACAAATTCCTATGCACACTGCACATATCTTATTTTGAAGTAAAAAAACAAAACGGGAACAAATACAATATTTGTATTTGCATGTGGCCCGCGGGCCGTAGTTTGAGGACCCCTGCTCTAGAGACTGACTTTAATACTGCCCCTCAGGGAAAGAAGCTCCTGTCCCCAGAATGGGGGTGAGGGTCCCCTGTACTCATCTTCTTTTCTCTACACTCCTCCATGGTAGCCAATCCAAGGGGCTCCTCCTCTTCCCTCTCATCTCCCTCCGCCTTTCCTGGCTCTGCCTAAGGCCGCTCCATCTGGAAGCATTTAAAATGTACAACAATTTTAATCTCGTGCAAAGGAATATTGGGATCTATACAACATACCCATTAAGCTAAATTATAGGTACACAATCTTATTTTGCACAATTCTGTCTGGCCCAGGTTGGCACACATTGAACGCCATTGCTGCCTTTCCCAATTACTTTTTCTACTACATCATCATCTCATCTTCTCCTACAACTTAAGTCTGAGGCCGGCAGTATTTCTCTGAAAAACTGGACACTGAGGTCCCAAGACCAAGGTCTCTCTTCAGAGCCCCTCGAACCAGCACTCAGTGGGTCCCTTGGCCACTATCCAAAGAAATATCCTTGAGCTCGGCTTCTCTCCCCTACGCGCACTGATTGAACTGGACAGACCTTGGTATAAATACCATCTTGCCACTTAGTAACTGTACACTGTTGGGGGAGTTATTTCACTTCTCTGGGTCTCAATTTCCCATTCTATAAAAGGGGTATAATAATCACATGTAGTTCACAGAGCTGTAAGGATTAAATGAGATACTGTATATATAAAATAAATAAAGTATGTTGTCTGGTCCAGACTGAGTAGTTAACAAATGTGACCTGTTATCCTATCTAATAAAAGAGAAACATGGTAATTAGCTGTACGTCCACTACCCTTCCCATTGGCTAATCAGGGTGATATGCAAATTAACTGCCAGCCAAGATGTCGGCCGGCAGCCAGGCAGCTTGAAGCGAACATGAGGCTTGCTTGCTTCAGTGACGGAGGACTCCAACGTTCCCCGCCTGCCGCTGCCGGCCTCTGAGCTTGCAGTTTGAAACATTCTTACAAATATAGAAGCTAAACAAAACCCCAGAAACCTGCTTTAGTCCGTTGGGCTTCAGCCAGCAGGATCGCAACATTGTTTCAAATACAGAAGGTAAACAAAGGCCAGAAACCTGGTTTCAGCAGCGGAGGCCTAAGAGCTGGAGCCAAGCCTCAAAGCTAAAGCTGGCCCAGAATAAAAAAAGAAAAAGAAAAAAGGAGCAGTTGGGAGCTTCAGTCACTCGCCAGCCTGAAAACAGCCCTCAGCCCCTCACCCAGGCTGGCCAGGCACCCCAGTGGGGACCCCCACCCTGAAGGGTGTGTGACCAGCTGCAAACAGCCATCATCCCCTCACTCAGGCTGGCCAGGCACCCAGTGGGGAACCCCACCCTGATCCAGGACACCCTTCAGGGCAAACCAGCCGGCCCCCACCCATGCACCAGGCCTCTATCCTATATAGTAAAAGGGTAATATGCCTCCCAGCACCAGGATCAGCAGAGCTGAGAGGCCTCCCGGCACCAGGATCAGTGTGACAGGGGGCAGCGCCCAAACCCCGTGATTGCCCTGCGGCTCTGTGTGTGACAGGGGGTGGGGCCACAACCTCCCTATCCGCCCTGCTCTGTTTGTGACGGGGAAGGTGCCCCAACCCCCTGATCAGCCCTGCTCTGTGTCTGATAGGGGGAGCTCCCCAACCCCCTGATCGGCCTTGCAGCTCTGTGTGTGACAGGGGGCAGCGCCCCAACCCCCTGATAGGCCCTGCTCTGTGTGTGATGGGGTAGAGCCATAACCTTCCCATCGGCCCTGCCCTGAGTGTGACAGTGGCAGCGCCCCAACCCCCTGATCGGCCCTGCTCTGTGGGTGATAGAGGGCAGCGCCTCCACCCCCACCCCATGGGCCCTGCTCTGTGTGTGATGGGGTAGAGCCATAACCTCCCCATCGGCCCTGCCCTGAGTGTGACAGTGGCGGCGCCCCAACCCCCTGATCGGCCCTGCTCTGTTACCCCTGATCGGCCCTGCTCTGTGTGTGACAGGGGGTGGTGCCCCAACTCCCCTATCGGCCCTACTCTGTGAGTGACGGGGGGAGCTCCTCAACCCCCTGATCGGCCCTGCTCTGTGCGTGACAGGGGGCAGCACCCCAACCCCCTGATTGGCACTGCTCTGTGCGTGACAGGGGGTGGCGCCGCAACCTCCCCATCGACCCTGCCTTGAGTGTGACAGGGGCCGGTGCCCCAACCCCCTAATTGGCCCTACCCTGAGCGTGACTGAGGGTGGCATCGCAACCTCCCAATCCGCCCTGCTCTGTGCATGACAGGGGGCGGCGCCCCAACTCCCCAGTCGGCCCTGCTCTGAGCCCGACCAGGGGCTGCACCTAGGGATTGGGCCTGCCCTCTGCCACCAGGGAGCGGGCCTAAGCCAGCAGGTGGTCATCCCCCGAGGGGTCCCAGACTGCGAAAGGGCACAGGCCGGGCTGAGGGACCCCCGCCCCCCCGAGTGCACAAATTTTTGTGCACCGGGCCTCTAGTTATTATTATAAAAACTCAACACTTTATTCAACTCTACACTTCTCTAAGACCATGTAAATTTTTCCGAAGATTGCCAGTTTCCTCTTGAATCCTTCCTCATTCCTCACCAATGTGGGACCAACCAACCCACTTCCCTGCAAACCGGCATCACTGAAGACAGATGACTGGGGTTTCTGATCAACCAGCTGGGAAGCTGCATCAGTCCTCAGGGAGTGTCCCACACAGGCCCACGTTTTAAAGCTACAGTTGCTTCTTGGGATGCACAGCAGCAGAACGACTGGAATAGCTATAATTTAACTGCATTAGAGATTGTTCTCCTCCAAACCAAACCAAGCCTCTTCTCACTTTATATAGAAAGCATATGTGTGTCCAGGGCTGGGAGGTGAGAAGGTTTTCACTGCTTTAAGGAGCAAAATGGTTACTTAGTGTTTCCCGAGACACTCGCCGCCACGGGAACACGAGTCGCACTGCATCTGTCCCTTTTGGAAAGCAGAAAGGTGACGGCACCATTGAATATGTCTGATAAGTGCCTCTCCCAAGAGGGAAAACATAGAAATGCCTGATGTTAGTATTGACTGTTTTTCTCTGGCCAGGAACCGTTTCAGCAGTAATCTATGGATCCTGATATGGACCAAAACCGAGGGACCAGGACGCTTTGACGTAATAGTGGTCCTCATCAAGCAGAATTGCTAGGAGGGCTAAAGAGAGACATTTGCAAGTTTTTGATGAGTGGTAATTATCACTTCTACCCAGCTAACCTCACCTGACATCCTAGGTGATCTCAGGAAATCTGTGTGTCTTCCATGCCTGATACTTACTAGGGACCTCCCTCTCGGTGGCCTCCTCTGCCTGTGGCTGGGTGTATTTTGGATGCCAGCCTCAGCAAGAGAAGAAACGATCCCTGCTCACAGCCCTGCCAAAGGGGCAGGCCTAGGTTACAGCTCTGGAGTGGACACACAGACTGAAGGGGCAATCTACGGACGGGAAAGTCACTGCAGCCAATGAGATTCCCCTCTGGTGATCGGGACCCGGGAAAGGGAGAAACTGGGTTGACCGGCAGCAGAGACATAGAACCTGGCTGGTCCCATTAATGGCAGCACGCTCACGAAAAGGACAGCCTCCCCCGGCTGAGGAGGCTCTCCAGGATGCACTGGGCCCAGGACCTCCTCCCCACACAGCCTGGCTGCTCACGCGTTCTTCTAGGAGACACCACAAACATCTCTTCCAACAGCTTCAGAATAAACATGTCCCTTTTCCTGAGTTAGCTTGAGTGGGTTTCTGTTTCCTCCAACAGAAAGAGCCTTCGCTCACACAGCTCCGCCCCTTGGGAAGAACATGCAGACGGAGCCCGTCCAAAAAGATAAAGTCCTCCCCCTCCCGGCCTCCCCTGTAGCGAGGGGAGGTCATGTGAGATAGTTCTGGCCAAAGATTTGCAAGTGAGTGTCTGTCAGGACAGAGAGTAGCGTCCCTCCTGTGTTGCATGAAAATGTCATGCTTGGAGCTGCTGCCACCATCTTGCAACCGCAAAGTGAAAGTCAGACAAGAGAGATTCCAGCCCTGGCACATTGGAGATGCTATGCCACTGGCAGCCCCCAAATAACAGATGCCTTGTTATGTGAGAAAAGTATATCCCTAAACTACCATTAGATTTTTCTATAACTTAGGAGCAAAATCTTTTTGAAATTATGTACTCTGAAATAGACCTTGATATTATTTCCTGTACTGTATGAAAAAAGTTAGACCAATTTATAACAAGCCTTGAATGCCAAAAAAAGGGAGTCTGGGCTTTATTCTCCAGGTCATGTGCTGTTTAAAGGTTCTACGCAAACAAGGTCACAGTAGCTGTTTGGGAAAATCTACTTAATAGCCATATGTGGGGTGGATTGAGGAGGCAGGGGAAGCCACTAGGAGGCTATGCAGCTACCAGGACAGAGGCCATGAGGGTAGAAACAGGACAGCCAATGTGAGAATGGGGTGGGAAGGAGCAACAGACACGAGAGAGAGCGCAGAAGTACATGCTAGACAAGCCGACTGCAGTTGGATATGGGGTGAGAGTCACAGGAGGAACAAAGTAAGAAAATACTTTATTGTACAAAATAGAAACAAAAACAGTACCTCTGGAGCTGAAGACAGGAATGGCTTTATGTAGATGTTGGAGTCATGCACCTTCAGGTCATGGTCCCCCAGTCCCCTGGTCACTCCGATAGTTGCCATCACTCGGGCCTGGGAGGAAAGCAGAGGGTCATGAGAAACACTCCCACGTACGTACGAGCAGTGCAGCCGCCATGGGCCCAGAGAGAAGCAATACTTTCCCAATTCCTCTTGCCTCTTGCTACTAACCAATGTGGGTAGCTGTTTCCAAGGAAGGGCTCGCTCACCAAGCTCACTTATGTCCTTAGCGAGTGGCTTTTCCACCAGTTATCTGAAGGTTGATGGGTGGCTGTTGTCTCTTTCCAGCTTTCTTTTGTAGAGACTGGAGGGAAGGGTGTCCAATAAACTAAATCCTATACATGTGTGATGTCTACAGCTACTAATTTCAGTTCCAACCAAATCCAACAGCATCCATCCATTTGTCCATCTGTCTGTCATACACCCACTCCACAAGTACTTGCGGAACACCAGCTATATCTCTGGCACCGTAATAGGCACTAGTAAAAGATGCAAAGAAGTCAGTGGCAGTTCCTATCCTCCCAAAGCTCATATTTTACACTTTATAGCTGGAGAAAATAAACCATTAGCAATGTGCAACCTTCCTTTTCTCCACAAATTCCCTCTGGGTGGATTAACAAGAGGGAATTACCACACAGAGGCCTCCAGGCTGAGACCCCACCACCGGTGCGCTTCTGGTTTTCCGAACACTTTAAGGAAGCAAGACTATTACTCTTAATGCCTACGCACTCAGCCTTCATACTTCCCAGGATGCCACAGATTTGATCTACCCAGACGTTTAGTGCAGACACCATGCTGTGGGGGACAAATGTCTATGGACTTGTCCCTACTATAAAGGAACCTGGTAAAGGAGAGAAGAAGCACATGGCTAATGATATATAAAATATGGCCAATATGAAAAACATAAACAATGAATGGGTGGTGTGAGTTCAGAGGAGGTAAAACTTCTGCTGAGACGGTTCCATGGAGGTGGCACTAAATTTCTATGCAGAAGCACAGGCAGCATCAAGATGGGTAAACACAGAGGGATGAAGCTCATTCAGGCGGAGTGAAGCTCAATGCCCTAACACTGGGTCATCAATGATGTATCTAGTGTATGTTCAAAGCTCCGAGCTTGAATCCTCACTTCATTGCTTGGGTAATAAGAATAACTCATAAATGCTAAGAAATTTTACAATCTCACACATCACCATCACCTTCCCCCTAGTTTCCCCAAAAGGCTGTGGAGTTTGGAGCTGTTTTTAGATCAGAAGGTGGGCAAGTTTACATTAAATGTGGAAATGAAAGCATGACATGCTTTTCAAAGGCAGGAATCTCAGGGGGTAAAATGCAGACACTGATGTGAAGCTGGGCCCTCTGGTCTCAGCACCTGGCTGCAATGTCTCTGTCTGCAGGAAGAATGCAGTGACTCAGGTGTTTGTCCTGATTGGGAACTGGCTTCAGAGCCTCCTCATCTTCGCTCCAGGTCGGGGAGCCATGTCTCTGCAGAAACCCCCTGCTCTGCCAAGGCGGTGAGGGGGAAGGGGCCAGCCCCCTCCCAGCGGGTAAGTGTTCAACTCGAGATGCGGAAACCGCGTCCCTGCTCTTCTCCCTGCACTGGCACCTCCTCTGGCTGCAGAAAGCACAGTGGGCGTGTTGGTCCAAAACACAGTGATGTTTCTGATAGTTACTGAATTAGTTCACAAAGTATATAGTGTCACCCCACAAGGCTGAAAGCACTGGCAGAAATAAAATGAAAAGTGACAGCTGTGGTATTCTATTTGGAAACTCCTGGGCAGGCGTATGCAGAGGGAAGCGCCTAAAGGATGGGGTGGCACGGACGGATGGACGGATGGATGGACGGACGGACAGACGGGCTGTCGGTGAAGTTGCCTTGGGCTGCCTGGGTGAGGGGCAGCCGGGCGACGGAGCCATGCGGCCTTTAAATAGGTCACAGCTCCGGCGACAGCACCGGCCAGCTGCACATCACAGGGCTGCCAAGCCCAATTACCTGACATGCTGGAGAAGTGCGATGTCCTGGTAAATGGAACTTTTCCTTGGCTGGGAAAACCTTGCTCCTTTAAATCTTTCTGTTGATAATCTTCAAAGAGCACATTTGTCCATTTCCGTTACGTGGAGGACGTACACTGAACATAAGGGAGTGGCTGACTCAATCCTCATGCAGTTGCTGAGGGCCTGCCCTGTGTCAGGTGCCAGGCTTGACAGGGACTAGGGATACAGCCCTCGGAGGACGTGGCCCTGAGCCCCCTGGTCTCACTGGCGCCGCAGGAGACACAGAGGATCTCAGCCTCCGGGGAACTCCAGGTGCCGCTGGGCACTGGGCTGAGTGATCGCATTAATGGTACCCCCGGCGCGGAAAGGTTCCAGCACTTCTCTTGGGAACAGAGCCCTGCCTTGTCACGATCCTCAGCCATGGCCCACGAGGTGGGTGTCCCGTCTCCAGGAAAGGGACAAGTTCGTTTGAAAAGTGGTCGCTACATGGATCAGACAGTCATGTTACACTTCCCTCCATGAAATGCCTTTCCATGAAATCACCGCTGGGCTCCACGCAGCTCTCAAATCTAACTGACTCACTCCCTCTCTCACACATGCACAGATGCACACGCGCACGCACGCGCACACACGCACGCGCACACGCACGCACGCACGCACACACACAGTTCTGCTCAGGAAGGCATCCTCCAGTTTTCTTATGAGTCAGCGCCTCCTGCTAAAAACGATCAAACGCTGGGAAAATGTCAGTTGAACATTCTTCTGAAAGTGGCCACATTCTTCACTCCTCACTGGCCTCTCAGCACCTGGCTGGAACGTCTCTGTTTGCAGGAAGAATGCAGTGACTCAGAAGGTGTTTGTTCTGGTTGGGAACTGGCTTCAGAGCCTCCTCATCTCCGCTCCACGACGGCAGCCTCCCCCAGGCTCTGCGCACAGACCCTCTGAGACGACAGCTTCCTCCGCGTCAGCAGTGCCTGCTGCTCAGCGTGCGGTGCTGACGGGGCCTGGGTGCGGGTGAGGAATGCTCTGTGCTGTCCCAGCACGCGCGTGGGTCCCTGAGGTCCTACAGTTTCGTCACAGTAAGGCTCTGGGTCCCTTCCCACAGGCCACGTGGAGAAGCAGACTTGCAGGTGGGATGTGAGCACGAGGAGGCAGAGGGCCCTGGCTCCGCATCGGGGACCACCCCTTGCAGCTGTGTGGCTGTGCCTGAGAGGTTCTGACCTCGAGTCTCAGCTGCCTTGTCTGCCAGCTCTGCCTGCCTGTGGCTTGTCAGACGCACAATGCGCTGATGTATGTGAAAGTGGTTATGTTGCACACGGTAAAGGGGGCCTGCTATTTTCACAAAACTTGACTCTCCCCCCCTGAGCTCGCCGCACCCCTCCCAAACCTGCCACTCCTGGGGCCCTGAGGACAGGAGGCCGGAAGGACACGGGAAGTGACTCTCTCAGCTGTCAGGGCCGTAGGACCAGGCGCTGCAGAGTGGAACGCACAGGCCGCCCTGGCTCTGCAGAGACGGCCTTGTTCTCCGTCTGGGGGAGGTGATGCCTACCTTCTTGCCTTCTCCGTATATTAGGGGAAACTTCAAGTCATCATCCTCAATGGTTTTGTATGCCCTGTAGGGGGATAAACAACATTCTTTAACAGGTTTGCACTCAATTAGGGATCCGCTCCCCTCACATGGCTGCTTGGTGCTTTCTTTTCCCCGAGACCCCATCCGCTCAGCACACCGCCAATCTCTTTCTTCGTAAAGAGTTACTCTCCCTACAGAATGTGTGTGTGTGTGTGTGTGTGTGTGTACATATGTTAATGAACCAGAAAATAAGGTTTTATATGCTTGCAGAGGGAAAAACTAAGTTGGCCCATTCATAATGAGCAAGAAGGGGAGGTGGGTTCCTGTCCTGAGCACATAGGCCATGGGATAATGAAGTGCCCAGCATCGTGACAGGGCCTTGTCATTAACCTGAAACTGTGAGAAACAGCGGAGCTCTGACATGGATGGAGAGTGAAAATTCGCCAAGAGCCAGTTCTCACCTTCGGGGGTTGTTTACACCAAAGCAGCCTGGTGTGGGGGTGGCTGGAGAAGGGATATTTAGAGCCTGCTTGACCTCAGCGTGATATTCAAGGTTGGCAGAAAATTCTGTTTCACAATAGCTATTAAATGGCCATTCGACACACAGAAAATCCGGTTTATGCTTCAATGGTTTCAGACATGGTTGTCCAGATGCCATGCACACACGGCGGAGGCCAGGGCTGGGGAGCAAATGAAGCCCGTATCTTGCAATTTTGCTCATTAGGAATTTTAAAAACAAGCCAACGAACATGGCACCCGATTACCACCAGCGCCCTGGGCAAGTCGCTTCACCTGTGTAGGTCTCGGTTTCTCATCTAGAAAACGAGGGTAATCACGCAGGATGTAAACAGCTTAGGTAAGAGCCTGGCACTTAGTAAGTACCCAATTAGTGAGCTATTACTAATATTTAGGACATCATTAATACTTGGCACACCAGTTCCCCTCTCCAAAACGGGGCTGACACTGCCTACTCAGCACCTCAAAGAAATATTAGGAAGAGGAAGTAGAGGCTGGGGTGGGTTCTACTAGGTTAGGTTCTATAAGCAAGATGCTTTTCTAACATACGTAGCGTCCCCTGCCCTAGCCAGTCTGGCTCAGTGGATAGAGTGTCGGCCTGCGGACAGACGAGTCGTGGGTTGGATTCTGGTCAAGGGCACACGCCTGGGTTGCAGGCTCGCTCTCTCATGGCGGGTGTGTAGGAGGCAGCCAATCAGTGATTCTCTCTCATCATTGACATTTCTATGTCTCTCTCCCTCTCCCTTCCTCTCTGAAATAAAAAACATATTTAAAAATAAAAAAATAAAATAACGTCTCCTGAGGGCATGAAAAGAACTAAACTGCAAAACAGCCTCCCAGGCCCGAAATATCGAGGCAAGTTGCAAGTGAACCTCTCGATATACAAAAAGAATGCAACCCAATTTGAAAGTGCAACCCCAAAGCTAAAGCAGGAAGTTACTTAATGAACGTGCTCCTCCCCAGGGGCTAGGCTGGGCTCAGGATCAGCACTGCTCTCTGTGCAGCCCTGGGCAGGTAGATGAGCCTCTCTGGACCTCAGGATCCTCATGATCACAGGGCAAAAACGGGCTCAAAAACGGGCTTGTGAAGCTTCCAATGGGCCAGTGAATGTGATGAGCTTAGGGTGCATTCAGCACAGTGCCTGGCACGGCTGAGACCTGGCACGGGCTGGGGCTGTTGTCAGGTGAGCCCAGAGGTGCTCTAGAATTGGACTGTCAACATCAGAACCTCCTGCCCCTAAATCTATCAAATTTCCCCAAAGGGGAAACAGCCCCTTAAATGTTTTCATACTCATAGGAACTATTTAAAACACTGCAGTACACAAGTCATTGGGGAACAAGCAGCTGTTATTAGAACACAGACTCAGCTTGGGGTTGAGTGGGCCTGTAGACCAGTGGGTCGACGGCAGGTTCAGTCACCGGGGAGGGCTTTAAAGCATCCCTTTGCCCAGGTCACACCGCAGAGCAATGAAGTCTGAACCTGTGCGGGTGGGAACCAGGCACCGGGAACTTCTCTAGGCTTCCCAGATGAGTCCATTGAGCAGCCAAGGTTGAGAGTTACTGCAGTAGACCAAGTGTCATTAGGGAACATTGAAATGCAGCTGAGCGACAGCCCCATCAGCTTGACCCACAAGATGACAGACTCTATGACTCAGGGGGCACAGGGGAAATGGCCTAAGAGAGGCTCTGAAATGAGCATAAGCTGGACGTGGGGACCATGGAGGAAGAGGTGTGGAGAGTGAGAAGACAGGCTCAGACGGGTGGGGACAGCACCGGGAGAGGGGCTGGGCCAGGGGTCCAGGCACAGGAGCCTGAAATTCAATGGGAGGCAGAAGGCAGCAGCTTGAGAATCAATGACTGGAAATTACTTAGTGCTCCGGAAAGACAGGCTAAGAGCACTCTTCACAGGTGTGGAAAGGCAGCAAGAAAACGGTTCACTGACTCCACCAAGCCCAGGGAGTCGAATTCTCCAGGGCCCAGAATTCCAGGAGCATGAGGTCTGCATTAACCATCGCTCTGAAAGACAGACATTGATCTTGAAATTGTCACCCGCGGGATCAAGACAATTGTAAGTTCTAATATTGTATTTTAGCTTATGTATCTTTATCTTCAAGAACAAAACAATCCCACTAAAAATAGAAGAGAACTCTGGATAAGGAAGGGTTATTCTGTTTCTGCCATTGTTGGTTTTCAATCAAATGTGAGCCCTCCCCTACAGATGACCAAGGTGAACAGCTATAGATAAAAAGACAAAGCACAATACCCTCCCCCTCAATCTTTCGGGGTCCTAAGCACAGTTCATCATGAAGGTAGCTGGACTTCCCTCCATACTTAAGGTCTTGAATAATGAGGAACAAAAGGCTCGAGAGTTAAAACTGGTAACTTGATTGAAGAGTCTGTATAAATGAAGGCCCACTAACAGTGCCAGCAGCTGAGTTACTGAGCACCTCTCCATGCCAAGCACTGAGCGTGGTGCTTGCTTACAGTGCCCAAAACCGCTCAAAGGCTGACTTGTTTCACTTAGCATGATACTCTCCAGGGCCCTCTATGATGCCTCAAAGGGTAAGAGATGCTTCTTTTTCACAGCTGCAAGTATTCCGTGGTGTAAATGTACCACAGCTTTTTTATCTACTCCTCTGCTGATGGGCACTTGGGCTGTTTCCAGACCTTCGCTATTGTAACTTGTGCTGCTATGAACACAGGGGTACATACATTCTCTCTGATTGGTGTTTCAGGTTTCTTAGGCTATATCCCTAGAAGTGGGATCACTGGATCAAATGGCAGATCTACATTTAATGTTTTGAGGAAACCCCATACTGTATAAGTCAGTAAGAGAAAGACAAGTATCACCTGATCACACTCATATGGAATTTAAGTAACAAAATAAACTGATGAATGGAGTGGACCCGGAGACATGGAAGCGTGGAACAGAGTGCGGAGTCTCAGAGGGAAGGCGGGGGAGGGTGGGTGGTGGGAAGTAATCAACCAAAGACCTTGAATGCATAACCCATGGACACAGACAATGGGGTGCTGAAGGCCTGGGGCGGGGTGAGGGGACAGGAGCGGGCTGGAGGGGGTCAATGGGGGAAAAAGGGGGCATATGTAATACTTTCAACAATAATTATTAAAAAAATAATAAAAGTACGTAAAGGCCTTATACACAAGGGGACTGAGGCTCAGAGACGCTGAGTTACTCTCCCCAGGTCACACACGTGTTAGTGACCCTCAGGCTAAACTAGACTTTCCCAGAAAACACACCAGAGAGATGTGGTGTCAGGGCTCAGCTCTGGGATTTCTTATTCTAGTTGGAGAGACTCAAGGAGACCATTGTTGTCCACTTCTCAGGGGGTGGACAGCAGGCATTTGATGAAGGGGGACTTTTGGCAAAAGAGGAAGGTGAATTTTCTGTATGAGGTGAAAGAACAAAAGGTGACCACGTGTGGACAAAACTAGCAGCTGCTGCACTACACAGTCTACAAGGGAAAACAGAAAAGGCGGGGCTGCAGCCCAGGCCACCACGTCTGCGGTCAGAGTCCGGGGAGCCTCTCCCACAGACAGCAGGCTCCTCAGGTCTGTTCTCGCAGCTTAAGGGCCACCCCACTTTCTGCCCACCTGAAAGGCCTGCCTGCTGTTCAAACTTCACTACGGTCCACGTCTGGGCTGTGGGCCTGAATCTACGCGTCCAGCTCGGCCATGGCTTCCATCCTTCTCAACCAGGGGAGGCGAGACGATCAGGACAGACAGAGGCTTGAAGCCTGAGAGCTCCAGGACATGGAGGCACTTATGACCGAAGATTAATGAAAAATGACTCTTCTTTCACATCAGATCCTACGATTTCTGAAATCCTGATTAAATTTTTAAAAATAACTCCCAAAACGGATTACTCACTAGTTTTACAATAGTATAACTGGGCAGAGATCATATTCAAATAATTACTTGAAGTGTAGCTGAAAGGCTTAGAAAGAGTTTTAGAATAACTTTTACTTTGGGTCAATTCCTCTATGAATATTTATGAGGCCAACTGACAAAAAGATGAGATGAGAAAAAAAATTCAAGGCTTAAAAAAGGGCCAAATTAAAGGGCTTTCTCTAACACAGGGCAGTATCCTCAGAAGATTGCACTAAACACTTTTTTAAGAAATCGCTTCCCTCACCATGTGGATTCTGCAAAACTGAAAAGACAAGGCACCAGCTGTGTTGAACCCACTGAAAGGCAACGCACTGGGAGAGACAGAAAGACCACTAGGTACCCCAGATGCAGGAAGTCTCCCTTCAGCACAGCTCATACCGGTCCCTGGCCTCTGCCATCAGGTGGGATGTTATAGAGAGTCATTGTCCTAGGACAGTGGTCGGCAAACCACAGCTCGCGAGCCACATGTGGCTCTTTGGCCCCGTGGCATGGGCCACGAAGTTTCAATCGCGCTGTACGTGCGTGCCCGCACATGGTATTTTGTGGAAGAGCCACACTCAAGGGCCCAGTTTGTCGACCACTGTCCTAGGACCTTCCTAACACCTAATGCCCACTCCACTGAAGGACGTCCCCTGTCAATTCTTAAACTGACCCAAAGAGCCAGTCGTTGGTATGTTTGGTCTCTCTTCTGGAAAAATATATGAAATAATCTAGTCTCTCTCTACTTGAGAGTTCTGCAAGTATTTGATGAGAGCCATCTCCAAGTTTCCTCTTTCCCAGCTCCTTCAGCTGTTCTTCCCAGGACCTGGGGCACCATCTCTAACCACTCAAGCCGCTGTCCATTCAAATATTTATTAACTGAGCACCAAACACTGTGGTCGGGGCCATCTGGGGCATCCGAGCTTGTCTGCGTCCTCAGAGAAGGGCACGCAGAACGGAAAACACTTGAGCCGTGGTCCACATAAGAAAGTAAGGGTTACTTCTGTGAGACAGACTTGTTCCTCTTTAAATAGCTGCAGCTTATATTTGCATCATGTGCACGCATCTGTGTATGTGTGGTTTAGGGTCATATACTGAAATGATGAGTAAAACAAGCACACAAACAAAGACACCGACCAAATCAAAGCCCGTCAGTCTGCGAGGACACAGGCAAGAGAGGTTCACGGGATCCTCTAGTTTATATTTATGCAACAGGCGCTTCATTCTGAACGGAAAACTCTGCTGCCCTCATTAGTTTTACCTTGCTGGTTTCAGTCCATTGATCCAACCCATCCAGAGGCGTCTGAATTCATGTCCTCTCACCCCAAATACCAGCTCTCCGTCTATGCTGTGTCATGTTAATTAAATTTGGTAAGTGGCTCTGCTGTCTTCCTCCACAATTTGGAAAAAATGTTAAGCAGAACCAAGTCCTTAGGGACCTTCCTCCGGGCCGAGCTAACCAGACAAGGGTGCATAACGTTTCCAGGAGGCATGTGGATGAAAGTGTGTGCAATTTGAAAAACAATTCCTGTCTGGTGGGAAGGCACAGAAGAGAGATCCAACAGCAGAGAAGACAATGAGATACTAATGCTTCAACAGGAACAGGAGGGATTTAGGATTTGAAAAGGCTGAAAACACTGATTCAAATAGACACAGTGTCTATATAGATTCTGGGCATAGCTTTCCAGCCGCCTACAAAGCAACGTAGCTGTTATCTGCACAGTGTTTCCTCATCTTGTTTGAAATGCTAAAAGAAACCATAGTTTCTTACTAAGTCAGCACATCCATGATCATCCAGCCCAGAAAGCCTATCACAAAGGGGCGGATTCCCAAGTGAGCTTGACCAATGAGTGAGTCCAAGCTGTGCCCAGATCGGACCCTCTCCAGCGGCTGCTGCTCCTCAGACCCTTCCCCCTGAAGCGAGGGGCTCTACGGCTCCTCCTGCAGCCCCACCCTCCCTACTGAGACTCCACTGCCCCTGATGCTGCCCGCCCCCTTTCGGAATATTCTCCCTCCTTCTCTGATGACGCCAATCGGTTCACAGATTGCTTTTCCACTCTTTCCCTTGATGTTATTCTCAGGAACGTTATCTGTTTTGGTAGTGCCTCTGGAATCCTAACTTAGTCACTCCTAACTGCTTCCCCGAGGGCCTTCATCGCTGCTCCGTCAGCACCCGGGCCACGTGGCTGCACCAGAACGCCTTTCCTCAGAGATGCGCTCTCTGAACCATCCCTCCCCCGCCCTGGCTGTGGCTCTCGGCCAGTTCCCCTCCTCACCCAGCCATTCTCACTACCTCTGGTGGTACATGTGCCTGACCCAGCCTCCGCGTGTGGCAAATCTTTTTAATACTTCTCTTGCTAGCAGCCTACCATTCCTTGCTTCTTGATCTTATCGGAAGAAGGGAACAATAGGAATTGAGTATTTGGTCTATTAACATTATACCAAATACTGTCATATCTACCTTCCAGATCCAGAATTGGAAAAGTGTTCAACACCTTCACCGCCACCACCCTAGTCCTGGCACCTCTTTTGCCGACAGTATTGCAATGGCCCGTTAGGCCTCTAATAATCCAGGCACGAGAGGACGGTGCCCCGACGAGGGAGAAGGCAGTGACAGTGTTGAAAACTGTTCAGTTTTGTCCTTTACCTCTAGTCTCAGAGCAACCAGAGTAATTATTTTAAAATGTCAGATGACGTCACTACCCTCCTCTAACCCTCCAGTGGATTTCCTATTAGGCTCCAAACAAAAGCCAAGTAATAAAACAGCCTCCTTTAAAACCACGCTCCTCCCCCAAATTTCCTGTTCCCCTTCTCTGCTTGATTTTTCCCCACGGCATTTACCTCCACCTAACATGTTAAGTATTTTGCTTCTTTACTGTGTTTATTTTCTCTACTGCTCCCTGTTCATCCCCTGCCCCTTAAGTTCTATGAGGACGGAGATGTCTGTTTTGCTGCCTGTGGTGCCCAGTGTCAATGTGTGTCTGACAAACATTCCACTAAGTGAGCAAATCAATGAGCACCCCGTCCCCCAGGCAGCGGCTCTATTCTGCCCTCCCTAATTCCTTGCTCTATTTATAGGCTACAAAACGAAAGCAAAGCACCTTCTTGCTTCCTGTGGTGCCTTGTAGGTCTCAGGTGTGCCGGCCACAGCTGACACTCCTCACAGGCACGTCCCTTTCGGGCCTCTGGGCCTGGCTGCTCCTTGGGTTGCTTCTCTGAACATGTGAACTGGAGCCCCATGCAGCCCCCGGTGTCCTCGTCCTTCTGAGGAGGAGCCACTCCTGGACTCTAGGATGCACCTTGTCTCTGGGTCAGTTTTGTAAATTTCATCAGAAAAAACTTTGCTTTTATTCTTAGTCTGGCCGAGAGGGCTGTACGCAAGTCTCCCACACCATTTTTCTCTTAATCCACAGTCGTCACTCCTCAGCTTAACCATCTCCATGGGCTTTCCATCAACTTAAAGTATAACCCAGCGACGGGGCCCCCCACAATCTGATCTTTGCACATTGAACTGACATCTTTTTTTAAAAAAATATATTTTATTGACCTTTTACAGAGAGGAAGAGAGAGGGATAGAGAGCCAGAAACATCGATGAGAGAGAAACATTGATCAGCTGCCTCCTGCACAGCCCCTACTGGGGATGTGCCCGCAACCAAGGTACATGCCCTTGACCGGAATCGAACCTGGGACTCTTCAGTCCACAGGCCGACGCTCTAGCCACTGAGCCCAACTGGTCAGGGCAGAACTGACATCTTTTATCATCCCGCCACGCACGTAACACTAGCTTTCTTGCTGTTTAGTTAATGTGCACGGGCCTTGGCTGGGCCTTGGCCTGCCCTCTGCCTGGGCCGTTCCTTCCCCAGGGCCTCCCTGGCTGGCTCCTGGGCGTCACTCACAGAGCTTTCCTTCTCTGGCCACTCGCCGAACAGCACGTGCTCCTGCTGCTCCTGCTCCAGCCCTTCCTGGCATGTACGCAGCACAAATGGAAACCACCTCATTTATTCATTTATTTGTTTAAATTCTGCTCCCCTACCCCCACCGAACATTAGCTCCTGGCGGCAGGGACTCCGCTATGTCTTCGTATATGTAACTGTGCCGGCACGTTATGGATGCAAAGTAGTTACTGGCTGAATGGATGAATAAATGAATGAAAGCTGGCACTTCCTCCTTTGCACACAAGCTTCCCTCTAAAGACATAATGTAAATTTTCACTTCCCCATTCATTTTGTCTTAATAAGCTTTTCTGTGGCAGAAATTCAAGGCTGAATCCCATCAGTGATATCTTGGACTTCTCTTTCATATTAAAATTTTAGGTTCGCAGCCCGGATGGTGTGCTCAGTGGTTGATCGTTGACCTATGAACCAGGAGCACATGCCCGGGTTTTGGACTTGATCCCCAGTGGGGGGCATGAAGGAGGCAGCCAGTCAATGATTCTCTCTCATCATTGATGTTTCTCTCTCTCTCTCTCTCTCTTCCTCTTTGAAATCAATAAAAATATATTTTTTAAAAAATTTAGGATCCCTTTTATCACCAACACAGGGTGGGGCAAAAGTAGGTTTATAGTTGTTCAGATAGAAAATAATGCAATAATTAATAATGATGCAAGAATAAGTTCTGTGTTTCACATAGTCATAACTGTAAACCTACCTTTGCCCCACCTTATTAGTAGAAAGTCATAAGTTATAAAAAAAAAAAAAAATAGCAGTCGTAACCTTGCCCACTGCTTTCTCCTGATAACCCCAGAACGGCGGCTTATGTGCAGGGGTTCCTTTCTCCATGTTAACTCCGGTTCAGGTCTCCGTGCGAAGACACGCCTCCCACTAAAGAACATGCGTCTTTGCTGGTTTCCTCCATTCCCAGCCAGGGCCACTCCGGCTTCCTGACCCGCAGGCCAGGAGCTCCCTGTTCATGCTTTGGCATTAGCCACACAGATCACTTCCCACAGCCTCCGGGCTCTCCCAAGTCGTGACCATTAATTAGGAAAAAAACCCAGAAATACCACTCGTTTCCCTAAGTCTTCATTTCCTCGGCAACCCTTCACAGTCATTTAAGGAGAACGTGACCCTTCCCGGGGCAGCGAGGGCGCCTCCTCCCTCAGGGACTGCCTGATCCTGTCAGCCGCGCCTGCACCCAGTCACATTCTTCCACTCGCCGACCTCTGGCCATGGCCGGGACGCCGCTCCTCCCCGGGGAAGCCGTCTTCCTGGATGCTCTCCCCGTCCTGGCGGGCCCTGCTGTGCTCACGAAGGGACCCAGGCTGGGGCCAGCGGGTCTGTCCTCACGTGAACTGGCTGGGTGACCGTGGGACAGTCCCCGGACCTCACTGCATCTGCTTCTGGGGCTGCATCCTTCATGGAAGGCTGCGAGGATGGACTGCATGTGTCTGGGAAAGTCTCTGTGAAGGACACGGCACACTATGTAACTGCAGGCTGTGGCTCTGAAGGCCCTAGGGCCTCAGTCTTTCCTTCACCGCAGACGTAGAGCACAGAGAGCTGGTGACCATGGCAGGAAGGCAGCACATCCCCACAGGAAAACCGCTTCCGGCCGAGCGCCCGACACCCCATTCAAACTTTTCTGCTGTCGCTAAGGACACAAAGCGCGAAGGGCAGCTTGTCCAGAGAAGTCCGCGGCTCTGCTCTGCGCTGAAGACCAGCGTCCCCGAAGGATTCCCAGAGCTACCGGGGTGCTTGTGGGTTGGTCTGAAATCGTCAGAAAGGAGAATTTCCCCTCAGCTGGCCACTCCGAACCCCTAGGAGGGAGGTGAAAGCCACAGGAAGTTTCGTTTTCTTCACAGCAGAAGCCAAGTCCCAGGCAGGGGCCGCTTCACGCTGGCCGAGCAGGTCTGCGTGGGGTGGCGGGAGAAGCATCGAGGCCTCTGGTTCCCACCTCTGCTTCCCACAACCAAATCTTAGCAGAAGCAGGCATCCCGGGAGGCCGGGATGGAACACTACCCAGGCCTGGCTGGTCAGGAACAGACACGTACATGGAGCCCCAATGCCACGCGTGGCTTTTAAGAGCTTGGCATGACCCCAACTAAGCAATTCACCGAATCCTTAGAGGCGCTCCCGACGCGCCTCTCTCCACACCCCCCTCCCAGGCCTTCCTGGAAAAACAGCACAGGGTTGGCAGTCACCTCATGCTTCCCTTTCCTGGCCGGCCGCCCGCGGTTCCAAAGACAAGCCCAGCCTCAGAGCGAGGCTGCTTCCTGCTCCGGGACGCCCCTGAGCTGGCGGCCCCTCCCTCTCCCTCTCGCTGCGCGAATATCCATGCACAGGTGTTTCTTTCAGGGCAAGAAGACCTGGGCATTTTATTAGGTCCCCCCCCCCCCCTTTTTAATGTCCTGGTTTCAAAGATTCACAGCTAAGAATTTTCTTAATTTTGTCTTTGGTCAATTTTTTTAAATTTTATTGAATTTATTGGGGTGACACTGGTCAGTCAAATTATATAGGTTTCAGTGTACAATTCAATAGTACAACATCTGTATATGATATTGTGTGTTCACCATCCAAGGTTAAGTCTCCTTCTGTCACCATTTATCCCCCCTTCACCTTCTTCTACCTTCCCCCACCCCCTTTCCCTCTGGTAATCACTATACTGTCATCTGTGTCTATGAGGTTTATGAGGTTTCTTTTTTTTTTTTTTTTTTTTGGTGATTCGCCTTTTGCCACCCAACCCCGCAACCCTCCACCCCTCTAACAGCTGCCAGTCTGTTTTCTGTATCTGTGAGTCTGTTTCTATATTTTGTCTGTTTATTTTGTTCATTAGATTCCTCATGAGTATAATCACATAGCATTTGTCTTTCTCTGATTTATTCCACTTAGCGTAATAATATCCAGGGCCAGCCATGCTGTCACAAAGGTTAAGATTTCCTTTTTTTTTTTTTTTTTTGACAGCCAAGTAGTATTCCATTGTGTAAATGTACCCCAGCCTTTTTATCCACTCATCTATGGATGGGCACTTGGGTTATGTTCAAATTTTGGCTATGAATGCTGCAATGAACATAGGGGTACATATATTTTTATATCAGTGTTTCAGGTTTCTTCATATATATTCCCAGAAGTAGAATTGCTGGGTCATAAAGCAGTTCCATTATTTTTTTAAATATATTTTTGTTGATTTTAGAGAGGAAGTGAGATAGAAACATCAATGATGAGAGAGAATCATTGATTGGCTGCCTCCTGCATGCCCCCTACTGGGGATCGAGCCCACAACCCGGGCATGTGCCCTTGACCAGAATCGAACCTAGGACTTTTCAGTCCACAGGTTGACACTCTATCTACGGAGCCAAACTCTAGGGCATCCATTATTAATTTTTTGAGGAAATTCCATACTGCTGTTCACAGTAGCTGCACCAGTCTTCATTCCCAATCAATGACAGTGCAATGAGGATTCCCTTTTCTCAGGGTCCTCACCAACACCTCTTGTTTGTTGATTTGTTGATAGCCATCCTGACAGGTGTGAGGTTGATACCTCATTGTGGTTTTAATTTGCATTTCTCTCATGATCAGTGACACTGGGCATCTTTTCATATGTCTACTGGTCATTTGTATGTCCTCTTTGGAGAAGTGTCTACTCAGGTCCTTTGCCCATTTTTTTTAATTGGACTGCTTATTTTTTGGTGTTTAGTATAACAGGTTATTTATTATTTTTGGATATTAATCCCTCATCAGGTGTATCATTGGTGAATATGTCCTTCCAGTCAGTGGGTCTCCTTATCATTGTGGTGATGATGTTCTTTGCTGTGCAGAAGCTTTTTAGTTTGAGGCAGCCTGTTTATGTTTTCTTTTGTGTCCCATGCCCATGGAGACATATCAAAAAAAAATATTGCTACAAGAAATGTCATGGATTTTACAGCCTATGTTTTCTTCTAGGATTTTTATGGTTTGGAGTTTTACATTAGAGTCTTTAATCCATTTTGAGTTTATTCTTGTGTACATTGTAAGAAGGTGGTCTAATTTCATTCTTTTGCCCATATCTGTCCAATTTTTCAAACACCATTTATTGAACAGACTATCTTTTACCCCAATGTATGTTCTTGCCTCATTGTCGAATATTAATTGACCATAAAGGCAGGGGTTTATTTCTGGTCAGTCTGTTCTGTTCCATTGATCTATATGTCTGTGTTTAAGCCAGAATCATGCTGTTTTGATTACTGTAGCCTTGTGGTATAGTTTGATATCAGGTAGTATGATCCCTAAAATTCTGTTCTACTTTCTCAGGATTGCTGTTGCTACTCGGAAGTTTTTTGTGGTTTATATAAGTTTTTGAGATATTTTACTTTATGAACTATGCCATTGGTATCTTGATAGAAATTGTGTTGAATCTACTGATCTTAGATTCCTAGATATGTTTCCCTGTGAGGCCAAGTCTCCACCAACAAATGCTATTTTGCTTTCTCCCTTTGGTCCGTGGAGGGTCATTTAAATTAATTGAAGCCTGTGGGCCCTAAGCTATCAGACAAGCTGATGTGCTTGCGCTAATATAGTGCAACAGTCTGGATTCAGGCACAAACGTATGCACGACCTGTAACGGCGGGATTAATATTTGGTGATAGGACTGGAGAGAGCTGGTAGGTGTAACGTAGTCCTCTTGTGTCTGACTGGCTGGCTGTGATGAGAAAAACCTTCCAGCTGTCTCTCCAGGAAAACTTTTTCCAAAAGGGGACCCCAGTTCTGTTCCCTGACCTTGCAGTTGCCCTTGAGGAAATCCCCTGATTAGTAGGTCCAACCCACAAGCCCTAAGGAACATGCCTGCCCGTCCCGTTCCTCCTGTCAGCATGCCTGAACCAGGTGCTGCCTGGAGTTTGGGGAGCGTGACCATTCCTCTCTTTTGGCCTAAAGACGCCTCTTCCTACCAGAGCCTCTGGATGATAGCAAGAGGCAATAGGGCTCACTCTCCACTCACTGGTCTGTGTTCTCTGGGACAACAGACTGGGTTAGAGCAGAGTCCACAGTTTTTGACCTTGGTAAGAAATGTATCATTCTTGGGAACCCAGTGTACTCACAAACACATCTCAAAAACAATATTTACACTTACCATGTGATCCTTTTTCCTCCCTATGCTACTTAATTTGTTTAAAATGCTTGTCTCCCTACACTAAATTGAATTCACAACCCACTAATAGGTCCCTACCCACAGATGAAAACTTGGGGAGAGGAACAGAACCTGCTCCTACTGTGCAGCTCCAAATCAGGAGCTCAGGCTGGGACCAGATGAGGCCAATGCGTTCTATGGATTCATTCATGAATATTTGCTGAGCACCCACTATGTGCCAGGCACTAGCACGGGTGCTGGGAATATGTAACATGAATAAAGGTCATGTCTTGACTCATGGGTCCAAGGTTAGCAGTGGGAAAAGACTCACATAGAAGAATGCTTTGAATCAGTCTTCTGAAAATATAATCAATCATGCATATAAAACAGAACCAATAATGTTTCATGATATTATATTCGGGATGCCTAACCGGTTTGGCTCAGTGGACAGAGCATCGGCCTGTGGACTGAAGGGTTCCAGGTTCAATTCCGGTCAAGGGCATGTACCTTGGTTGCGGGCACATCTTCAGTAGGGGGTGTGCAGGAGGCAGCTGATCGATGTTTCTCTCTCATCGATGTTTCTAACTCTCTATCCCTCTCCCTTCCTCTCTGTAAAAAATCAATAAAAATATATTAAAAAAAATATTCGGGATGACTTTCAGGGAAATTTCAGATTTGGAAATTATTTCTGATTCAGTATCCACTTGGGTGTATTTGCATGTGGCTGGGACAGCTTATTTTAATCGGTAACATTTAGCTCTCCCACAGGTGTGAATCAAAGATCCTTACTGTATGAGCATACAAATTTGGAAGTATTTCTGCTTTCTCAGGGACCACTCCTTCTGAAGCAAACATGAACTTCACCCACACTGGCCTTTGTGTTGTCTGAGACCACGTCAATATATACAAATCAGAACATAACCAACATTGTCCCGTATCCACGAATGGTGGGCAGAAAACAGCAAGTAGACGGTTCTCTACAAAGAGGGTTTTACTTCCAGTCCAGCCTCACGAAGCTCCTCTCACTCCGGTAATAACGATAGATGTTTGTATCCTGGAGCACCAAGCCCTGCAGGGTCCCCTGGGAGGAGCCTCTCTCACGCCCACGGGACTCCAACCTGTCCTAGCTGGGTTCAAAATTCCATTCACGTGCCCTTGAACTGGAAAAACCATAGGGCGCGGGGCTCCAGTATCTCAAGGTAAGCACCCATGCTTTTCAACTCTCATTTTAGCTCAAAAAGGCACGAACATTTTGCATAAGCACACGCATAACTAACATTTATTTCAACACAAAAAAAATACCCATTCCCCCCCCCCCCAACTGCAAAACAGATGTTTCACTTGAGGATTCCCATTCTCTTCTGGAATCTTCTGCCTACCCCCACATGACTCACACCCCAGGGTGAGCAGCACAGGCCTGGGCGATGGTGCCCGTCTTCACCACAGGAAGTTCTTGGCTCTACACCCAGACCCTGCTGGTCGAGATGGAGGACTACAAAGGTGGCAGATGTCCCACTGCCTGCTGTTCCCTCACCCCTAACACGACAGAATTCCAATATACCCAACATTCATTGTATATTTGCTTTGCTCTAGGCACTGCTCCAAGCACTTATGCTTTTAAAACGTATTTACGTATAACACCCTTGTAGGACAGTCATTAACATTAACCCACGACACAAATGAGAAAATGGAGGTCACACAACTAGGAAAACTAGAGGTCAAGCTCACCTCCAGGTCCGCCCCAATAAAAGCCTGTGCTCCTAACCACGGACCCTGCCCATCCTTGAAGAGCTATGATCTGTGTAAACCCAATAAACTGGCATGCTATGCAACAGCAATGCTAAATCACTGGTCCTCATCCCAGGAGTAAATCACAAAAAAGAAATGAAAGACTCCTTCGCCCCCACCCCAGGGTTTCACACTGAGAAGTCCCACAGAAGTTCAAATAAACCACCCTCGCGGCTTTTCCTTCTCTTAACAATATGGTAGGTGCACAAGGTCCCTGTAGGACTGGGTTTAACCTGAGGTTTGGCTTTCAAGTTGTTTGGTTGGTAATAAAGTCAGACTAAATCTTCACACGTAAATGCCCAGTGGCTCACACGTAAATGCCCAGTGGCTCACAGGGTGACCCAAGGCGACCTGGAAGGGCTAAGCAAAATGGGAGAGGGTCTCACTGACCAGCACGAACAGGAACGAGAAACCAGCCAGCTGGGTGCCTGGGAGCGTGGTCTCCGGACCTGCCCTGTGTGTCTGTCCTGTGCCTGGGGCCACGACCACCCAGGCGCTGGGCACAAGCATCAAGAGGAGAAATGAGAGGCTCTGCTGGGCTCTGGCCCACTGTTGGCACCTGAGTTTTCACGCCTTGTCCTCACTGCCAGCCCAGTCCATGGCCCCCTCCGGACTCAGGCCCTCGCAGGCGGGCCAAGAGGCTCCCAAGCTCCAGTAGGAAGATAAGCAGGCGGCAAAAGTCATAAACCTGTGAAAGGGCCTGGTCGTCCAATGCTCTCCAACCAATCAGTTCTGCACGCTGTTGCTCACATCCACCCTAAGAATGCCTCAGGCTGCCCAAGGTCAGTGTGTAAGGATACACAGGGATCACGAGAAAGCCTCACTGTGGGTAAGCACTTCTCTACGAGTTTTGGTGTAAGATTGTAACCATCCAGGTCTGGCTCTGCCCTACACCTGACTGTAAGCACCACGAGGGCAGGGAGTTTTCATCGCCTATATCTCCGATGTCCAACACAACGCCTGACCCATCGTAAAGCTGGATAACCCCACAGCGATAAAGCCCTGCATTCTGTCCTTCAAACTACTGAGCACAGCACAGAGGTGCTGGGTTACCCTGGGAGGCTGGCAAGCGGATTTAATCCCCGTGGAACCAGAGCCCAGACGCCAGCAGGGTTTCATTCATTGCCTTTGCCAGAGCAACAAGGTGAAGAACGAAAGTGAATGTGTCACAGACACCTCCAGTTCTTTTGGGAGGATCTGCGTTCAGGTCTTTAGCAAGGAGCAGGCGTAGCCGTGCTCGGAAGAAGTCTCTGATGTCCCTGTCCGCAGGCAGGAGGAACATGATGGTAGGTAGGACGAGGTCCTTCAGGGTTTGGAACGGCGCTTCTCCGACTCTCGTATGTGGGTTCCTGGGCGAAGCAGGGGTCTTAAACCAGCGCCCAGCTGATTCTGAGGAAGATGCTCCCACAGGCTATGGGGTCAGCACCTCTGTGGGTTGTTCAACTTGAAATCAGCAACGCTGGGTTGTCCTCCTCCGAAACCCGGAGGACAGGGAAGGGGTGGCTGGGAAAGGGGGAAAACATCCCCAAGCTCTGGGAAGAATGCCATTTGTAGCTGGAGGAGCGTAGGTTGGACACAGGAGCCCGATTCCCTGGCAGAGCTGCAGTGTACCTGGACATCCGTGGGAGTGTTGAAGCGCTCACTTCTCTGGAATTTCCTCAAAAACAGGATCTTATACACAGGCTGAGGATTGAAACATCTGTCCTTCCAATACACTGTCAGCTTCACAGTCCTGCCCGGGGGCGTGGGTGTGTGCCACTTCCGACCTTCACAGAGGTTAGAGACCTTCTGGGCGGGAACGCAGAGCTGTTCAGCACTGCCGTGCTTAGCATGCCACTCCGAGGTCCCCAGCAGCCTCCTCCAACAGACTGGCCTAGTCCGACAGTTCACGTCGTGCCCTCCTCCTTCCCTCCGCACGTACTGTTAGGCCAGCGCCAGGCCTGTCACCCAGCCGGTACATCCAGTGTAAGTGCGTAAGGGGAGTTAAAACACTGAGATACTTCCATGCTGATTAGCAAATAATGACTGTCCCAAGCCTCCCCTGACCCAACACCCCCACCCACGGCTCTGAACCTCCCCTGGGATCCCCATCATGAAGTAATAAATAACGAGTTGAAGCCTGGCATAGTGGGTGTGGGGGGAGGACGCTAGGACCTGCTGCAGCCCAGCTGGGGCCCAGTCCTCCATGCTGACTGCTATTTCTAATATTACCTCTAGCTTCCACACTCCCCACACACTCATTCATTTTCCTGCCTCTGGGCTTCTCCTGGTGCAGTGCCCGCTGCTGGGAATGTCCTCCCCCACCCCCCTTGCCCTCAAACCCCTTGAACTCCTCTCATATTTCAGGCCTTCGGTTCAAATACAAGCTTCTCTATGACGTTGGCCCCATTCCCAACCTCTCTCTTAAAAACAACCGTCCACTTTAGCACACCCATGTGGCCGTCTCTCTAACCCCCTTTTTATAAGCCCTGTATCCTGTCTTGTTCTAGTTATTTACTCACAAATTCCAACAGATCGACGTCCCCCACTCCTGAGATTTTTAAAACTAGATTTACAGGTAGAAACTGTATTGGTCCCTAGACTTCCATGAAGCCAGCTGGACCAGCTGGTCGCCTCTGTGACACCAGCACAGTCCTGTCTGTTAAGGCCCCTCTGATGTGAGGCCTTGCTTTGCCACTGGGGGGGCTTGGCATCCCAGGCCCTTGGCTCAGGAGGACTGCAGCGACACTGTCAAAGGGCCAGCAGCGAGGACTCAGAAAGGAAGTAAAAAGTCAGTGTATGGACCCCAAAAGCTTCTCAAATAAACAAAAACAAAAACACCCTACCCAGCGGCAGCCAGGGAAGGAGGGGCTGGCTCAGGTCGGCTTCCTATCACATTGATGGTGTCTCTTCTCATGGGTGAAAGTCCCTCTGGGCACGCCAGGGGGTGACCTGCACAGGTGGTCAGCGCACCCTGACCGTCCCTCAGGCCCCCTGTTTCTTTTTGGTTTTTAGGGTCTCATTACCTTGAAAAACAAGCATCTCAACACACATTAGGTTTGAACCTCCTGAGGCAAGCTCAGATCTTGCTGACCCTTCTGCTCTCTGTAATCCTATCCTATATAATAAAGAGGCAATATGCAAATTGACCCTCACACCCTCGCAAGATGGCTACCACAAGATGGAGGGCAGGGAGGGCAGTTGGGGGAGATCAGGTCGGCAGGGGAGCAGTTAGGTGTCAATCAGGCTGGCAGGGGAGCAGTTAGGGGGTGATCAGGCAGGCAGGCAGGCGAGTGGTTAGGAGCCAGCAGTCCTGGATTGTGAGAGGGATGTCCGACTGCCGGTTTAGGCCCAATCCCAGAAAGGTCCCAGATTGGAGAGTATGCAGGCTGGGCTGAGGGACACCCCGCCCCCCTCGCCCCCGCCCCCCCCCCCCGCCCCGAGTGCATGAATTTCATGCACCGGGCCTCTAGTTATCTAATAATTCTATTACTAGACACATACAGCATTTGTTTCATGCCAGGCTTTGTTCAATGCCCTTGGCCATACTGACTCATGACAACCTCTTATTAGGCATTATCATCAGCCCCGTTAATAAGTAAGGAAGCTGAGGCAGGGAGCAGCGACATAATTTGTCCAAGACCTACTTGGGGACTGACCCAGCTGGCGGCCTGGCTCCATGGGATGGTCCTTACCCACTCCTCCATATTCAGTATGCAGCAGGAATGCAAAGAGGTTTGCTGAATATAAAATACATGCTCCCTGGGTTCCGTGGCCACAAGGATACTGGCTATTTTAACTGGGATTTTCCCAGGCACGTGCCATCTTAAAACTTCTCTGGAACGCTTGGAGCTCAGTCAGCACCACACAGGGACTGTACCACCCGAAACTGTGGTTGCTGGGGAAGAGCGGTCTGCAGGCTCTGCTTAGGGGTATGGGTGGGCACGGATAACCGCCGTGGCTATTCAAGGGCCTCAGGGCAAAAGGAAGGCTTGGAGGCGGTTTGGCCACATCAGGAGTGATAAACGTACAGTTCCTATTAACGCACAGAGGTGATGGACCATCAATAGGGAGCAAGCTGGCTGGGCACCTCCTTTCTCTCTCCGCTATGGGGCCTGACAATGCCTGTCTGTCTCGGTTTCCAGCCATTTGTAAAGACCTCAGAGCTTCCACGGCCTCCTGGGCAGAGCGGCGGGGAGGAGGCTGGGAGCAAGGAGTCATTCATCACTGTCAGGAGATGTGCTGCACACAGCAGGCAGCCTTTCTTCCCTGCTGCTCCTGCAGCTAGAGCTGCAAATCTTGAAAAGATGCAGAACATGCACATCGCAAATAAACATTCATCATCTGGGCCCTGGGCCCCGAGAGGCCCCTCCCATAGGAGGCCCAGCAGCTCTGACTTCAGCTCCAGGAACTTGGAAGGCGGGTGGGGGTGGGGGCATTTTGGGCGCCTGATCTCTGACCCAGCCAATCCCCATCCTGGACAATCTGTTGAGGTTTTGGGGTAAGAATTCTCTAAAATGACCTCCACGCCCCTCCTTCCTCTACAAAGTCAGATCCCCAGATTGCTGCCAAGGTAGCTCATAATCATTAAATTATGAAAATACAAGTGGCTGGGAGGAAATTAATACCAGGTTAACTGCAGAAAGGCCTGCTTTCTGGTGAAGTCATTATAAAATTAAAATGTGTTATTTCTTCGGTGAGTCTGAAAAGCCTCCCGCAAGGCCTGTGGCTCCACAGCAGGCCCGGATTCGCACGGGGCGGGGCGGGGCAGCCCTCCCGCGCCCAGCACTGCGAGGCAGAGGCCCCTGCAGGTGCGTTCCCAAAGATCGGGCTAGAAGTGATTAAAGACAAAAAGAGGGAAAGGGACAGGGTATGAATTTTCCAATTACTCTTTAAAACTCAAGAGTCAAGCTGCTAGAAAACGCAGGTTTTCCCAGTCAGACTAATAATGCTGAGCTAATTAGACCCACAGGCATGGCCAACATATAAATTCAGGTCCAAAAGAGGGACACTATCCCTTTAAAAACTGCCTGGGGACCCGGGGAGAAGCTAATGAGGAGCGTCAGTTGGGGCTGCTTTATTCGGTGGCCCTCTGGAGGGCACAGCCTGGGGTTTCTGTAACAGGGCTTCTGTGCTTGATTCAATAAATCAATTTCTATTAAATGCGGTGCGGCCCTGGCGCTGGCTTCATAAAGCACCCTCGTCCCTGCAGCCTGCCTGGCGGCGCGGTCAGCGGGCGCTGAAAAGAGCAATGAAGAGCAAGATGGAAGCTGGATCTGCAATATTTATAAAGCTCGGCCCAGCCGCTCCAGACCACGCTCGAACTGCCTCCAGAGGGCTGCTCTTCGGAAAAACGTCTGGATTGTTGGTGAGCAGCCCGACGCCCTGGGCTGTGGCCCTCCCCCCGGAGCTGGGCTCCAGGCTCAGCCAAGAAGAAAGGCCACCCCACCCAGAATGGGAGTGGAGCTGCTTCCTAACCCAATCCTCAGGGTCTGAGATGCTCCCCAAGAAGTAACAGGGGGAGCAGTAGGAAGGGAAGTGCCGAGGGCTGGGGGAGAGGGGCGTTGCTGACCAGGGCCAATGAGATGGGTCTTCCCGCTGACCCATGAGTGACCGCTGGAGACGAATCATCTCTAAACACAGGACTGATGCCCCCGAACATCTGAGAGGTGGTCACTCCATCCCCCGGTGACTCCGAGTCCAGCAGAACTCCTCTCGTATTTCAGACCTTCGGTTCAAATACAAGCTTCTCTATGATGTCGGCCCCAATCCCAACCTCTCTTTTAAAAGGGGGGGGGGGGGGGAGGGGCAGAGGACAGAAGCCAGAGAATGTGGCCACACGACATTCTCCCTGGTGGTGCTCAGCTGTCCTTTTTTAAAAAAAATCCTCACCAGAGGACATGTTAGAGAGAGAGAGAGAGAGAGAGAGAGAGAGAGAGAGAGAGAGAGAGAGAGAACATCGACCAGTTGCCTTTCGTATGCGTCCTGACCTGACTGGGGATAGAACCGAAACCTTTTGGTGTAAGGGACGACGCTCCAACCAGCTGATCCACCCAGCCGGGGCAGCTGTCCTCTCATTTCTTTTAAAAAACAACCTCTTTGCTGTTGGCTGTTTACTTACAGCCGGCTCCGTGCACCGTCCTCCAGCCCACCTAGACCCACACCCTTGTGTTATCCCGGTTGAACTTGTTGGGGTGAAGGACGCGGCCTGTACCGCACTGTCCACATCAGGGGCCACATGTGCCTGCTGAGCAGTGGAGACGGGGCCAGCGAAACTAGGAAAGGAATTTGTTATCCAGCTGTAACTTAGAAGGCCACATGTGGCGAGTGGCTACCGTGCTAGAGAGCACACAGAGCAGAACAGGTTCCCTGTGCTGAAAGGAAAAAAATGTAGTTGACCCCACTCTGCTCCCAGTGGAAAATCCTGATTTGCTCATAGTTTTCAGGAAACGCAGAAGGGAAAATTACCCTGCTGTGTCATCAAGTTAGAATCATAAAGAGCAAGGGCTGCAAGGGATAAAAATGGAAGGTCACCCTCTGTGGAATCTGCCTACGGGAAGCGGTCTTTCCCCGGAAGCCCGAAAGGCAGAGCCCAGCCCACCCCCCACCCGCCACAGAGGGCAGCAGCGAGGGGCAAAGCAAGCATTTGACAAAGAAATGAGAGACCGAGGCAGGGACTTGTCCAAGGCCCCAGAATCTTGGCAGAGCGAGGACCAGCACCGGGCAGCCTGCCTCCCATAGCTGTGAGCTGGTTAGAAGCCAGGCCATCTCTAGTTACCGTCCCGCCTGTCCCCTGAAATAAGACCATCATAGATGCTGGAAAGGCTTTGCTTAGAGAAAGAATTCTGGTGTGCGTTACTCATAACCAGAACCATCTGGAAGCAATCTCGCGTTCACACGATGGACTTCTCTTCCTCTTTGGCCCTCGCTCGCTCTATAAATCCCATCAGCCCAGGAACAGCTGCCGGAGCTGCTGGCCCGAAGCCAGGGGTGAAGAAGCTACAGCCCTCCCCCCGCCCCCACTTGCTCCTCACCCCATGTGGCTGGACAAAGAGCACCAAGAACACTGATTTTACACAAGAGCAAAATCCCCGGCAGGCGCAGAAGCGGGGACCTGCAGCCACAAGGCCAGCTCTGAGAAACTGTTGTTTCAACTCCCTCACACAGATGCTTGCCAGCAAATTATGGCCTGAGCGGGCTCCGAGGGCTGCGGGTGGGGACACAGACCTCAGTGCCAGCCAGCGTGCATCGCGCCGCCATTGCAGCACAGGCACAAAGGGCCGGGGAGGAGGGGCACTGGCTGGCGTTGAGTCCAAGGCCGGATTCTGGCCCCAGGACCAATGAACCAGGCACAGAAGGTGAGAGCTGGGCTGCATCAGGGACGAACTCGGCGCTGGGGGTTCTGTGAAGAAAATGCCTTTATAAATCACACCACTGGGCAAACTCTCTGAGGAGCGGCGGAAGGAGAGATGGGGGAGCCAGGGAAGAGACTGATTTCATTATGAAGGTCCTGGTGACAGTGAACTTTTGTCCTCTGTACAATCTGGGCCTGCCGAGCGGGCCCACAGTCTCTGAGAAAGAGCAAGGGTGGGAGAGAAGGATGCCCGCCAGGAGGCAACAGACTCATCCTTAATGATGAGACAGGCTTCCCCGAGCTGACATCCTCTCCACACTCCCTCCCACTGTAGGCTCGCCGCGGACGCTGGCATGGTGCTCCTCTAACGAGAGCAGGAGTTTTCCTAAGCATCGCAGAGCTGGTTCTTTGGGGATCTTTCCCACCATCGCACCCAACATCACACACAGGCTCTCAGTGATGAGTGCGAAGCATGGTGTTTCAATCCGGCCAATGGTCTACTGGGTCAGAGTGAGACTAGAAAATTTACCGCCTAAGCAACTTACTACTCCCCAGGTGCTTCGTCTCACCCTCTTGAAGCCTGGTGGGTAGAGGTCCCCTGCTCAAATTTATGCCACAGCTCAAAAGGGGATGATGACGTCTAGTCTCACCCTGGAGAGAAGCTAACCGGTGCACTGGATTAGAAAGAGCCGTGAACTAGTGTCAGAGACCTGGGTTCTAGTCCCTGTTGTGACACTTGCGCGTTGGTGGAAGCCGAGAAAATGGCCTACTCCCTTGGGGCCTCCATTTGCTCAACTGCAAAATGGGAACAGGGAGGAGGAGCCACTCAGCATCTGGCAGTGCAGCACAGCAGCACACAACGCACAGTCAGCCCTCTGCACCTGCGGGCTCCCAGCTGCACAACGGTTTCCAGTCTGTAGTCAGTTGCATTCGTGGCTGAGAAACCCGGGGAGAATGAGGGCCCACTGAATATTCCTTGGAAAAACCTGCCTGGAAGTGGATCTGCACAGTTCAGACCTGTGTTGTTCAGGGGCCGACTCTAATTTAAAGCTTTGATGGCGAGGAAACGCTACCAGTCCTCATCTCCTTTTCCATGGAATTGCCGGCTCAGAAAGCCAGCAAATTGTGGTCCCATTTTTTTAAGTCCCAATAAGTAATGGCTAGACCTGAGGTTTTCCTTTAGAGGCTGAAAAGTTTTCAAAGGGATTCATTAAAGTTGGGAGAGGGAGTTTACATACGCAGTGGTCTAAATTGGTTTTAAACTTCCCAACTTCTTCCAACAAAGATGTGAAGCACTCTCCTTTGCCTTAAACATCGTTTTCAAATCAAAAGTAAACACAGGGAGGAAGTCGTGCAAAGATGTACGTACATCTCTGCTCACAGGCAAAGCTGGGAGGCAAAGCCATGTAGGGAGGGAATGACGCTGAAACGAATCCACAGATCCGGTCTGAGGAAGCTTCTCAGTCTTGGCTCCTCAGTGATAAAGTGTGTGCGTGTGTGTATGTGTGTGTTTAAAAGACAGAGGGCATATAAACTTGGATATAATCTACATTCAAAAAACTATGAAATGGAGGTAACCTTTAGCCATTTGTTCACCAAGTTGGTTTTGGCTGCTTAGATGTCATTTGCCTCGCTGGCCTGGAAAGAACATACAGACAGCCTTGCCTCAAGTTCAACATGTTTCACATGAGAGCTCCTCATTCCTACCCTTCCACCCACTGACCGTCCACAATGTCCACCTGTCCCCACTGTCCCCCTCCACTCTGTCCATTACACCCCTTTCTTCCTTTCACCCAGTAAGTACTAGCTTCCTGTCTGCTATGTGCCAGGCACAGGACATGGTGCTCCCCTCAGGGGGCTTATCGACTATGTGAAGAGACATATTTAAACAGATAAATTGAAATAATTCATGGTTTACCTCTTACATGCATGGCTTATATGTGGCCTATATGATCTAGCTTCCTGTTCGTTTCCTTTCCGTGACTATTTTCTGCTTCCATCCCTCTACTTGGCCCTTGGGACCTCACACCTCCAGTTCTGTGATTTGTTCCCCTGGGTATCTCTATCTGCTCTCTCTCCTAGTCCCCTTCAAACTCCTCTTAGAACCACTTTCCTAAAGCGTTGCTTTCATCTTTCCTTCTTCTCAGAAACACACAAGAGTAACCTACTGCCTCCCCCAGTAAACCCCAAGCTCTCTGCCTGGCTCCCTTACCCTCGGCCATGTTCCCTCAATGCCAGATCAGTTGGCCATTCTGCTTGCTGTCTCTTAGATGGACGCTTTCATTTACGCATTTACAATCACGTGGTTCTTGACTTGGGATGCCTTTCCTTTCTTTGTTCCAAATTCTGCAGATTCCAGACCAAACCCTGCCATGCTATTCTGAACCAGAGTAGCCCTCGCCTTCAACTTTTCTGTAAGAGTGCTGATTTTGCTGACAGGATAGAAATGAATTTACAAAGAACACCCAGTTGGTTTAGGGCAGTGATCCTCAATCTTTTTTTATCTCATGGCACACAGAAACTAATTACTAAATTTTACAGCACACTAAAATATGTATTTTTTGCAAGTCTGACAGAAAATAGGTATAATTTTGATTCATTCACACCAGATGGCTATTGTGTTGGCTGCTGTCATTTTTTATTTGACAATCTGAGGGAAAAGAGGTCAGTGCTCCTGACCAAACAGCCAGGTACTGCATGTCCCCCCCCCCCCCCCCCCCCGTAATCCTCACCCAAGGATATGTTTGAGAGGGGGAGGGGGCTGCAAGGGGGGAGGGGGGAGAGGGAGAGGGAGAGGGAGAGGGGGAGGGGGAGGGGGAGGGGGAGGGGGGGGGGAGGGGGGGGGGGGGGGGGGGGGGGGGGGGGGGGGGGGGGGGGAGAGGGAGAGGGAGAGGGAGAGGGGGAGGGGGAGGGGGAGAGGGAGAGGGGGAGGGGGAGAGGGAGAGGGAGGGAGAGAGAGAGAGAGAGAGAGAAAATATGAGAGAGAGAGATGTGAGAGAGAAACATCGATGGGTTGCCTCCCATATGCACCCTGACCGGGGATCAAACCTGCAACCTAGGTATGTGCTCTGCCAGGGAATCGAACCCACAGTGCATGGTGTATGGGACGACAGTGCAACCGAGCCGCCAGCCAGGGCAGGTATTGCATGTTTTCAAAATTCACCAGTTGAAAATCGCTGGGTTAGGGTAATGAATCTGGGGCACCAAATCTCCAAAACTGAGAGCTGCAAATACAGTGGACCCTTTCTGATTAATACGTGCATGTTTAGGAGTAAGTATTTTAGGCTTTGTGGGTCATATGGTGTCTGTTGCAACTACTCAACTACGCTGATGCAGTGTAGCCAAAGATCAAACATACAGTGCTGAACACGGCTGCACTAAAATTATTTATAGAAAGGGCCCGCGGGTAAAATTTGGTTTTTGAGCCACAATTTGTTAACCCTGTTGTAGAAGAAGAAGAGTGGATACTGGTGAGGATGTCCTCTTTTGGATGGCAAAGTACAACAGGAAGTGTCCCTTGGATCAGCCCCTTATCTTCCCTGGCGCTCCACTGCTCCTCTGAGACAGTATGTACCCTAGGAGAAGATGCCCAGCCTAGAAGTCATCACCATGGGAACTGGGGCTGTGACCATCTGTTACAGCTATTTTGGTCAACGAAGAAGAGATATCGGAATCTACTTCTTTGCCTGAGTTGGAGATACGGCGAGGTAAGAGTCGCCGGTCTCTTTCTCCAGTCATCCTCCAGGCGGGCAAGAGGCTTACTGGTCAGGAACACAGGGCCCAAGGGCAAATCTTCACCCATTTGTCTCCGTGCCCGGCACTGCTCTCTCATTTAATCCTTCCACCAACCCTCGTACCTGTAAGTACTTGATCAGCCTATTTATTTTTCCGATGGAAGAAATCGATGAGGTTCCTAGTCACCGTTGGCCTGATCCACAACAGAATTGGTCTTGTGCTTAGCAAGGTGTGTTTGGAGAGTAAGATGCACCCTGCCAAGATTTCGTATTTCGATTTGGATGTGATGAAATAATGAGGGTAAATCATTACTTCTAGTCCTTACAATGACCCTTCAAAGATACCCATGGTAAACGGGGCTCATAGGGATGAAGTAGTTTATGCAACTTTGCCCATTTGGAAAGGTCCGAGCTAAGGTTCAATCCAAGGATAATGACTGGCCCAATAAACCTCTGGTCCAATCCTTCGAGCCCCTGACCTAAAAAACCAAGTTCAATGTGTTTCAAAAGCCCCCAAATGCTTGCTCTGTGAAACGTGAGGAACTTTGTCACCTCTGTGGGGTCTAGTGACCCCGAGGAGAACCTCAGAGAAGCAGACAGGCCAACCAGCCCTGAGACGTGGGAACTGGACCCGGGCGCAGAGCAGAGGCAGCGTCGCCCTTTCCCTGACCACGCCCGGGTCGCGGGGCACCTCCTGATCCAAACTGTGCGCCTGGCCGGTTATGGCGCCGACGCTGCCTTCTCACGCCCCGGCGGTGGCGGAGGGAGGCGGGCTCTTACCAGCCTGTCATGTTAAAGTCCCTGTAGAGCATCTTCTTTCCCAGCTCCTTCCTCTGCACTCTCCTTGGAAACTCCAAATGTGTGAACTCATTTCCCAGCAAGTGAGGCTGCATGAATGCCTAAGAGCAGCAAGAAAGAAAACACACACACGCACAGATTTAGAAGAAAAAACGAGACTCAAGGATGTGTTGCAAATCGAGACGGGCCATACATATTTCAAATACACACACAAAAAAAACAGTTCCCAAATTTTAAGGAAAATAGATTTAAGAATCTCAATGCAAATAAAAATCACCCACTTAATTTATTAAGGGCTGTAACTTTTTCATTTGATGTGAAGAATTAATTGTAAGAGAAGACATGTATGGACTGCCAGCGTTGTCAGGAAAAGAGACTGTTTCTCCCAAGGTTTGCTTTTTAATTCAAATCCAGGATGGGTTCCCTTTCCCGCTGGCACGCTGGCGAGGCCAGAGAGCCCCCCTCACTCCTTCCGCCTGCCCTAGGCTTTCTCTGCTGTCCTCTCCCGCACACTCCTGGGTCCCAGGCCGGGCCTTTAAAACCCGTGAGTCTCTTGCCCTAACCGGTTTGGCTCAGTGGATAGAGCATCAGCCTGCGGACTGAAGGGTCCCAGGTTTGATTCCGGTCAAGGGCATGTACCTGGGTTGCGGGCACATCCCCAGTGGGGAGTGTGCAAGGGGCAGCTGATCGGTGTTTCTCTCTCACTGATGTTTCTGACTCTAACCCTCTCTCTTCCTCTCTGTAAAAAATCAATAAAATATATTTAAAAAAACAAAACAAAACAAAAACCCGTGAGTGTCCAGGTCAGCACAACGGCCAGAGTGAGCGGGCTGGGCTGGACGCCTCGCTTCGGCTCTGCAGTAATGTGATAGTGTAATTGGAAGACGGTTCCAGAGCAGATGGCTTCCTCCCCTCCCCCAGATCCCTGTTCACACTACAAAAGTATTCAGCAAACAGCTACTTAGGGAACTGCTGTGAAACAACGAACAGTCTCATTGTCAGGTTCAAAATTCAGGTCCAGCTCTCCAAAACACGAAACGCTCCAGTGTGAACTCCGCTCGGCGGCCACGCACCGGGAGCCACCGGGGCTTCCCCACCCTCCCGCACCCCTGGGAGCAGCATCCTGGCGAAGTGAGTCTTCCCTCTCTGTCTGGCAGGGGAAAGAGGGGGCAGAGCAAATCATGGCCTGGCCCTGCAGGAAATCAAGGGACTCCTGCAGCAGGCCAGATGGCCACGTCCTCAGCCCATTGGAAATAGGCCCCTTCCACATCTTTCCCAGGACCTGACACGGGTGGATCTCCCGCTGATGCTCGCAGGGGTTTCGGGGGTATTCCTGGGGTGTTCGTCACCAGCGTATCAGGAATAAAAGGAGGCAAGCTGAGTTGTCACCAGGCTGGTCAGATTTGGCCAGATAACGGAACTGGAGCCAGTGATTCCGAGCAGGATTGGGTGTGTGACAGGCAGGGCCGGCCTGAGGGTGAGAAGGGGACCTGTCCTTATGCTGAAGCTCCGCCCAGGTCTGACGGAAATTCTAGGTCTCCTCTGAGGGGCTCTGAAACCTTGGCTTGGCTGCTGATGGAGGTCAAGGACACTTAACACTGGGTTTCACAGAGGTTCCCTGGGAGGGACGGAGAGGGGGGACTAGTATTTAATAGGGCAGGTCCATGGCTTGGGCTTTGGGCGAAGTGGACTTGGGTTTGAATTTAAGCTCTGCATTTAGCACTTATAAGCTGTGTGATTTTTGGAGGTTAATCTCTCAGCCTCAGTTTTTAAAATCTGTACGATGAGATCAGTTATGTATTTATCTCATACTATTTTAATGATGAGATGATGTCTATAATGCACTTATCATGGTTGTCTCCATTCATAAAAGAAAACAATCATATCCACTTAATAACTATTGGGCCCCATTACATCCGGAGCCCTATGCTAACTGCTTTGTGAGTTCTCCCTTCACCCTCCCAACCACCTTACTGGCTACATAATTCGAGGGGCCCAGTGCAGAATGAAAATATGGAGTCCCTGTGCAAAATCAAGAATTCAAGAGCGTGACAGCAGAGCAGGAAGCCGAGCCCAGGGCCCCGTGCAGCTGCAGGCCACATGCCCGTGCAGCCAGCTGTGGGTACAGGGCAGATGCTGCTCTTCCTCCTCTATTTTGTCCACCCACGAAAACTAGGGAACAGAGGCATAAAAAGTCAATGAAGAGCAGCATCTCTTACGTGCCCCGATCACCTCCCAGAATGCAGGGACTGTGTCGGCCTGGTGTTCTGTCGCACCCCCTCCCTCCCAAGCTGGACAGACACTTGAAATGCTGTGTATTAGTACCCCAGCCGTCCTAAAGGTTATCCCATAGACTCAATTTACACACGAGGAAACCAAGGCCCAGGGAGGTTAAGACACGTAGCCTGGGCTCTTAGCCAGGCCTGTGTGGTTCTAGAGCCTGTGCTTCCTGTCGTCCACAGGCCCCCATCCTAACCCTTCTGCTGGCCCTTTAACCTGCCCATACACACATTTACAAAAAACAATAAGGGGCTGACAAAAGGCCTGTGATCTTGGTGCGCCCAGACCACACGAAGTCAGACCACAAAGAGGTCCCCGTGAGGACCCAGCTTAACAGCAGTGCAGCTCTGCACACAGCGAGGCCACAGAGATGGCCTGACATTATGCTTTAACAAGTTAACTAGAAGAAATTCATACGAGTGATTAAAGAAACCAGTGCAAATCCACACAAAGGAATTCTATGCTGTCACTTACAATGATGCCACAGAGGCGATGTAATGACACAGAAAGGGGTGCTGTATCTGTAAAAAGCAGGTTATCAAACAATGTGTGATGTGAGTGTGGGAGCTAATGGGAACTATGTCATAAGATATAGTGTAAGATATACACTGAGTGGCCAGATTATTATGACCACCCCATCAGTGCTTTGTTAGGCCACCTTTTGCCTTCAATACTGTGGCGATTCTTCCTGGCATTGACTCCACGAGATGTTGAAAGGTGATGTGAGGAATCTGACACCATGCCTGATGAATACCACTGTCCAGTTCTGTGAGATTTGATGGTTGTGGAACCAGCTGCCTGATGGCTCTTTTAACTTCGTCCCACAAATGCTCAATTGGATTGAGATCTGGTGATTGTGGGGGCCACCTAAGCAAGGTAAAGTCTCCCTCATGTTCTTGAAACCACTCCTGCACAATATGAGCACAATATGGTGCATTGTCTTGTTGGAAGAAGCCATCTCCATTGGGATATGCCATCAACATGATAGGATGAACTTGATCAACGATACTTATGTATGTTGTGCTATTCAGACGTTCATAATGGTCTGGCCCTCTAGAAACTTCAGCGCAAAATTATAGCTAATTTGCCTACAAACGTCAGGTGGTCATAATAATCTGGCCACTCAGTGTATATGTGTACAGTTGGCCCTCCGTAGCCACAGATGCCGACTGTACACATTGTTCCATGCCGTTCTATAGAAGGGACAGGAGCATACGTGGTGGTCCTGGAACCAATCCCTTACAGACGCCGGGACAACTATACATAAATGAGCACGTGTGTGTGTAAATAGAGGTACACGACACACGTATAGTATATGATCAGCAAACACGTTAGATACCAAGGTCATTTCCAAGGACATTTCCTCACCAACCCCGGTGACTAACAGGAGTGAATGTACAGAGTTCCAGGCGTTTTATCTCTTAATCGCAGAAGGAGTGGGCGCTCTGCTGTGCTGTACGCAGGTACCCTCACGCCGTCCGCCCGCATACATGTGCATGGCCAGTCGTGCGGGAAGATCTGCCAGGCAGATGCCCGCGGGTGGCTGGGACTCCTCGGCAGCTCTGCCATCTGCAGGGGCCGCCTCACCTCTGCCTCTGAGGACGAGCAGGTGCCAAAGGGGCTTAAATTAAACACTCTGACACCTGCGGCCCCTTCCCACGCAGAGCCTTTCAGGGTCTCAGCAACCGCCTGCGTCTCCCATGATAACCAAAGGCAGCTCCGTGCATCCACCCTGGACGCCCTTGATTAGCTGCACCGAGTTTTATTACCTCTGAGGGGGAAGGCTGCCAATTAAGCTGCGCACACGGCTTTCTTACTACTTCAAACTTTTATTTTATTCTTTCTGAGAGAGCTCCTTTCGACTCAGACAAGCCTTTATTATCTACCACTATCGTGTATATCTGAAAAGGAATACACAAGTGAAGTGTATTGGCTGAGGTCTTCCAAACCTTTTTCACGTGGAGAATCCAACAGTGCGCATCAGCTGCCAACTCTGAATCATTCACGTCCATGCTTTTCCACACAATGGTGGCCTGTGTTCCGTGGGAGCGCTGGCGAGGCAGCGTTTCTTAAATAATCCACAAAAGAACCACAAGCCTCCAGCCAGGGGTGCAGAGCTCTGAAGTCCACCTTGCGATGATCTAGAGCCAGCTTTCTGACTGGGCCTGGGGAATGTGGCCGAGCAAGTCTCACGCGTGCCTCCCAGCCCTGCCTGCGCACAGCCAGTTGGATCCCAAACGGTTCAAAGAGGGCTTCGCTTTTGTCTGCAGGGCTTTCTTCTAAGCTGCTGGGCCCCCGTCCCCGCAGGTTTGGGGCTGCTCTTTAGCTGTCTGCACATGCCCGGGAGATGACGCCCAGGTCGTGCCTGCCATCTGGCTGACAGCAGCAATCCACTGCGACACACCCCAGCTTCAGATGTGTCAGAAAGGGAAGAGAGGGCATCTTAGCTCTGAGGATACTGTGATATTCAGCCCCCACTGGTACCGACGCCACCCCCTTAGATTTCTCTATCGTTACAGTTATTTTTCTTCCTGTCTTGCTAATTGCCACAGCACATCTCACATGGTGCATGATACGGTTCCTGTCACAGTCACGGCCTGCCAGAGAATCTGTGATTCCATGGGTACCTCTGACATATTTTTACTGTTTTTTAAATATCACCATCCACATCCTAACTACAGGCCTCCTTTTCACCAGCACTTTCCATACTGATGACTGTTGCATTTGTCAGACATGATGGAGTTACTTGTGTTAAAGAAAACAACAACTCAAGAGCTAAGTACAAGCAGAGAAAACAGGTGGCTGATTAATGAAAAGAGATGCTAAAATATAATGGGACATACACGTTGGTTTGCAGAGGAAAGTGCACTTCTGCTTATTCATGCATCTCCATACTTAAGAGAGTTTACACATATGGTCTGTCCTCGTAAGCTTAGCTGTTATATCAAAATAATGGAGGGTTTAAACAATAAAGACTGATCTCTCACAGTTCTGGAAGCTGGGAAGTCCAAGATCGAGGTGCAAGCAGATTGGCTGACCGGTGAGGGCTCTCTTCCTTGTTTGCAGGCAGCCGCCTTCTCCCTGCATGCTCTCATGGCCCACCCGCTGTGCTCTCATGGAGAGAGAATCCAGCTCTCTGGGTCTCCCTTTGTCAGGATGCTAGCCCTATCAGATCAGGGCCCCACTCTCATGACTTCATTTAACCTCCTTACTTCTGTAAAGGCCCCATCTCCAAATTCAGCACAATGAGGGGAGGGCTTCAACATACATATAGGGTTGATATATGTACATAAACTCATCAAAATATCATAACATGTTAGGACAGCTTTCTATTTAACTTACTCATATTCACAAATATTTCTACCATTGAACATGAATTATTTTGTTTAAAAAAACACACACACACTAAAAAATATATATTTTTTGAGAACCGGGGTTTTTAACTTGGTTTTAGAAATTTGCTGAGAGGAGCTTCGCTGCCCCTTCTTATTCCAATCATCTGAAGGAAAGCCAATGTCACTGGGAAGGGCCAGCCAGGGTGGGGCTGGCTCCAATGTGTGGACACAGAAGCGTGCTGCTTCCCAACAGGCCGGCCCGGGGACATTTGTTCTCAGAAGCAGAGTGGCCCCACGATTTGGGAACCCACAAACGTCGCTCAAGGCCTACCCAGCATCACTTCTAACTCAATGTAAGCAACATATGCAAAGTTCAAAGTCTGTAAAGTGTGGAAGCAGGGGTATGTTAGGTTCTTTTCTACCATAAAACCTAGTGATTTACTGATTCCAAACTTATGAGATTCCTGGACAGTTTTTGCATGTTTTACTCCACTGCTCATACCTGGGCAGCTCACCAGTATGTCCACGTGACTATGGCCTCTTCCCAAAGTACATTTCATAGGGATGCTGGCCTATTAAAAATGTGGACTCTAACGGGATAAAAATCCAAGAAGAGAGCAAGTAAAAGCTCCGGACACTCTCCTAAACATTCCTTATGCAGCTGATATGCTGGATATAGTTTTTCCTCTCTGACAATGCTATTCATATATACGTATGTTAGCAACATCTGCATTGGATGCAAGTAATAGCAGCTACACTTAAACATGTTTATTATTTTTAAAACCTTAGCTACACTCTAGTGCCCGGCCCAGCACCTAACACAATAAAGGCTCTCTAAGTAAGGATTTGCTGAAAGAATAAATACAGAACATCTCAACCTGCTTTACACAATTGCTTTGAGTGATTAATTAAACTCTACAAAATAACACAGCACAGCTTTCAATCTTTTGAAAACATTAAAACTAAGATCCAAGACACATAAAAACAAACTTGGACACACATGACCACCTTTGGATTTAGCTAACTTTGTAATTTGACCAATTCCTTCCTGTAAAACCACATGTGTGGGTGGGTGGGTGGGTGGATGCAGTTATACCATTTATTTATTATTATTTTTTAAAATATATTTTTATTCATTTCAGAGAGGGAGGGAGAGGGAGAGAAACATCAATGGTGAGAGGGAATCACTGATTGGCTGCCTCCTGCACGCCCCTACTGGGGATCGAGCCTGCGACCCGGGCACGTGCCCTTGACCAGAATCAAACCAGGACCCTTCAGTCTGCAAGCTGACGCTCTATCCACTGAGCGAAACCAGCTGGGGCTGCAATTATACCATTTAAAATCCCACAATATTTCACGACCCCAAGAATAGCTAAATAATGTCATTTCTCTTTCTTACTAATAAGCATGCCAACTAGAAATCTAGAAAATTGGTTTATACTAACATCTAATTTAAAATGTGCTGGCATGCCCCAAGTTAAAAATGGACCGCTTGTTGTACCTCCATTTATCTATCCTAAGTTTTGAGGCTTTCCCTCAAGGAAACCTAACAGCGTGCTCCTGAGGGGAGGCGGGGAGGAGGTACACCTGGAGGTCATGTGTGTGCCACACAGCACCTGGGGGGAGCTTGGGAACCACTTCCGTGGCAAAACCAAAGGCTGGTGGTCACCCAGGGTCCTAAGGGCTCTGGAGAACACAGGGTTGCTAAGCAGAGGGCAGGACACGTCCTTGTCACTCAGGGTCTGGGCAGCTGAGAACAAGCTTCCAGATACAAGAAGAGCCGTCTCTCAGGAAAGGATGCTGGAGTACCCACTGTGCCAAGAAGTGGCTGGACAGCAGGGCTGGGGCCGGGGGATTGGACGTCCTCTTCTGACCTCTGTCCTCTCTAGCCCTGGGCAGCAACCAGCTTGGGGGGGCGGCGGATAGTGCACACTGCACTGTGAGAAAACCCGTCATCCACCCTAGAGGGAGCCAGGGTTGCGGAGGGGCTGGAGCAGACAGGAGGGGAGCAGGCTGAAAGAGGAGACACCTTCTGGAGAGGAGCAGCCAGGTCTGTCTCCTCCACAGCACAGGGTCCTGAGCCCCACCCTCCAGGCGGGGGAAGAGCTGTGAGCACCTTGGCAAGGCAGGAAGAGGAAGGGAGCGGAGCAGGTACCCGGATCCCAGACAGTGAGGTGTGTGTTAAGGTTATGGGAGGAGGCGGAGTACCGGGCTTCCTGGGGACATTGTGAAGATGGGTCCTGAGCTGACTCCAAGTTACCTGCTGGGAGCATAAAATGCTTCCTCCTTCTGATACCTTTTATTCCTGATGCCTTGTGGTCAGCTTGCCAGTGAGTGGTGTTGGCCAATGAGGAGACTATCCCAGGTCTGGGGATTATCCAGCCAAAGGAATGTGTGCGTCTAACACATGAGCTCCTGAGCATGCCAGGCACCAGGGGCTAAGAATTCAAAGAATAAAAGAAGAGGGTCCTCTGGTCAGAGCTCACACACCCGTGGGGGAGACTGAGGAGAAATGCAGATATCCCCAGGGCTAAGGGACAAAGAACGGGGAGGGAGCCTGAAAGGATCTAGGAGTTGGTCAAGCCAGGGGTCCGGGGCGTGGGCAGCAGGAGCAGATGCAGGGAGGCAGGAAGTGGCCGGTGTGTGGGGGCAGAGGTGGCAGGAGTGTAGCCTGTCTGCCACTTACCTTGGGCTCCTGCACGGCACCAAGGAGGGCCCTTCCTGCAGAGGGCAATACACAGCTACATACAGTGAAAGTACTTTTTATAAATACTTTTCAATGAAAAAAAAAATATATATATATACAGTAAGGTGCTCTATCATATATGTACAAGTGGATGAATTTTCACAAATTGAACACACTCATGGCACTGGCACCCAGATCACCAAATAGAGCGTTACCAGCACCCTGGGGTCAGGATCCTGTCTGATCACTGGGGCTCCCCCAAAGGGAAGCGCAAGCCTATCTCCCAGGCTGGTATTGCCGGCTCTCTACTCCAGCGGTTCTCAACCTGTGGGTCGCGAACCCTTTGGCGGTCGAACGACCCTTTCACAGGGGTCGCCTAAGACCATCCTGCATATCAGATATTTACATTATGATTCATAACAGTAGCAACATTACAGTTATGAAGTAGTACCGAAAATAACTTTATGGTTGGGCCACAACATGAGGAACTGTATTTAAAGGGCCAGAAGGTTGAGAACCACTGCTCTATTCCCTGTGGAACCCTAGGGGCAGCCCCCCTCGCTGGATGTGAGGCCTGTGAGATTCATCCATGTCCCCGTGTACTACGGCGCGTTCATTTGGGGGCTGCGCAGCATTCACCCCTGACTGCCGCACGTACCCACCCATCCTGCTCCCCGGGCCCTGGGACCGTGCCTGTCTGGGCTGTTCTAGACAGTGCCATGTGCACGTTCTAGTCTCCTGGTGACGCCTGGACACACCTCGCTTAGGTACCTACCTAGGAGTGGACTGCCCAGCTTTCAGTCACTGCCAAACCCTTTTTCAAAGTAGTTGTCCCAATTTCCACTCCCACCAGCAGAATACGGAAAGTAAAAACACTCGTGTTAAATGAGAGAGCAGATTCCTTAACAGGGAATATTTCGTAAAGGCCTCTAGCTAGAAAACTTTTATCTGCATTCATTTTTTTTAAATCTTCAGGCCTCTCAATATTTGACAAGAGGTTATCAAAATGAGGGTTTTCAGTGTTTAACACAAATCTTTAAAGCAATTAAGCAATTTATCCTCTTTCTTGCCCTTGAGGGGGAATAAACCTCGTCAGATTATATGAGAGGAGAACTGGAAGTCATCCATATCAAGATAATTTGTCATGAGAGAAAGTCTAAGGTCACAGATGAAATGAAATTAATAACGTCAGCCAAACCGCTGGTGACCATGAACAGTCACACTAGCATCACACGGGCGGGTCCTCCAGAGCCCAGGCTGCCTGCCTGGCTTACAGGGCAGAGGCGGAGTATTTTGGTTTGGGGAAGGAAGGAAGGGAGGGAGGGAGGGAAGCAGGAAGGGAGGGAGGAAGGGGAAGAGGAAGGGGAAGAAAAAGGTGAAATGGCTGAGATCTAAATATGCATGGGTTAGACTCTTTCCTAAAGAATTTTCTCAGTCTTAATTTGTCCTTAAAAATCTCAAAATAATAAGAACCAAGCTTGTGTCTATAAGCTATGACAGAACTGAATGCTGATGAAATTCTGTCTGGTTTATGTGGATGTCAAGAAAGGTCCATGTTTAAATTTTGCATGGGATCAACCAGAGGGAAGGAGCATGCCCCTAAAATAACTCAAATTGTAAAATTTCTACCTTATGATAAAGAAGCCCCCATGGAAACTGGTATTCAGATGGACATGTTACACAAAATTGCCTAGATCTGTCAACTCTACACAGTTTGATGTACAGAATAAGGGGTAAAAACTATTCATTTCCATCAAATATATAAGGTTTCCATATTCATGTGCCTAATGCCTTTTCTTTCTAAAATCGGAGGAAAGACATTCATCTGAAGAAAGGACGACTGGTGCCAGCGAAAAAGGACATGCCTGCATATCTGGGCTCTCTCTGCATATGCAAATGGAACTTAGACACTGTATAAGAGGCCACGGACGTGGTCCCAATGGCAGGATGGCCAGGAAAAGTCCTTCCTGTATAGTTAGATTTGAAAACTAAGAGATTTTATTTGGTCTCTGATCTATTCACTGTTGTAAGCACATTACACATATTGCAGTATTAACCCATTAATCCTCACACCATCCTGTGAGGGTCCTGCAATTACTTGGTGTCACAGAGGAAGCAACTGAGGCACAGAAAATGTGATAGCCAGTTAAGTGTTTGCCCTAAAAAGCCTCAGTGAATCCCACCTACCTCTCAAAGCAGAATGAACTTGACCTTATTTAAAGGGGGCCTGATATTACCTTGCTTCTTTACACCCAGGCTATTCTTAAGGAACCCTGTGGACAGATGGCTCTGACTTTATGAGCCCAACTTTTCATTCAGAATGTTGGGTAGGGGGACCGGAGGTTTTAAAGAGTCTAAACAGTGTATGTGGGTAGCTACTGTGCAAAAAAGATGAACTTATTTTTAAAGAAGAAAATTTAGGGATACATTCTCATGATGATTGTGTTCTTCCATAGGTCTACATAGTAGGTTGATAATGCCTCAGCATCAAGTCTCTGACTCACCCCAATCTGGAATAAACAAAACGTCCCTTTATACTCATTTTCAAAATCAGGGCTCCGGAAGTGGTGGGGTTCAATGATACGGGTGAATGTCTCAGAGTCTCCCCTGAGCCAGGCAGGGCTCCCGGGGCAGCCGAATGGAAGCTGCACCTCCAAATGCCTGGGCAGTGCCCATTGGAGCTCTAAGAACGCCCTGGCTTCTTGGTGACACCTGTGTGATCAATGGGATCTACAGTCAATATGAGGAATGTCAACTACTGTGGCCTGCCATTTTTCCCACTGGACATTTTGAAACTTGCGTGCAGTTTTGTGAACGGGAGTTCAATGGGGATTGGAGTGACGTTTTCCATGACTCAGTCATCGAGCAGAGCAAAGCAGTGGTGAAGCTGCTTCTGAATCAGACGTGACCACCTGCTCTTCAAGGTCAGGTGTGATGTCAAGGTGGCAGATCTACTGCATTTATTCATTAGCATACTTCATTCTCCCGTTACAGCCTCCTATCTTTTTAAAAATATCATATCTAATAAAAGGGTAATATGCAAATTAATCATCACTCCGTCACAAAGATGGCAGCGCCCATAGCCACAAGATGGCAGCGTCCAGTCATCTCAGCCCCGCCGGAGTCCCCCAGTCCCAGGGGCGGGGATGGCCGCTGACAGCAGGCAGCATGAGCGGCCCGGGGGAATGTTTGCTTCGTCGCTGTGGCGATGAGGCAAGAATCCCTTGATGGCCGCAGATGGGCCTCTGGCCAGGCCGGGGCACAGAACAGCCAGGCCCTGCAGAGAGCTACTGGTGCACGGATTTGTGCGCAGGGATAGATTTATACTAGAAACCTGGTGCACAAAAATTTGTGCACTGGGGGGAGGGGGGGGTCCCTCAGCCCAGCCTGTGCCCTCTTGCAGTCTGGGACCCCTTGGGAGATAACGACCTGCTGGCTTAGGCCTGCTCCCGGGTGGCAGAGGGCAGGCCCAATCCCTAGGTGCAGCCCCTGGTCGGGCTCAGAGCAGGGCCGATTGGGGAGTTGGGGCGCCGCCCCCTGTCATGCACAGAGCAGGGCGGATTGGGAGGTTGCAATGCCACCCTCAGTCATGCTCAGGGTAGGGCCGATTGGGGGGTTGGGGCACCGCCCCGTCACACTCAAGGCAGGGTCGATGGGGAGGTTGCGGTGCCACCCCCTGTCACGCACAGAGCAGGGCCCATCAGGGGGGTTGGGGCTCCGTACCCTGTCATGCACAGAGCAGGGCCAATCAGGGGGTTGGGGCACTGCCCCCTGTCATGCACAGAGTAGGGCCCATCGGGGGGTTGGGGCTCCGTACCCTGTCACGCACAGAGCAGGGTCAATCAGGGGGTTGGGGAGCTCCCCCCTGTCATGCACAGAGCAGGGCCGATAGGGGAGTTGGGGCACCGCCCCCTGTCACACTCAGGGCAGGGCAGATCAGGGGGTTGGGGCGCCGCCCTCTATCACCCACAGAGCAGGGCCGATCAGGGGGTTGGGGCGCTGCCACTGTCACACTCAGGGCAGGGCCGATGGGGAGGTTATGGCTCTACCCCGTCACACACAGAGCAAGGCCCGTGGGGGGGCGGAGGGGTTGGGGTGCATTCACCTGTCACGAACAGAGCAGGGCCGATAGGGAGGTTGTGGCCTCACCCCCTGTCACACACAGAGCCGCAGGGTGATCAGGGGGTTTGGGCGCTGCCCCGTGTCACACTGATCCTGGTGCCAGGAGGCCTCTCGGCTCCGCTGATCCCGGTGCTGGGAGGCATATTACCCTTTTACTATATAGAATAGAGGCCTGGTGAATGGGTGGGGGCTGGCTGGTTTGCCCTGAAGGGTGTCCTGGATCAGGGTGGGGGTCCCCACTGGGGTGCCTGGCCAGTCTGGGTGAGGGGCTGAGGGCTGTTTTCAGGCTGGCGGGTGACGGAAGCTCCCAACCGCTCCTTTTTTTCTTTTTTCTTTTTTAATTCTGGGCCAGCTTTAGCTCTGAGGCTCCAGCTCTTAGGCCTCCGCTGCTGAAAGTAGGTATCTGGTTTGTTTCGGTTCGAAACAATGTATAACTCCAGCTCTGACTCCAGCTCTGAGATCCCAGCTCGCTGAAAGCTGGTTTCTGGATTTTTTTTTAGCTTCTATATTTGTTAAAATGTTTCAAACTGCCAGCTCAGAGGCCTGCAGTGGCAGGCGGGGAACGTTGGAATCCTCCGTCACTGAAGCAAGCAAGCCTCATGTTAGTTTCAAGCTGCCTGGCTGCCAGCCGCCATCTTGGCTGACAGTTAATTTGCATATCTCGCTGATTAGCCAATGGGAAGGGTAGCGGTCGTACGCCAATTACCATGTTTCTCTTTTATTAGATAGGAGATATATATATATATATATATATATATATATATATATATATATATATATATATTGATTTCAGAGAGGAAGGGAGAGGGAGAGAGAGAGATAGAAACATCAATGATGAGAAAGAATCCTTGATCGGCTGCCTCCTGCATGCTCTACACTGGGGATCAAGCCCACAACCTGGGCATGTGCCCTGACTAGGAATTGAACTGTGACCTGCTGGGTCATAGGTCAATGCTCAACCGCTGAGCCATGCTGGTTGGGCTATAGCCTCCTGTCTTAAAAACAAGTTCAGGCTCAAGGAAGGAGTATACTTTTTGGAAGATAACTCTGAAACCTAGCTGAGCCCAGCACTAGGGAATCAATTGGCCGACAAAAGAACCAGACTCAGTAGGAGGCTGGAGCAGGTCCAAGGACATCACAATAATCATCCCAGATAATACTGCATTTGGGTGAATCAAATGTGTATTTGAAACCCACTTTATCTCTACCTTATGCTGCCCTTGATGAAAAACAGCTGCAGGGCTGGAGTACCCACAAGGACAGAAGTACACTATGTGAAGGTTTGATGGTATCAGCACATCTTAATGTAATCAAATCAGAGTTTAAAATATGCCCAGCAGAAGGGAAGGGGAGCCGTCACTCTCACACCTACGGTGAGCTCTGCTGAGAAATGCTTATGGAGCAGACTGCATTCCCGCCTATCTGGGCCTTGACTCCACCCACACATTCTGTCTAGTTTTCTGGACCCCTTAATGTTTCATTTGAATCACCCAGGAAACATTAATAAAAATAAAGCCCCGCAGAAGAGCAAGGCTTATTCATGACTCTGGGATCATCAGCCCTCCCCAGCTGCGGGGGCAGAAGTCATAGCCTGGCCCCTTCATCACACACCTGCCACATTCTGTGTGAACACGTCAAACCCACAAGCCTGCTTGATTAATCACCGGCCCAGGAATCTACGGAGCAAAGTTCACATTACACTGGGAGATGCAGGAAGGGCCCTCGAGGTCAGCATGCGAGACCGAACACAATGAGCGTGCCTGCCACATCCATCATCCTGTAATCTGCTTCCAGCTCCATAATCCCCCACATCCAGACCGTGCATTCCAAGGACATTACTCTGCCACACGGATCCAACTGGTCCGAGTACCAAGGGCTCCAAGCCCTCCCTCCCTCCAAGAAAAATCATTAACCATTTCTACCAGTCAAACAGCCCTGGGACTGCAGACAGCTGCTCAAACCAAGTCTCGAAGGGCCTAGAAGTTTTAATAATTCTATCGTCAGTGTTTCTTCACACCTAATAAAAATAAAATTTAATTTGACCTAAGAATAAAGACTACACTGTTAACTCCCCAGCTACGTACTAACTTGTTTAAGTCGTGTAAAGGGTACAACTATCATTACACTAAACTGCTTCACAATTAGTTCCAGGAAAATGTTTCCAAAAAAATGACTTGGGTAAAATTCGGTGCACTCACAATTATAAGATATACTAGATGCCCAATGCATGAAATTCATGCAAGAGTCGGCCTTCCTTCTCCTGGCTGCTGGCACCAGTTTCCCTCTGGCACCTGGGACCCGGGCTTCCCTCCTGCACCCAGGAGCCGGGCTTCCCTTGCAGCCCCCGCCTCATCCGGAAGGTCATCCGGAAGGACATCTAGTCTAATTAGCATATTACGCTTTTATTATTACAGATAGTATATTTTATATTACCATGGGAATACTTCTCCTCTCAATTTCAGAACATATGATGACTATCTCATGAGAAGTATCCCATGATCCCACTGAGGAGAAAAGGAGATGCAGAGATCCCAAGCGGGGGACTCGAGGTCACACAGCCCAGGTCGGGGCTGGGCTGGGCTGAGAGAAGTCCAGGTCACACTGATATCATTTCCAAGATTTTACCCTAAAAACATCCTAATTCTCTCAATACTTTACTATAAAGATCTCACCACAAGGTTATCATATGCTATAAATCCCCTTATTCAAATACTTCGCAAAGATGCGCATCGCCGGTCACGTGAGTATCACCACTGGCTTTGTTCATTTCAAAGCGTACATTCTTAGACTCCTACAGAAGACGACACTGGACAACCAGGATATTTCATGTCCTATTCACTCACACTCCTGTCGTCGGGGGGGAAGAGTTTTATAGAGAAACCTACCTGGTTTAGGAGCAAGGATTAAAGAGAATGGAGACAGTGTGCTTCCCTTTTAGAAATGCAGACATTAGGCTCGGGTCTGGGAACCAATCATGTCCACACTAATTGTTCAAGAGTGACTCCAAAACACACAATAATCTCAGGAACATCAGGAGTGATGACTAAGTCAAAAGAAGGAAAAGATATTCCTGTGGTTTGTGGGCCAGTAGGATTTGAAGTGTCAAGACTTTGATGCATCAAACAATACCAAACGAGTACTGAGTTCCACAAAAGAATCTGCCTGTGTTGTTTCATTTAACCCATGCACCTGCCTGCTGAGGTTTTCTATACCCAGTGCAGACGGTGGAGTTGGGCTTGGAAAAGGGCCTTGCTGAAATCACAGCCTAGTTGTGTGACAAAGCTGAGAGCTGAAGCCATCCCAAAATAGACGACTGATACTCAGGCATCTGAAACATGTCAGCATTCCAATCCCCCCTCAGAAGTCAACGTTTTGAGTTTTTCTTTGCATCATTCTTGTAACCTGAAAGTGTGAAATTATTTCAAAATTTAAAAAGTTAACCTGGAATTATTACCCATTGCTTCTAGCAGGAAAACAGGAACTAGGTTCCACTCAGGGGCAAGGAGGGGATGAAGATGTTGCTGTCAAGGCTTGGGAGGCATGGTGCTGCTGAGATAGGTTTCGGGGGAAGGTGGAGGGGAAAGTGCTGTGTGGTCATGATGGACGCCAGTCAGCCAACAGGCCCCGCATCAGTACCTCCTCTGTACTGGTGTGAAGGCGGCTTGAGCCCCGCCCCCTGCCCCTGCCCCCACCTGCATTCCGATGCATATGCTTGCCAGCCCCAACCCCCTTTCCACTTGTGCCCTAGCTAGCCTTGCAAAACCTGTTTCCCTGAATGCTTATCTTAACAGGAGCTATAACCATACACAGCCCCACAACAGGGTCTGACTCCCAGCGCCAGATGGGGTCTTGGTCGCTATCTCACTTCCCCCCTTACAACCGTCACAGGGGATGCAAAAACCCGCAAAAAGTCCAAAAGCCTGGTCAATATTTGGGAGACAAAGAAACTAGGGGGATAAAAGGGAACACACTCCCCAACCCCCCCCCCCCACACACACACACACATTCGGTGCTCAGCTTTGGGAAACTGATTCCCCTGAGTCACAGCACTGGCGCTCCTGCAATTAAAGTGCATTTCCTAAATCTTCTGAGTGCCTGGCTGTTTTGTGTTCCGCCACCTGGTAACTTCTGTAACACTGGTCCTGGCAGTACGAGGTGACTAAGTAAGGGGCCAGTCCTCCAGGACTCAGTGTGTAAGGGGAGGGAAAATAAGCCTCCACAATACTATATGCGCACGCAGTGCTGTGTGTCCCCTCCGGGGGTTAGGGGACACTTCCTGGAGGGAGTGAGATTTGCTTTTGGGATCTCAAAGAATGAGGAGGAGTTTTCCTGGCAGAGAAGAGGAGAAGGGTCATCTAGGCAGTGCATATTTCCAAAGGCATGGAGGTGGGAGAGATCACGGTGTGTCCTGTACATGGAAGACTGTTGTCTGTGCTGACGCCTGGGCACGATGGCGTTGGTGGGGGTAGCCGTGAGATGATGCTGGAGAGAAGGGTGGGGACGAGGATTGTGGGTCTGCCAAGGGTGGCCTGCATTCTGTGCACAATGAGAAGCCAAAGGTTTTTAGGCGGGAGTGAGGAGGACCGTGATTAGACCACATGTGTGGCTTGGGGAAGACGGATTGGAGGACACCGGAGAGATGGTAAGGAGGCCAGTGGGTGTGAACTCTGCCTGGAAGACCCTCTGATCTAGTTCTCTATTTTCTAAGCAACACTTCGAGGTCTGGAAATGTTGAGACTCATACAAGGTTACCCAACTGGCCAGTGACAGAGCTGGGACCAGAATGAAGACCCCATGGATGCTGCAGGACCTCGCCTGCTCAGCCTGCACAGAAGATGAAGGGCTCTAAGGTCTGGGCTCCTGGGAGCAGTGCATCTGCTTGGAAACAACAGGAAGGTTAGAAAACCATCGCTGGTAAAGAGGGAAGAAATGCCAGCTGTTTTATGTGCCAGGTAGCTGCCCAAAGCAACAGAGCTTACTTATTGAGTAAAACAAAGAAAAGGACAGACGAGAAAATTGAGGGAAACTGTCAATTGAACAAAGTAATCAAATCCTGGCCTCTCACACACCTGCTGAAATGCAGAGACGCGAACAAAGTCCTTTTTGAGGAGCCTGGATCAATTCTTATCTAAGAGCAGAGGGTCAAGTTCTCCTAAAAGAAAGCCAGCTGCCAAGGAAATACTTCATCCACAAAACTATTCGCACAGTGAGTCCCCAAAGACACCCCACCAAAAGTAATCTAGGAGGACGAGCAAAGTCACTGAACTGAGCTGCTAACCCTGCCCCTGCCCCTGTCACTGAGGACAGGAACGTATGTCTGTTCTGTTTTCCAGAAAACTCAAATCTCCAAGTGAAGCAAAAATTCTCAAGCTCTGAAAAACCAAAGAGCCCCCTCTCCTCCAGCCCTCTCATCATTTCACCCCAAACACAGTGATCTACAAGGAGAATTTATTTTCAGGGTAGAAACGTTTTCTGGCACTGCATCTGTCCCAGAGGAGCCCGCAGACTTCACATCGGGGCATGGCGTGAGGGGTGAGTCAGCAGGATCTCGGGCTGCCGGCCTCCTCACCACAGGATTCGGGCAGAGCCCCTCGGTTTAGGCGTCTGTGCTCCTCAACACCGCACTTCATATTGCACATACCAACCCATGAAGGGAAGCAGAGCACTGCTCTCCTGTCTGTCAGTGGCTTGTGGTGCAAGGTAACCCTTTAACTTCCTCTGGGCCACTCCTGCACCTGAGGGAACACCCTGAGTGGCTGCATCCCAACTGCCACCATCCTGACAAAAAGCCAGCCTCGAGGCTGGCGGAGAAGGTTAAACCACGTCCTCAGTGAAATACTGAGCCACTCGGTCACCAATGCTGGGGACCGTCCAAACACCGGACACGGTACACACACAGACCCTCACTGTTTACACACCGACATAGGGGTTTCTGAGAGTTTCAATCAAAAGCATCCTAGTACTTTCTACCTTTTAAAATAAAAAAAACTGGTTTCCAATGACTAAGCTATGTTACTTATTTCAATGTGATCACGCTTTATAAAGATTTAGTCCTCTGGGGGGGGGGGGGGCGGGGGGGGAACAGAGCATGCGTTTGGCCACAGATGGGAGAAAATCAGCCGCAATAATACATTCACGGAGGTGGAGTGTGTCGTCACACACGGAGCAGGATGTGTGATCGGAAGGTGTGTGTGGGGGAGCTCATACCATATGTCGTTCGTCTGCTGCGGGCCCGCTCCCATGTCAGGAGCAACGTGTTCCTCCCAACAGCCCGGATGCCCCCCGATGCCAGCGCGCTCTGCCAGACCCACGGGGCTCTTACCAGGTACTGGAGTCGCTGGCGCTCCGTCTCGGGGGTGAATTCCGAAGACATGGGGATGATTTCTCCATTCCTGACGATGATGGCCCTGAAAATGGCGAAAACGCATGATCAGCAGCCAGTCTCCGAGGTGCCCCGATTCTGTGTTCACTCCCAGCTTGGCTGAGAACACACATCAAATGCCAAAGGGAGACTCTCTCCTCCAACCCCCAGGGCAACGGTCCCTGTGACCAACTCAACTGCATACAACGCAGGTGTTGGTTCTTTTAGAACATCACACTCGCCCTAACCGGTTTGGCTCAGTGGATAGAGCGTCGGCCTGCGGACTCAAGGGTCCCGGGTTTGATTCTGGTCAAGGGCATGTATCTTGGTTGCCAGCACATCCCCAGTAGGAGGTGTGCAGGAGGTGGCTGATCGATGTTTCTCTCTCATCGATGTTTCTATCTCTCTCTCCCTCTCCCTTCCTCTCTGTAAAATATCAATAAAATATATATTTTTTTAAAAAAAGAACATCACACTCCAGTGAGCGTACATGCACTTTTTCTGCTCGCTGGACCCACACATTGATGCCCAGCTCCGGGACTCACCACGTAATAGATGCTCAGTGAATACGTGGGTGAGTACGTGGGTGATGCAACAGAGGCTCATTGTAGACTAGCATTCTCCAATGGAACTTTCTGGGATAACGGGAATGTTATCCCTGTGCAGTCCTACCTGGCCGCCACGTGGGGTACTAAGCTTTTGAGTTGTGGTCAGTGCCGCTGAGAAATGGAATTATTTATTTTATTTTATTTTATTTTAATTAATTTAGTTTTATGTTCATGCAGTGACAAGTGGCTAGTGTGTAATGCAGTCAACAGCACAGCTCTAGATCCTGGCTGCTCAGTGTCTGTGAGCCAGTAGCGCCGGCCTCACCTTGGAACTTGCTAGAAATATAGACTCTCAGGTGCTGCCCTGGACTTGCTGTATGGAATATGCATCACAGTGAGAGCCCAGCCACCCACAGGCTCATCAGACTCTGAGAACGCCCCAGATTTGAAGATCCTGAGTTTCAGGGTGACACCCTGGGCCCAGGAAAATTCACTCTCATCCCACGTGCAAGTTCAGTAAATCCCCCCCACCCCCCCAAAATGTGTCCAAGAGCTACTGCTGATTCCACGACTTTTGAGAGAACAGAGCTTCCCAAAGCAGATGTCGCAAGGAGGGGCTGCAGGGCCCGTAACCGTGGAGCCACCTCTCCGAGGCCCATTCCCGGAGGGGCCTCCTGTTCTTAGACCCTGTTCTGAAGTGCTCCTGACAGCCACTTCCCAGCGAGCTACCGGTTCTGGCGGGAGGCCGCCATTCCTATGAGAAATGGGAGTGGCTGGGGAACTGCATCCTGTTCAAGCCCAAAGCTCCCTGTTAGCAGGCGGCCAGAGAGGCGGCTGGCACACTCCTCTGGGGAGGCCACAGGCACACCAAAGGCCAGTGGACACACCTGAGGCCCGTGGACACGCCCGAAGCCCCCGGACACGATGCGCCTGTGCTGAGCTCAGCTCCAGGCGATGCTGCCTTGGCTCCAGGGGAGGCCATGTTCTTTGTGCCAAGAGGCCCTGGCACCGCTCCCTCCCCTCCAGAGGCTGTTCCCAGACTTAGAAACAGTCCCTACAAATGGCCGCAGCTGTGGAAACCCCGGCCCCAACCCCTTCCCACCTATGCCCAGTGGCTGCTGTCATGGAAACCAGTGGAGGGGGACCGGCGGGGGAGAGAGGACAACAAAAATCTTGGGGGCTTTAGGGAATTTTAGGTCTAAGAAGAAAACAGTGGACACTGTGAGAAAATGGAAATGCTGAAGGGGCTGGCTCTGCGAAGGGGATGCCTCAGGCTTTGGTATTTGCATCGCTCCTTTTGTTATGCTGCCAGAAACAGGACACATTAAAGAGCTCTTCTCATAAACCCAGGGCCACTTGTAAAATGCAATCACTCTCCCCCTCTCCCCCAAAGTGGCATCCACTATTCACCAACCAGTGTGAGGCCATTCCAATGTCTCTGTCCCATCGCCAGTGGAGAATACCTACCCTCGGGGAGCAGGGAGTCTGACAGGGTGGAGAGACTTGAAGGGAAGGTCTAGGTTAGGGCCTACACTTAAAGTAGCACAAAGGGCCTCGAGAACTTGGGGAACTAGAGCAAAAGTCCTTATGTAATAAATGCCAAAGGCAACCTTCTGTTTCAAAATGTTGCTTAAAGCTAGTCTTAACTCTTTCTCGTCCCTTTCTCCATGTGGCCCCTGAATTCCAGCTTCCAGGTGCAAACCAGGAAAGGTGGGCATTCAGGAAGGGAGGAAAAGATACTGAAAAAGACAAGGGAAGTGAGACCGGAGTGTCAGAAACCCGGGAGGAGGCGGCGGGAGTCCTTGGGGAGGACCCGCGGAGGAGCCACACCCGGGTCAGGGCCCCAAGTTCAGGAGGTAGGGGGACTGTCAGTTCTGTTCGTTCTTCTGTTCCAAACGCGTGGCGCGTGCCCGCCGCTCAGCGTGAGCCCGACGAACAGTTGCTGAATGAAGGAACAGGTGAGACAACTTAGGAGAAACTTTTCCTTGAATTTGAGGCAAAAAGAGAGAATAAGAGGCAGTGGATGCTCACTTACACAGAAAGCGGGGTCAATGCCACAGAGCCAAGAGGGCTCCCCCGGAAATGCACCTGCTCCCTCAGCTATGGAGTCCCTCCATCCCCTCCCTCCTCAGTCTTCCCTACATCAGTTACTCCCTCTCTGCATTCCCAGCCTCTCTCTGCCCAGAGTTCAACACCACGCTCAGAGCACCTTGTGTTTAAAATCAAACAAAACCAAAACTAAACAAACGACACTCTCCTAACCCAGAGCCCACCTCAGAGTCTGCTCCTCACGCCCCACGATCCCTCAGGGGTGAATTCATTCTTGCTCCTCTCTCTGCCCAGTCGCTCTCCCGAGTCACCACGTGGCCTCTTGGTTGCTATACCCACTGGGCACAACCACACGCCCGGCACCAGGGCAGCATTGGACAGTCTCTCCCAGTCCTGGTGTCTGGGATACTCATTCTCCTGGTCTCCCTCCCACCCCCAGGACATCACATTTTGTTCTTGAGGACTTAACTGTCCGCCCTCCACTCTAGCCAGGTAACTCTTAAGGCAAGAACTCTGTCTGTCTTGCTCAACACTGTAGCCTCCCTGCCACACACGGGGCCAGGCTACTGTAAGCGGGACTGACTACATGATTTCCAGGGTCCAGTGCAAAAGGAGAACGCAGGGCCACTTGTTAATGAGAATTTTAAAATGCTGGCAGCAAAGCCTCACACCTGCGGAGCCCTTCGAGGGGAGGCCTGGGTGGTGCACACAGGTCCTGCACCCGTGAAGCCGGCGCCGACAGCATGCCCCTGATATTCACTAAATAAGCAAAAGGCTTCGACAGCTCCATGTGCTGATGATTCCAAATCTCCTTTCCCGCCCACATGTCTCTGCTCCACTCCCGCCTGGAACGGCCACCTGCCGACAGACATCTGGTGGCTATTCACCGGCACCTCAGACTTAGCACGTTTCAGACTGAATGAAAGATGCCACCGCCACCAAACCCCGAAGCTGTCCTATTGCGGGGGACACCAGCACTTCACTTTTCTCCTGGCTGCCCATCCAGACCAGGGAGCCGTTCAGACATCTCACCCTGCAAGTCCTAACAGGCGCTACGCACTGCAAACTTCACCTTCTCACCAGCACGGGAATCTGTGCCCCTCCCTGATTCCTACTGTCCCTGCCTTGATCCAGAGCCTGTCCACACGACTCAGAGCTCTCCTGCTCTCCCTACCTCACGACCACCCTCTGGCCCATAAGCCACATGGTCACAAGGTGGTCTTGAAGCATGATTCTCATCCCCTCCCTGAAGCCCCTGGATGCTTCCCAGAATTCCTGACTTCCTTCCCTATCTAGTTTTTGCCTCTATTTCTAGCTTTAGCCCCACTCTTGCCACTGCTTACACTTCTACCTCTTGCTTCCTCTGGCTGACCCATTCCTCTCTGAGAATGGTCCCTTTGCCTTTGCCTTCCTGGTTTTCCTTCCACACCCTTCTCTGTCGGCACCATGGGTGGGTATGCCCAGCTGTGCCGCAGCCCCAGGTCCTCACTGCCACTGCTGGCTGCCACGCTGTCGCTGACTACCTGAGCATCTCTTCCGGCAGAGCCCAGTCCTTGTCTCTGGACCTCCAGCGCCCAGTGCCCGACCCGTGGCAGACACAGTAACCATTTGCTGATGGATATGTGATTAAATGAAGAAAGAGCTTGACTTGGGTAGGTGAACAATTTATTCAGAGCAAAGGCCCCAAACAAAATCTTTTCTTAGTAACAACATTATTATCTGTAATTGTCTAACTGTATGTATAGTCTGAGCCCTCAAAAACCCATAATGCCTTTTCATTTATTTTACAAAAAGACAATGGATCTAAAAAAAAAATGTACTGGCTGAGTCACCACTAAAAAGTGACTTGGGAGATAAGGGGGCACAAGGCAGGGCTGTGGACTCAGCGGGCGGGGAGGTAGCCCCCTCTATGCTCTCTCTGTTTTAAAATTTCAAACTCACACGCAAGGCAGTATCAGCATCCAATCCCAATCTTCACCGCTGGAGTAACCCTCGCTACTGACCTTCTCCAATAGGTCAGTACATCCACATGCATCTGTGTGCAGGCATCCTTCACATCTGTTTGAACTATCAAGCTCTCCCTTTATGAGACATCATGGGTTAAAGAGGACAGCGCTTTTGGCAGTCAAACTCTTCAGTCCCTAAATCACGATGCCTCTTCCTCTGTGACGCCCGGCTTCCTTTTGATCTTCCCCTCTTTCATCCTCTGATCCCGGGGTCAACCTGTCAGAGGGCCGGTCCCCAACCTGGAGCAGGGCAGTGGAGGGAAGGAGTTCAAAGGGAACGGAGGGCATGTGAAGGCAACCGCCACTGACGCAGGGGAATGCCTTCCTCGCTGCGCTCTGTCATGACGGGACCCTGGTAGACCTTGATCTTCTACTTCATTGTTTCATAATGTGCTTCTCCCAAGGAAATCGTAAGAAGAAAGCCAGCTGTGGCAGCAGTGAGCATGGAGGAGAGTTAGGCTCCTGCCCTGACCCTTCTCTCGGGGCCTCGGGGCCTGACCTGTGGATATGACTCTGGTCAGAAATGGAATGATACTCAGAGTTTGGCCAGGGATGAAGGAAGGAGGTTGCTAGGGACCGGACCGGTGTAATCCATGGGCAACCACCCCCACCTGGCATTCCTTACCATGCAAAGCGGTGCTTCCTGAGTATATTCCCCAGAGTTAAAGCTAGCCTTTCGCTCACAGAGACGGTAACTGGAACGTATATGCTGTATTTAATATCTTGTCTCGCATAAAAGATGGGGCGTTATCTGTAATATGGTGAAGAATGAGGTTTAATGTGTTTTTTATGAGGCAAGAGCACAGACGGTGGGGGAGGTTAAGCAACGATATGAAGTTTTTAACATGCTCTCTCCACACCCCACACCCCAGATATTAGCCACAGGAGAGGATCAAGGCCATTTATTCCTAACTTATGGGAATTTTGAGTTCAGAGAACAGTTCCTGGAAAATGCTGCTACGTATGCCCTCCCAGTCACAATTCGGAGTCAAAAGACCTACATTTTGTTCCTCAAGTTAGTCAAAAAGGGTGACTGGTGAAGAGAAAAATGGAAGTTGAAGGCGCGGCAGTGTCTACCCTTCCTGGGTGTTGGCGGTTCTGGTGGCTCAGCCAGGAGGTGACAGTGTGAGGGCCAAAGCACCGAGTGACAGGCACTGCGGGGCCGTGGCTCGCTGCCAGCCCCCTCCCAGCTCAGAAGTCCACGGCACAGGCCTGCGAGTCAGAATTCGCAGGTGCCAGCCCCACCCTACACCACCCTTAGCTCTGGGACCCAGTGTCCTCGCCGATGAAGAGAAGGGAGGACCAGGTTAGTTCTCAGGTACCTTTCGGTCTAAATTTCAAGGATTCTGAAAAGAAGCCTGACATACACGGGTGGAGAAATACGGACGACCACAGTGAGTACTTTTCCTCTCAGGAGGTGGCCCTCACCACAATGTCCGTTCTAATAAATAGAAAGCAAGACAGGCGTGCCAGGAGGGGAGCAGTCACCTCTCCTCAATCATGGAGGACACGGAGCCCATTACGAGGAAGCCCCTCCGTGTGATTCGTCTGTGTCACCAGTCCCCTTGGAACAGAGCTGCACACAAAAGCCACGCTACCACCGTGGAGAGTATTCATGGGATGCCCTGAGTCCATTACACACTCCTCAGCTGCCAGGGACTCGAAGCGCAACATGAAACCGCACATTTCCTGAGCCGGGGAGGAGATCTGGGACGAGGTGACAGAAGAGAAACCAGCTGGAAAACCCTTTCTGACAGAGGGGATGCCAATTCTAAAGTACAAGGTAGGGGGCGCGCGTTTTGTCAAATCGCATCAGATCTGGCGGATTGTTTGGATGCCGCAGGAGCGTCTGTCTCCTCCGAAGGTATTGGAACTGTGTCGATGGAAAAGGAAGTAGGGCGGCCGGGGAACAAGCCAGGGGTACCAGCACCGGAGGACAGCCGGGCTGTCAATGCCAATTAGAGGCGTCAAAAAATAGCGGAAGGGGGAAAACGAACCCTAGGAGCCTGGACTTAGTTTGGGTGTGTTTCTAGTCCTTCCATTTTCAGAATGCACAGGAGAGAAGACGTTGGTCAATAAGGTGATTCGTGTAACAGGACCTCAAATGCATAATTAAATTTCTCAGCAAAAACATTCACACACAAAAGGGCCAGAAAACACACACAACCCACACTCAGATCTTCAAGTGGCAGCAGAAACAAGTGACCACTCGTGGAGCAAGAACCGAGTCAGGTGTTCCCTGTTTTCTTCACAACCAGCGCACTCTGTCCCCACACCGCCCAGAATCCCTTCTCAATGTCAGAATTCAGCCGCTTTCTGCAAGCAGCTTGCTATCCCAGCACAATATTTCCCAGGCCAGGTAAAAGCCTCATAGTCATTGAAGAAAACTTTTTGAGGTACAAATTATTATTATTTCTTTTTTAAAAAGGGATCTGCCTATAAATTAACACTGGTGTTGTTTGTCCTATCATCTTTTAAGAATATAATCAATGGTCCATAAAACTCCTTTTAAAGTATATAATTCAATAGTGGGTGTTTTTTTTTAGTGTTTTTTTTTTTTTTTTTTAGTATAGTTACAAGATCGCTCAACTATCACCACTACCTAATTCCAGAACAATTTCATCACCTCAAACAGAAATCCCCAGGGCCCCCCAACAGTCACCCCCATTCCCCTTCTACGCTCGAGCCCCTGGCAGCCACTAATCTGCTTTCTGTCTCCACGGACTTGCCTACTCTGGACAAGTCACATAAATGAGATCATATGTGGCCTGTGCGCCTGGTTCCTTTCACTCGCCATAATGGTTTCAAGGTTCCTCCTTATTGCAGCGTGTATCACACCTCGTTCCTTTTCTATGGCTAAGTGAATTTTCCACTGTATGGATATACCACATGGTGTCTGTCCGTTCACCAGCTGATGAACACTTGGGTTGTTTCCACTATTTGGCTACTGTGAATAATGCTGCTATGGACATTCAGGTCCAATTTTTTTTGAGAATATATGTTTTTAATTCTCTTGGCTATATATATGTACACCCAGGAACGAGTTTGCTAACTCTAAGGTTAACCTTTCGAGGTAACTGCCAATGGATGTTCCAGAGTGGCTGTATCATTTTACATTGCCAATTGGTGGGTTTTAAAAGTTTCTCTTAAAGGACCACAGACTCCAAACTAAATTTATTTCTGAAGATCCCACAGTGGTTTCTCATTTTTCATGGTTTTAAAAGCACTTTGCTGGGAAGGTTCTGCCTGTATGCTTCAACTGCAGTGCACACATTGAACACTTAATGGTTCATTTCCCATTTGCACCCGAGGGCATATCTTCTGTTCTTAAGTGCAGGGTCAATGCCTGTATTCCACAGCACGAATACATACTAACACCTTTCAAGCCACAGAGCGAACGTATTTTCCTCCCTGTAGCAAGTATCCAGACGGGGTGAGGCCACCAAAGTCATTTATTTTTTTTCTCTAATGTAGTCATTTTTGGAGTAGGATGATCTTTCCTCCGCCCCCCACCCCCAGCTTTTTTTTTTTTTCTCGAATAACTGATGGCCACAACAGCTCACTGTGTGTACGCTCAGGCCGGCAGGACAGGCAGAGCCTGGGAAGCGATCTATTTACTAATGCTCTGCGTCTGGCACACCCACTTAGGACTGTGCCCAATTCTGACCTCTCTACTTTAAAAAGGCAAAGCAATGGAACAGAATCCCAAGAAGAGAAATAAAAACAATTCAAGGGGTGGAAAATAGATGTTCTGAAGGAGGTTGGAGCAATTTTGGTGTTCTGGCCTAAAGGAAAGAATGAGTGACTGGATCACCTTCTCCTTCACAATTTGAACTGGTCTTATTCAAAGACCGGTGGGTGACGGGTTCTTCATGCTCAGAATGAAACAAACAAGAGGCAATTCTATTTAAGTCAAATCAGTGAAATTCCATGGCTGGAGATGGCAAAAGAATTTCCCGATCTTCCCTTTACACACTGACCCAAGCCCGTGGGCCTCCACCCCTGGAGTTCTTTAAGAGGACTCGCAGGAGCCCTGTCTAGATTTGCCTGCCAAGAGTCTCGAGGCAGCCTTTGCTGCTGCTTCTTTACGATGCTATAAATCAGGAGTTACATCTGCTGCATGAGAACAAAGCCCAATCCACAGACAGTTCCTTCTAGACCAGCGGTTCTCAACCTGTGGGTCGAAACCCCTTTGGGGGTCGAACGACCCTTTCACAGGGGTTGCCTAAGACCATCAGAAAACACATATATAATTACATATTGTTTTTGTGATTAATCACTATGCTTTAATTATGTTCAATTTGTAACAATGAACATACATCCTGCATATCAGATATTTACATTACGATTCATAACAGTAGCAACATTACAGTTATGAAGTAGCAACGAAAATAATTTTATGGTTGGGGGTCACCACAACATGAGGAACTGTATTAAAGGGTCGCGCCATTAGGAAGGTTGAGAACCACTGTAGACTGTAAAATGTATTGAGAAGGCCTGGCAACCTACACTGTGTAAGTAAACCCGGCATCCTGATTGCCACAGGCCCTGCTCCAATTAAGCTACATGAATGCACCTGGCAGGGCAGGTGGCCTCACTTGTGGCCCACGATTAGGTCCCAGGCTGGATGCCTTACCTGTCAGCCCTCTCTGCTTCTAGCTCAGTGGTTCTCAACCTTGGCTGCACATTAGAATCACCTGGGAATCTTTTTAAAATCCTGATTTCTGGGCCTCATCCTCCGGAAATTCTGTTTCTTTGTTACTAATGTTGTGGCCCCAACATTAGTAACAAAGAAACAATCTTTTAAAAAGATTCCCAGGTGATTCTAATGTGCAGCCAAGGTTGAGAACCACTGCTCCAGCTGCTGATGGTGACCCTGCGTAACAAAGGTTTGGGAGGCCCATCTCTCGTGCACTGAGCATAAACATCAGCTGGGTTTTGGGAGCCAGATGATGCACAGTGGGAAGTGATGAGGGCTTGGAGTCCAGTTCAAGCCACTCTGAGACTCCATTTTCACCATTTGAAAATGGGACAATAGCTTGCCCTGGCCAGGTGGCTGGGTTAGTTGGAATGTTGCCCCTGTACACCAAAAAAAGGTTGCAGGATTGATTCCCTGTCAGGGCACATATGGGAGGCAACCGATCAATGTTTCTCTCTCACTTCGATATTTGTTTCTCTCGCTGATATTTCTCTCCCTCCCCTCTAAAAAGAAACAATTAAAAAAACAACAACATATTTTCAGGTGAGGATTAGGGGAAAAAAAAAGAGACAATACCACTTTCTTCAGATTAAATGAGTTTATGTGCAAAAGGACTTTAAGTATAGCTTATTAATGGTGCTGCTGGAATTAACAGAAATTCACATATCCAAAGGTCAAACTAGTACAATCAACCACGTAAAACTGTTACTTTGCACAATAACTGTCCACAGTTGTGATCCTAAGAAATTGCATGAATGATGAAAAAAATAGATCCAGAGACAGAAGCATGGAACAGACTGAAGAATTTCAGAGGGAAGGTGGGGGTGGGGGGTAGAGTTTAATCAAATAACTTGTATGCATATATGCATGACCCATGGACACAGACAATAGTCTGGTGATGGCCTGGGAGGGGTGGGTGCGGGGTGGAAGGGGTCAGTGGGCAAAAACGAACAAACAAACAAAGAAAAAAACCCCACAAACAAAGGGGACATCTGCAATACTTTTAACAATAAAGATAAATTTTAAAAAACGATATGCTGATTTCCCATTGCCACTTCAGTCATGTGTTCAGATTCCTTCAGAATTCCACAGAGAAGGGGGGAGACTGACAGTGTAGTATTGGAGCATTCCTTCTTCACTTGAGCACTAGCTTCAAAACCCTGTTCATTAGGATTAATGCCATAACCTCAACGTTTTCCCACACATCTCTGTAATTTAAAATTTTATTTTGACAAACAAATATAGGATATCCCCTTTCGATGCAAAAATTCTACTGAACCCTTAATATACCTGAAGTTATTGCAATTGTTCAAGTGAACAATGAGAGTCTGGACTATGTCTATGGAAGCAGAGTCTTAGAAATAAAATGCAAGAACATTTTAAAAGTATATTCTCCAAAGCAAAGAAATGAAAAGGTCTGGGAACCTGCTGTGGTTCCCAGCCTGTCAGTGGAGGGTGATGGTGCTACTAAGCACAGGAGAGACGGGGAGAGAAGCCAGTCTGGAGGAGATGACACAGGGCACGTTGCATTGGAGGTTGGCGGGTATAGAGATGGAAGTGTGAGTGTGGGGCTGTGGGATGAGGTCAGTGCTGGAAAAACAGGCTTTCCCTGGCCGGGTCGCTCAGTTGCTTGGAGCATCATCCCGCACACCAAAGGGTCACCAGCCTGATTCCTGGTCAGGTTGCAGGTCTGGTCCCCGGTTGGGATGGGTACGGGAGGCAACTAATTGATGTTTGTTTCTCTTTCTCTGTCTCTCTCTCTCTGACAAATCAGTATTTTTTAAAAAGGAAAGAAAAACAGAATTATGTTTATATTATAGTTAAAACTGTGGAATTGAAACAAGTGTTCCAAGGAATGTATACAGAAAAGATGGGGATAAATATTAAGTGAGAACGTGTAAAGATGGGCCCATTCTCTCATTTACCTGGTAAACTCTTGTCACAGAGTAAATCGGTGAATTAAAGTTGGCGTCTATAATATTTCCCATGGAACACTCTTCTGCATGATAATAGGAAACCACCCCAACAATTCAGGCTCAAAAGAGTTTGGAAAGCTCTTTTCTCTTTTCTGAACCTGTAATCTACCAATACGTGTTGCTGTTCTCCAACACTAGGCATCTGTGCAACCTTCCCCAGCCTGACCAGGAGAGGGACATCTCCTCCCTTTTCTACGTCATGCGGCTCAGATTCAGGATGGATGCGCTTGAATGAGTTACAGTCTAGAGCAGTGATGGCGAACCTATGACACGCGTGTCAGAAATGACACACGAACTCATTTTTTTGGTTGGTTTTTCTTTGTTAAATGGCATTTAAATATATACAATAAATATCAAAAATATAAATCTTTGTTTTACTATGGTTGCAAAGATCAAAAAATTTCTATATGTGACACGGCACCAGAGTTAAGTTAGGGTTTTTCAAAATGCTGACACGCCAAGCTCAAAAGGTTCGCCATCACTGGTCTAGGGACACAGCGAGCGTCACTCTTGGGAGCCCCCTCCCAAGTCCCAGAAGCCTTGAGAGGTGAAAAATCAGGGCTGCTCTCTCTTGTACAAAGGCCGCAGCAAGAGTCTCTCTCTGACCCCTTTTTTTTTTTTTTCTGAGACGTACTTCGTTCACAAAGCTGCAGAGGCCGAGTGAGAGGCGAAGGTAGAGGCTGTCGGGAGGAAAGCTTAGCTCTTTCTCCCTCCGCCCCACTCTCTGGCTTTCTTCATGCTGGCTCTTCTCTTAATAGTTGGCAGGTCAGAAAGCTCGGGGCGTGCTCCTGCTGCTCTGACTTCAACTTGTTCTGACTGGAAGCGTGGGGGCTTTCTTGCTCTGGTTCTCATTTTAGTGTTGTGTTTGCTGCTTCTCCGGAACGCCTTTCCCTCATCACCAGGACGAGGGGGAAGGAGGCAAATAGGCTTGTCTGGTCCTAAGCGCTGGATCTGATTCTAAGGACTTCGACCTGGCCCAGCCTGGCTCACAGAGGGGCTGCATTGGGACTTAAGGCCAAAATCTGTTACTTATGAAGTGTGTTCCTCTGCCTCATCCTCTGTCCATGTAGTTCTCCGTTTAACTTTTTGGGATTGGAAGGCAGGGTCCAGAATAGGACTTAAGAATTCATTTCCACGTCTCAGCCATGCAGCTTCTTATTCCTCCCTGGACCTTGCAGTAACCAGGTTGAGTTTGACACCAATCCCTGCAAAATGTTGATATCTAAAGCTTCCCCAGTGGATCTCATTCCACACCCAGGAATCATTTTGACACCTAGTTGAAAAAATGCACTCAGACTATTAGTATGGGGTTAATTCAAGATCCCCTTTCTTCCGATGGGAAGGCCAAGGACAGATGGTACCATTGACCCATCAGAAGTGTTCACAAGGCTAAAGCCAAGAAGAGGTTTATATTTATGGAAGATGGTGGAGCCAACAGAAATGGCCTTCTTTAGTTATAGGTGAAAAATTGAAGTGACTTATAAGAGACTAATTAGCTACTTGAGAGCAAAGGTATAACACTGACAGATGACAAAGCTGACAAAGTACTGTTTTGTTTCAGATTGAGAAGGGGGAAATAACCATAAGTTAAAAAAAAACCAAAAACAAACAAGCTAAGGCCTCAGACAGGTGAAGAGAGTCCAGAAGAGAAGTCGGCTGCGACAAATGGGGTTGAGTCCTCCAGCCTCCACAGATCACACACAGCTCGGGCCCTGACCGTCCGTGGGAATGAGGCTGTGCCAGTGCAGTCGGGAATCTGGGAGGAGCGGCAGTGAAGAGGAGGTGAGCCCAGAGACTGGAGAGAGGAAATCGGGTCCAGTGTTCAACAAGGGAGACAACAGATTCTGTAACTAAGGATATCAATTGGAGTAAGGCTCTGTGGCATGGCTGCTGGGAAGGTGAGAGTGGGCTGAAGGATGCTGTCTTTATGGGGGGGAGACGGGGGCATCAGCGCTATATCCCATGGGTCATTTCAGTTCCGGGTGGTGCCGTGTGTGAATAAGGAAATTTCATTAGAACCCGGCCAGACACCTGAATACTGGGGGGCTCCCACCAGCTCTGAAGAATGTTAAGGACACCAGGCCTGTGCATTCTGAAGGAGAGAAGGTTTGTGGAGGATTACAATAAGTGCCTTGAAGGACTGTCAAGTGGAAGAGTATGTGATCATTTCTGGGTGGTAGAAATACATCTTTCCTTGTTTTTTAAAATATTTTTATTTCAGAGAGGAAGGGAGAGGGAAGGATAGAAACATCAGTGATGAAAGAGAATACTGATTGACTGCCCCCTGCACACCCCCTACTGGGGATCGAGCCCGCATCCTGGGCATGTGCCCTGACCAGGAATTGAACTGTGATCTCCTGGTTCATAGGTCGACACCCAACCACTGAACCACACCTGGCCGGGCTCTTTTCTCTTTTCTTAGTATATCTTTTTAATAGATTTCAGAGAGAGGAAGACAGATGGAGAGAGAAACAGAATCATTAATGAGAGAGAAACCTTGATCAGCTGCCTCCTACTGGGAATCGAGACCCCTGGCACTGTGCTCCAACCAGCAATCGAATGTGACCTCCTGGTGCATGGGACAATGCTCAAGCAACTGAGCCTTTCTTTTCTTAATCTTATTTGTCTTTTTCTAAACTGTATAAAGTAACATGTCATAGTAGACAGTTTTGTTTTCTTGGGATTTTTTTTGTTTGTTTTTACAAGTGTTTCATGACCTAAACATGTACACATAAATATCTCTATATATAAAAGCCTAAGCAACCAGAACAACCAGAAGCTATAACACCCACTGACCACCAGGGGGCAGATGCTCAACGCAGGAGCTACCCCCTGGTGGTCAGTGTGCTCCCACAGCCAACCTCCCCCAGCTGGCCAACCTCCCACAGTCCCTCCCCCTGGCCGGCAGGCCCCGATCGCCCGATTGGGGCTGGCCCCCGGGCTGGGATGAGGAACTGGGGGTGGGTGGCAGCAGACATGGCCCCATTCCCAGGGGGTCTGAAGGCAGGCTCCCTCCTTGGGGCCAGTGGCCAATCTCCCTTGCCCTGTCCTCCTGCATGGCTGGAAGGCCCCGATTGGCCTGCCGCCTGCCTGCCCTGGTGGTGGCACGGCAGGGAGGGAAAAAGGAGTGGGGGAGGTGGGGAATTGCATGGTGGCGAGGTGCTGGCACCTGTTCCTTCCACGCCCAGCCCAGTGACCATCACCTCCTCTCCGGCCCAGCTCTTATTGGCCTGGCCCCGATCAGCCCCGATCACTGGCCAGGCATAGGGACCCCACCTGTGCATGAATTTCATGCACCGGGCCTCTAGTACTGAATAAATTCCTGAAGAGGAAGGTTGTCATGAACAAAGAGGAGGGTCAAGTCAAGAAAAAGGTAGTAGAAGGGAGAAAGGAGGGAGGGTAGTGGAATCTTAGAGGAGCTGATTGGCAGGAAAGATGAGAGCATGTGACAGGCTGGATACTGTGGCACAATCTCCACCAGGAGCTGCAGCAGCGAGGGAGAGAAAACCAGGATTTCTAACCACAACCAGTTGGGACTTAGTGACGCTGGCTGGAGAGGTGGCTGTGATGTCAGTCAAGATTTCACCAAAGCCGAAGAGTATCTCCAGGGACTCAGAGAAGAAAACCTCCTCCTCCAGAGCTTACAAGGAGCTCAAGCCCATGGCCAGTCCAGCTGGAAGAGGGGCTTGGGGAGAGCGCGGGCAACCAGGGAAAGCCGCCTCACAGACAGGCCCTGCAGAGAGGCCTGTGGCCACGGGCAGCTGTTGGGCACTGTTTGAATCTTCAAGTACGTGGGCAACTGAGTCACTTGAGTGTGAGGTGCCTCAGCCGTATGGCCTGTTATCTCCACTCTCCCTCCTGCTCTGAAGGTTCAGTTATGAATCGGAACTGTCTTAGTATGGAAGGTTTGAGGACAGGAAAAGAGGAAGAACATCACCAACAAAATCAGGAGAGCGACCTTTGATGGATAAACCACTTTGCGTTTTTTGCTGGGAGTAGCAGTGCCCAAAGCAGAAACTTCCATCCATGAAACAGAAATAACATTCCCACTGTCAACACTAGAATGATAGGAAATATTAATACTCTGGGCTAGTACATTGAAAAAATTAAATACATTCAGGTGAATTAAAATATCGTAAGTGCTACACAAACTAGTTACTTTGTTTAATTCTTCCTCAGGCAGTAAAATAAAAATAAACCAGTTCACCCTTCTATGTCGCACAGAAATGAAGAAAAAAAAATTAATGCAAAGGTAAATTCACTGGAAAAATATCCACTCTAGTAAGTCCACCAAAAATGTGTCATTGTAGACACACCATTTTCAAATGTATTTTTCCTGGGGGCAAGGTTCAAGTTGTAAGCTTGTTCTTATAATAACCCTGTTTGTTGAAGAGGCTCTTCCTACCCTAACACCACTTCACCAAACACTCAAGAAAAACACAATCCATCAAATCCCTTGTTTCTGCGTCCCAATTTCCATGGACCTATTCAAGTTTACATTCTGAATGTTTAGCGTCCTTCAGTAAGTCACACACTCCACAGAACAAGAGGCTTTTAGAGCACAATCCGGCTCCCATTGGCCGGGGCCATTCACAGCCACCTCTCAAGGGAGAGACGCTGGAGGCTTTCGGCACGCAAACCTTCCCATCCTCGGTCTGGTGCAATGGAGGAGAGAGGCTGAGGAACAATTAGAGAGAGCACTGATCGAGGCATTTGTTATTATTTGAAACGTGAGTTTGCGGTTCAAAAGGCTAAACTGTGGAGCTTAGAGCGAAGCGCTTGAAGCTGTCCCAGAACCCTAAAGGAACGTGCCCTAATTGCAGTCACGTTCCCTCAGTCACAGATGAAAAAGTTCACACTTTCTCGCGTCTGGCTGGGATCACTCAGCCTTTCATTGCAGTTGTGAGGACTCTTTCATGAGAGGCAGCGCCTTCATTTGGTTTCCAGATGGATAACTCTTGGAAGCCACGCAAGCTTTGAAGGACATCTATTTTTGCCTTGAGGTCTCGTGGCGCCTGAGTTCACATGAACCTCACAGATGAAACGATCTGAGCGTGATTCATCGATGCCCAGGGTGTTCTCGCCAAGGGGAGGCCCCCGCACGTGTGGGGTTTCTGCACTTACACGACTTATATGCTTATTTGTGTAAATAAACTGCCTGAAACTTCTCACCAGTTTCTGAAGTCTAAGGAATTTAAAAATGACCTACCATGCATGTTCACCAGAGAATGAAGGTGGGAGAATTCACTGGGCTAATTAACCCCCAAAGAAACTCCACTTCCTGACCGAATCTGTGTTTGTTCTACCTCGGCCCTGGGACAAAGGCTTGGCCAAAGCATCTCAGAAATGTCTGAGGTTAGAAATCCTGTTAGTTTAACTGTTTCATCTTAGGGATGAAAAAACCAAGACTGAGGGAGGTTAGCGGTCTGGCCAGGCTGAGACCCATGTCCTCACCTTGGGGGTTCTTTCTTCAATGCTATGCCTCCTCCTGCCCATGGTAGACTGTTGCCATAGAAACTCCTGTTGTTTCCGAGCATCTAGGGCCTCCCACGATGCCTCCTGGCACCTCGGGCAAAGGCCAGGTTCTCCCCAGTCCCGATTCCCACCTTCGTCCAGCTGCCATCCTTTCTGTCTGCACCGGGCTCCTGCCCCGTGCCCGGGCGGACCCCCCCCCCTCTTCTCTCCTTCGTGAAATCCAGTAACACGGAAAATGTTGGACCCGGGTGAATATCCCCCCAGACAATTACCAGGGACAAAAATAGTGCAATGAGAACAAATGGGAGTGACCCAGAAGGAGCGCGAGTCTGCAGAGAGCTCACTGACTGCAGCAGTGCGCTGAGAGGGGCCGTCAGGGACGGCACAGTCCCCCGGCTCCTGTCCTATATTGCCGGGAGGGGCGCATGCACTGGAAATCTAGGGGTGCCCTAAATTAGCGACAGGCGATTGTGGCCGCCGGCGCCAGACAGGGCCAACCCGCCAATCTGAAGTGAATCTGTCTCAACCGCCCGAGAACGGCTTGTCCTAAGCACACAGCCACGGCGGGCTCGGCCTCCGAAGGAAACTGAGCGTTTTCACCAGAAAAATTTGAACGTAAACCCGCGTGACCATGCACGTAAGGGGAGCCCCAGTAACACCGACCACACTTGTACTGATCAAATTGGAACTTCCAAGACCTTGTTTTCTTTCTTTTGGCAAATATTCCCAGAGTGGCCACCCCGGGCCAGGCATGGGCCCGGCAGGGAACCCGAGAGCAGTCTCTGGGGCACGGAGCTCACAGCTTGGGAAAGCAGTGGTCTGTGTGGGAGGTGCTGGGACGCTTCAGCCAGCCGGGCCAGGAGGGACAGTGAGGCCCGAAGGACCGGCAGCGGGGAGCCATGTGGGAAGCCAGGAAGAGAGCAGCTCGGGCAGAAGCAACGGCACGTGCAGAGACTCCACGCGGGAGCGCGCTTGGCGTGTGTGAAGCCGGACAAAGGGTCAGTGAGAACATGAGACGGGCTTGGGGGGCTGGGGAGGTGGGCAGAGGGCCTGGCAGGCATCGCAGAGTTCAAACAAAATCAACAATGAGCTTCGGAGGGCTTAGAGCAGAGGTTCGATCCTTGACAAAGATTATTCCCACTGTGTGTGGACAGTGGTCTGTGAGGACAGAGCTGAAGAGGGAACGAGCAACTGCTGCTGAAGTCTAGGGGGGAAGTGCCAGTCCTGACCGAAGGAGCAATGGAGGCCCCAAGAAGCCATGTGCCCCTGATGTCGTCTGCAGTCAGAGCCGGCCGGACATGGGTCTGACTGCAGTGGATCTGGGGCGGTGGGGGAGGCGTGTTTATTAGGTGCCTCTATGTGTTGGGGACCACGAGGAGCCGCTTCCCCACAATTAGCCATGGCCTTCAGATTCCAGGTCCCTGTGCACCCCCCACTTAGAGTCACCCCCAGACTAAGGGTACCTACTCGCCCAGGTTCCTTTAAAGACCGTTATAAAGCCCACAACGGCATCACATTGTCATGGGCTTTTCAAACAGCCGTCCTATTTATACACAAAGAACCCAAGCAGAGCTGAGCCTGCTTCTGGGAGCGCTCTGGGGGGGGGGACACAAAGATAAGATTTGATTCCTGCTTCAAATGAGCCCTGGCCTATTAGGGAGAGATGCTCAATTATGCCGCAGTGTGAAAAGTGAAGCAACAGCACCGAGAAGGCGTCCCTGGGCCCCTGTGGACGGGGAAGACCTCAAGGAAGAAGTGACACAGAAGTCACGCCTTCTAGAGGACACCCGGGAGCTGCTATCACAACAAGGCCTGCAGGGCAGTGCAGTTCCGGGAGGCGTAAGGATGTGGGCTGGCACTGCCAGGGCTGGGGTGCGAGGATCAGAAGCAACAGGAGATGAAGGCAGAGGGAGGCTGACAAAGAAAGCTAAGGAGTCTGCACTTGATTCTGAAGATGAGACATCACCCAGCTTTAAATAGGGGAGGGGAGAGGCCGCCAGCATTTTAGCGACTGAACAGGAGCCAGTGAAACGAACGAACGGATCGCGGTAAGGCTCCTATATGGAGTGCACAAAAGACGCTGTGGGCTATTGGCAGGCACTGGTGGTAGACATGGGCGGGGAAAGGGAGAGGAGAAAGAGCCGTCACCGTAAGTTACCCTAGGTTTCTAGTTTAGGGTAGTGGGATGCTTGGTGGCGCCTTAAACAAAACTGGGACGGGGAAAAGGGCTCCATTTGGGAGAAGAAAACTCCTTTAGTTTTGGACATTTTAAGCATAAAACAGTTTGCAGGACATCTTTTTATTTAGACTTTGCCTTGTGCAAGAAAGGATTGAAAGAGAGATTACACAAATACACACCAGATTAAAAAATACATGTGGAAATTAAAATGAGGGAAGATCAGAAGCAGCAAGGAATTAAGTTAATAAAAACAACAACACGTGTCCTGTAAGGCTTGTCACTTTCCTGGAAGCGGCCACAGTGCTCCCTGACAGGCAGCGCCGAGATAACCACGATCCTTCACTCATCGCAGGGCCCAAGGGGAAGACCACCACCCACTCCCCAGCTGGCCATGTCCTGGGGTGCACACAGGAGAGAAGGCCTCCATGTACTTAGGACAGCGGCCGCCTCCTGGGGTACACACAGGAGAGAAGGCCTCCGTGTACTTAGGACAGCGGCCGCCGAGTGAGGAGACGAACAGGTGCCTCACAGGACCCTGCAGTAACAGCAGCATTGTCCGGAGCTGCTTCCCGTAACCTTCTCCAAGGGAGGCCTCTGGCATGAGAAAGTGGTAATTATAGAGCCAGGACCAGCGCCCAGCTAGGCTGTCTCTAGAGCAGCGGTCGCCAACCTTTCGGACCTCACGGACCACCAGTGGGCGACTGCTGCTCAAGAATCTGTGCTATTAACCACTATATAACCTGCCCAACCACACGTTCTTGCCTGTTTCGTGTCCAGGGCCTTTGTGACAAGATTTTGTTTAAGTAAAGGCTCTGAAAAGTAACTAATCGAGTCTGGCCATTTTTCAGACAACCTATGAACATTGAGAAGTGGAGCGGCCCATCGGCAAGAGGGACCCCGTGTCCCTGAAATACTGGTGAGAACAATGGCGGTGATGTGCCAGGTCCGACTCGCAAAGGACGTGACTGAGAGAGGAGAGAAAAAACTGCACGTAAACTCTGACATAGAAAAGAACGAAAACGCCTGGCTCCAGGTTGCGGGAGGGAGGGAGGGGGAGCACATAGGGAGATGGACCTGCATGGAAATTAATTGCAAGAACCCAGTTTCTGCAGGCGGGCCTGGTGGTGCCATGGCTGGGAATAGTTGCCACTCTGCAGCTTCAAAAGCCTCTTCAGTGCCTTGGGTGCCACTGCCAGAGAAAGGCGGCGAGAGCTGGGCGGCCACACGGCCTGATGCCGAGGGTCAGGCGGGCCCTGGACCAAGCAGCCTGACTGAGGGCTTCCTGTGCCCCTGAGCTCCCTGGGGAGCATGACCTTGACTTCACAGCCAAGTTTTGCAAGAGAAAGAAAAAAACCTTGTTATTTCTTTGTCACATGCCTCAAGGCTTCTAAAGGGATTTGCTAAAAAAGGACTTTTTTTTTCTGTGCTACAAGAGACACCACATCCATGGCTTCCCAAAACACTAGGTAAAAAAACAAAACAAACATCCTATTAGAGCTGCCTGGCACGCCCCCCAAAGCACCGGAAGTTAGCTGTCAGCCTGCGGAGCCCCTCCCTGAGCACTCGGCCTCAGCGTGTGCTGGCCTGGCTCCAGCACGCTGTCCACCTCCACGCGGGGAAGCGTAGCGCTCTAGCGTCCAGAGCTAGTATTTGGCAGCACTACTGGCTAAGACGGCTCACTCCGGGAGACCTGGAACAGCTCAGGAATGCTGCTATCTGAGAAGCTCACAGCACTCTTCACATCAGCCCCAAGGCTAGGGCAGCCCTTTCCTGGCCATCTATACCTTAATGCAAAGTTTATCTACCTTGTACCATAATGTTATTATAAACTAAGCTATTCTAAAGTGGCAAACTCTAGTATTAGCAGTAACAGCAATAAATTAATAATCAATACTAATAACTAACATTGATTACATGCTTTCTGAATAGAAGATAAGGACTGTCTAAATACGCCACAGGCATGCAATCAGTATGTCATGTTCAATACTTTAACGTGTATTATATATTTTACTTCTTTATTTTATTGATTATCAGTCTCCCGCCCCCCAACCCCCACCCCCACCCTGCCCCGCCCTAAAATGCAAGCTCCATTTGGACAGGAGTTTTTGTCTCCATTATTTTTATTTTATTTTTTTATTGGTTTTAGAGAAAGGGAGTGAAAGGGAATTCAAACCCAGGATGCTTGGCTTTAAACCCTGTACTTTTAGTCAAGATTTAGTCTTTTTGACTTTCTATTTTAATATGGACAATAGCCAACATGTACTACAATGTGCTTACTATGTACTAGATCAGCGGTTTTCAACCTGTGGGTTGTGACTCCTTTGGGGGTCAAATGACCCTTTCACAGGGGTCGCCTAAGACCATCAGGAAACATATATAATTACATATTGTTTTTGTGATTAATCACTATGCTTTAATTATGTTCAATTTGTAACAATGAAATTGGGGGTCACCACAACATGAGGAACTGTATTAAAGGGTCTCAGCATTAGGAAGGTTGAGAACCACTGTACTAGATAAACAAGATCATCGCCTTATGTGTACTGCCTCATTTAATAGAACAGTTCCCCACAGGAGGCTGCTATTATTTTCATCAGACAGATGAGCATACTGGGTCTTAGGAGCTCTTGCCCGAGTCTTGCTGCGCGACTAGAACTCACTCAGGCCGTGTGAGCTCCAAGTACACGCTCTGGGTCGCCACCCCCCTGAGTCCCTCTCGTCCTCCACCCAGAGAGCCTTCGTGCACTTCAGCGAAGGGCTCCGCAGCCACTCTCTGAACACTGTATTTTAGATGTGCACTGCACTCTCTTTTTCACACTATTCTCTTTAATAACCCACACTAGTCTTGGGTTCACACAAACGATGACTGAGTCAAACAGCAGTGACACCCGTCTGAGGTGCGGAGCTGACCTGAATCAAAACCATACTGAGCCGTGACCCAGAAACCCTCCTGCTCAGGAGGGAGTGAGGCCGACCGCTTCTGAGAGTGATCTGCACTGAGACCCATCGGGAGGGCCCGGGAAGTGCTTCCATGTGGGTAGGTATCAGAGCGGGGAGTTAAGCCCTTGCTCTGTGCAAAGAGCTTTCCACCACCTTAGGCCGGGGGTGGGGAGAAGGGGGGGTGAGGCCCGAGAGGGTAAAAACATGAGACTGAGCCCAATCCCTGTCACCCGTGCCACCCACTGAGGCAGCTGCAGCAGTTGTAGGACTAGAGTTAATGGCAGTACCCATGGTAGCGGCCTATAAAAAGGTTCCTCTTTGCCTTAAGCAAGCCCCGTCCACTATTTTGTGTGTCTAGGTTAACACACCTTAGAAATGCCAGAGTCATCCTCTTTTTCAGGCCCTTTGCAGACATAACTACATTCAAGGGAGCACATACTCTTGTTAAATATCTTGTAATCTAGTCATAGAGATTCTCTCCCCCCTTTCTCCCACCTTCACGTAATCTTCCTTACACTCCCTCCTTCATTCCAAACGTATAAAAGACATGGCAAGGCAGTCCTTCCCAGAGCACTGCTCAGCCTGCTGAGGTCTTACTTCCAGGCGTGTCCTCTGTTTGACTAAAACGCTTTCCACAGGTTTGGACATTCTTGTGTGGACGACGACTCCATTTCCCAGCAGCCGTCCCTGTTTCCCAGGATGCACCTGAACTCCAGCCAATGGGCAGCCTGCCAGCACCTCGCCTGGCCCGGCCATGAAACCATGAAACCTTCCTGAGCTCGCTCCAGGCTCTTGTTCCCTCCAGCTGACTGGATGGAGATCCCTCAGAGACCTCGGGAGCCAGGGGTAAAAGGTGGCAGACCCCCCTCATCCTAGGTCCCCCACATGCCTGCGAGAGACCAAGCCATCGCTTCTCCAGGCCAGTGAATTTGGGGTCACTGTTTCCACACTTAGCCTACCCCAGACGCGACTGTAGAGCGGAAACACTTGCACCTTTCCTCATACAACTGTGAGGTCCTTTGACTCATAAAAAAAAATACACACACACACACACACACACACACACACACACAAAACAGTCACAATATTTTAAAGATTCTCCTAAAGTCATAAAAATGGTGCTTCATGGGGACCTTAAACAACCAGATGACTTAGAATATTCTTATTAGGTGGTAGGTAATACGGTTACTGCAGAAGTATTTTCCCTAAGAGAGAACCCATTCTTCCCCACTGCGTCTCCCAACAGCTCCCACCGAGCACGGAGGGCTCTCAATGCGCACGCACTGAGCGCAATGACAACAGCAGTTAACTAGTTCTGAGCGCTGCCCTGGCCCTGGCCCTGTGCGAAGAGCTTCCCGCCACCTGCCCGTTTAATCTTCACCTGGGGCATGGGCACTTCCGTCATCTCCATTTACAGATGGCGGTACTGAGGCACTGCAAGCGTGGCACTGAGGCCGAGGTCACACACAACTAAAAGCCTCAGAGGCAAGGTCAACCCAGGAGCGGAGTCCCTGCTCTTGGCCACTACTCTGTCCTCCGGTGGCTGTCAGCGCTGTACCAGCCTCATGGAGACCAGGCCTCGCCACTCCAAGTCTGTAAACACCCAAAGACCTCTTTTCTATCCACACACGTTATCTTGTCACGCGGCTGGAAACATGCTCCTTGGTGTGAGTTTTCGTCATCCCTTCCAACGTGGTTCCAAACCTCTTCACCATTCCGGTCTCTGTGGAGGGCCCTGCTCATTCACGCACAAGCTGGAATGTATAGCCCAGAGAGGGACTTCACTTGTAAAATCAGATTAATGACGGTACTTCCCCGAAAGGGTCGGTGTGAAGATTAATTAGGTTATTCACATAAAGCCCTAGAAACTAGAAGCGGCACCTGAGACAAAGGAAGCCAGGCCGAAAACGTTAGCTGTTATTTGCCTCATCTTCAAAGGCGGCAGCCCACTGGGTCTGGTGTCGGCCTCATATCACTGGTCAGACGGACTTTACTGTCCACTTACAGTTTTTAAAAATGGGAGCCATTGAGAAGTTTAGTCTCCCCTGTCCTGATAGTGTTTGTTTTTGTTGTTTTCCTTTTCAACGGATATTACACTTCACCTTGACTATGGTTAAGCATCTCCTGATTGAGTTCAACCCACCTTCCCAGACACTAAAAGCCATTGTTTTTCTCTCTCTCTTTTCTTGTTTGCTCGATCCCTCCACAAACCCCAGCTCCCCAACCCCCCTGCCCCCGACAGCCTGCTCTCTATCTATGAGACTGTCTCCATTTTGCTTGTTCGTTGATTAGATTCCACCGAGGAGTAAAATCATATGGTGCCTGTCTTTCTCTAACTGGCTTATTTCACTTAGCGTAAGTCACAAAGGGTAAAATTTTCAATCCTGTTCATTCGCCTTACTTGATTTCACATCAGCAGCAAATCAGAGGATTAGGACCTGAAAATCTTGGGGTGGCCAGAGTGCCCCAAAGATAAAGCTGTGGTGCTCTCTGCTAGAAAGATCCTCCCTGACACGGACTGTTTCACCCGATCTCGGCCACCAAGGTCACGCTCCTGCCCACCGTTATCTCGTGCCCGCGTTCGTAAGGGCAAACGTTCCATTTCCACGAACTCCATGAGCCTTCCCAGCCCCGTCCCTCCGTCTCTAGGAATAAAGGGAAGTTGTTAGAAGTGTAACTTGGTTGGGATGGGGGAACCACAGCCAAAACTCAACTGTGTCAGGGGCCCAACCATATGAGGCCAAAGGCCCACACAGAGTCATGTCTGCCCCATTTCCAACAGGGTAATCCTCACTGGGCACGGGCTGGGCTGGGGGCTTCAGAACTACCCAGCCGTCAGTGGGAGTCTGAGCGAAGGAGTGGTCATGCAAGAAATCCTTACCATTTTTTGAGGACAAGGACCTATGTTCCAGAATATCAAGCTGGCAGAAAGGAATCGCAGCCAGCTAACAGGTGCATGCGGCCCGACCTCCGGGAGCAGTGTCAGAGGCTTAGGGGAAACGCTGTCCCCGAGGCTCCCCTGCATGCGGGACTTGGGGCGCCTGACAGCCTCCAGAGTGAGCCACTTTAGCCCCGGGCCAAGAAGAGCTGCAACTTTTAAACCCTGAGGCCATACGGCTCTTTGCGGCCCTCTCAGATGCCCAGGGTAGACCTGAGAGCAGCTATTCTTCCTTATGTCAGCATCGCCAGAAGGGCTTGCTAAGACATTGCCAGCCCCACCCCCTGGGTTTCTGATTCAGTGGATCTGGGGCAGAAGCCTAGAATTCACTTTTCTAACAAGTTCCCAGTTGCTACTGTTGCTGGTTTGGGGGCCACACTTTGAGAACCACTGGCTCAGGGCAAGGGGTTGTCAGGGAAAGGTTCGGAAAAAAACAAAAACAAAAACACCACCCAGGGAGAGGACAGGGAGGAAGTCCAGAGAGGAAAGGGCCTCTGGGTGCCCTCCATGTAGACAGCGAGTGGCTGGATAGGAAAAGCAAAGACTGTTTTGCACTGATGCGTGGTCTCCATGCCTTTGCGTGTATTAGTGACCAATTGGTGGTAATTTTCTTTTTCCTAATCCCTCTATAGGTACAGGTATGGCTAAGGGATAATGTAAATACATACTGAAAAGACGGGAGCCATGCAGGAAAAAGGCAGAAACAGAGATTCAACTGTCCTAGTAGAGAATGGGGGTTAACTTTGGTTTCTTTCCATGCTATTTCTCAGATACTTGTCAGGAAAAGCGAGAGGTGTGCTGAACTCACTGTGGTCCTGGAAGAAGATCAATTGTATTTCTGAACCCGGGCGCACTGGCAGGTGGGGGCGATGAACCACTTAGGAGCAACAAGCAGGAAGGCTCTGTTCTGGCCATGTATGCCCACGCACATAAGGAGGAATGAACCGCTCTTTACATTCACACAGGTGTGAGGCAGTTACGTCGTGTTTCACCGTCTTACCACCGGGAAAGGGGAGAAACCCGGAAGAGAAGACAGCACAGAGGCTTAACGGGTTCTGAGTTTAGAAACCTAAGTCTCATTTGACACCCAGCTCCTCTCCTCAGGAACATTTGGACTTGCCAGGAAATTCACCTCTGAATGAACAGGGAGCTTTAACTTAATTCTGGGAAATCAAAAACGAGGGAACGAGGAATGAATGAAACCCACGCTGGCTGGACCCGGGGCTTTGTTTGAAGGACAATCTGCGGACGCTCGTTCGCTCCTGGGACCCAGAGCTGCTTCACGAACACATTGACCTCGCCGCCGTTTCCCTGGGAGGACCTTCAGGAACGTGAAGATGGCCCTGCACTTCCAGGAAAAAGTCAAGATGCTTGCGGCCAAAGAAACTGTAAACACCACAAAATGGGGATCTGGATTTGTGCCAGTAATCACGTATAAGACAGTCGTCTACAAGAGCCAGAGAATGCTTCTGCAAGAGCCAAAAATGCTTCTTATGTTAATTTCAACAGATGACCACTGGAATGAAAACACAACATTTAAAACGGTCTCATTGAACACTGGGACCTCTGGATGGGGGATGGCAGCCCTCACTTTGGGAAAATATTTCCTGTATCATCCCTTAATGAACTGGGCCACTCAAAGCTTCAAATAGTTTCCAGTGCACCCATCCATTCACTGCACTGCATAAGCCACTTCAAGTGAAATCAAAGCCACTGGGCATAAGGTATGCCATCATTTTACACACAAACAGGAAGGAAAATGTTCACTAGAAACTTGATTTTGGAGACGTTCAAATGTGAAAAGCAAAAGAGAAAGACCCTGTGTCTTGGCCTGGATGGGAACTCCCTGGCACGGGGCGCTGACTGAGAACTGGGGGCGCTGAGAAGGGGGTGCTCTGCTGTCCAGCCCCGGGCGGGATGGTAGCCCTGCTCCTTCGCAGCCATAGGACATGGGCAAACCCCTTCCCCTCGGTGCGCCGCAACCTGTATCTAATGTTAACGTTGCCTGCTTCTCACTACTTTGCTGGGAGAATCAAACATGATCCTGTTACAGTTTTTACCATGTGCCCAACACTTACTAGCTGTCTATTCCTGCTGCTACTAGGAATCTGGCAAGAGCAAGATCCTGAGTTTAACAAATATTAAATGGCTTCTAGAATGTGAATGAGTTACCCTCGTCTCCGTTGCCAAACCTTGAGACACTGTGTGAAATGAGGCCTGACGACTTTGCTGTCTCAGTGCCGTGGCTCTGGGAACGAAATGAAATCATTGTCTACAATGGAGTCAAAACATCTTCTTAAACGGAAGAATCACTGGGGCCCCACGGAGTGGATGACTGGAACACGATGGGTGATAGTTTGCATACTGCTTTGCATGACATTTGCATGCCACCAGTTCCTTTGTACTGGAAGTGGAAACCCGCCCACCATCTGGTTCTTTCCTAGGCCCTTAGGGTCCCCTAGGTGTAGAGTTGGCTGCCTCTGCCTGGGGAAAATGAAGCAATCGGTGTGCATTAAGTAGCTGTGGCATGTGCCTCCAGGGCTGGTTATCTGCTGCGGGGAGAAGGGCAAGTCTGTCCCAGGCTGTGGACCAGTCCCCTGGCACCACTGTGGACTATCCTGCCCTGAGGATGGTCGCCGATGCGAACACCGGTAACCCACAAGCATCGCCAGCTTCACCTGAACACAACCCCCAGCACGAATGCACCTGCTGGTAAATCAGACGAGCCACAGCTAAGTGGCTGAGAGAACAGTTCTTGACCACCGGTCGCTTCCGTATCAAACCAGTGCACCGCTCTTTTCCGGAGTGTGAGTAATCATGGGGTAGCGCACCTACGACAAAGGTTTGCTTTCACTTTCAAAGTTGTCAGGATTTAAGGTAAACATGCAGCAGCCAATACCTGGCAGTAAAGAACAAAAATCAGCACTGAGTTCATGAGAACCCTGGTGCAGAATCCTCTGTCAGCTCTACTGCTGTTTCTTGGGATTAACTGAGTATTTTTGAGCCCTCAATTCACGGTTACTTGTCCATAAGTGATAACGGACCTATGTTTACCAGTGCATAGGCCCAAAGTTACGAAACTGCTGTTTCTTGGGATTAACTGAACATTTTTGTAAACTCAAATACCTATAATGTAGTATTGGTATGTAAACTGGACAGTGATTCTATATAAGAGGATGTGAAATATCTATTGTTCATACAAGAGCTGAAAATAGCACCCTAATGAGTAAGTGTCCTCTGAGTTACCCTTTGGGTGGTGCATACAAAGGCCCGCTCACAATTCTCCGCGGCTCCCACATGACATGTGACCCACAAGTGAACAGCAAACCCAACCAATCAGCCATAAAAACCCAAATTCATATCCGGATACTGGGGCCAGGAGACGACAAAGATAATTAAGCATATTAGGTTTTAGAGATGCTATTTTGTCATAGGATAATTTTATCTTTGGGTGCTTTACAGCTTTAATAAGGATAAAAGGCTTTTAAAATGACTGGAAATAACATGTGAAAGAGTATGCTTTTGCAGACACTTAGAAACATGGGAGCCTCAGTTACACTAAAATATCAAAAAGTGACTCTAAGAAAGTTAAAATAACCAAATGAACCGCCTTGAGAGACCACTTTTCTGTCCAAAAATGTCACTTCTCATAGGATAATCATGAGAATGCCAGAAATTTTAGAGATTTAGTACAATGCCTACCACCTTTTTTTATACACGAGGAAGTCAAGATCTTATTTAGAAACTGGCGCTTATTTAAAAAAAGGCAGAGCCCAGGAGATGAACCCTCGGGACTGGCAGGTGCTGGACCAGGGACGAACGAGGGTCAGAGGCCTGGCTGGTGGGGGCTCAGTTAAAGAGCTGAGAGCTTTGAAGAAAACCACATTCCAGAAGGAGAAAAAGGTGTTAAGGAGAAATGGCGTCTCTAAAAAGAATAACCAAACATAAGGATATTCTGGGGCAGAGTTGGGTGACCTTCTGGGTCTGGGGTCACCTGGGATGAGGGGTGGGCCTATCCCCAGGAAGCAGGGCCCTGCACCACCTCAGTCCCTGAAAGGGCCAGGAAAGCAAACTCATTTCAAAGGACAGGGAACCAGACATATGACAGAAGGTGCATATGAATCACCGATTCAGTGCTACTTGGAACAGGAGGGCATCGCCTCTTTAACTGCTCATCTGTCTCCCAAAAACCTCAAGATCCGGACAGAACAAGCGGCCCAGAAGCTGGCTCCTCAGTGTGTGTCTTACAGGCCCCTGAAGACAGAGAGTTCCTGTCTTTAAGGGAAAAGGAGCGGTGGACGTGCTGGTTATCCTCTGCCCGCCCCCACCCTGGGATGCAGTCTTGGCCTGTGCCTGTGTCCTGGCTCACTGGCCTCTGTGACCTGCATTCCCTGGGGCCCTTGTCACCTGTGCTCATCCAATGGGAAGCCTGGCAAGGGATGGGGGATGGGAAGAGAGATGGCAGAGTATTTCTTCCCATTCTCTCCTGCAGGCCCTGCCCAGGGCCCTCACCTGTGCCCCCAGCCTCCTGGCTCTGCAGTAGCATTTGCTCCCTGGTCCCTGCAGGCTTGTCAGGGGCAAGGGGATGTGGGGGGATATAAACGCTTTCTTGGGCCTCCCCGCTCCTGGCTGGCTCCCTTTCATTTCTTCATTCCTTGGACCCTGACTCTAAATTGGAGTCTCTCTTTTGCCAGGACCCTGAAGCGACACCAGGGAATGGAGACCATGGAATAAACATGGCAGCGTGTACATTTTATGTTGAAACTGAGATAACCTTACAGAGTAGAACGGAAATCCACATATATACTTTAAACATAAACAGACCTTCAAAAACATCAGCTTCCAACCCCAAATACTGCTGCCCTGGCAGTTCACTCTCCTTTGGACTCCAAGATCTTTAGCGGCAAAACTGGGAACGGATGCTCTACCAGGGGGAATGGAGCCTCCCTCACTCTCCACCTGCGTTATAAGTGGAAGTACAATCAGGAGCCACACAACGGCATTTCATTTCAGTCAACGACGGAACACAGGTGTGAGGTGGTCTGTAAGCTCATACTGTACAGCCTTGTGTGTACTAGGCTCTACCATCGAGGTGTGTGCTGGTACACTCTGAGGTGTTCACACAACAATGAAGTTACCCAACAACACATTCCTCAGAACGTCTTCCTGTTGTGAAGCAACGCATGACTGTAAAGTTAGGGGAATTCCTTGGTTGCCTGAGGGAACTGGTCTTCCAGGCCACAGAGCAGCAGCCACAACCTGATGGAGACAGGGGACGCGGGGAGGGAGAGGAGGAAAATAACTCAAGCGGGGCCAGCACACAGGAAGGAGGAGGAGGGTCAGGAATGGGAGCATCCTAAGATCTTGGAGGATGTCACTCCTCTGAGAACAATGTGGTTGGAGTCCAGCACTTTGATTCCTTTCAGAATAAAGAGTCAGTCCTTAGCAAAAGTCCTGCTATAAGGCCAACATCCTTTGTTACTAAATGGGCAGAGAATTATGCAATATTAGAACACTTTTCACAGTCTATAATTTAAAAATTCCCCACACCTAAAATGAAGACACATTGGTTTCCATTTATATAAAAGCCTAAGTGACCGATCGACCATTCGACTGGTAGCTATGATGCGCACTGACCACCAGGGGCAGACACTCCAATGGGTAGGTTAGCTTGCTGCTGGGGTCAGGCCGATCGGGACTGGGCAAGATGGGCTGGACACACCATGGAGCCCTCTTGCGGTTCCTCCTTGGCCCCGATCGGGCACCGGTGGGGTCCCTCAGCCTGGACTGTGCCCTCTTGCAATCTGGGACCCCTCTGGGGATGTCTACAGGCCAGGCCGAGGAACCCCACCAGTGCATGAATCTGTGCACCAGGCCTCTAGTTTAAAATAAAAGTGAAACACAAGTTGATCTTACTCCTCATAATGCTGGATAGATAATCATTAACCATAACCCCTTGGACTTACAGTAGAACCTGGAAGAGAGGAGAAGGCAGCCGCTAAGGGCATGTGCATAAAAGGAAAAACTGCTGGGCTTCTGGGAGCGGACAGTCACTGAGCAGAAGTGGAACCAGCTGGGGAGTCCTCCTGTGTCCCCTCCAAACACCCACTTTGTTCAATTCCTTTCCTCCTTCCTCATCACTCTCATATATGATGCCACTGCTAAGCTTTTATTAAAAACCAGGCTCTGAAGTCAAGATCCGTGTGGATACTACCGGTTTCCATTAAGGTATATATGTGAACTGCTACTATGGACAAGATGCCTTTACCTTTCAATACCAGCCTGATGATTCTTCGTAAGTGCATTTGTATTCAGATGGAGAAGACTTCTCTTTATTAATATCTAATTCCAAGTGGAATTATCTCATTTCTCATCATTTTTTTTCAAAGATAAAAATTATCAAAAGGCAATAGACACCAGTAAGAACCAGGTTAGTTTGCTTACCTGCTGTCCCCAGCATTTGCCACATACAGCTTCCCAAGGAGGCAAATAACAATGAGGGCTGTGCAGCCACCAGATATGTTATATGAACTCCTCTCTCGTTCTATCTGCAGGTCCTGGGGAAGAAAACGAAGTTAGTGTTGGATTGCACAGGAACGCATATCAAAGGCTTTCCTAGCATCGCTCCCTAAGGGTCTGAATGTGCTTCAAAGAGACAAGAGAATCCTCGGCACTTGCTTTTCGGCCCCCTAATGAGCATTTCTGGAGAGGACACTGGCATGAAACTGGTCTGCCAGACCATCTGCGGACCAGAGGCAGGAAGCAGGGGGTGGCAAACAGACATAACCAGGCAAAAATGAGAAGAATAAAACCAACTGTAGTCAATAAATACCATAGTTTATGGAAAATGCAGGCTTTGTACGGGCTGTCTGAGCTGCCATGTGGAAAAGACAATAGAAAGGCTGACGAGGCCATGTACTTGGTCCTGGTCAATGACTTTAACCCCAAAGTCTCCAATCAATAGTTTCTTTGACAGCTAGGAGAGAGAGGTGACTTGAAGGACAGTGCCCTCTGTTCACTGCAGACAGGAGTCAACCTCCTGTCTTACTGACCAAAGATACAAAAGCTCCTGTACTCGGGTCTGACGTTCACAACAGTGACGCACATGCATAGCAACAGTCAACTTTCATCCTCAATGTCAGCTGGCGGGCGAAGCACTTTACATATAGAGTCTCATCTCATCCTCACGACCACAGTAGTAGCCTCACTGTCCAGAGGCAGAGAAATGGGGTAACCTGCCCCTGTTTACCTGGCTGGAGTTTGGATTCCAATTCAGTTCTCTTCCTCCAAAGCCTATGTTATTACTTGCCACCTAATGAGGCGTCCCTAAGAAAACTAAAAATAGACCAACACTTCTACTGACAGATGTGCATCATCCTCAAGACAGATCGTTGTGAAATTCTACTGACAGAAGGGCTCCGTTACCTCAGAAAATGGGAGTTTAATTAGGAAAAGAAACCGAATGCTAGCTAAAATATCCCAGTAGTAATCTGCTGGTGGGGCAGAGGGAGGGAGAATGCGGTTGGGTGATAAGTCGAGAAGAGGAAGAAATGGTGCCCGGGCTGACGGTGAGGGTGCCACTGGCAGACCAAGGGCCAGGGCACTTTAGTGATTCCTGGTGGCTCAGTGGCTTTGGCCAGCTCCCCGTGCAAAGGGAGAGAGAATTCAGAAACCCAGCATTTATCAGCAATGGCTTTACTCCAGGGGCCAGGCGTGGGAATACAAAGCTAGACAAACACCAATGGGAAACTGGAGACAAAAGAGCCTTAGTTGAGGCCACAGAATAGGAACAGGGTTTTGGTCAAAAAGTAAGGAGAGAAAAAAAGTACAAAGGCAGGAGCTGGGAGAAACCAACTTACTGGGAATGAAGTGGGAAAGGAGAAAGGCAGCGGGAGGGCTGAGGAGGCCGGGGGTTGGGGAGGGCGTGGGGAAAGTGTGTGTGGGGTGGTTCAGGAGCAGGTGAAGGAAAACTCCAGCAAGGGAGTGAGTGAACAGCAGCATCGAAGCTGCGCCAGGCTCCGCCATCGGGCACGTGTGGCCGACTCTTCTGCTTGTCTTCCCACAGGACTTTCAGGAGCAACAGGTTCCTGGCCAAGAAAACAAGGCAGAATCGGCCCATTCCCCCTTGGATATGGGCGGAAACCGGTAATACAATCAGGCACAACTCCAAGAGGAGACACTGAGAGGAACCAGGCCGGGTCTGTCAGGAGTCGCCCAGGAGAGGCGCTCACACCCAGCTGCACCCAGGATGCCTGCGGCTAACCGCATCCCTGAAAAGCTAGATCACTACTGTCGGGGAACTGGGTGTTTTTATTGGGAAATTATCGGAAGAATGATTTTTCTCTTTGTTGACATTTTTTTGCACTAGCAGGCGGGGTCAGTAACAAACATGTGAGGCCTTAAAAAAAAAAAAGCTACACAAGGGTCAAGCATGAGTCTCTACCTTCAGAGACTTTACTTAAACTGTATACATCAGCTTTCTTAAGGGACTGTTGTGAGGATTACATTAGACAGTGTGTGTGAGGGGCTTAGCAGGCCATCTAGATCCTTCCACAGCCTGGAAACTCCGTGACTGAGAGCATTGTTACACTCTCAACACCTACACTGGGCCAGATTAAAGGCAGCGTAGGAAATGTCTATTAAGTGGGCAAATAAAATCACACAACTAAAAATGCCTGGGTTTCCAAAGGCTCTCCCACCGTCTCATCTCTGCTACAATATGAGAAATGTGTTCATGATTCACAAATGAGAAGCTTACAATGCAAATAACTGCTCACTCAGGTCAGTAAGGAGGAACCCACACTTCAGTTAGCGAAGTCCCGTGACCAGAACGACTGACCGAATGTCCTCAGAACCTCGCAGGGAGGGCTGGAGGGAGAAGGGAAGGAGGGGCCTGGATGGCCACCGGGAGGGGCTGTCAAACAGAAGTGAGAGAGAAGAGACAGCAAGCATCCAGCTGGCAGAAGTTTTGTCTGTTTCACCTCCAAACTATGCATAAACAGAACCATAATCCTGCCCACAAAGGCGTTTGTGGGTGGATTTATTCATTTTTTCACATTTAAATAAACAGTATCAAGTTGATATTATGATAGATATGTATTTCATCAAATTATCATATAAATTGGTATGTGAAGTCCACACCCAATTATTACTGCTTTTTATATACTGGAAGGAACTGCTCTAGCTCAGAAACCATCCTTTCACATCCAGAATCAATATTTGTGAAAATACTTCAAGTCTGGATGAAAGGCAATTTTTATGAAAACCCCCTGGGCACTCCTTGCTTGCATGGACTGGGGTATGAACGGCTCTTGACAGACTTACATCAGGGGTGTGATCCCGGGGCCGGGGGCCGGGGGTGGGGGGATGCTCTGGTACACAGAGGCCACGGCAGAGTCCCCTGGGGCTCAGTCAGGCAAGTGTATTCTGCATCGTACGTGCAGTGCAGTATCGTGGTTTACATCACACACAAAAATGATTATAAAATTATGCAATCCTTAAAAAACCGAGGCAGAGCGTGCAACACTAAGACTTTCTGCTACGGCAGAGTTCATATTTGCCTTTAATTTTGGGGAAACACTCCTGTTAGCTTGCCCAGTTACCCCTTGCTAGTACATTAATAGTGATTCAATGGTTTTTTCCCCCCCTAATTTAATAATTTCTTTCATCTTTTCCTGTGTTTCAACTACTTCTTCTCTTTAGCTCCCCCAGCATAAGGAATGCTAAATTTGGCAGCACTTTCACATCAATAGTGGACTAAAGTCTAGTTACATTTTATCCAAGGAACTTTGCTGATATGTTCATGTGTTCCACCCAAACCCCCATTTGTGTGGTAAGATATGTGTATGCAAACACACACACACACACACACAGACACACACACACACACACACGCTCTAACTACAAGTCTGCTCTCTGGAATCACAGTGACAAGGATTTGAAAGCTGTGCTTCTATAGACTTCGTCACCCTGAAGGATTCACTGACATTAAAATACACTCTTCTATTTCTCCTGAAACTGGGTGTAACTGGAACATATTCTAAAAATAACTGCTTCCCTCTCCCCTCCCCAGAAGCAAAAATAGCACATTAACTTTCTTCCTACACCACCTACTCCGCTTAGAAGATGTTTCACAAAATCTTAGTACTGAAAGGAACATGAAAGGACCATCTGGACGGTTTCTTCTACTACCAGCTCTAACCTGATAAATGAAGTCAGTAAAGATATATTTACCATTAGATCAACTACCTATTTTCTCCAAACTCTCAACTTTTCCAATTTGCTTAAATTTCTCACACTCTAGGTAAAACATACAAAAATATGCATAACTATTATTCTTTATTAAAACCCCTCAGGTTTGGGGTTGTTTTTACATTAATGCAATCATGGGGAAAATTGCTTTGTGCTAAACCAGGACCAATTTTAATAGTTCCCCATTTTAGCCAAAACTATTTGGCTAAACTATTTTAGCTAAAATGAGGAAGTCAGCAAACCTCAAGACATAAGTCTAGAAAAACTAGTAAAAAACATGCACACATCACCATTCCTTTCCAAGCACGGTCTAAAAGGATCAACTTAAATGACTCCTGAGATTCAATTAACGAGATGATTGACTTATCTGCTCAACAAAGGCTCTTTCTACTGAGCAGGACTGATTTAGCCTGTGTTATGTCTGCATAAATATTACAGTTAACTGAGGTTTATCTCTAAATCAAAAGAAGGAATCCCATTTTCAAGACCTGGGGTTTTATTTTGCTTCTTTTTATTGCAAGACAGTGGGAACAATGAGGGGGGAAAAGAGATGTGTGCCGCATGAGACCAATTCAGCAGGAAAGAGCTGCAAGACAGAAAATACATTGCTGGGGATGGTTGTAATTTGGTTTGAAAGTCCCAGAGATGACGCAACACTGGATCGTTCTTTGTTTCCTACCAATTTTCAGGTTGCGAAAGGAAAGCATCAGACAGCACAAGGCAGAGAGGGTTGGGTAATTTCAATAGAACTTGGCAGCTCCCCCTAGCTCGGTTAAAACATAGCTCTGAACACATTGCTAACAGTGTCCGTCACAAATAATAAGATTCTGCATGGTTTTAGTATTTGGGTCTGATTTTGGTTTATTCTGAGAACAAGCCAATCTGTCAGCCAGGCAATGGGGAAGGGAAAAAACCAGTACTGCCTAATACTGCCACCTGCTGGCTGTTGCTGGAATCACATGTCCATTCCTTGGAGGAACTTTCTGATCTACCAGAAACAAAGACAAAACAAAACGCTAGCTTAAATACAGGCAGACACTCAGGTCCACAACTTAACTATGAATATGCTAATTTTTAAAAGACAAGAATTTCTAAACTGTAAAGCTTTGCATTCATCCTCCTTTTTCACCATTGTGTTACCATACGGTTTTTACTAACAAAACAAAGCCAAGCTGAGTGGTATTTCTATTCATTTACTCACTAACAGATAGCTTTACAAGTTAAAATACTTCCTTTTTTATCCCTCAGGACAACCATATTCTAGAACATTCTTCACTGTGGTGAGGAATCTATACCTGTCCTGAAAAGGAAATAAGACAGATTTTTAAGAGTCTCCTGCCTAGGGGCCAATTAGGAAAAAATACGGGGGACATAAAATGAGGAAGGGTCCAATTATAAAGTAGCATGTATAAACAAAGAAGCTGCCAGCATTTATAAACCCTTGGACAGACAGACTTCACTGGTTCCCCTTTGGGGGCCCCCTCCCCACGAGGGAGTCTGTATACACTTGCAATTAATTTCCACGCTTTTGCATAAAATCTTTTAGTCCACGAATTTTTATTCTTCAAACTCTGTAGGACAAGAACTCGGAAACTCCAGCTTGCCATTTGGGGTATCACAATTATACCAACAATGGAAGCGACTTCCTTCGAGAATCTGAAATGCTGACTATTCACCCCGTTTTTGTGGGTGGGGAAGTAGGGAGGCCACTGTGGTCATTTGTTTTATTCACATCTATCATCTTGGGCCAAATAACAACCTAAACACAATAGGTGACAAAACTTAGCTGCTAAAGTTGGCATTGTTACAGAGCATTGTTGGGAAGCAGAACTGACGTAAGTCACAAAGTTCTGAAATCCCGGGCCTTTGGGAAGCCGTGGCGGCCACAGGAGGGACTGGCTATGAATGGTCCTCACTAGGGAGGGAGATCCAAGATGAGATACAATCAGGGGCCTCGGGGCACACCTGCTTCTGCCAGCCCACACAGTAAGCATCAGAGGCCAGTGGTCAGCGTCACCTTCACCACAAGCCACGTGTGGCGCCAGGCAACCTGGGGACAGAGGAGGAAAGCAGTGGCCTCAAAGAAGCCTCCAGTATTTGGTGAAACTGTTCAAAGAATTTTCCCCGCTTCTGTTAGTCTCTATTTTCGACTAATACCTACTTTTCTTTTGTGGAAATAAGTGCTATTTATTTTGGCTTGATGTTTCTGAACCTTTTTAACCGATTGTCCCTCTCAGACAGATATTGACATGCACCACCCTCCTTAATGTTACTTAGAACATCAAAATAAATGAGATATTGTATATTTATCTCTATATTCATATAATGTGAGACTACAAATGCCCCTAAATATAAAATCTATTCTTTTACTTATAGACCCCCATGATGTCTAGAAGAATGAGGTTATAAAATATTAGCTCAATCTATACTAGTGACTGAGAAAGGTATGTGTGTGAGAGAGAAAGAGAGACAGAGTGAGAGAGAGAAAAAGAGAGAGAGAGAGAGAAAAAGAGAGAGAGAGAGAGAGAGAGACTACAGAAATGTCATCAGTGAGGCAAATTTGAGGCTTTAGGCGCTGAGCTTGGGAAAGTTTTAGTTATTAAAAGTAAGAGAGAAAGCTGAAATGACTGGATCTTATTTAAATACTGAGTTTTCCTGCAAGACCTCAGGAACACCCAGAAAGAGGAAAGCTAGAGAGCCGCTGGCTATTGTGAGGAAAGAATGTAGGAGTGGCTGGGAAATTACAAACCTGCCCTTCTCCGAAAGGCCTTGAAAGGCCTGCGGAGGAACGTCCAAGATCAGGCCAAGGAGATCAGGAAATCTGTTGCATGTTAGACATTTCAAAAGACCCAAGTTTACCTTGAAACAATGACCCTCAAAGACCCAATACTGAGAGGGACAGGAAAGAAAGACAGTTGGCGATGGCCTTCCAGGCCATTAACACGAGAGTACACTGTGTAATTTCCCAAGCAATGTAATGGCTAAGTCAGGCACTGTTTCCATGACAACGGAGAAATTTTTTCTGAAGTCCCTGATGAAGCAAAGGAAAAATAAGAGCATGTCTCTTTAATTAGTATAAACATAAGCATCATCCAAATGGGAACACTTTGAGAGTAAAAGGGCTGGACGCCGAGCCACCCCACCAAGCACCATGAAAACCAAAGCATAATGAGCATCTCGCTGCAAAGTCCAGGGGGGTCTCTGGCAGTTTTGGGGCCAAAAAGAACAATCTGGGAAAAATTCAAGTGTGAAGAGGAAGCTGAGGGGTGGGATGGATTGGAGAATAAGAGAAAGTTTTAAAGCCAAAAATTCATAACCAGGTCCTCCATAGGTGGGTTCTAGACGGTCTCTCCGGTTCACTTTATATCATTTCTACCTTTGAAATCTACCTTCTAACCACGGTGGATGTCGGCGTGTTGCCTGCAGCCCATCTGGCCTCCCAGGTTTTGTCTGCTTCACTCCTCTCTGCCCCCCCCCCCCCCCGACTTCTCCAGGGAACCCTGAGCTTGACTTCTTTATCAGACTCCTACGTCACCAACACTTCTCTCAAGGTCCTTCCCATTTATATCTTACTTGTTTAATATCCGGCTATGCCTGATTCAATGCTCTTTTCTCAATTAGGCTTGGCATACAGTCAGTTCTCAACAAATACAGGGGTGGGCAAAAGTAGGTTTACAGCTGTTCATGTGGAAAATGCAATAATTAATAATACAATAAATTCTGTTTTGAATATTCACAACTGTCAACATACTTTTGCCCACCCCTGAATTTACTGGATTGAATGCATTACACAGGAAAATGTAACAATTAAGTCTCCAAGAAAAATGTCAGGTCATGAACTGGCTAGTTAAAAGCGGGGGGAAAAAATAATGATAAATAAGAATGAGGCTCCTTACTAAGTATTTTTCCGAATGGGACTTTCATTTCAAGTAGAGTTGCTGCTAATAACCCGGAGCCATCAATGGCCAGAAGAGGCCCGAGACCCTGTGGAGGCCTGACTCGAGGTGACATTGGCCTCTGGTGGATAAAACTGAGAATACAGCAGTTCCAAGTAAAAGGAAAAGCTGCCATGGCACTAAGCAATGACTGAAAAACCCAAGGTTTCTTCTGTTTTTCACTTTTCTCCCACGAGGGCTGTGAGCCCACTGTCAAATTTCTACCTCAATTACATATTAGCATTCAGGACACTGGGTCTAGAACAGGGGTGGGCAAACTTTTTGACTCGAGGGCCACAATGGGTTCTTAAACTGGACCGGAGGGCCGGAACAAAAGCATGGATGGAGTGTTTGTGTGAACTAATATAAATTCAAAGTAAACATCATTACATAAAAGGGTACGATTTTTTTTTTTTTTTTTTTTTTTAGTTTTATTCATTTCAAACGGGCCGAATCCAGCCCGCGGGCTGTAGTTTGCCCACGGCTGGTCTAGAAACACATAGTCACATCAGAGTTCCATGAGAGCCGGAGAGTGAGCTAATATGATACTGAGCCCCAATAGGAGTTGGTTTTATTACCGTGATTCCTTTTCTCCTAAGTAATCTTTCCCAGCCTCCTGGTATTTTTCTTGGAAATGAAGACCACCAGACACTCCGGAGATGGAGGTGCACTTTAAACCACCTGCTACTCCAAGGGTAACTATTATCTGTGACAGGAGAGAGACACTGGGACCAAAGAAGGGATGGGTTAGAGTGAGGAAAGGGTATAAGGTTGAGGTGCAAATATGTGAACTATTTTTGCCTTATAAACAAGTCAGATGATGCTGTGTAATATTATTTGCTTTTCTGCTGCCATTAGCACACGATCCGACGTCAGGAGATCCTGGAATGTGCATGGTGTGTACCTGCAATTCTGGGGTGGGGAAGGGGGAGGTCTCTAGCTGCTCTCACTTCACTTAATGGCTTGTCATCATTTTTAATCTCTAGGCTTTCAGGACATGGCCGCACATTCACCTTATTCAAGTCCTTAGATCATTGGTTCTCAACCTTCTGGCCCTTTAAATACAGTTCCTCATGTTGTGACCCAAACATAAAATTATTTTCGTTGCTACTTCATAACTGTAATGTTGCTACTGTTACGAATCGTAATGTAAATATCTGATATGCAGGATGGTCTCAGGCAACCCCTGTGAAAGGGTTGTTCGACCGCCAAAGGGATCGCGACCCACAGGTTGAGAACCGCTGCCTTAGACTATGCTTACATATCTTTGTCTGCATGCAGGTTGCAGCTCGCTCAGGAGGGGAAATCTTTGAAGCCCAAATCATTGCCTCCATAGAAAGGGATCTCAGAGAGGGAAGGGGGTGCCCAACGGGAGCGGGGGCCCCCTTCTATGTGCCTGGGAGCAGCTGCACTCTCTCCCTGCGTGTGTTCTAGGAGTGAGGCTGCCAGAGAAGGAGGCTGACTCTGATGATCAGACACATTCAAATTTACATGTACAAACAAATCCATGTTCCCAAGCAAAACAAACGATCCTTGGACATTGGCCCGTGCTTTTGTGAAGCAGTGAGAACCACACCGCCACACGTCACGTAAAATAGCTGTTCTCAGATCACATTTGTGAAAAGGGGGTCGGTCATTCTGAGCACTTCACTAAAAGCTCTGTTTCGCCCAAACACCTGGACCCCAGGCACATGCATGTAACAGATGGCGACCACACTCATTTCAATTAAGTGGAAGTGTACCAGCTGGCATCAATACGAGCCTGCCCGAGAGAAGCAATAACGCATACATTTATTTAATAAGCCCATTGCCTCATGCACCATCACTCGCTTTCATCTTCTTTTTCATTTTGGCCGGCACGCGATGCCAGGAACTCCATCTTGCTGCCAACTTCTACTGAGAATGGAAACCCTATTACAAAAGGGAGACCAGCAACAAGTAGACATGCCCTGTCCGGTAATCTTTAAGAAGCAAGAGTTTGGCCTCAGTGACCTCCCGGCACCCCCATCGCCCGGACCCTTCGGCCATACCTACCATTTCCTTGAACGCGCTCTCAAGGGCCCCGATGACCAGACACTCGTGGGGAATCTTCTTCTCGGTGAAGAAGCGCGTGGGCGGGGTGCCGGGGGAGCCGGGGGCCCCCACGCCTCCGCGGAGCGAGGCGGCGCGGGTCAGCGCGCGGCTGGCGGGCGCGCCCTCGGGCTCCTCGCCCAGGCAGGCGGGCGGCAGGACGGCCGAGTTCCGGAGGATCTCCACCAGCTCCCGCAGCTGCTCGGCCACGTGGTGCTGCAGCAGGCGGGACGCCACCACCGCCGCGCCCGACCCCGCGTGGCCGTCGAACAGCGACCAGTAGTGGCAGCAAACGCCTTCCGATTCCTGCGGGGAGAGGGACAGGGAGGCGTGAGGGCCGCGGAGGCCACTGGCCCGAGACACCCACGTGGCCAGGCCCGCGGGGCTCAGCGCATCCGCCTGGAGGGCTGGCTGGGGTCTGCACACATGGGGGCGAAACACCGCAGAGAGCCTCAGGGCAGGGTCCCCGGCTCTGTCACTGTGGCTACCACCACCCCCGGGATGAAGCTCCCTGCCTCTCCACCAGGCGGAAGGGACCCAAGGGACCACGTGCTCATTTGGGCCCCTGTTTGAGGAGGAATCCCATACAAACAGATAACGTGTTTAGAAGTCCAGCTTTAACCTCGAATCCCCACCTGGAGTCTGTGGAGAAAGGCCTTTTTTTGCAGGTTCTTCAAGGGGAAATAAACGGACTCGTGTTCCCTCTTTAGGCCTTTATATTCTCAGATAACTGCCCCATCCTCTCTGGTCTACAGCCTGAATGTTGGAACAGTCTTCCCTTAGACGCCCAGTCTAGTCCAGGCGTCACAATTCACATCTCCTGTCCCTGCCTCCTCCCTCCCCGTCTTCTAGCTGTCACTCAGCATCTGTTTCCTCTTCCGACCCCAATGCTGCTCACACAGCCATGTGCAGCCCGCAGCCCCACACCTTCCACGGATTTAGTACCTGTCAGGGGATTTCTAGACCATTTCAAAATGAACGGTTTTTAAAAAGCATGTTTGAATCACACATGCCTAAGGTCTTAGTTCTGGGGGGAAAAGGTGCTCAATTAAGATCTATCAAATACTGAGATAACACGGGTAAAGTGCATATGACATCCACTCTGACTGCTGGGCTTAATATCCTGCAACAATAAATACTGGGTCCTTTTTTAGCTGAAGCCATTAAATACAACTTTCTTTTGGTCCATCTTATTTGTTTAATTGAAATATATTTGACATACAATAGTGTGTAAATTTAAGGTGTACAGTATGTTGACTTAGTACATTCATATACTGTACTATGATTACCATTACAGCAATAGTGAGCATGTCATGTAATTCTTTTTTGGGTGGTTAGAATAATTAAGATATAATCTCTTGCAAGTGTAATTATTACAACACAATATTGCTTCAATATTCACTATATTATATATTATATCTCACTGCAAGTCTGTCCCCTTAAAAATCATCTCTCCTACCATTTTCGGTCTATCTTGGAACGATGCTGGAAGATATTATCTGGTTATGGGGACCTATGCCATTACTCTATTTGCACCCTTTTAAACTTTTCCACTCAATTCTGTGCGAGGTGCTAAGAGATAAACTGGTAGAGTTTTGTTTGCTTTTTAGTCACAAATATTTACTGAGCATTCTCTGTATGACAGGCACACAAAAAAGTAAGCAGTGGGGATAAACAACTGGATAAAAGAGATATCAGACATGGTCTAATACTAATCCAGTGGGAGAGACACCGATCAAATAATCACACAAGTAAACATAAGACCGAGATTCTGGTGAGGGCTACAAGAAGAGGTCCTCGGTGCTGTGAGGCCACCTGCGGAGGGGCCCAGTGGAGGGGCTTCCTGTGACATGAGGACCAGGCTGAGGCTGCTTGGAAGGAAACAAGATAAGGAAAGGAGGGGAGAGAATGCCAGGCAGCAGCAAGAGCGGGTGCACAGTCCCTGTGGTAGGAAGGTGCCTAAAGAGCAAGCGGAGACTGAACCATGGCCATGTGGCTGAATAGGGCAGTGAGCAGGAAAGGAGGGGGGTGAGGCAGGAGAGGAGGGGGGTGAGGCAGGAGAGGAGGGGGGTGAGGCAGGAAAGGAGGGGGGTGAGGCAGGAGAGGAGGGGGGTGAGGCAGGAAAGGAGGGGGGTGAGGCAGGAGAGGAGGGGGGTGAGGCAGGAGGGGGGGGTGAGGCAGGAGAGGAGGGGGTTGAGGTAGGAGAGGAGGGGAGTGAGGCAGGAGAGGAAGGGGGTGAGGCAGGAGAGGAGAGGGTGAGGCAGGAAAGGAGGGGAGTGAGGCAGGAGAGTAGGGGGGTGAGGCAGGAAAGGAGGGGGGTGAGGCAGGAGAGTAGGGGGGTGAGGCAGGAAAGGAGGGGGGTGAGGCAGGAGAGGAGGGGAGTGAGGCAGAAGAGTAGGGGGGTGAGGCAGGAAAGGAGGGAGGTGAGGCAGGAGAGTAGGGGGGCGAGGCAGGAAAGGAGGGGGGTGAGGCAGGAGAGTAGGGGGGTGAGGCAGGAAAGGAGGGGGGTGAGGCAGGAGAGTAGGGGGGTGAGGCAGGAAAGGAGGGGGGTGAGGCAGGAGAGGAGGGGGATGAGGCAGGAGAGTAGGGGGGTGAGGTCAGACTTGCGAGGGAGGTAGCAGCTAGACCACTCAGTCCTGCCTGGGCACATGAAGAGTTTGCCTTTAGCCTAAGAGTAACAAAAGCCATTGGCTGAGATGGGAACGGCAAAGGTGATTTATGGTTGTAAAAGATCACTCAAATGATGCTAGTAGAGAAGAGAGGAAGTAAGGACGCCATCCTAAAAAGACATTTAACCTAATTCCGGCAGTGAGAAACACTTACAAGCAACTGAAAGTAACATAAAACAGGGGAGTAAGCCCTGTCACTCAGAGAAAAATTAATGGAAAGAACAATGAGTGAAGGATTAGAAAAATGGGTTCTAACGGCATCCCTGACACCAATCCCCTGCGTGGGAGGCGGAGCAAGGTTAGGGAGGCAGTGCAGGCACTAGACCTCGGCCTGGTCACTCTAGGGCTGGCCGTCCCTGCTGCCTACCATCTCTGTGCCATGTTTTCCTAGTAAGGAAAATGCAGGTGACAGCTATCTTATGGGGCGGGGGTATTTGGGAGGGTTAAATGGTAATTTATGTGAAGTGACCAGTTAAGCAACACAGCATACGCTGTGTGTGGCTGCTATCATTACATTACAATACGATTATGGGTGAGTCGTTTTCCGGGCTTTTCAGTTCTTCAGCAAAGGGAGGGGTTACCCTAGAAGACTCCGATGCTTCTACTAACTCTGAAAGTCCTGCATTTAAGAAGTACAGATCAGTGTGGGCTGGGGGTGTGGAGGAAGAAGTTGGGCCTCGAAGCCCAAATAAGTAGACGTTGATGGATTGGAGGTGATATGGAGGCCCAGGAGAGGCAAGTCCTAGGAGGCTTAGGTGATGTGGCCGACTCCGGCAGGTGCTTACCGGAATCCACTCCCCCTTCTGTCTCACCACTGATTCTGTCTGGTGCAGCAATATAGCCACTAAAAATACTTCCCCCGCCTCCCTTGCAGCTGTGTGGTCATATGGCCCTGTGCACTCCAGGGAGCTGCAAGTGGAAGTCTCCTGGGTGCAACTTCCAGAAAAGCTACTGTTTTCCTGATAAAAAGGGCAACTCAACTGGTACTGGGTTTGTCTTTTATCCTTCCCCCTTTCTTCCTGCCTGGGTCACAGAAGCAACACCTGAAGGTGGAGTAACCCTCCTGCTAAAAAGGCTGACAGCTGTAACTGTGGTGGGACAGGAGTCAGGACCTGGCCCGGGATGCCTGGCGGGGGAGGCCACACAGCACAGCCCACCTCGGGGCGTCCTGCCACGCGGGCCTCAGGACATTTTGATGGCCTCTGTTAGATTCCGTAGCGAAAGCTGGGGACATGGAGAAGAGCGGATGGGCATGTCTACATAGCATCCGGGGAGCTGTGGCATGAGGGGCGGAGGGAAGCAAGCAGGATGAGGAAGGCACAAGCACAGAAAAGGATGAGCAGTAATCCAAGCAGCAGAATAAGACGGAGCCCCGGGCATCCTTGGGTGGAATTCAGAGTCCGTGAATCTCTATTTTCAAAAACTTCTGAAACTTAGCAGTTCCTCCTATTATGACTGCAAGGCAATGCCTGTGACTCGGTTGCCAGCAGAAATAAAGCACTGCGATTCCACACGTCCTGACTGAGTGTTGATGCTCACCGCAACCTGCGACGGTGGCAGCAGCTATTAAAGCCACCTCTGGCTCTTGTCATTTGCCGCATTAGTAAAGTACATGCTGCCATATTATATCCTCACGACCTGGGAAAAGTGGCCAAAGGAAGGGAAATCTTGCTGAGCACATTGAATTCCCCAGACTCCGGGCCACCAGAGTAAAACCCGCACACAGTCCTCCTGCACCCGATTTCAGTGAAAACCCAGCCACGTGTCTGAGGAGGCTGCCGCAGGCGCAGGCGAGGGGTGCAGAGGCGCAGTTGTCTCAGGATCCAGGTGCAGTTACACCACCATCATCATGTTTCTAAAGCCTTGATTTAAACCAAAGCAGATCAAACTCCACGAAAAAACAGGCTACACTGCAATGGAATGCTACTGCATTTTTCAAAAGCAGCTCTGAAATTCTCCTGACAAGTATTCCAAGCATTTCCTTCAACAAGGCAGGGCGCTTTGTAGTAACTACAGCAACCAGGTGACAACACGCCTGGGGGCTTTCCAGGCAGTCAAGAGGGCACCTGGTTGGGGGACTTCTGAGTGGGGCCCAGGGGGCCAACACTTCCCTTGTGAGAACTTTTCCGCACAGCAGTTCTATACACTCTGGTACAGCTCATTTTAAAATGCAATTAATAATGTTTACAGCTAAAACTTGTAAGACAATTTTTCCACAAAGAATTTTTCTCACCCTGGCTGATGTGGGGACCAAGTCCAGACCAGCGAAGTATCTCTAAAGGTGGGGTCCCACCATAATCCTCTGTAAAGCCCCCCCCACACACACACACACACCTGGGAATTGTAACGAGCAGCCAAAGATGAGAACCCCTTGTCTCACCGAAAGGGGGCTGCTAAGCAGTCAGGAGACTCACTTTCTAGCCCAGGGGTGGGCAAACTTTTTGACTCGAGGCCCACAATGGGTTCTTAAACTGGACGGAGGGCCGGAACAAAAGCATGGATGGAGTGTTTGTGTGAACTAATATAAATTCAAAGTAAACATCATTACATAAAAGGGTACGGTCTTTTTTTTTTTTTAGTTTTATAGCCCCAAGTCTGCCCTGGGTTGCTGTGTGACCTCGGAAAGTCACTTACATTTCCCTGAACTGACCAGAGGAGTGGTGTGCAAACTGTCTTCCTGGTTCCGATGTGGTGCCTCAGGAAAGAGGGAGTGAGGTGAGCGCTTAAGCGATGAGTTCCTTTGACAATTTCAACCAGAGCAGCACAATTTTATCAGTTATCAACACCAGGGTTTTGCCCAGCTGGTATGGCTCAGCAGTTGAGCGTCGACCCAGAAACCAAAAGGTCATGGTTCGATTCCCGGTCAGGGCATGTGCTGGGGTTGTGAGCTTGATCCCCTACTGGCCACACAGCACAGCCTACCTCAGAGGCAGTGATAAGCCCACTGCAAGCCCAGCATGCAGGAGGCAGCTGATCGATGCTTCAGCTGATCCTCTCTCATCGATGTTTCTATCTCTCTATCCCTCTTCCCCCCCCCTCTAAAAATCAATAAAAACATACTTAAAAAAAAAAAAGAAAAAACACCAGGGTTTTGCAAAAGATTTTGGACAAAAAGATACAACTGTGTAAAAAAAAATTTCAAAGCCCTTGAACTAGATAAAACCAAGCCCATTAAGAGATTTCAAAACGTTCAGTGTCCTCCTAGGGCAAGGAACTTAAAGTGAGTGATACACTATTGTGGGAAGGTGGGCTCTCACCACATGCTTCGACTCCAGGCCAGCCATTAAAGTGTAAGAGACCACAGACTCACAGAGACGCCTGGGGATGGGTCAAGGCACCCTTTCCATCACTTAACAAGCCTCACACTGCAGGCAATATTCTAGATGCTTCACACACATTAGCTCAGTGGTTCTCAACCTTCCTAATGCCGCGACCCTTTCATACAGTTCCTCATGTTATGGTGACCCCCAACCATAAAATTATTTTTGTTGCTACTTCATAACTGTCATTTTGCTACTGTTATGAATCATAATGTAAATATCTGATATGCAGGATGTATTTTCATTGTTACAAATTGAACATCATTAAAGCATAGTGATTAATCACAAAACAATATGTAATTATATATTCAATATGTGTTTTCTGATGGTCTTAGGCGACCCCTGTGAAAGGGTCGTTCGACCCCAAAGGGGTCGCGACCCACAGGTTGAGAACCGCTGCATTAGCTCAATAAGCCTTCCTCCAAACCTATGAATAACCACTCTACAGGAATGGTGATTCTCCCCATTCTATAGAGGAGAAAATGAGGGACAGAGTGTAACTGTTCGAGGTCACCACCTCAGTGATGCGGCCGGGGTCAGAGTCCCTGCCTACACCATCAACCCCTGTGTGAAGCTAAATACCCTACCCTGCCCTCCTCCAGCCCCTGGCGGAAAGCTTGCCCTAATGCACACTTGGCACTCAAATCTACTTCTCCACTCTGCAACCTGAATTGGAACCTGGATAATATTTCCTAAAACACAAAATCTGATCATATTTCTGTGACCAGTCTGACAACATGCTAAGAAGCTGGCTCCAGTCTCTGAGCCCCAGTGTGCAACTTCTGATCCAGTCTCTTATTCTCTCCGACTCCAAATCCCACCCACACAGAACTACGGCACTTGCAGCTCATCACAACCGCTGCTAACCCCACCCGCTCTGCTCGACCCCCACTGTCTTAGTATTCAGCCTACACATCATCTCCAAACTCTCACTGCACCCTGAACCCACCCTACTGCAGAATTCGTCATATTGTACGTAATCGGTCACCTGCTTGGGCAATGACAAAAAGAAAGAATATTCTGGAAAAGGGGAACTAATAGGCAATGCAGGTGAAAAGAGGAGTATATGTGGTGTCAGCACACGGACCCACCAGGGTTATTTTAAAAGTTGGGTAATGTACGTAGGCACCTTCAAGTGACTTCACACACACAGATCCCACCTGTCCTGATACGTCCGCATAGAAAACCACAGGCTCTGCAGCAAGACACCTGGGCTCTGGAATTTACTACGATGCGATCCTAGGCAAGTTCCTTACCTTCTCTCCACTGTTTTCTTAAAGAACAAGATAAAAGTAGGATATAGGCCAGTCGTGGGCAAACTACGGCCCGCGGGCCGGATCCGGCCCGTTTGAAATGAATAAAACTAAAAAAAAAAAAAAAAAAAAGACCGTACCCTTTTATGTAATGATGTTTACTTTGAATTTATATTAGTTCACACAAACACTCCATCCATGCTTTTGTTCCGGCCCTCCGGTCCAGTTTAAGAACCCATTGTGGCCCTCAAGTCAAACAGTTTGCCCACCCCTGGGATAGACTATAAGGACTCACTCATTTAAGGCATGTCTCGGAGTCCCCTCTCCTATGTGCCAGGGTCAGGCTGCCCACTGGGGTTGTAGCAGGGACGGGAACATCATGGCTCCCAAGCTCTGGAAGCTAACACTCTAGAACATGAACAGGTAACTACACATGTGTTAGGAAGGAGAAGTGCATGTGCCACAGGAGTGGAAGACGTGTAGTAAATGTGCAGACAACCATGGGCTGGGGAGGTAGGGGTGTGACCATAACAGGATAACACAAGGGAGCAATTGTAATGATAGAACTGTTGTAGCCTGGTAGTGATTACATATATATATAACTATAAAATTCTATAGTTAAAAAACTATAACTTTAAAATTCATAAACTATACACCAAAAGAAACATACTGTATAATAATTTTTTAAACAATAAATAAAATGTATAGCACTATGTCCAGCATAGAAGCGAAACAAAAAAGCTAGAAGCAATAGTAATTCCTTAAACTCGCTATCCAATGGCCGGGGTGGGGGAGCATGAGCAGGCAAAGGGCTTAAGGACACCCTTACCCTGGGACGCCATGATGCGCGTTAGCTCCTTACTTTTAACTCTGTCCAATGGGACGCTCACCTTCCCCTCACTGGGTAGGTCACTTTTATTCTTAAATTCTTTCCGACGGAAAAATCTAAGTTCACAGTACATCTACTGAGTATCTACTGTGTTCATCCTCACCACACCACCATAACATGGGCATCATTATCCCATCTTGCCAATGGTTTAACGAGGGCACAGGCAGTTAAGCAGCTCTCTGGCATGTGGTGATATCCAGATTAGAACCCAGGCTTCAGATTCTAAGTTCAGGGATCTTTCCAATTTCCCAATACACACAACTTTGTGGAATTAATCTCCCTGGTTTCTGCGACTCTGTAGCCTTTAGGACAGGAGTGGGCAACCTTTTTGTGAGTGCGTGCCAAAACCAGCAAAATCTCTGACTCAAAATTCTTTTGCGTGCCAACCCTAATTTTTTGAGAACATGTTACGCCTACTTGATATCTCTTAAGGTGTACGTATGTGAAGAGCCTTGAAGAAATAATAAAATTCATTCGAGCGACAAAAACACAGTATATGATGATGAAAAATACATTTATTTTTTTAATGTATATATGGACACTGATAGTCCGACAGAAAACTTTATGACTCCGTTTGATATTATCAGTGGGACTTTTGCTGCTGCATCACTGATGACAGATTTTACATCAGGTTTATATTTCGTGACCTTCAGAGATATGCACGAGCTACTACTTTCATCTGTCAGGGTGCTCCTATTACGAGACTTAACGAAATTCATCACCAAGAACAAAGATTCACAATTGTAAATGGAAGATTAGGAGAGGGTTTCGAGTGCCAGCAAAAGTTACTGGCATGCCATGTTTGGCACGCGTGCCAGAGGTTGCCCACCCCTGCTTTAGGACCTCTGCACTAATTTACTTTGTTGCTTCCCAGAAGCTGCATACATGTCCTGGGCCATGAACTAACTGCTAAAACTTCTCCGCAGTGGCCCCGGATTAATCTCTGGTAGAATCAGAAAATGTCCCTGGGTCACCGGCCCAGGATGCGAAGTTCTACACCTGAAAAATCAACCCTTTAAATTCAGAGTCACATACTCTAAACACAACAATTTTAAAATCACTAATATTATTTTAACAACCATTTACCTTGTTTTTGCTTCAGACAGCGTGAGTGGAAAGTGTACTCTACTTTGAGAAAAGCACGATTGAGCCCTTTCCTGACCTACCACATAATTAAATTTGACAGCCATCACGTATGCCTCACAGAAGGATGACTTTGAAGCAGTTCCCCAGCTGCACTGCAAATTATTTCACTTATAAACAGTACAGTCTTATTTGTAATTTGCAACACATACACGCATTCCCACCTCCTTCCAGGAATACACCTGCAGCCAAATAAAGAAAGATTCCAGAAGGTGACAAATTAAGAATTGAAAGTTCACAGTTTCTCCTTTAGTAGGCTCAATGTCACATTCTCCCTTCTCACGTTCTAGAAACCGCTTTTTAATAATGTTGCGCATTGTCTTTTATCCTATTTTCATGATTACCTATAATGCCAGAACTTGAATTACTGAGTTGTAACTGGGGAAGAGCTTCTTGAGTATTTCAATAAATATAAGACTGCTCCAAACAGAAATTTATCCACTGAACCGGGAGCTGAAATAAGTCCTGCTACAAGCAGCGTGTATCCATTTTGGCTCAGGTGAAATTACAGCACAGCTAACCAAGTATGTAAAAAATCAGTAGCCTAGCCCAGCCAGTGTGGCTCAGGGGTTGAGCATCAACCTAGGAACCAGGAGGTCAAGGTTGGATTCCTGACCAGGGCACATGCTGAGGTTGCGGGCTCATTCCCTAGTAGGGTTGTGTAGGAGGCAGCCCATCGGTGATTCTCTCTCATCATTGATGTTTCTCTCTCTCCTTTCCTCTCTGAAATCTATAAAAATATATTTTTTAAAAATCAGTAGCCTAAACTTCAGCCCTACTTGAAGCAGGTGCCACATCAACTCTGGGGATCCCACAGGGAAGACAGCCTCATAAGCCATCTGGGAGGCAATGGGGTGGCTCCTCTCCTGGCAAGCTGACAGAGAAAGGGAGATTCTAATCTAGACAAAACTTGGATGTTTCCTATGGAGTCCGGCAGATGAGCTGAGACGTAGGGCAGGAAACACAAAAGCAAGGAATGCGGTCTGACACGTCTGTGCCAGTGTACAGAAGTGGGGAATTCGCATTCTCTTACTCACTGCACAGATGGCTAACAATTTACAGCCCCCTTCCCAGATCCGCCCTCCCAGGTGAGCACTTGCCACAATAACGCATGCAAGGCTGAGGGGCGTTCAGAACAGCACGTAGGAGGGAAATTAGAAATTCTTTCATGTTTTTTTCATCTAGAGCTGAAGAAATCAAGCGTTGCTAGTATTTGTCATACAGACTGACTCTGGCGCCCTCAAGTGGTAGGTTTGTCAATTTTCTCCATGAACATGGATGCTCTCTCATACCCATCAGCTTTGCTAGATTGTGACTCATAACTGGGTACCTGTTCCCCCAACTAAGTGGTCTTGTCCATGGTATTACTAAGTTTTCAACAAAGTTATCCCTCACAAACTGGAAAAGAGGTTGTTAAAAAATTTCTGCGAAGAAACTGCTGATAGAAAATATGAGCAAATAAACATGTCGCAGCTGGCACTGAACTCACTCCAAGTCATGCCAGTCTAGTCATATCTGACAGTAATAATCCTTCTAGCCAAAAGTATCCAGGATAATCATCATTCCAGCCAAAAGAATCTGAAGTGCTCAAGGACATAGTTGAAATTTGGGATCAGACTCGCTATTGTTAATGATGAACTGTGCCTTGAGATATTCGCTAATGGGAACATGAAGTCCTGGCTTTTAGCAAGACAGTAAATGAGTCACTGTGTGAAAAACACTTAGGCCAATGCCTAGCATATGAAAACACCATATAATAAACACCATGTAACAGTTAGCTGTTATTATTTTAAAATATTGCCTTTTTATCCTCATTGCCTTTCATTTTTAAATATGTATATAAATAGATAATTATGTACTATATGGATATACAGCAGTATAATTACATATCAACAAATGAAAAAATACATTGGGGGTACCGATTCAAAAATGATATTCAAGTGATAGTTTGGAGATGGCTACTTCAAAAATAGTTGTCCTATGGCAGCTGTTCTCAACCTGTGGGTCGCGACCCCTTTGGGGGTCGAACGACCCTTTCACAGGGGTTGCCTAAGACCATTGGAAAACACATATATAATTGCATATTGTTTTTGTGATTAATCACTATGCTTTAATTATGTTCAATTTGTAACAATGAAAATACATCCTGCATATCAGATATTTACATTATGATTCATAACAGTAGCAAAATTACAGTTATGAAGTAGCAACAAAAATAATTTTATGGTTGGGGGTCACCACAACATGAGGAACTGTATTAAAGGGTCGTGGCATTAGGAAGGTTGAGAACCACTGTCCTATGGGAAAGCGTGGTGTCCTCCTGGCTGCCTGCCCTGAAGACACAAGTACTCCGCTCCTTTGACATTCATCTTCCCTTCCTTACCCCAACCCGCCAGGTATTACGACCACCTGAGGAGGGGCCCTATCTATCAACAGCATGAAAGGACCATGACAAGTGCAGAAATCCATTCTGAGTGAAACCCCATGGCTGATTTCACAAAAGGCTGAGCCTGAGCCTGGGATGCACTCACCGCCCTTTCTCACTGCCAGGTAAAAGGAATTATGTACTTCTTTCCCATTGTTACCTTTTCCCCACTGGGGAGGCACAGACTTGACCTAGTCTTCTGATTCCCCACTATAAACTACTACCATATGGCTTGATTTCCATAAACTTTCTGGCCAGTTTTCAAGGTATCACTGTGCAAAGGGTAACTAGAATCTAGAGGAACTGCTTTAAGCATTTTATCCACAGTGCTCTCAATCATCTGATCTGCACAGTAACACCAGCAGAGGGGGATGAATAAGCTGATGACAGAGCTGACAGGAGGAAAAATTTGAGCAACTTCATCAAGTCCTTCCTAGGACCCATGCTCTGCTGCTGCCTACTTAGAATCATGCCCATACTGCACAGCTTGCTTCTTTGTTTTTAGCCAAACCTCTCTTTTTTACTAAACTATTCAAATATTTTGCTCCCCAGTGGGAAGAACCCTAATGTCACATACTTAAGTGGGAATGCTGCTTCCTTCTTAGGAGCTGACAATATAAAATGGAGATTCCTTTAATTCAATTCCTCCAATATTATGAGGCAGAGGGATGTATGACAAGGTTAGCTAGTTTGGGGTTTGTTTCTTAATTGGCAATTTAGTTCCATACCTTAAAATATTAAATTAATTTCTGATAGGAAGTATAAAGTTTGCAACAGTTTTGGTTTAGTTGTGCTTTATTCTAGACCAGCGATTCTCAACCTTTTTCATCAAATGGCATGCATAAACTAATTACTAAAATTCTGCGGCACACCAGAAAATATATCATATTTTTTGCCGACATGACCAAAATAATAGGTATAATTTTTATTCATTCATACCAGATGGCTATTGTATTGGCTGTTGTCATTTATTTATTTGATACTCTTAGGGAAAAGAAGTCAGTGCCCCTGACTAGATAGTCAGGTATTGCATGTTTTAAAAATTCTTGCACACACCAGTTGAAAATCATTGTTCTTGACTGATAAATTAGCTCAGGAATGTTAGCAAACTATTACTTTATACCTCAATGACTTCTCCCTAAATTAATTTACAATATAATATAAATGTGAAATAATAATGAAATGCAGCTGCAAACTCCACTATTAGAATAAGAACAGATAGTACTCACTGAGCACTTACCATACGTCAAGCACTATTCTAAGCAGTTTTCCTTTTTTTAACTAACTTAATTCTAACAGCCCTAAAATAGACAGAAACTATTATTCCCAATTCACAGATGAGGAAACAGAGCCAAGCTGAGAACAAGCAACTTACACAGGTAACTCAACTCATGAGTGGCACAGCTGGGATTCAAACTCAAGACACTCATTCAATCAGATGGCTTTTTCTTTTTGCCATGATTTTATGCAAACATCGATAATTTATCAAGACAAAATGACCTATAAGGACAGGATGATGATGAACAATTTCCTTTCAATTCTCTTACTCATCCGAGTCAGTAAGAACTGTTGTCCAGTTGCTGAGTTGACAGGGTACACTACTAAATAACTCCTAAATTAAAACAGAAATCATAGCCCTGGCTAGTGTTTCTCAGTGGTTAGAGCACTGGCCCATGGACTAAAGCAGTGGTTCTCAACCTTGGCTGCACATTAAAATCATCTGGGAATCTTTTTAAAATCCTGATTTCTAGGATGATTTCCAGAGGATGAGGCCCAGGAATCAGGATTTTAACAAGATTCCCAGGTGATTCTAATGTGCAGCCAAGGCTGAGAACCACTGCACTCAAGGGAACATACCTGGGCTGCAGGTTCAATCCCTGGATCAGGTCGGATGCGTGCGGGAGGCAATCAATCGATGTGCCTCTCTCACATCAATATTTTTCTTTTTCTCTCTCTCTTTCTGTCTCTCTCCCTCACTCCCTTCCACTCTCTCTAAAAATCAATGGGAAAAAAAATATTCTTGACTGAGGATTAACTAAAAAAGGGAGAGAAATCGCAATGGAAATGAGAAAACATTTAGTATCATAGGATACTGAACATTAGGAGTTACTCTCCCTTTACTTCAGACTTTTCCATAGACGTTTTTCTGGCACATTTTCCAATTGCTAATGAATAAAGAGGCAGTAAGTTACAAGTCCAGACTCTGAGGTCGGAGCACCTGGGCTGAAATCAGGCTCCACACTTTCCAGGTCTGTGCCTCAGTTTCCTCTTCAGAGTAAACCAACACCCACCAAGCAGGGAACTGTAAAGCTACTCTCACTGCCTCCGACCGGCAATTCCTGGTTGTAAAGTCATCCTTCTCACCCACTGGTGAGAGTTTCAGTCTCTGGAATTCAGAGTTTTGAGAGAAACCACTGAACTCTGGCTTCAAAGAATCCAAGTCAATAAATAGAAAGGTTATGTTCTTTTCCCATGCCCAGAACAAAGACCTTGATTAAGAGGGAAATTTAGAGCAATAAACACAATGAGAGAAATGAAAGGCCGCTCCTATTGTTTCTGTAGAGCTGACATCATTGCAGGAAGCAGACTGCCAAACGAGGGCCAAGTATCCCAGGAGTCGTGCCACTGTGGAACCACAGCAACCTGCACTTTGCGTCCCAGGGGGTGAACGGCCTTGCAGAAAACAGAGGGAAAGAATAGCAAATCTTCACTCTAGAGAGTGGAAATGGACCCTCCTCATTTCCCTTGCACTTCCCCCCATCCCAACTGGATCCTATCTGCCTAGAATTCCACAGTGCAGTCCTAGCCTCTGCTGAGAAAGATAATCAGCTTTCCTCTCCCCTGCTGACGAACTTGGCCACGACGGGACGCCGCCATCTCCTGTTATTGTAATTAGACACTGAACTAATAGATACTGAAACCACATACTTTGAAGTGTTTTGACTAAATCACACAACCTGAAGGCGCTCCTAAGGAAACAGACTTGGAATGCTTGTGTCCACCGCCTAGTCTTAAACCCCAAACCATCTGTTCCAAAGAGAGAGTCGGACGTGGGGGAAAGTGTTCTGTTGTTGTCACAATGCCCTATTCTCCCACCCACACTCCTAACTTAAGGGCAAGAACTTTCCTTTCTCCATGACAGTGGATATTCCACTGTATATATAACTTACAAAGTGATCCCCTGATAAGTCTAGTATGCATCTGTCTTCATACATAATCTATCTCTCTATATAAAGGCCTAAGCGACCGGCCCACCGGACATGCACTGACCACCAGGGGGCAGACGCTCAATGCAGGAGCGGAAACCACAGGCATGGAAACATGAAACAGACTGATGAATCTCAGTGGGAAGGGGAAGGGAGGAGGGTGGGAAGAAATTAAACAAAGGTCTTATAAACTTACCAGAGGCCTGGTGCACGGATTTGTGCACCAGTGGGGTCCCTAGGCCTGGCCTGTGGGAATAGGGCCAAAACTGGCAGTCTCTCATCCCCCAAGAGGTCCTGGATTGCGAGAGGGCACAGGCCAGGCTGAAAGACCCCACCGGTGCATGAATCCATGTACTGGGCCTCTAGTTATTACAATATTACTGACTATATTCCCTCTGCAGTAATTTACATTCCATGACCATTTGTAACTGCAATTTTGTACTTCTTAATCTCTTCACCCAGCCCCCCAAACCCATTCCCATGTGACAACCACCAGTTTGTTCTCTGTATCTATGAGTTCGTTTGATTATTTATTTTGGTTTTTAGATTCCACATATAAGTGAAATCACATGGTCTTAGTCTTTGCCTGACTTATTTCCCTTAGCATATTTCCCTCTAGGTCCATCTGTGTTGTTGCAAATGGTAAGAGTTCATTATTTTCTATGGCGGAGTAATATTCCATTGTATACATATACCACCACTTTTTTAAATCAAATTATCTACTGATAGACACTTAGGTTGTTTCCATACCTTGATTAATGCATATGAAATGTCCTTTTCTGTCTCTTGGTATAGCCTTAGTTTTAAAGTCTACTTTGTCTGAAATAAGTATTGCTACCTGCACTTTTGAGAAATTCATTTACATTTAAAGTAATTATGGATAGCTATGTAGGCATTGCCATTTAATTATTCACATTGTTGATCTTTGTTTCTGCTTCTTCTTCTTAAAGATGTCCTTTTAACATTTCTTGTAATACTAGCTTGGTGGTGATGAACTCCTCTAGCTTTTTCCTATTTGGGAAGGACAGGAACTTCTTAACACTAGGTTTATAAGGTGCCCTCAAGAGTGAACTCATCTGGTGTCATCTTCTTTATCTCATCCCTAGAACCAGGTACTTGAGAAATGAAAAGCAAAGTTCTTAGAAAAGCTATGCTTACACTTGAGGCTGGCAATAATCATGATAAAGACTCCTTAAAACCTCTCAAATCAAAGGAAAGAAAACCGAGGAATGGTGATTAGTTCCCACAAATCTTGGGAGGCGGGCAGGAGGCTGTTAGGCATAAGGTATTGCCCAGAAAGTGAACAGGATCTTTCCTAAGGGACAATCTTATAAAAGTGTCTTTTGGGAATGCTAGCATTTTATTTATTTATTTTTATTTAAATATATATTTTCTAATGATTTCAGAGTGGAAGGAAGAGAGATAGAGATAGAAACATCAATGATGAGAGAGAATCATTGATTGGCTGCCTCCTGCATGCCCCCTACTACGGGGGGAGGGGGGAGGATCGAGCTGTGCCCTTGGCCTGAATCGAACCTGGGACCCTTTAGTCCGCAGGCCGATGCTCTATCCACTGAGCCAAACCAGCTAGGGTGGGAATACTAGCATTTTAGATTCTCTTCCTTCCTAGGTCCCCAAACAAAGAATCAGAGGCATAGAAATGTTAAGAGGCTTGCATTATTGTCCATTGCACTATGTCTATTTCCAACCTGCCTGGCTGTGGGCAGATGGTTCTTTACACAGAAACCACCCAACATGACACAGGCACAGGGCACGTTCCAGCCCTGGCCTGTCACAGAAAACATCCTTGCCTCCTTCATGTCCACTTCGGATGTTTTAAGACTTCTTTATTTCACTGATTATATCTCTAACCTCTAAATTAAAAAGAAACTGGATTCATTACTGAGTATTTTGTGGAGAATACAATAACTCAACGTCTCCTTGCATTTCTTCAGGTGAAAACATTACAGTGCAGAACACTTTTACACACTTTTACTTGTATCCCTTTTACGTTTTATGAAATCTTCCAAACATTGCTCCTTTAGTTCTTGACATTTTCCTTATATGTAGATGGAACCTGAAAGTACTTTGTTTTCTTTCTTGTAAGTCAGGAGCTCAGCCAGATACAAGGGAAACAACACTCGTCTGGTAAGTGCCTCAGAGAAGCCAAGAGAAGCAGAATATAATGTATGTTATTGTACCCACCAAGTCTTTTTGTGTGTGTTTTTTAGGTTTTGTTTTCACACAGGAAGATTAATTTGACTTCTTTGGCTAAAAGATTTTCCTATGAATTGGAATAAGAGATGGCTTACAGCCGAACCGGTTTGGCTCAGTGGATAGAGCATCGGCCTGCGGACTCAGGGGTCCCGGGTTCGATTCCGGTCAAGGGCATGTGCCTTGGTTGCGGGCGCATCCCCAGTGGGGGGCGTGCAGGAGGCAGCTAATCGATGTTTCTCTCTCATCGATGTTTCTAACTCTCTATCCCTCTCCCTTCTTCTCTGTAAAAAATCAATAAAATATATTTTAAAAAAAAAAGAGATGGCTTACAGTTGCCTTAAAATCTTTACACCAATGAATCATTATCTGCAGTAAGAAAAAAATCATCTCATTGCTATCTAGTTACTTCTATGGCCCCTTAATATAAGAAATGTCATTGAATAGAAAGTACACATCTAGAGAGAATTCCTCTATCACGGATGTTCCTAACATATAAAAAACTCCTATGGTAATTCCTTTTTTTCAGTGTGAATGTAACGTTACTTTACAGAAAAGTTTATGTTTCCTTCAATAGCCTCTAAAAAGGTGGTATTATAGATGCAGAAACTCTGTGTAAATGTTTATTTTTACTTTACTAAGTTTATTGGGGATGTGGGGATCAAGAAAGCAGGGAGCAATGAATCACACGTGTAGAAGCAGCCCATGCATCTTCCTTTTGTATCCTTCATGCCTGTCAACCGTTTGCAAATGAGATAATGGCGCCGTTATTTATCCCTTGGTCCCATTTCCTACTTAGAGTATTTGCCCCCTTTTCAACCTTATTGTTCTGACGTCTCTGTGGTCGAGGGTATAGAGACTTCCCTTCCACTTCCCTCTCTTGTTGGAATTTTTTTGAATTTGCAACTCCTGAAATCTAAACCTCCCTCCTCTTGCTCCCGAGTTCCAGAACAGTATTTCTAACGTCTTACAAAATACTTCCAACCTAGAAAGTTAGAATATTCCAAACTCAAGTCTCTGCCCACCCCTCACCTTTAAACCTGTACCTGCTCCAGGGTCCACACTCAAGGATCAACATCCAGTGGCTGGAACCTGGCATCTCCAGCTCTCCCCTGCCCGTGCAGTAGGTCATCAGGTCGCCTCAACGGTCTCTCTCACATCATCTCTTCTGAGCTTTCCCTTGCTCTGATCACTGGCTTTGTCCAAGCTGCCATCATTTCTCAGCCAGATTTCTGTTTGAGGCAGACTTTTAGGTGTCCCAGCCTGTAGCTGCTCTCCTAACCTTCCTCAGCGAGCTTCCCACCACCATCACTGTCTTGGCCATTAGGCTCTTGTCTAAAGTCATTTGGTTAAAACTCCAGCTTATTGGGGCATTAAATGGCTCTTGTATGTGAAACCTGCTTGCTGTTTCTGCGTCATCACGCTCCAAGCGCCTACCCACGCACCAGCACACTAGACCTGACTTAGGCTTCCATCCCTTTTCAACTCTTCGTCTTTCTCCTAAAACTCACTCCTCTGTAGTCCTGCTGCTATTGCCTCTTTCTGCCTCCTCTGCTCAGCTGTAGGAACTGTACCGAGTTCATTGCCTATCCCCAGGCCTAGCGTGCAGACTCAGCGCTCAATACACGTTTGTTGAATGAAGAAATAGATTCAGCCCTGGCCGGTATGCAAAGTGGTTAGAGCTTTGGTCTTCATACTCAAGGGTCATGGGTTCGCTCCCCACCCCCTGGACGGGTGTCTGTGCGGGAGGCAACCAGTGATGTGTCTCTCACATAGATGTTTATCTCTCTCTCCTCCTTCCCTTCCTTCCACTTTCTCTGGAAAACAATGGGGAAGGGGGATATATCCTCAGGTGAGGATTAACAAACAACAAACAAAGAGGAGATGATTCATGGGGGAGGGGGAGGGGTAGACCCACATTACTTGTCTCCTATGGATGTTTTCTTGCTCAGGGCCCTATGTCATTACCCTTTCCTAAGCATGGCCATATCCCAGTTAAGGGATGTCCTTAGATGAGAAAAATCACTGGCCTCATTAAGCAGTGTACCCAGTGTCCTCTGCTAATAAATTGTTCATTCAGAGTGGAAGCCAAAGTCCTGATAACGGGCAGTTCAGGTCCTGCCAGGGCGCCTCACTCCACTCTCATGACCTTTCTGACAACTCTCTCTGCTCCAGCCACATGAGGCTCTTGCTGGTGCTTTAAAACGCCAGGCCGTTCCTCTCTCAGGTCTTTGCAATGATCTGGAACACAACTGACAGTCTCCTCGGGCCCCTCTGTTTCCTAACTCTGAGCTGAAGTAATACTATCAAAATAAACCAGTACTCTTACTCCCTAAACGTAAATGCCACGAGACACTATTTCTCAGTCTACGAAGAGAATCCTAGATCCTTTGCAATCCTGTAGAAATTTCTATACAAAAATTCTATACAAGATTGTCAAAATAAGTAGTCACATTTGGGTCATCCACTCCATGTCTCTCCTCCGCAGCACGACAGGACCTGCTGATGGACACAGTGCCAATCGTTCCCTATCTTTTCCTGAGTTTTCTTCTGACTTTTCGGAGGATGTCTGCTTTCCCCTCCCGAAACTGAAGGGAGGAGAAATGCTCTGTGATTTGTTGGCAGGGCTGCCCTGTGGGATGCAAGGGCTCTGGGCCAAGTGAAACAAATGTTAATTTGTAATAGAGTTGGGCACAGGCTCCAGCTGGACAACTCCAAGAGACAGGAGAGGAAGAAAGGGGGATAATCATAGCAGGGCTGCGAGTCAATGGCAACAGTTATTTCTACCCCTTGTGAGCAGCTGCCGAACCAGCTCCTTCACAAAAGCCTTTTAGTGGCTACCTTAAATCCATCAAATGTTCTACACACTAATTCTTGCAATAAAATCTACGTATGATTTGGGTATTTTATTTACTTTAAAGGTTAAAAACCTACACACCACTTCTTCATACAGATGTTGCCTTCAGCTCTGACTGGTAGCCTGAGCAGAGACCCCCGCCCACTCCACTACCCCTGGGGACTGCTTTTCTCCTGTCCATGACAGACTGCACTCAGCTGGAACCAGACTGTGTGTGTTCCCCTCCTGGAGGCCTGCCGGCAGAGCGGGGTCTTACCGCGTTCTCCTTCAGCTGCAGCCCCTCCCCATTGGGAAGGGAGGACCGTCTCTTGGTGGAGTTCCTGTTGGGGGTGGAGGCAATGGTCCCCGCTTTCTTCTTCACGGTGAGTACCTCGCAGCTGGCCTGGTCTTCGTTGTGCGTGCTCTTCCCGGCATTGATAACCCTGAGAAGAAGCCAGAAGAGCTGGTCAGACAGAGTGATTGTGGGAAAAGCTGAGAGCTTTGTCTCCAGAGTCAGCCAGGGTGTCTCCACACCTGGCCCAAAACTAACACCCCACTTAATGCAAAGGACCTTTGTAAACTGAATAAATTGATTTTTAAAAAACAAATTACAGTCTGGCCGGTGTGGCTCAGTGGTTGAGCGTCGACCTATGAACCAGGAGGTTACAGTTCGATTCCAGTTAGGGCAATCCCCAGTGTGGGGAGTACAGGAGGCAGCTGATCAATGTTTCCTCTCATCATTGATATTTCTCTCTCTCCCTCTCCCTTCCTCTCTGAAATCAATAAAAATATATATTCAAAAAAATAAAACAAAAATAAAAACGGATTCTATTAGCACACATGAACACATTAACCAAAGCACTGTCCTGAGCTCAGCTCATGTAGGTGTCTGATAGGTGTGATCAACCCCACTGATCCATTAGAGTCAAAGCAGACCAGATAATCACTCTTTGGGCAAACACAAGGAAGACAGATCTGGGAAGATGGCTCAGGGAATTCTGTTGCATTTCTCCAAGTGATAAAAAACACCACCACCATCAATCTTATCAAAGACCAAGGCAGTAATTGACAGCATGTTGTAAAATCCAGGGAAACAGAGAACCACAGTTCACTATCGCCCTCCCCACATCCCCTCTACACACAGAGAAGTGAGTGGATCAAAGGTTTACATATATATATATATATATATATATATATATATGATTGATTTTTTACAGAGAGGAAGGGAGAAGGATAGAGAGTTAGAAACATTGATGAGAGAGAAACATTGATCAGCTGCCTCCCGCACACCCCCTACTGGGGATGTGCCCTCAACCAAGGTACATGCCCTTGACCGGAATTGAACCTGGGACCCTTCAGTCCACAGGCCGATGCTCTATCCTCTGAGCCAAACTGGTCAGGGCAAAGGTTTACCCTTTTTAAGTTATCGTTAGCCCTTCACCTTTCCTCCTGGAGAATCCTCATCACTGTGCATCATCACGCCAGGCTTCAGGACGCTGATGTGTACACGTGGCCACATCATGATATCATGGCTTCTTGACACTCTTTGGCCTAATTACTAAATGTGTTAAGCATAGGAATGCTTCCCAAAAGCATGCTGCATTACCCATCTCCCTTCTGTATCAGTGACTGCAGACGGAGCACTTGCGTTTCAGTGCCATTTTCTTATTGAGTAATTAAGCAGCTGCTACACTGGATTTCCCGGAAGAGCTCTCCTGGATGTGCCAGTGGCTGCTTTCTTTCCGAAACGTCAACAGTGTCACAGTCAGTGACGGTGAGGGTGGAGGATACAGAACTCAGTGGCAAGGAAAGAAAAGATGCTCTTTTTGAAGGGAAGAGCAATGGAAATCCCCTCTTAAGGGTGGTGTGTACACTGCTCTATTAATCTGGCGTACCCCTTCCTACCAACTACAAGACAACTGTTTTCAAACAACTTTTTTTCTTTTAAATTCTGCAATAATTATAGATGCAGAGAAAATTGCAAAAACAGTACTACATAGATGTACCCTCCACCCAACTTCCTCCAGTGGTAACATTTTACATGACTACAGTACAATATCAAAACAAGCAACTGACTCACACAAAACTGTCAACCAGACTGCAGATCTCATCCAAATTTCACCACATTTTATACAAAATGGTCTTGAGTTTTGAAAACTGTATACATCTCCATAAGCCAACACACACACACACCACAACCAACTGGGGAATGGAGAGCAAACTGAGATGTGAGTGCCACAAGATCTAAGGGAGCAGGGTTCAAGCACTCTTCTGCCGAACCCTGGGGTTCTATGGAGGTGTCTTATACATGTTAACATTTACTTTAAATTTCTTTTTTTTAACCCTAACCAGTTTGGCTCAGTGATAGAGCATCGGCCTGCGGCCTCAAGGGTCCCAGGTTCTATTCCTACTGGGATGGTTGCAGGCACATACCCAGTAGGGAGTGTGCAGGAGGCAGCTGATCGATGTTTCCCTCTCATTGATGTTTCTAACTCTCTATCCCTCTCCCTTCCTCTCTGCAAAAAATCAATAAAATATATTTTTTAAAAATTACTTTTTTTACATGCATAAGCATTTGGGGAAAAAGGCAATAATTCAAAAGTTCATTCCCATCTGTTACATGTGAACAGATAGGTATATGCCGGTTTATATATTGTTGGCAGCCTGGGCATAATCTATCTTTCTTCTTTCATTGACCAGTATCACTTGACTGAAAGGAGAACTGTTTTGCAATTATAGTCTCCCCTCCTCCCCAATATTCATGAATTTTGCGACCTTGGATTCAACCAACCCTGGATTGAAAACAGTATTTTCAATACATGGTTGGGAATCTGTGGATGCGCAGGGTCAACTGTGTGCCTTGTTCTTCCCCGTTCTGTCTGAGAAGGGACTGGAGCACCCACAGATTTTGTATCTGCTGGGGTCCTGGAACCAATCCCCCCTCCCCAAATACTGAGGAACAACTGTACCTACCTATATGTTCCAGGGAAATGACCATATCAGTCATCTATTATCTCCCCTACTTCAAATGTCTATATTCACCAAACTGCTTCATCATTCTTATCAGGTTTACTATAAATTTCAAATAAAAAACAAAGGCCTACTTTTACTCATTTTACATTTTCATGTAATATTTTTAAAAAGTAGATTATTGCTTATAGAGTTTGAAGACCTTTGTCCAGGGGGCGTGTGTAAGAAGTGGGGATCCTTGCCCGTCTCTGTGAGTCAGCTCTGCCTCTGGTGCCGTGCCGAGATCCTCTTGAGGATGAAAGGTTGGGGGAGGAGAGTCCAAGGTCAAGTTTCTAGCCCACCTTCACTGTCTCTAAGGAGGGGGCATTTGCATATGGTTGAAGAATAAAATGTGGTTCTCGAAGACACGGTGAAGCTACCTGCATGCTGACTATTACTATTACCACACTCAGTACCTGAGCCAAACAACTCAGCCCAGGCCCAGAGCCAGGAAGTGGGAGCAGGGTTCAGAACGAGCCCGACCTTGACCCCCAGCCCAAGCTCTTCCTGTGACACGTGGAACTCACATCCGCTGGGTCAGCCAAGCTGGACATGTGGGGAGGCACAGGGTCAGCAGCCAGGCAGGCTGAGGCCCAGCCCTGCGAGAAAGGGGATTTTCTCCCCGCTTCTCTGGCCATTGGAGGAGTCCGAGACAGGGCCCAGAGGAAGGAAGAAGGATGGGTAGTCAGATCTGCTCATCTCTACAGCAGCCCAGGCCTCATCCAGGGGTTTGCAGCTGGAGCTCATAAGAGAACATGCATTCGACTGGAGTTTCCTTTATGTCCATCCTTAGAGAACAAAATCAGGAAGGAGGAGGTTTAAAAATACCACCTGCCACTTCCCAGTCACTGGTGGTGTGAATCCACGCAACATGTGCAGTGGGCTGTTTACTGGATGGGGACGTCATACCTCATGGCCTCCCACGTGAATGCCTTCCCTAAGGACAGCTGAAGTGGAGGTGTGGCTGGGAAAACCAGTTCAAAACAACGGTCCCCTCATACTGTCCTCTGTACAAGAAACTCACTGCTATTTCTGGAACTTGGCATCACCCTGACCACTGGCCCCTAAACTTATGCGGTAGTCAGGTCTTTTTTTCCCCCCCAATAAAAAAAGCATCACTGATCTCCAATAGCTACGTGCCAGGCTGACTCATCGGCCACTGCTGTTTTCCAACAGCCAACAAAGCTACTATAATTACACAAATCACGAAGCACTGTCCCTGAAAGTGCTTATCTCCTGTTTCTTGGCGGATATTAAACTCCAAAGTTGACTGAACCTCAGCAAGAGACCCTAGAAACTTTATTTTATGCACGAGAAGCCCGGGGCCCTGAAAGGGGGAGACTTGTGCATGGTCACACAGCTGAATACAGCACAGCTGTGAGCACACGTAAGCGCTCCCAGCGCTTTCTGCTGCAGCTCTCAGCGGCATTATTTTCCAATTGTGTGTCTATTCTTATGAGCCCTGGTTCAGAGGGCCGTATTGCAATGAATGACTCATCAAAGCCGGGGAAACTAGGAAAGAACAGTCACGGGTGGCCTTACTTGGCCATTTCATGTTGAATACTGTGAATGACACTAATGAAATATCACAAAGTCAGAAATGGCAACCAGGTGGGAAGGGAGCCGCTCCAACCCTGAAGAATAATCAGGTCTAACCTGATTATTCTTCAGATGATAAGGTCATATTAAGTGAAAGCCACTGCCTTTTTAAAAAATACAACTCTTGGTCTGGCTGCTGTGGCTCAATAGTTGAGCATCGATCTATGAACCAGGAGGTCACCGTCTGATTCCTGGTCAGGGCACATGCCCAGGTTGGGGGCCTGATCCCCAGTTCCCCAGTGTGGGGCATGCAGGAGGCAGCTGATCTCTGCTCTGCCATCATTGATGTGTCTCTCTGTCATCATTGATGTTTCTCTCTCTTCTCTCTCTCTCTCTCTCTCTCTCTCTCTCTCTCTCTCTCCCTGCCTCTCTAAAATCAATAAAAATATATTTAAATAAATAAAAAATACAACTCTTATCCCATATTTTATATTATTTCAAATTCCTTACTCCATACAGACTTAGGAGAAAGTCCTGATTCTTCTCAATTTACTTTGCTTTAAAGAGCTTGACCTCTATCAACTTAACTATTTGATTTTGTTCAAAGGCAAATGCTTTATTTACTAAATGTAAATGAAACCTTTAGTTAAGTATAAATTGAGAAAAACTTTGCTTTAAGCTAAGGAGTATCATGCTGTTAATAGCGTTGTCTTTAAATGGAAGCAGCTGTATCAGTAGCTAGCTCCCTTCTTGTCCTGTGCTCCAGCGTGAAGTCAGCACTGTCTTGTGTCTTGAGATAAACTGGAATGACTATTAAATGTGCATTATTTTTTTACAAAGAGACTTTTTATTGATTTTTAGAGAGAGAGAGAGAGGAATGGAGAGAGAAAAGTAGGAAGGGAGGGAGGGGGAGGAGAGAGAGAGAGAGAGAAAGAAACATCCATGAGAGAGCAAAATACCCAAAATACCGATAGGCTGCCTCATGCATGCCCCCCACCAGGGTACCAAGCCTGCAACCCGGGCATGTGCCCTGACTGGGAATCAAACTTGCAACTTTTCAGTGCATGGGACAATGTCTAACCAACTGAGCCACACTGGCCAGGGCTAGATATGCATGATTTATCTGAACAATACCTACCCAAGATGCTTAATTTTAAGACATTAAAACAAAATGCTGGTAGACCACAAATCATGCCTGTGTTCTCAACTACTATGCTTTGTTATTTTCAGTTTAATGCAGTGGTTCTCAACCTTCCTAATGCAGCGACCCTTTAGTACAGTTCCTCATGTTGTGGTGACCCCCAATTTCATTGTTACAAATTGAACATAATTAAAGCATAGTGATTAATCACAAAAACAATATGTAATTATATATGTGTTTTCCGATGGTCTTAGGCGACCCCTGTGAAAGGGTTGTTTGACCCCAAAAGGGGTCGCGACCCACAGGTTGAGAACCACTGGTTTAATGTCAAGGAAGCCATTTTCCTGTTGTGTAGGGAATTGGAAAATGAGGTCATCAAAGATAGATATGGAGTCATGGTAGTGTCTTACATTTGTTGAAAAATAACTATGTACCAGGTACTGCTGTTAGCGCTTTACATTTAGAAATCAACTCATTTCATTCTCTTGTCAACTCTGTGAGTTAGCCACCACCATTCTTCCCTTTTTAATGGTAAGTTGCAGCTAGTGGAAGGCAGAGTGTTTGGTCAAATAACTTCAGGAAACCTCAGTTCCTTAGCAGTACTTCATGGATTACATTCTGGGAGTTGCTCAAGTAGGTGTATGCGTGAGTGTACATGTGTGCTCACATGTATGTGTGAGTGTGTGTGTGTGTGTGTTGAGGGGGGGGATTTTAGTCATCTAAAATTAAGAGTAGGGTAATTTTGTATTTAGGATTAAAATTCAGGTGGGAGAAATATTAGAGGGTGAAGAGGATGAATACAGAAAGTTAACATCCAGTCAGGTCTTTCAACCCTTACAGTGGTTCCCAGCCTTGGCTGCACATTAGAATCACCTGGGAATCTTTTCAAAATCCTGATTTCTGGGCCTCATCCTCCAGAAATTCTGTTTCTTTGTTACTAATGTTGTGGCCTCACCCCATAACAAAGAAACAGAATTTCCGGAGGGTGAGGCCCAGAAATCAGGATTTTAAAAAGATTCCCAGGTGATTCTAATGTGCAGCCAAGGCTGAGAACCACTGGCTTAGAAGATCATGAAACATTTGCCCTGGAAGAGACACAAGTTAAACTCATTTACGGACTGCGTTAACCTTCCAACCTATATTCAATTGAACCAAAGCACCTAGATTTTTTCCTCTTGTAAAACCAGGTAAACACAGAATTTTAAGTACCTGGAAGTCAAAAAAATGCTCCGTATATCAGATATAGCTTGCAGCTCTGACCTGGATGCCAGGAAAGAATGTGACCATGACCTTTGGATCAAAGCAATAGCAGAACCTATTTAGAAAGAGCAAGCGATTCATTCTATGCTACTGGCCTACATTTGGGAAACCTGTTTCCTCCTTTCTACTTGTGAAATACTCTAGCCGCAAATTTTTAAAATATCAACTCCACCTGAATTTTAGCAGAAAAATCCTGCTTTAATTTTTATTTATTTATTTTTTTGTTAATCCCCACCAGAAGATATTTTTTCCTTTGATTTTTTTTTAAAACAGGCTCTACCTTAAAAAAAAATATTTTATTGATTTCAAAGAGGAAGGGAGATGGAGAAAGACAGAAACATCAATGATGAGAACCACTGACTGGCTGCCTCCTGCACGCCCCCACCCCTACCCCTGGGATCAAGCCTACAACCTGGGCATGTGCCCTGATAGGGGAATCAAACCGTGACCTTCTGGTTCATAGGTCGATGCTCAATCACTGAGCTACACCCACTGGGTTCCTTTGATTTTTTTAGAGAGAGTTGAAGGGAGGAAAGGAGACAGAGAAACATCAATGTGAGAGAGACACATCAATTGGTTGTCTCCTGAATGTGCCCTGAGTGGCACCAGAGATGGAACCTGCAACCCAGGTACGTGTCCTTGACTGAGAATGGAACCAGCAACCCTTTGGTGAGAAGGCCAACACTCTAACCACTGAGCACACCAGCCAGGGCAGAAAGTCCTGCCTTTAATTGCAATTATTAAGGTATTAAGTTATTTGCCTTTTCATCTGCTCAAAACATCGACTGCAAGGACACTCGTCTGACAATGACACAGAGAACAGGGCCCTATTACTAAATAGAGACAAGTGAACACTCTCAAGTATTATCAGTAGTGACCCCGGTCACAAAGGCCACTGGTCCAGAGAACTTTTGAAAGTGGAACATCTTTCAAAAGAATTTACAAAAGACAGTCCATCGACAAAGGCCAGTCACATCTGACATTTTCCCAAGGATTTCCATGATTCATGTACTGTGCTAAACATCTGATGGGTGTCAAGTCCTTCATCACCAACACCCTCTCCTCCCCACCATGAGGTACGTACATGGCAGAGTGCAGAAGGCACAAACAAGGACAACAGTCATCCAGACCTAGTCCAAACGTGGTTTCCGCAAATTATTAGCTCTAGCTGTGTCACTGCCGCATTACTCTCTCCCTCCAAAACGGAGATGGTAAGTCACTTCTATTCATAGGAGTTGTAAGAAGTAACTGCTCTGGCATAAGAAGTATTTAACAGTGCCTGGCACATAGTAACTACTCGATAAAATTTATTAAATAATAATAAACCAAATACAAAGCTATCCACCTGTTCTGTTGGGCCCAGGGGACTTTACCCAAGAATGCTAGTTTAAAGAGAATCTCCCCCTCCCCTTTCCATCAGCAGCCCTCTGCCTGCCTCTGGCTGCCTCAGCCCACAGAGCCTTCTTGTGGCTTGGCATGACACTTCCCAGAACAGGGACCCTCAGCAGGCCATCCGCTCCTGAGTCCTCTTCTCAATGTTATTGCAACACTCAAGCCACACGTGTGACGGTGATGTGCACCCAGGAGAGCACTCACACAGTTATGAACACGCCGCTGTTAGAGTCCCACCCGGGCCTGCCCGCAGATGCGTCTCTGACCCCAGGGCTCCTGGGTTCCAGAGCTCTGGTCCCAGATCCACAGAAAAAGACCAAGCTTGGTTTAATTTGGGTTGTGTTGTTGTTGTTAAATTGTTTTGTTTTTTAAAGAGAATAAAAACCTGAACAGTTTAGGCTAAAAAGTTTACACAGTTAATACTTCTAAGCAGGCAGCGACTGCACTAGGTAAGAAAGAGGAAGTGTTTTATAAAGGCCATCGCCTGAGATAAGATAATGCTGATTCAGGAACAACTGAGAAGCAGACAGCAAAAGGCTGTAGGGAGAGGGGCGGTAAATGAATCATTTATGGAAGACCAAATACAGCTATCAATTATTAAAACCCTCTTCTAGGTAACCTCTTAGGCAATGCTTCCTGTGATTCTCTGAGGTGGTTACTGACCCCCCAGATGAGCTGGAACATAAGGACAAAGAATTCCTAGCTCCAATGGAGCAAGTAACCACTGGAAAACCAAGGCTCTGACTAGGAAACTCAGCCTCAGAAAAAGTAGCCAGACTTCCATCAAGAATAACGGCTTCTCCCAGACCGCCTCAGCCACCCCTGGGTAGGAGGGGAAACAGAGGCCCTCCCAGCCCCTTCAGTTAACAGTCACTTGGGTGTGACCAGGGAGGAGAAAGGACAGTATGGAATGGAATTTCCTAGTGTTTGGCTTTCACATTTTGGAAGGTGACTAAGTGCCAACACATGGAGGAGAGAGCATGGTTGAGAAGGCAAGATAAACATAGGCCAGGAAAAGACCACATACCTGCAGACCATCATGCACCCTCTGCTTCCCAGCCCCATTTATGGCGGGATGTGACCAATCAGGGAGTTACAAACTGGGGTCTTGGGATTTACATTCAGGCTGCTATTTTTACATTTTTGCCCACAAAGTGTTTTTGTTCTTGTTGTTTTAATATGTTTTATTGATTTCAGAGAGAGGACGGGAGAGGGAGAGAAAGATAGAAACATCAACGATGAGAGAGAATCATAGATTAGCTGCCTCCTGCAAGCCTCCTACTGGGGATCGAACCCCGAGCCTGGACATGTGCCCTGACCTGGAATTGAACCGTGACTTCCTGGTTCATGGGTCGATGCTCAATCACTGAGCCACACTAGCCATTTTTTTTTAAAAGGTGCATTAGTTGTCAACATTTTAAAATATTTAAAAATTGAGATATTTACATTATAAAAATCTTAAAATTTCCCATTTATCTTGAAAACTAATGCATCAGGCTAAACACCTGTCAAGCTCTTGTGTGACAACATTCAGTTGGATGTGAGGGGAGGCAGTCCCAAGAGATAGGACATGTCTTCACTAGCTCAACCCAGACCTCACTCTGTCCACCTCTACACCAACCTGGTCCCAAAAGCATTTGACTCTGCAACCATGAAATCAGATCTCTGTGACTTCATAAATAAACCAAGACAACAATTAGATGGATAGTATATATTCGCCATATTGATTGAACTAATTACTTTAAATATTTATTGTGTAACCAAATAGGGATAAACCAAGACTAGGACATGCTTTCTGCTTTCAAGGAGCCCACAGTCATCGGTAATAGGGAGACCTTCTTACAAATACCCACAATTTGCTCAGGTTGATGCCATTCTCGAGGTTCGTGTGACAGGGGATCTGAGAAAGTAGAGCGGGAGACAACTCTGCAAAGGTAGAGTCCGGGAAAGTGTCCCAGATGAGGTGGCATGGGGCTCAGCCGCATGGAATGAGGGAAGAAACTGATGGTCCGAGAAAAGACAAGGAAAGGCACTCCAAGCAGAGGAGCAGCCGGTGAAAATAGGGCGACGTGGACTGTACAAAGAGGGGCTGGATGTGGCCTAAGTGTAGGCTTGGTCAGGGACCTACCTCAGAACCAGATCAGAAAATCCTGTGGGAACTTTATCCTGTTGAGCTCATGACCAGCAGGAAGAGTCTAAGAATGCTTAAACACAGGACTGGTAGGATCAACATTACTTAGGAAAATAAGAGCAGTGGCCTAACGGAGGATGGAGTGTAGAGGATAAATGACAAACGCAAAGAGATCAGTTAGGGTCTCTAATAATAGTTCTGGTGACCAAGCGGCTGTAGACCAGCGGTTCTCAACCTGTGGGTCGCGACCCTTTGGAGGTCGAATGACCCTTTCACAGGGGTTGCCTAAGACCATCGGAAAACACATATGTAATAACATGTTGTTTTTGTGATTAATCACTATGCTTTAATTATGTTCAATTTGTAACAATGAAATTGGGGGTCACCACAACATGAGGAGCTGTATTAAAGGGTCGCGGCATTAGGAAGGCTGAGAACCACTGCTGTAGACCAATCAATGGCTGTGGGGGGGGGCAGAGGGGGTTGGAGAGGAGGTGAATTAATGGAGAAGCCCCGGCAGAGCCTACTGGATGTGGATGGTGGAGGAGAGAGGAGCAAAGAGGATGACTCTCAGGTTTCTACCGGCAGAAGGAGCCAAAGAGGAACACTGGTTATAAAGAGAGATGAGAAAACGAAACAAGTCTTGAAGGTGGTGAAGAGTTCTGTTGGATAAGGCAAAAGCAGCGGCAGGCAACTTCAACTTAGCCAGGTGGGCAAACTATGGCTTGTGGACCAAATCCAAGCCACTGCTGGTTTTGTATGGCCCCCAAGCTAAGAATGGTTCTTTCGTTTTTGAGTTGTTGGGGGAGGAGAGGAATCAGAAGAACATTTTATGACATGTAAAAAGTGTATGAAATTCACATTTCAGTGTCCATAAAGTTTTATTGGGACACAACCACATCCATTCATTCACATATGGTCTATGGTGGCTTTCCAGCTACAATGGCAGAGTTAGAAGTTTTGAGAGGTTGTCTTGCGCCCCCAAAGCGTGCACTACGTACTATCTGTACCTTTACAGGAAATGTGTGCTGACCCCTCAACTTAACTATTAGTCTGCACTCTCTGAAACTGTCTTTTTAAGTCAAAGGCTGAAAATTTCATATGATTATACATAATGTGTAAGTGAAGCAAAGGAGGGAGATGTAGGCTTGGATTGAATTTAATGTGCATCTTGGTGTTATTAGTACATCAGCTTTGGATACACTTTGCTGCTAGCATTTGATGGCCATCGTCAGCATCTATCCACCTCACGAATATAATTAAATAACTGAAGATTAAAATGATCAAAAGAAGATATGGTGTTGCCCCACAGATCTCTCCACACAGATATCTTCCTACTGGCTGCTTAGAAATGAACTTTTAACACAGTAAAGATAAAAATGAAAAAGCTGCCTTCGGGCGTTTCCTTTCAGTTATTATATGGGTCCTCTTGTAAAAACCATTAATATCATCAAAGTCCAACTTCCGTATTTAAATAAGGAAGTCTGTGCTTGGCCAGAGGCTGGAGAAAATTCCCACATGAGACCACAGGGCTACTCTGTTGGGGCCAAGTGAGATCAAAGTAAAGGCCTTCCCCCAAAAGATTTTAAGTTTGGTAGTTTTACCTTAAATAAAACACAAAAATAACTTTTGCAGATTTAGAATAATATTACTTGCATATATATATATATATGTATATATATATATATGGGACACCCCAATTGTTAACTTCTGTTGGCAATTAAGGGCAGGGGAGGGGGAGCAATGTGCTTGAAGCTAGTACATGTCTAAAGATAAGGTTTCCTTTCTTTATTCACCAGATGTATCCATACCATTCGAAATGTGAGAGAAATGATTTTTTTTTACAACAAAGTGAAAGCCAATTTCAAGAGTGTAATTTAAAAGTGTGAACTTTAAAATGCCTAGAACTAATAAAATAAAACCAAAAGATAAAAGTGCTCTAATCTCAAAAGATATAAAATAAACTCATTTTTAATTAGCAGATTCTTCAAAAACCCCATTTAATCAGAGCCTTTCCCTTGTGCTTGTAATTAGTTGCACAACAGCCCATAAATAGAACATAGGTATTGCAAGAAGGACTTGTGACATGTCACATGGTTTCAGCACTCCAACATGCTTTTTCTGAGGCAAACATGGCATTACTGCAAGGGTATGCTAAGAGCAAAAATTAATTTCCCCCTCATTACTTCAGTCTTTTTTTTTGTTTTTAAACACAGACTTTGACTGAAAACAGTCTGCTTTGGAAAATCTTCACCCCCCTGAGCACTAACTTGTAGAGAAAGTCTGTTTATTTCCAGATGAAAGCCTGAACAATATAAACAGCAGCCCTTTGAAAAGCTGGTTGCTATTTGATCTAACATTATTTTACTTTTGTGCCCGACCCAGGTCAAATCTCAGTGAACACTTCAAGCCTCCCCAATGTACAAGGGAAAGAACATGCTAGTTTAAACTGAGGCCCCAGAAAGGCCAATCTGGGTTCCATTTTAGGCAAATTGGTGTCTCCACCCTCAAAAAGCTAGAAAGTACAATGAGACAAATGCTTGACAAGAATGTAAACTATTTCTAACTGGATTCCCAATATTATCCTAAAAGAAAAGGACAAAGGGGGCTCCCAATATATCTCAATTAGTTAAAGATGGATATGCTCCATGATGCTACCTGCTGATTTTGGTTATGCTTTATGCACTCTCAAGTCACACAGCAGGGAGTGGGCACTCAATAAATGCTAGCTGAATGAATGAACAAATGAACTCATGCCCTCCATCATGTCCCACAGGGGGCACGAGGATACTGACTGAGTTCTAAGCCTGCCTATTTGTTTTTAAAACATAAAATATTTTTATTGGGATGTCCCATCCATTGGCTCCAAGGAAAGTAAGTCAGTGTTCCAAAGAAAGAAGTATATTTAATAGTAAGCACTAATGAACGTGGGAGCAGGACATGCAAAGTGAGCCTCAAACACAGGCAGCAGAGCAGCGGCTGCTGAAGTCAAGAGACTAGCGCATCTCTAGGTGAATCTTCACCTGAGCACCACCTTCCGCCTTCTGATAAGCTCACGCAACAGCGCTCTGCTAACACTGACAACCCAGCAAAATGGGCGTGACGGGCCAGGGTGATGCGCTCTCAACCCGGAAACACTGCTGTGCACCAGGGCAATTCCGAGGCCACAGGGGGATCCAGAGGTAGCAGACAGACGATTCTGACACCATCGGGTTAAGCTGCACAGCAAAGCAATGACTTACTTCAGAAAGTGGGAATTCTCTTTACTGGAAATGTCCAAAAGCGGCGTTGTCACCTTCACGAGTACTCAGAGGCTCTCTGCATTGAACGAGAAGTTCCTAAGGCTTCTTTTCCAGCTGCTGAGTCTATAACTGTCCCCACCCCCACCTCCAGTTAATGCAATAAACTCAACTTCTTTCAGAGCTAAGATTAATTTACATGGAACGTGGCTTTAGAGTGGCACTTGTCTTGCTAAGATAATTCTCTGACACCTGGTAAATCATATTTGACATACAGCAAATTGAAATGGAAATATGATTAACTGAAACTCCCTGTCCCAACCAGCCCTTCATGTGGGGGCTGCAACTGAGCCTCAAACGCTGCTGTTCCCTGGGGCTCCCCATCTGGCTTGTTTTCTTCCTACCCCACTCGCCCTGGGAGCTCTGTATTCCCAAGGCTGCGTTTAAGACCTCAGCACTAAGCCCTTCCTCAGTCAGATCTCTAGCACAGGTCTCTGGGGTGTCTGGCCCACCTTTCTGATTGCCTTCAGAATGTCTGCGTTTGCGTATTGCACAAATTCAAGCCGCCCAAACACGTACTCTTGCTCCCTGCCTCCTGCTCACTACCTCTGTCTCAAACACGGTCCTCCTTCCGGTGTTCCTGCCTTAGTGGACCAAGCATTCCAAGGAACATCCCTGTCCTCCTAGCAGCCTCTTACTCTCACCCACATCCAGTCTCCCAGGCAGCAGGTTCCACTTCACAACTATGACTAAAACCCCCCATTTCCTGAGCCTTATTCAGGCCTTCATCACCTCCTCCAAGCACCATTGCATAAACCTCCTACCTAGCTGCCCACCCTGCAGAAAGCCTGTACAGTGTGGCCAGACTGACCTTTCCCAACCACGGATACGGCCATGTCTCTCCCACACTCAAATTCCTTCCAACAGACTCCTGTGGTTTCAGAATAAAATGAAAACTCCTTAGCTTGCCACACAAGGGTGTTCGTGATCTGGCCCCTCTCCACATCCTCAGCCTCCCCATCCACTCTCCTCACACCCTCTATTCTCAGCATAAAACACAGCCTGTGGTGTATGGAAAGCAGTGTCTCTACCCACCACAGCTCTCGCACACAGGCCTTTCCCTCTACCGGGAACAACCTAACTTCCTCTTGCCTGACAAGTGCCCCCGGTCCTTGAATGTGAATGCTCAGTGTAAGCACCACATTGTCTTCAGATGGCTCCGGTGTGGTTTTTAAACATTGGGAGTTTTAAACCTTAGGTAGTTAATGGTTACACCGAGGAAGACAACCCGAGACATGGACTGGTTCCCTAGCTCTACCACTTACTAGTTATATGACTTGGATACGTTAATTTCTAAAACCCAGCTCCTTTAGCTATAAAATTGGACGACTATGTAGATTAAGAGAACAAGTGAATGTGAACTGTTTAGCAAAGACCTTGCAGAGACATACATGTTTTGTCTGTTCAGGCTTTCTTGTAGGCAATGTCTGTCCCTCCATCCCTGTTAGTAGCTGATTGGGCTAGACATGGCCACCTGACTCTAGCTGAGCCAATTAGGGCTGTTCTACGGAAAATGAAAGAAAGAAAGGAAAAGGTAGGGGGAGAGACGGAGACAAAACAGAAATGAAGCAGATTATGTAAGAAAAGAGTACAGATTAGAAATCAAGAGAATCTCAGTGGAGTCTGAGTCCCTACCCTAGTTCCAACTGTTCCCAAGACCTATTTATCTTTGAAATGCCTGGGCAAACCCAATATCATATAACAAACTCCCCTTGGGTGGCTATCCATTGCTGGTTGAGTCTAACAACACCCAACTCTCATGCATGCTCATTTGCATTGTTATTACAGTAATAAGTACCTGAAGACAGATGCAGAATCTTATTTGATTTTGTGTTCTCAGAGACTAGTGTAGTGCCTGACACACAGCAGGCAGTCAAATATTTACTGAATGAAAGGCTGACCTCAGGGGAGAAATAATAACTTGGGGTTAAAATTCTATCACAGGCTCAAGAATCTCTCGATGCATGTCCTAAGCAGTAAAAGAGACACTTTTTTTTAAGGTAGCAAAATTTTCATAGTTATATCCAGAAAGATGCCCTAAGATATACTTCTGAGCGATGCTTGTCAGGCATATTTAGTCCCTTGAATATCTCTGATTTGTTATCAATTGAGCTAATCAATGTTTGTTGGGAGGATTTTTTAAAGCTATATCTATATGAATACATGTTAAACTACTGTAGAGAACTATTCCTGAAGCTCACTGTCAGGAAAGAGTGGAATGTGCAGTTATTAGAAATTTAGCAACTGAGGAGAACTAATCACTGCTCCCAACCATGACCCGGGGCTACAGAGGGACCTTCCTAAGTCTCAGAAATTGTGGGAAATTCCAGAGCTGTTTACCTTCCTTACTGCGTTTCAATCGAGAGAATAAAATGGATCCCATTGTTCCAGAATCCTGGCTGTAGTCAGAAATAGGCTCTAAATGGCTGAGAATGAATTTTAATCGTGGAACCAAGACCATGACAGAGGAAATGAGGAGGAAGAATTTTTCTTCATAAGAAGGGCCACAAGCCCAATTTTCATTTCGTTACATTTCTAAATGGCATGCATTTTTGTCTGCTGGTTGCAACATAACCTTTCTGCATTGACACAAAGTATGAATTAATCAGTGAATAACAAAAATAGTGCAAAATTCTTACATCCTACCTTTCCAAAAGACTTTCTAACTTACGAGTGTATTTCCAAAGGGCTACAGCCCAAGAAGTGTGTGAATAAGATGACTGATTAACTTGATGTATATTTTGACCAAAACATTAGATCCACTTACAATCTTAACTGGAAGTTTTACTGAACCATAAACTAATGACACACAACACTGGATAACTAACAATGCAATTCATGACACTGTTTCTGTGGAAAAGGACATTCATTTAGAATTCCAGCCTCTGTTGTTTGCAATGGTTTTCAACCTTTGTGTGCCTACGAGTCACCTAGAGAACTTGTTAGAATGTGGATTTCTGGGTCCCACTCCCAGAGATTCTGACTTGGTCGATTTAAGGTAGGACGTGAAAAAAACTCTCAAGTGGTGATGATCCATTTGGCTTTCTAGTGACACTGAGCCTAGATGGAACACCGTCCCTTTGATCAGCCAGGGGCTGAACTTCCCCTCCATGAGGGAACGGGGCACCCTGAGCTAAAGCATAGTATGTGGTATCAGTTTACACCCTGGTGCTGGTTAATATTGCTACAGTTGGAAGCTCAGAGGCTTCAGAGATGGAAAGGGGTTTCCCAGAGAAGCATGGAGTTATTGTGGCAGAAATGTAACTAGGGCCGTGGGGACCCAGTGGGTGAGTTGAAAATAAGAGCCTGGGCAGGGCTCTATGGAGTGACTAGCTGCAGGGGGAGTGAGTCTGAGTAGTGGTGATTCAGAGTCTACCATACATGGGACTCCTGTTAGGAAATGGTTGACAGCAAAATATAAACGGTAAGAGGAGGTGGAGAAGGGAAAGGCTCTCCAATGGTGGAAGTGGCTGCAATACAAAGGGATGAAGGGCAGTCTAGTTACTTAGCATATCGAACCTGGAAGTAAATCTTCTGGGGTAATTATTCTCATATCAAAGATAATTACACATCATCCACAGTCCAAATTATTTTCATATCAAAGATAATTACACATCATCTATTATTAACTACAAGATACGTTTTACTGTTCAGAAAAATTACTAATATAACACCTGTCAATACTTTATAATTGTGCATCATCTCATTTGAGCTGCCCAACAGTACGGTAAATAGGAAAGGTATTATTTGTCCCATTAAAAAAAATGGAATCCAGAAAGTTGACACACCTGGGTTCAGACAGCTGCTGAGCCGTAAAGCCAGAGTCAGATTCCCTCTAACAGACTTCCCAAAGTCTGTCTCCACAACATCCCTACACTGCAGAGAAAGGAAGCTGAAAGTTCTCAAGTGCAGAAGGAAAATCTGAGGTCTGCTGGTATCACACAAGCCAAGGCGGTGGGGAGCTAAGGAGGGAAGGTGTCAGGTGCTAAGAAAAGGTCAGGTGTCTTCTAGGTCAGTTCAGAGGCTGTTGGTAAGGACGATGTAAAATCCAAAGCACTAACATACTCTCACCTCCCAGAGGAAGAAAAGTTGTGAGGTGATAAAATGCACAAAGTCTGAGGTTGCATATACTAGTTTCCAAGGGAGTATTTCACTTGTCTCTGTTTGTATGAATAAGCAAAGAAAACAGTATCACACATCCATACCTCTCTATAAACAGGCCTTAGCTTGAATGCACAGGTAACACGCTGACCTGACATCGAATCTGCAAACTTTTGATGTACGGGATGATGTTCCAACCAACTGAGCCACCCACCCCGGGGGGCAAAGTATGTGTATCTTTTTTTAAAAAATTATTTTGACTTCTGCAAATTAAATAAAAAATGAAAACACATCGTAAAGTTGAAAACAAACTCAAACTGTATATTAAATTGGTAATGAAATCATACAGGTTATTTATTGCAAGTGACCTTTGGACAGTTACCTGGGGAAATAAAAACTGCAAAGAAAATTTTTAAAAATTTTCTCAGCAGTTTTTCTGTTAGCAGAAATATTGGCATTGAAAATTTGAAACTATGTTATATGTTATTAGGATACAGGAAACACCAATGCTATTTATTAAGACCCAAGATTTGTAATATAAGGCAATAAATATAAATTAACCGTAACCCAGTGGTCGGCAAACTGCGGCTTGCGAGCCACATGCGGCTCTTTGGCCCCTTGAGTGTGGCTCTTCCACAAAATACCGACTTCTGCGCATGGGCCACGAATTTTCAATCGCACTGTATGTGTGCGCCCGCACGTGGTATTTTGTGTAAGAGCCACACTCAAGGGGCCAAAGAGCTGCATGTGGCTCGCAAGCCACAGTTTGCCGACCACCGCCCTAACCTACGGCATTACAGGCATCAGGTGTAAACTTTACTTTCATCTAACAGGTAGAATAATGTGCCTCCTAAGTAATTTTGTATCTATCAGAAATAGGTAAATATTTATCTCTCTCTCTTCTGGAAGGTGGATGATGCAAAAGCAGTATTAAATACTTAAAGTGATTATTTAAAGTATTTGTGTTTAGAGAAGGAAGGGGGAAGACAGACCAAAATGTATAATGGTCAAGAGATGATTCCTACCGTCATGACCTTCATTCACAGCCTAGGCTCTGCATATGCTTCAGAGATCAGGCATCTGCTGAATGAATGTAGCTTCCGCTGCACCATCACTATCCAGGGTAGAAGGAAGGTCAGCAAAAGCTACTGTGGTAGGATGTTCCTGAAAAATATCCCCGCATGATAAAAACTAAACTGATTCAAGTCAGTAGTAGAATAAGTAGGCTAAAATAGGGGGACCGGCTGTCCTGGATCAGCACTCAAAGTCCTGTCTCCTCAATTCCTATAAACCAGGATTGCAGTCTACTTGCTCTTAATGTAAAACATTGACCCAAGACAGGTTACTGTGCACATGGGTATTTCATCACAGTAATCGATTCCACCTTCCCGACTATGCTAAGGTACTAAATTACCTATGAATTCTGTTGTCTTTTCTTTTCAAAGAAATTTTTTTTTATTGATTTCAGAGAGGAAGGGAGAGGGAGAGAGAGATAGAAACATCAATGATGAGAATTACTGATTCATTGATCGGCTGCCTTCTGCACGCCCCACACTGGAGATCAAGTCCGCAATCTGGGCATATTCACTGACCGGGGATTGAACTATAACCTCCTGGTTCCTAGGTCAACGCTCAACCATTGAGCCACCCCAGTGGGGCCTGTTGTTTTTTCTTTAAGTGGCCATACATAATCTAACATGTCGATGTAATCAGTAGAGCAATTTACCCACTGGGTTCAAAGATGTAAAAAAAGTCTTCTAAAATCAAATAACCCCTACTTGCCTCCAACTTCAGAGAGGATATAAGCTTAATATGTGTGCGGGCATGTGAACTCACATGCATGGGGTGGTGGAGTGGTGGGGTGGGGGTAGAGAAAGAAGGGGAAGAAGTGTCTTATTTACCACAGCATCCCTAGCACTTAGCAAAAAGAACGACAAAAAGCATCCAATATTTAACAAATAAAGGAATTAAAAGATGCTACTACTTTAATAGTTGTGTAATATATATATTACACAACTCCTTTCAATGGTCTGAAGGAATTTGTGTCAGATGCATAACTTCCTTCCTTCCTTCTCCTGGTTTGGTTAAGAACAAAGGGAAGATGAGTGGTGACCGGTGTTCAATGACATCAAGACAACTGGTTTCGCAGTTGTTACCCAAATACTCCTAGTTGTGTGTTTTTTAAAATTATTATATTACCCTACCTATTCCAAAATAAAGACTATAAATCATCCCAAAGAGATAAAATCAGGTCATAAAAGATCTTAATAAGGCTCTTTATAAAGTGGCTCCAAATTGAAAACTCTTGGGAAGCCTTTGATGCCTCAAAAACACAGATCCAGCCATTTGTGGTCTGAATTCAATGCTCATTGCACGTTGAGCCTCTTTTTTTCTTTTCTTTTTTTTTCTCTATGTCCTTCATGCTGAAGTTCAAACTCATTTTATTATGTTGCTGCCATGGAAGGTCTTCCTCAATTTCTCTTCTCCAAATCAGACCACCTCTGCTTGCTCCTGGTACCTTCCTGCTCACCCCTCTGAATCTACACAAAACATACATGGTGCATCCTGCATCCTACCGTTCTTACAGGAGTGCATCTCAGACCCTCAGGCTGCTTTCACCAGGGCCGGCCTTCACCCAGCACGGTGCTTTGCGTAAGTAAAGCGCCTACAACCCATCCATTTGTCATGAGCCTTCAAGCTCCTTTCCTGGCTCTCATTCAACCTATCTTTAGATCCCCAGGACCATTACCCTCATAAAAAAAAAAAAAAATCAATCTTTTAAATTAATTATTAAAATAAAAAAAGTACAACAAACAGCAAATTCCTCAGTCCCCACATTTTAGAAAAGTGTTTACTCTTCCAAAGTTATGGCATATAGTTCGAAATCACAGATAGAAGCAGTTCTGTGATTTTCCGCCCTCGCCAAGTATGAAGCACAACGTATCCTAATGGACAGATGTAACTATTTTGACCAGTAGTCTTTGTAGAATCTTTTATACAGCATTCACCAGGCACTGTTTTTAATCCCACACCATATGCATCACATCAAATGTTTTATGGTAAGGAAGACGATGCTAACGAGCGAAGAGAAACAAACTGTGACACCATTATAAACATTATTATTTATCACAAACGTAGTGATGTGTGAAATAAAGTGCCATTTATTGTGTATGCATGAGAGGTAACGATTAGATTATCTAAAGCAGGGTTTCTCCATCTTTTCACTACTGTTTTCCTTAAAAACATTACATTTCAGTTATTCCCAACAAGAGCAATTAAATAGTAAGGAAAAGGATTTTTCAGGGAGAGTTGCTCTTTGGAGGACCCCAGACCACTGTAATGCATCATCTAAAACCTTTCCCCCCCAAGAACCAATTTTTGCCCTCGTAGCAGTCTTCTCACCCCATTGAGAATGCATGATATAAAAGATACACCGGTGTGTTTAATACTACTCAAAAGCTCAGTTTTGGCAACAGGAACAACACTTAGTAATCAAATACACCTAACATGCGCCATATATTTAAAAAAAGTGAGTCCCTGAGCATCTCAAGACTCACCCTTTCTTCAAGGCCAACTTAAAACCACTTCACAAAGCACTGTCCCAGTTCCTCTCTCGCTGGTACTTCCCATTGATTTTCTGACTCAGAGGCACCACGGACCACCGTGTGTTGTAATTATATGTTCAGGTTATCTTTCTACCCTAGTAGACTGACCAGAGCCCAAAGAGCAGGAACTCAGTCCTGGTCATCTCTGTGCTGCCCACAGAATGAGGCCGAGACTGGTAAACAGGTGCCAACACGTACAGAGAGAAGCAGGCCTTTTCCCCGGAGTCTCTTGCGCAACTGGCCAACTTGGGCTTGCTCATCATGTGTCACTGTGAAGTGGAAAAGCTTTGTTTGTCTTTCATAACTGACTACACAACGTCCCTCGTAAAGGTTTGCTTTTCAGCAACCATCTATAGATGCAACATTTCTCTGCCCGCGGTCCCGCTCCCTTGGGCCACTCCTCCAGTTTCCAGCCAGGTTTGCTAACAGTTTAAAACGAACTCTTCTAGTCCGGGATGGTGTGGCTCAGTGTATAGAGGATTGGCCTGTGGACTGAAGGGTCCCTGGTTCGATTCCAGTCAAGGGCACACTCGTGAGGGAGGCAACCAATCGATGTGTCTCTCTCACATAGATGTTTTTCTCTCTCTCTTCCCCTTCCTTCCACTCTCTCTAAAAGTCAATAAAAAAAAAAAATAGCCTCAGGTGAGGCTTAAAACTAAATAAATAAATAGATAAATAAATAAATACATAAACCAATGAATGAATGAATGAATGAATGAATGAATAAATAAAACGAACTCTTCTAGTCTCAGCTTGCTCTGGGTCTACTGCCCAATTGAAAGGAAAAGCGAAATGCTGTTCATCTAAGTCTCACGGCCTTAAACAAATAAGGAAATAAGAGTGGATAATACTACACGCTTCAATGCTTGTTGGCAGCTTTATGGCCCAGCAGTAACACCTTTATAAGTTCATTGCTTCGGTAAAACAGAGGAGCTTTAACTTTAAATACCAGCGGACCCCTTCCCCGCTCCTCTCCAGATAGGGATGATGAGCAGCAAGAGGGCGCAAAGTATTTTTTTTTTTCATTAATAGGATTTCCAAGAGGATATCATCTAAAAGTCAGTTTAAGGATTTCATGTCTTACTTACCTCTAATCTTCACACATAAAGAGGTGTCATGAATTTCTCATTATTTGCCACAAATTATACATAAATACAGACGGGTTGAAACTGTATGAAGTCAAAAGCTAAGCTGGTAATTACTGTGGGGGAAATATATCCCTGGAAGAGATGCTGGAGGTGCCTTTTAAGGAAGTGACTCAATTAGGAAACAAGCCTCCAGAAAGCATGTGATCTTCAATTCCAGTTCCTCATTAACATTCAACCAGAAAACATGTGTTGGGGGTGGAGGGGGGTGCGGGTGGAGATAGGGTACAAAAAGCAAGGTCCGATCTCCAAATATGTGCTGGTCACAATTCACAGCTAGTTCTGGAATCAGTCATTTGTTCACATTTCTGTCCCTCTTGCTGCTCCACAGGTTCAACTGCGAGACCAAAGCTTCTATTTTCAAAATGAACCCTGTGGTGACTCGCATTTTAAACAGCACGATGCATTATCTTTAATAACAGCGCTGGCCCCATTTTGGAGGAAGTTAATTGTCTCAGCAAATGACAGAAAAAGATCCTTTCACATCTGCAGCGAGGAATCTGAGCTCTGAATAGCTTGCTCATTCACATCAGCTGAGCAAGTAGTGGCCTCATTCCTCTCCCAAATTCATACTGCTCATTGTCTCATGGAACAATCGCAGATGAAAAAAGCCAACACTGTCAACAATAAAAAAAAAATTTTTAAAAAAAGCCTTGGACACTCTGCATTCAGAACTATGAAGCCGGGAAGCAGATCACCTGAACGAAGAGAAACACAGCTATCACGCCACCCAAGCTCGGCACCAAGCTCCTCAATGCCCAAGACACAAAGCCCCACCTCGGGCCTCTGGCTGAGGTTTCCTCCATAGGGTTCATGTTCGCTTATTGGATGACAGTCCAAAATTTAACAAAGAATAACGGCTGTGCTAACAGAGGTCTTCATAAGCACCAGGGGCTGGAAGGGAGGGTGGCAAGTCTGTGTTTGTCCTTTGAGAAGATGAGGGGGTGTTGAACCAACACCCGAAACTTCTGGAAGCATTCCTTACAAGGCTTAAAACCTGGATAAATAGTCACCATAACAAATAAAAAGAAAAAAGAAACTAACGAAAGAGGCCCACAATTCAATGTGCCTAACACAGATGATGACTGTAGAAAATCAGAGCCGGGAATTCAAAATCAATTTGGATGACCCATTTCAGCTTTCAGATGAGTAAGCTGAATTACAGAAAACTGTCCGAGTTGTTGAAGGTCACATGGCGATAACGTAATGAGAAAGTATGGAATCCCTGTCTAATGCTGTGCCCATGACTTCCTCCTGAAAGATGTGGCAGGCCTTGTCCAATATAATTGACTTCCGAGAGGAAGGGAGAGGGGGAGAGAGATAGAAACATCAATGATGAGAGGGAATCAATGATCGGCTGCCTCTTGCATGTCCCCCACTGGAAATCGAGCCCACATCCTGGACATGTGCCCTTGACCGGAATCAAACCTGGGACCCTTCAGTCCACAGGCTGATGCTCTATCCACTGAGCCAAACCAGCTAGGGCTCCTCCTTCTAAGTGTAAAGGTTAAACTTCCAACAAAGCCATAACCACTGCTTCCAGAGGGTCATGCTCCAACATGCTCTTCTCCCACGTACAGCAGTTTCCATTGCTGCTGTGAGGTGTCCTGGTGAGGACACCAGCAAACGCGAACTGGCAGGTGGGAAGATGGGTTGCACCTCCTCTTCTGGTTATTTCGTTCTGTCCTTAACCAACACTTCCAAGGGCATCATCGCCACTCACACTCCACCAATCCTGCGAGGGAGGAGAGTAACCCGACACCTCCACTTCTCCAGGTCAGCAAACTGAGTCTGGGCCTTCCTAATCACAACAGCAACAGGGTGAATAAGATGACGCTGGAAACGCTGAGACAGGCAGTGAGGTTTGCTGCCAACAGCATCACCTTAAACATGGAAGGAGACTCCGTTAGATCCCACTTTGTCCCCTTACTAGCAAAATAAGTGGTGAACCTTGTTTCTCTCCTCTGTGACTAGAGGCAAGCCTCCCTGCTTCCAAGCTTTTGTGAGGATTAGCTAGAGTTTTTGCAAAGTGCCTTGGGCAGCAGCCGTCTCTCACTGAATGCCCATTACCATTATGAAGCACTAAAAGGAATCATTCTAACTAATTAAGTTCCAGGCCTGGAAACTGTACATATAATATAACTTCCACTTAAACTACAAAACCTTCAGACGTGGGGTTGCCAACAGCCGCCATTTGTTGCTTCCCCTTCTCTCTCTGTTAAACTGCTCCCTGCTGTACTGACTTTGTGACTACTTTTTGCAAGTTGCTTTCAAATACATATCTCATTACTCTTTATTTTACTCCAAGTAGTATATAGTTTCATTCCAGAGGAGAAGCGTATGGTTGTAGAGAAAGTGGCAGACCAGGAAGTGACTCCTCACTGCTAAAGCTTCCTGGGAGGAAGGTCTTTGTTTCTTTGTTTTCCTTAGAGCATCCTGGCCCAGGATGTCACATCCAGGGCACAGTAGTGCTTGCAGCAAACTGAAGAGTGAGCGTCCCTTTAAAGGGGGGCGGAGGGGAGCCTCAACCCAGCTCCAGCTGATGATGGGAATATGGCACAGTACTGCCAAGTCCCCCGGCATTTTAAAAGAAGCCAAGAATCTATATTATGGAAATTTTCTCGATTTTGAAAACACGGTGTGAGCCAAATAACATACACTTAGGAGTAAGTTTGGTCCATGGGTCACCAATGTTTCCCATTGTTGCCTTAAAGCAGGGGTCCTCAAACTTTTTAAACAGGGGGCCAGTTCACTGTCCCTCAGACAGTTGGAGGGCCGGACTATAGTTTTTTAAAAAAAAACTATGAACAAATTCCTATGCACACTGCACCTATCTTATTTTGAAGTAAAAAAAAAACAAAACAGGAACGAATACAATATTTGTATTTGCATGTGGCCCGCGGGCCGTAGTTTGAGGACCCCTGCCTTAAAGCCTTCAGAGATATGATCTACTAACCTAGAGAGAAACCCTGCGCTGGAATTTTCCCCCTGGGAAGGTGGTCAGAGAGCAGAGAGCATGACAGGCCTATAGAGTGGGCTACTGAGATACAAAGAATAAAATCTTCAACAGAACCCACTGGAAGTCAGGATTTCCAGCTGTAAGACAGCTGCTGGACATGCATGCTGCCCCGGGAAAGGCAGGGAGTCTGGTGGTTGGAGGGTAACAGTGATTACAAGACCCATAAGCGTTCAGTAGTTGAAAGAGAAGACCATCCAGGGAGGTTTCTGCACAAAAGCCCAGATACTAGGGCTTTGGACTATAAGTCAGGACTCTCTTCTAAATGAGCTTGACTGTCTGCGAGTGACAAACTGATGTACGCAGTCGGAGCCCTATTCCCCACACTTCAAGGCTTGCAGGTGCATGAATGATGTATGATCTTTAGGCCTCTTTCAAAGACTTTGTTTTTGATGAAACAACTCATGCCTTTTAAAATACATTAGTAAAGGCAAGATTGAAAAGAGCTTGGAAAGAAAATAAATGTAAAGAAACCTTAGCAAGCTTGACATACGCTCAGCTTTTATAAATAGGTACAGACAGCTACCTGTTCTGAAGAAATAAATCTAGTGATGGTAAAGAAAGTCAGCCACTTTAGTATTTTCTTTAGAAATGTGACTCACAGAATAGTCAACTTTAAAAGTGTGTGGAGAAAATCCATTAGTCACAGATTTCAATCATTCCTGTATAAAAGGTAGGGACATAGTAAAGCACCCATTTACCCTTTATTGTTAAGTAAAAATTAATCCAGCAATATAGGATTGTTACTGCTGTTACTGTTGGTTTAAGCCAGCCGTGGGCAAACTACAGCCCGCGGGCTGGATCCAGCCTGTTTGAAATGAATAAAACTAAAAAAAAAAAAAGACCGTACCCTTTTATGTAATGATGTTTACTTTGAATTTATATTAGTTCACACAAACACTCCATCCATGCTTTTGTTCCGGCCCTTCGGTCCAGTTTAAGAACCCATTGTGGCCCTCGAGTCAAAAAGTTTGCCCACCCCTGTTTTAAGCCATAGTTTCAAAGTGAAGTAAAACTGAGATTTGGGGAAAGAGAGAAGTTTAATTTTAAATTTGAAAAATGTTTTTGACAGAGATAGGAAACAGTGTCACAGAAGATGACAAAGGTCATTCTCCAATTAGCCAACATAATTCAGGGATCTAAATTCATTCCCGCCCGGTCGGCATGGCTCAGTGGTTGAGCGTCGACCTTATGAATCAGGAGATCATGGTTCAATTCCTGGTCAGGGCCCATGCCTGGGTTGCAGGCTCGATCCCCCGGTATGGGTAGTGCAGGAGGCAGCTGATCAATGAATGATTCACTCCCCTCATTTATGTTTCTATCTCTCTCTCCTTCTTCCTTTCCTCTCTGAAATCAATAAAAAATATTTTTTAAAAAATAAACTCATTCCCAAAGCTTTTCCCTTATTGAGGCTCCTGATAAAAATTGGCAAAACAATACGTACACCTAATTTGGGACACAAGGATCTTTTCTTGCTCCATTCATACACATCAATATTATCTCATTTTCCACACTCTCCTGCCAGCACTGACTCTTAACTTTGAGTGGTTCCATTCCAGGGGCATTTGGTGTTGTCTGGAGATATTTTGGCTATAGCAACCAGGTGAGGAGATGTAGCAACCAGGTGAGGGGAAACATTCACTGTTTCTGTAGCAACCAGGTGAGGGGATGCTGCGGGCCCTTAGTGGTAGAGGCCGAGGATCCTGTTGAACACTCTACAGTGCACAAGACACCTCCCCACAACAAAGAATTACCCCTCCCACAATGTCAACACTGTCAAGGTTGAGAAACCCTGGTCTAGAAGCAATACAAGAAGGCAGCATTTCTTCCGCAGAGCAGGTTTGCATTAAGAAAGTCGGATGTGGCACTACAGTTGAAATACGGTGATTTGGAAGATAAGGACCAATATTGGTGGTAAAAAAAGAAAAAAATCAGAAACAGGTATCATGCCTGAAGAAATAAGAGAATGCGAACCCAGAGTGGCTGGCTGCTCAGCAAACATTCTCATGTGTATGATTAGAATTTGTTATAAACATGTGCTGATTTTATGTGGTTCCATATGTGAGTTAGGACTTAGATGATATTTAGCATGTTCTTATCATTTTAGATCAATTTATTTTTATTTTGCAATGACAAAACATACTTTAAATTATATTTAAATATTTTCTTACTGAAATTCATGTAGGAAAATTTTGTAAATCCCTTAACTTTCTTCTTTCCCTATTGAGAAAAAAATTTCTTAAAGTAACCTTCCCTAAAACAAAAATGATCATGTAATAGTGAAACAGATTTATGTATGCTGATGCAATACGGGTAAACTGGTTTTGAGAAGTACTGAGAGGCATACTCTGAATATGCAGCTCACGAGACTCAGCCAGAGCGCCTGGATACGCGGCTCCCGGATTCCTGACCTCCAGAAACAATGTGAGATAATAAATGTGTGTTGTAAGCCACTAAGATTGGCATACTGTGTCACACAGCAATAAATAAAATGGCACTCTCCTCCTTTCTCTATACCATCCCTTAGAAATCAATCTATGACTCTCACCCCCAAGAGACAAGCTCCTTTGAGGCCAGTATTAACCAGTGTTTCCCAGTTCTCTCTGCAACTTTCCCTCTCCGGCCTTGGGGCTGCACACACAGCGGGCATTCCACACATGTTTATGGAAGACATGCCTCCTGGTCCAGCCTTGCCTGCGGCTTATGCACATCCCAGAAAAATGTACCAAAAAGCTGAGTCCATCCTCAAATGCTCACAGAACTTAAGGCAGGGCGCGGTGATTTACAACCTGCCTCCTGATTTTATGCACGGTTTATTACTGATATAGGCTCTGACTCTGGAGCATTAAGTTTGGCTCAGACTGTTAATCCATCTGTGCTAATTTAATGCTAAGTCCTCACTCTGATGCCTTCATCTCCACAGTGCTCCCATCAATCAGTCACTTGCTCCACAGTGGGAAGCAGGGAAAATTCTATTTTACACCAAGTCCAGGGCCTTCAAACTTTTTATCCTCAACTTTCCCCTTGGGTTGTTTTGCCCTCCTACCTATGTTGCTCCTGGGCTTACCTTCCTGCATCCTCCCAGGACCCCACATTGAGCCACATGGACCCCACAATGGTGCTAAATATAGCTCCAGGGAAACAAAACATTCTATGACATCATCATAGCCGACACAGTTTCTTTAAACCAGCTTCCCCTTCCGGAAAGGCCTGTGAGTACAATTATCCAGCAATGAAGGCAAGCATTCTCTTGGAATTTGCTTATGATGTCTAAAGGGCAGTGTTAGAAGCAAAATCCACTGCTTCTCCCTGGGTTCCGTCAAGCTGTTAGATGTGCCCATATTACACTCCCGGGGAACCCAGGGAAGAGCAAACATTCCACGTTCCAACTTACTGACAGCTGTCAAACATTCACTGTTTCTGTAGTGACTAATCTCAGCAGATAATGAGCTTGGATTCTTAACTTACAAATGCTATTTACACTTCCATTAAAACTGCCATACACAGTGCAAATATTACAGGAGAAGATGCAGAACTGGAGCTATGGGAAATGCAAACAGGGCAAAGAATCGCACCAGAGATGCTTATAAACAAACACCAGAAGCCACTTCCATATGTGAGCGTGTCCACGCTGCGCAAACGCCACGCCAAGTGCTTTTGCATATTATTGGGTAGCACGCTCAAAGTCCTAAAACGTTCCCCATTTCTTACCTACAGAGCTGAGGTTCCCTCCGCCTGCAAATCTTGCTCAAGTTCACACAGTTTAAAATAAACAGGGCCTGGATCAAGGCCAGGTGCGAATGACTCCCAGCCCCCACCCCCTCCCAAATGCTCACTGTACGTACCTACTACGGCCACCGAGTCCACGTGGTCACACAGAACCCCTGGCTGTGACAGGAGCCCCTGGCTCACCTCGCAGCACACAGTTTCGTACACACTTTCACCACCACACTATTTGGCTTTAGATATTAAAAACAAGGGTATACAGCACAATGAAAGGAAAGCAATCATATTCGTAGTATTTATCCTAGGAATTTATATCGTGTTTACATCTTATTGTCTATTGTTACTATATCACAAATAATGTTTTGGCAGTGTTACTGAAGTCATTCTTTTCAAATATTTTACTTTCAACAGTAGTAATAGGACATTTATTTGATGACCCATGCCAAAATTTGTTCTAAATGTTTTACACATATTACTAACTCAAAGGGACATGTAATGTCAATGGCCCCATTTTCATAGATGTGTAAATTGAGGCACCGAGAAGATGAGTGACTTGCCCAAGGTCATAGAGTAACAGAGGCAGGATTTGAGTGCAGGCCCTGAGACTCCAGAGTCCCCTCTTAACCACTACCTGGGCACTACCTCTCTGGTTCATTGTTAGCTGCTCTGCCTTCCAAAACAATCATTACATGAAAGATCCCCTTGGAGATATTCTAATTTAAAACAAACATGGCAGAATCCTCTCTCCTGCTCCAAATCCTTTCAAAGGTATCTCAATGTACTTGGGATAAAATCTAAAGTTCTTCAACCTGGCCTAAACCCTTTACAGTGGTTCTCAACCTTCTGGCCCTTTAAATACAGTTCTTCATGTTGTGGTGACCCCCCAACCATAAAATTATTTTTGTTGCTACTTCCTAACTGTAATTTTGCTACTGTTATGAATCGTAATGTAAATATCTGATATGCAGGATGGTCTTAGGCGACCCCTGTGAAAGGGTCGTTCGACCGCCAAAGGGGTCGTGACCCACAGGTTGAGAACCGCTGCTTTATGAGCTGCCCCTGCCTCCCTCAGCAGCCTCAGGCGTGCTACCTCTGATTCTAATCTCTGGTCTTTTTTTCAGTTCTTTAAACATAGCAGGATTTGTTTTTTTACTTCAGGCCTCTAAACACACTGCAACATTTGTCTGGACTACTGTTGCCTGACTTTGGTACAATTTAAAATCAATGGATGTCAACAGGTAGTCTACTCAAATGGTGGGAGCTGGAGGTACATTTCCCAGCTTAATCTCTCTACCAGATATTTTATGCCCTATATTCATGATTTCTCTGTACTGGAAAAAAACAAAACAAAAAACATCTGCATACATTCAGTCGCCATGCAAAAATAGTAAGAACTGCTCTTCTGCTAGCAACTGTTGGTCAAAATATACCACCCTTAGACCAATCAGGATGTATGGACATCCTTTTCCCAAAGGGCCTAAAAACTAAATGTAATAGTTGCTGCGTTCCTAAGTACCCTATCTGCAAATGAAATTATTCACTTAATATGTATTACCAAGAAATTTACCTATAAAATACATGCAGCCCTAACCGGTTTGGCTCAGTGGATAGAGCGTTGGCCTACGGACTGAAAGGTCCCAGGTTCGATTCCGGTCAAGGGCATGTACCTTGGTTGTGGGCACATCCGCAGTAGGGGGTGTGCAGGAGGCAGCTGATCGATGTTTCTCTCTTAGATGTTTCTAACTCTCTATCCCTCTCCCTTACTCTCTGTAAAAAATCAATAAAAAATAAATAAAAATATAAAATACATGCAAAGGAGGGACTTTAGGCAGTTATTGAAGGAACCCTGCCACAATTCTAAATTTTGACACTACTTTCTGCATATAATACCTTATACATTTCCAAAGCACATTTACATACATTATTTCACTCAATTTTTCCTGATAACAACCTTCTAAGAAATAAAAATAGTTATATTTTTCTTGCCAATCTATTTCTTAGTTAAGGAAACAAAGACATAGAGGTCTAATGTGTTTCTAGGGCCACAGACCTGGTCAGTGACAGAGTCAGGACTATATTTCAAGACCTCTCCTCTTGGGACCCAGGCACATGGCCACTAAGTGGAAACACTATGACAACTGGTAAAACTAAAAGTGCCTACCTCACGTCCCACACGTGCTTGGCCAAAGAAAACCTTCTCTGGGATAACCACACACAACTCTGCACATCCTCCTCGACCATGCACATACTCACACCACCACCACCACCACCTCCACCCCCCACCACCTCCACCAACACCCCGCCCCCCACCCCCACTGGTGCCACTCTGTCCCCAGGCTTTTGCACTGGCCCAGTTCCAGGTCCTTCAGTTCTCATTATCTTTTGCTAGTCATTTGCAAGGCAATGACATTAAGAACTAAACGCACTCTTCCATGCTGTTACCAAATACTTTCACCTCCAAAATGACTTATTTGATCTTTGTAACATCTCCCCAAAGTAGGTAGGTCAAGATCACTATCTCCAATTTAAACAAAAGGCAAATGGAGCACAGGGAGGTTAAGAGACTAGGCAAAACTGCTAAATGCCAGAACTGGACCTAGAATCCACGTATTTCTATTGTAACGCCAGCAACCTGCCATTTGACCTGCCATTTCACCATGTCTAATAAGATAACATAGCACTAATCTACTCATCTATATATTCACTCGACAAATACTGAAGCATCAGGCTGTGTGAAAGGTTGTGGGGACGAGAGTAGAAAGCACAACAAGCATATCTCTAGCCCCCATACACCTGATAGTCTGTGAGGACATAAATTTAAGGAGATAATTACACATTTCCATAACTGCCAAGAAGGAAAATAATCAAGAGCTATGAGAGAATATAACAAGAAGCCCTTACTTATATAAGAATCTCACCAGGGAAGGGGAGAAAGGGGACTGGATGAAAGAAAGTGAAGGGATTAGCCCATAGACACAAACAACAGTGTGGTGATGGCCAGAGGAAGGGTGGATGAGGGCTGGGTGCAGCTGGGCAAAGGGGTGGGGGTGGGGAAATGGGGACATCTGTAATAGTGAAAACAATAAAAATAAAGTAGGGGCCAAAACCGGTTTGGCTCAGTGGATAGAGCGTCGGCCTGCGGACTGAAAGGTCCCAGGTTCAATTCCGGTCAAGGGCATGTACGTTGGTTGTGGGCACATCCCCAGTAGGAGATGTGCAGGAGGCAGCTGATCGATGTTTCTCTCTCATCGATGTTTCTAACTCTCTATCTCTCTCCCTTCCTCTCTGTAAAAAATCAATAAAATATATTAAAAAAAAAAAAAAAGTAAGAAAAAAAAGAAGAATGTTAGAGCAAATTTCTTCGTGGAAGTTACATTTAACCTGAGGCATGAAGTCAGCCAGGTGAGAAGGGAGGGAAAAGAGTAATCCTCGCAGAGGAAACATGTGCAAAGGCCCTGAGGCAGAAAACAACTTGGAAGAGGGGTCGTGTGTTAGGAGATATGACTGGAGAGATATTCCAGAGATAGATCATGGGCCTCACTATCACTATAGAGAATTTGAGGTTTTATACTAAATGTAATAGGTATGCATTAAAGAGAATAGGTACTAGTATGCATTGAGGCAGCAGAATTCTGTTATCTGGCCTGTGATTTTAGAGGGTCATTTTGGCTGCTGTCCAGTCCAGAAAAATGAATGAAGGAGACAAAAATGATAGTGGGGAGACCATTTAGACCAGCGGTTCTTAATTTGTGGGTCGCGACCCCTTTGGGGGTCGAACGACCCTTTCACAGGGGTCGCCTAAGACCATCGGAAAACACATATATAATTACATATTGTTTTTGTGATTAATCACTATGCTTTAATTATGTTCAATTTGTAACAATGAAATTGGGGGTCACCACAACATGAGGAACTGTATTAAAGGGTCGCGGCATTAGGAAGGTTGAGAACCACTGACTTAGACTGTGGTGGTAATGTGAAACGGAGAGAAGTGACTGTGAAAAGAGAATGAAGCTTGGCTGGGCAAATCCAAAGCCCAGGGAACTGGATCTCATCCTAACCTCAAATAAATTTTAAAAGCAGGACATAAATCTGAAGTGAAGAGATGGTCACGTTCTCCAGCTGCTGGTGGCAGCTGGCTACCTTTGCTATGGTGAGCTGTCTCCATATTACTTCGAGCCAAATACAGAAGGCACACCCTGACATTCTGCATCAACCTTTCTAAGCCATTACCAAGCCTTTGGACCTGAGAAACTGGGACATAACTAACTCAAGACTGCCAAGAACCATTCCCCAAGGTCAGGGATGACTTATTCCCTGTTTAGGAAAGTCCAAGACCAACACTGACAGACATTCTCATCTATATAAGCATGCTTTCAAATGTCTTTCTCTTTAAAAAAAAATATTAAGATGACATTATCTTAGGAAAAGCATGAAAACATTTATGTAGCTTCTTGCCTTATGTTACTTTAGGAATGAAAAATAAACTGCTTTGCCATCTTCAGTCCTAATGCTGAATTGTGTAACACTTCAACAATCACCCTGGGGTGTCTCCATGATGAGACGTGAGGAGCGCAAAGAGCATGTAGGAGGAGGGAGAGTCACAAAAGCTCACAGCCAAATTGCAACTATTCCGCTATCAGTCCCCTACAGAAGGGCAAGGGTCCCACTGGCCACAGCTGAGTTCCCACAGGCATTGTCCCAGGGCAGGTGATGCCATTGAGTCCCCAAGCATTGGTGGGACCGACCCTCATTTTTTATTTACATACAGATTCAGGCCTGGGAGACGTCTTACTGTTTCTTGCATACAGGCAACCACTTTTGGTCATTTGCTCAATGAGTATAAAGCTTAGGTTGGAAGTTCTCAGACAACACAGACATGACCCTAGGGCGGCGACTGCCACCTTTTCCATCTCATGGCATACATAAACTAGTTACTAAAATTCTGCGGCACACCAAAAAATATGTTTTGCTGATCTGACAAAAAAAATATATGTATAATTTTGATTCATTCACACCAGATGACTACTGTCGTGTTGGCTGTTGTCATTTTTTTGTTTGACCATCTAAGGGAAAAGAGGTCAGAGCCCCTAACTAGTCAGATATTGCATGTTTTAAAAATTCCTGTGGCATGTTGGTTGAAAATTGCTGCTCTAGGGCATGAAATTCTAAAACAGAAGAGTGTTCATAAAGTCTAGAAGCTTTGATTAGGCAATCCCCAAAAAATGCTAATGAGAAGAAAAGTGAGTGTTGCTATGGAAACCTGAGGGTGTTGCTTTTAAACAGCCATGCTAAAAGGAAGGCACAGGACCAAAGGCAAATACCTTGAAAGAAAAGCACGTAAGGTAAGCATAGAGGATGGTAGGTGTGCTCAGTCAGGAATCCTAAGGCCAGGCGCGCTCTCCCTCCATAGAGCACAAACTTTTCTCTTTCCCCTCCGCTTTCTCCCAGGCGTGTTACCTTTGCCTTGCTCTCTCCTAAGCTTAAAGGGCCCTTCTTTTGCTTCTGTAACTTGTTTCTTGAGCCTATGCCACTCAGTTGCTCACTTCTACTACCTCTGTAACTTTCTCTTACAATCTGAAAACAAAACAAAAAGAATCCAAACTGGGGATTTCAGAAATTTTACATACAACAAAATTAAGTTTTTTAGGGATGGACTCTTTTATTAAAATACTAGAGGCCCAGTGCATGAATTTTCCTGCACTGGGGGGGGGGAGGGGTGGGGCGGGGGGGTGGTCCCTCAGCCTGGCCTGAGCCCTCTCACAGTCTGGGAGTCCTCAGGGGATTCCTACTGACGGCCTAAGTCACAGTCTGGCCTCCCTCTGCGGGAGGCAAACAGATGGGTGATCAGGAGCCGCTCCCATCACCCTGCAGTTTCTGCCCGGCCTCCCTTTGCGGGAGGCAACCAGACGGGCGATCAGGGGACATCGCCACCCCGCCACTGCCGCTGCCTGGCCTCCCTCTGCGGGAGGTGACCGGACGGGTTGATCAGGGAACAGTGCTGCCCCCCCACTGCCCCCCCACCCCCCATCACTGTTCCCTCCCTCTGCCCACTGGTATGCGCCCTGGCTGGCCCGGCTGCCTATTCATCGGTCCTGCTCCCCACCCACTGGTGTTCCACCGTTTGGTCAATTTGCATATTATGCTTTTATTATATAGAATCATATTTTTAAATAGCAAAATCGAGGAATGGGTCTTTCTGGTACTTGGCGTCAGTGGAACTTTGGCTTCTTTAAACAAAAATTCTTCAGATAGAATAAGTGAACATTGCTAAGGTAGAATGAAGTCCAAGATGATAAAAAGATTGTAAAAGAGCTGGACCACAATGGGTTCAAGTCACCTGGATTTATCCTTTACTTCCAACAACTTGCAAATGTTATTGCTGATTCACTGTTGGTGAACTTTTCAGAAAGAAATCATAGAAAACTGGGCTTCCCTAAGGCCTCTGAGAAGATTCTCATGACATTCAGACTAGATGGTCAATTGCAGTACAACAATTTAACGAATGAGCATGCCCAAAGCATGCTGATGAGTGCCTGGCTTGGAGAGGGAGACTCATTCTTCACTCAGCCTGTGAACATGGTCTTTGACTAGACAGCAACGCAGAAGGCAAGGTGAGCACCTATGTTGTTGGGAGAAGGCAGGGGTGAGGGTGAATTTCCTGTCCCACTGAATCAGGATTCGACCATCTTTACAAGCTGGAGATAACAGGGATCAATAAAAGGTCTGAACTTGGGTTGTTAAAAACAAAAAAGTACATATACAGGAAGAAGAGCAGAAACATAGGAGATGCTAGTAAAACAATCAAGAAACAAAACTAAACCACCTCTACAGGTCTTAGATGACAGGTAAACTCAATATGCTAGGTACCAAAATCGCAAGCACGACCTTAGGCCCCCGCAGCAAACACGGTTTAGGAAGATCAAGGCAAATCGGACCACTTGTTGAATGATGCATTCAGTGGTTTATGCTACTGCTACAGACTGAGGATCTGTGTCCCCCTAAAATTTCTATGTGGAAATCCTAACAGCCAGTGTGATATTTGGAGATGGGGCCTGTGGGAGGGGATTAGACCATGAGGGTGCAGCCTCATCCACTGAATCAGTACCCTGATAAAAGAGATCTCTAAGAGCTCCCTTGCTTCTCCCTCCACACAGGACAGAGTGAATAGACGCTGTCTGTGAACTAGGAAGTGGGATCTCACCTGGCATAGAATCTGCTGGAGCCTTAACCTTGGACGCCCCAGCCTCCCAAATCATGAGGCATACATTTTTATTGTTCAAACCATCCAGTTTGATATTTTTGTTATAGCAGCCTGAGCTAAAACATCCATCCATAAAAGGAGTAGGAAAAAATTAATGTATGGAGGCAAGCAATCAAGATGGTGAAAAGACTTAAAACCACGTTCCACAAGGATGTTCAACTCAGGAAAAAGAAAACATAATTCCCAGCTGGTGTGTCTCAGTGGTTGAGCGTCGACCCATGAACCAAGAGGTGAACGGTTCGATTTCTCGGTCGGGGCACATGCCCGGGTTTTGGGCTTGATCCCCAGGAGGGGGCAGGCAGGGGGCATCTAGTTGCTGTTTCTTTCCCATCGATATTTTTTTCTCTCTCTCTCCCCCCCCTTCCTCTCTCTCTCTAAAACTCAATAAAAACATATTTTTTAAAAAATATATTAAAAAAAGGAAAGAAAACACAAGCAGGAGAGCTGTCCTAGAATGATATGCTGTCACATAATGAGGGTTACACAGGATCTCACCTGAATGTCTCTAAAAGGTAGAACCACCTGTAAGACCAGAAGCCAGCTGTCTGAGGTGAAATGGGGTGGCCACAAAGTCTGAGTTCACCATTGTATGAGGGTTCAAATGGGAGCTGGGTGCCATTTGAATAATGTAGAAAAGACTGGTTAGATTTGGACACCTGTCAGAGTCCCTTCCTTGCAAACATGGCATTCTGTTACATAAGTTCAGTGACTAGCTCCTAAGTTGTGCCCAGTTGCCTGAAGGCGGCAAGTCTGATGATGTAACTGCCATCTCCCCCTCCCCCTTTTTTTTAAAGCTCACCCTCACATGCTGTGGCTTTCCTTTAGCACAGTATCAAGACGAGCTCGGATCCACCATACGCCCGTCTTCAGTAAAAGTTAAAGTTCTTTCCACTCCTACAAACATGCTGTCGCAAAGCTTATTTCTTACAGTCTCTTACCTCGGAAACAGATGGATGGTGTTCCCTGTCCTAGACTATGTATATTTTGCTCTGATTAGAAATATAGTCGATGCTCAGTCTGAGACAGCCACTCTGGAGGCGTATGCTTGGCCAAATCTTGGCAGGGTCTTCCTCCCTGGACTTAGCTACTTACCGTGTGAGCAGCCTGTTTCTGTGGCAGTGATGTCCACACATGCACGGGTCTTCCTGGTTACTGAACACAGACCGGGAGGCACGAAGCACTTCCGCAGAGAATGGGTGCCCGTCAGCCAGAGTGGCCAACACTCTCAGCATCAGCTTCCATCGCTGCCGGGGCTGCCTCTCCAGCCTCATCTCTCACTACTGATCTGTTCGTAGATTTTCCTTTCATGAACTCTGACACCCCAGCGCCTTTGGTCATGCCTAACCGTCTGAAATGCCTCCCCTGCTCCTTTCCCCCAACCCTACTGAGGGGCCCAGGTCACAAGCCATCTCCCTGATGCCAACACACCCCACCTGCTTCTATTCTCCCCAGGAGTCTGTTCCCCTGGAACCAAGGCTGCCCTGGCAGAGCCCAGGCCCTGGGCCAGAGCAGGCTATCAGCTAATACTTACAGCTTGAACAAATAATGTCCAACTGCTCAGCTCCCCTATACCAGTGGTCGGCAAACTGCAGCTGGCGAGCCACATTCGGCTCTTTGGCCCCTTGAGTGTGGCTCTTCCACAAAATACCTCATGCGGGCACGCACGTAGAGTGCGATTGAAACTTCGTGACCCATGTGCAGAAGTTGGTATTTTGTGGAAGAGCCACACTCAAGGGGCCAAAGAGCCGCATGTGGCTCGCGAGCCGCAGTTTGCCGACCACTGCCCTAGATTATAACAAACGCCTTGAGGACAGAAAGCATTTTATTCCAAGGCGCCGAATAATAATAGTAACTGATGTCCATTGAGCTTACCATGTGCCAGGCCCTCCTCTAAACACGTTACATGAACTGTCTCCTCTAATTTCTCCAACTACCCGTGAGATACCTATGACTGTCTCATGTTGAGATGAAGTAAGGGCGTCTTCGGGAGGCTGCCTAAGGCCATGCTGTTGTTGAGTGCCTAGCGGAGGTCCAGCCTCGGAACCCAGGGTGCCTGCGACCCAAAAGCACTCCATCTGCTCCTGCACCCGGTGCATCACCCGGGGGGAGAGACGCTTCACCCACGTTCGAAGAGTGAAACCGCACAGCACACACAGGATGTTAACGGAGACCTGCTCTACTAGACACGAAACTCCCAGCCGAGACCACAGAGTGATTACTATTATTTTGTCTTTGCAGGGATGCCAGCTCGTACTTCTTAAATAAAGAAGGAAGGAAGGAGTAAGTCTGATGCACTCCATTTTGATGTCTAAAACGAAATTTTATTTAGCTCTCAGTACCTATTTCCTGTTTAAAAATGTTACCCAGGCTGAGAAGAGAAAAATGTTCTCCAGCCGGTGTGGGTGTGGGGGTATGTGTGTGTGTGGGTGTGTGTGTGTGGGGGGGGGGCACATACTGCTGAGATGGAAAGACACTCGGGGCTCTACTGGAGGGAAAACCTCAGAGGGAAATAATAGGCCACGGTCTGAGTGCTCCTTGTGGAGCAGCTGGTTTCAATTTGATGCTATTTTTGCTTCTACTCAAGACAGAAGTATCACCCAGCTGACGTGGCTCAGTGGTTGAGCGTCAACTATGAACCAGGAGTCGAGGAGGTTGCGGTTCGATTCCCGGTCAGGGCACATGTCCGGTTGCAGGCTCAATCCCCGCTTTGGGGCCTGCAGGAGGCAGCCGATCAATGATTCTCTCTCATCTGTGATGCTTCTATCTCCCTCTCCCTTCCTCTCCGAGGTCAATAAAAATGTATTTTTTTAAAAAAAGAAAGATAGAAGTAGCTTTGGCACGTGATGCTTTGGCTTTTAAAACCATTTTTGAGAAACCCTAGTGTTAAGAAGGGCCTCACAGGAGAGTGGTGGCTGGAGGGTGAAGGTTAGAGCTTCAAGAAAAAATTATTTTGAAACAAATGGTTCTGCTGTTTAAAACAAAGAAACTGAAAACCACAACTTGAAAGGGCTTAGTGAGACAGGCATATGTCTCTCATTCATATCACCTCGGGCGGCAATGGGGCTCTGCTCTGCAGGAAGCCAACCTTTATCCCCAGCAGACTCCCATCAGACAGGCTTCACCCAGCCCACCTGCACCAGCCTCCCCGTCCTCTTGGCGGGGAGCCGGGGAGAACGGACGCTCTAATGAGTCACCATTTAGGAGGAAGTGTTTCTTGTACTGATTTCCTTCCCTGTGCACCTCAGGAGGCTGTGGTGGGTCTTCTCTCCCTCTGCCTAAAAAAGATATAAATGCTATGATTAAACCAGGGGTTTAAAGCCTTGACTGCACACCAGAATTTTCTATGGTGCTTAAAAATGGCATTGATGGCCCAGCCAGTGTGGGTCAGTTGGTTGGGCATCATCCTATACACCAGGTTGTCGCCGGTTCGATTCCAGGTCAGGGCACATGCCTGGGTGGTGGGCTCAATCCTCAGCAGAGGGCGTGCAGGAGGCAGCCAATAGAAGTTTCTCTCACTGATGTTTATCTCTCTCTTCCTCTCCTTTCTTCTCTCTAAAATCAATAAAAATATTTTTTTTAAAATGGTATTGATGGCCAGGCTCCTCTGCAGACCAGTGAAACTGGATTCTCTGGGGAGTGGGGTGCCCTCCTGGGCACTTCTGAAGAATGCCTCCGATGACTGGGATTGGCAGCCAGGGGTAACCTGGATTAGACATGGATTCTAAAGTGTCTCTGCTAGAAGCGAATGTCACAGGACTGTAAAACTATCACTGAAGGTCCTAACTTTTCAAAACCCATCAACTTAAAAAATGGACTTTGGAGAATAAAATAATTTTTACTCTAATTTAAGCATGCTCCTAGATAAAATTAGAAAGAGAAAGTGGTTTAAATGGAACAATTTTACACAGGCACACAAATAATTATATATCCAAAATACACCTGCGATATAACTTCAATGGTGTACTTTAGTATCAAACAGACATCTTCCCAGGAGAGAGCAGACTACCCTATAAAACACTGTTGTAAAGAGGTAAAAAAATAAATTTGCAAAGATCAAGTTTGACTGGGGTTGGGGAGGCAAGGGGATTAGGTTCTTTTTTCATTTGGCAATTTCCTACCCGTCCCAGAGAGCTGCACTTGTGTTATTTCTTCTGTGAGGCCTTTCCTAAGCCTCCGGTTTGGACCAGGGGTTTATCTTCTATGCCAGAGCCCGCTGGCATTTACGTTTGCATTCCTGGCCCGGGGACAGCACAGAAAAGGCACCTAGTGCACGTGAGGGGACACACTGGCTACCTGAGGGCGTGTGCGATCGCTCAGGTCAGAGCTCTCAATTCCATCCCCTCTGCCCCGTCCTGATCAGGCATAAGCTGTAGAGTCAGCCTCACCTTCTTCGTAGTTTTCTGATATTTTTGTAATAGAAAAAAAAAATAGTTGATTTTAGAAATGCAAGTCTGACGTCACTTCTAATTTTAAAGTTCTTTATAAATACGGAACAATTTCGTAAACTCTCACACATACCCACAAAGCAATTTCATACCTCAGTGCCTTTGCACATGAGGCTCTACTGCTTGGCATGCTCACCCTCCACCCCTACCCCACCAATCCCCAGCTCCACCTGTTTGGCAAATGCCTATTTATCCTTTGAAGCTGAACCTAAATAAATCTTCTGTGGAATTCTTCACTTTATCCCTCAGAAAGAATGTATATATATTTATTTATTTAGTCACTAAAATTTATACTTTGAGTCAGGAACTGTTTTTTGTTTTTTGTTCTATCACCCATCTAAGCCTGGTACTGCAGAAGGAAGGAAGTTGTAGTACCACCCTCTTGTCCATCAGGCTCACTGCCTGCCTCCACTCCAGGTCCCCTCCAGACAAGCCAGGGAGGAGACCCGCTGATCAGTTTCCTCTGAGCAGGGACAACGATAGGGCACATCACCAGTCCTGGCACCATTAGGTCTGAGGCAGGCAGGCATGACTCCCAGCTGAACCAGTGCTATCTCCATCCCACTCATTACCTCTGGTCCAGCAGGCAGGAACCTTGAGGCCATCTTGCAATTCTGCCTACCGTAGGTACCAATGTTAATTTCTTAATTTTGGTAACTGTATTATGATTATGTAAGGTGTTTACAATAGGGGAAATATAAAAACTCTGAAGTACCTTTGCAATTATTCTGTATTCCAAAAGGAAAAAACTTAAAAACATGGAATAAAAATCGCACACTTTGAAATAACATAACAATGTGCATATTCGTAATATCATGTTCTCGGGCCTATGTTGTTGTGTTGAATTTACCAAAAGGGAAAGCATTACGCCAGGGCTATACAACTTCTCTGAAGTCCCAAACCAAATCGAATTATTGGGATAAGAATTACAGAGTGCCACATACTACTTCTGTATCTTCAAATAAAGGGGAATGGTCCTGAATGTAACGATCACCCTCACAAAATGGCTATGTAAAAAGTCTACTGTACATCTACAGTCAATATTTATTTCAACTACAAAAATTTCTCATTAATGAACTGTCCTTTTAGCCTAGTTTCTTTTATGTTTCACCACCATTGTCCCTGGACCATCATATCTCATATGGCTCCTGATATTCTATCACCATTACTATCTTTATCAAGCAAGCAACACATTATACACATGTGTACACACAATGTGTCTCTATATAACTTCTCAGTGCCAAATCTCTGGAGATAATACCTCTGTAGTTAACTAACAGAACCATGTGTACTATGCCAGCAAAGGGCAATGTGTTACTAATCCAAGCTATCTTGTATATTTTGGATACATACAATTTCACATAACTGAGTGGGTCTGATTAAAATTATAGGGTTAGAGGAGAACTGTATTTTTTTAACAATAAACAACAGAAATTGAACAATATCATTACCAAAAGCATTAGTTACCCTGTAGTACGTTGTCTACATTCCTTTGCACAGGGATATTTAGCAATGCATAAAACCTCATTTTCTTTCTTTCTTTTTCTTCCTTTTCTTTTTTTTTTTTATCAGATCTGAGCTTTTATTTCTAAAATCTCATTTTCTAAAGTTGCCGGCTATCAGATATTATTAGAACTGTCAGTCAAACAAACAAACAAACAAAAACAACTAATTCATAAAACTTCTAAAAGTTCACCCCCCAAAATTTTATAAGAAGTGACAAATTAGGGTGAGCAAAATATTTCATCACAAATATTTCATCATAGAAATGTTTTCAAATACTTGACCATACAGAATATTTGGGATTTTCCAATCTTCACCAATTCCACGTATGCAGACCAAGAAGCAGAGGAAGATCAGCAAGGACAGCAACTGCTGAAACAGAGGGTTTGTCGTGGTGGTTTTGATTTGTGGGATCACACTGGCATTTAGAAAGGGGAAGGTCAACCCGTTAGTAGATTGGAGGAGAAAGATGGGAAGACCAGTCTGACTACCTAAAAGTGGCTGGCTGAGCCAGAAATAAGGAAGACGTACCCTATGGGGAGGCAGGGAGTAAGACATTGAACTGGCCGAAGAGAGGGGGACGCAGTTAAGTGATGTCTACAAGGAGGATGAGGGAGGTGCCATGTTTCTCACTCAACAGACATGAGAGAACAGAACAAACTTCCGGACAGGCCGAATAAGATGAAGGCCGAAAATAAACAAGGTGAAGGGGTCATTATGGAGTTGTATAGCCTGTTTCCAATTAACAAAAGGGCAGCTTCCAAAAGTTCGCTCACTCAACCAATCTTCATTAGACACCTACCATGTACCAATTATGGCACTAGATTTTGGAATACAAAGGGGTCTAAAATGTGGTCCTTGCCACTCTTTGGAAGCTAACCAGGCTAGAGGGACAGACATACAACCGAGGATTAATGCTCAAGGTGATAATGGCCAGTGCTTACTAAGCATTTACTAATGTGCCAGGTGCTGTGCTAGGAGTCTTATTTCACTATTTATTATCTCAACAAATATTTATTGAGCACCGGCTAAATGCTAAGCTGCCCTAGGTACTGAGAACATGGCATCGAATGAGACAAGCAAGGACCCTGCTCTCATAGTGTTCATCCTATCTATGAGAAAAGGCAATAAGTCAACAAATCAATGAGCAAGGTGACTTCAAATAGTGGTATGTGCAGCGAAGACAATACCTGGAGAGGTGTGATTGCACTGAGGGGAGGGGAGAGTGGTACTAATGGTACAGGGTGGTCATGGGAGGCCATGAAGAGGACATCCGAGCTGATACCTGCAAGACAAGGAAAGTGAGGGCAGTGTCCAGGCTGAACGGATGACAATGCAGAGGCCTGAGGTGGAGGCAAGGTCGTGTGGTCAGAGAACAAAAAGGAGGCCAGTGTGACTGAGCCTGTGGGACTCGGAGGTGGTCAGGGGCACAATACAGGAGGCCTGGAAGCCACTGATGGGTGGGCTTTCAAGCAAGAGCGACAATCTCATTAACATGGATAAAGCTCATTCTGGGGGCTGTATGAAGAAAGAGTGGTAGGAGGGGATGCAGGAACCAACTAGAAAGCTATGTTAGGAGTCCAGAAGGGGGATGTGGAACACAGTGAGGATGGGGAGAAGGGCGTGATTATGGGATATATTTAAGAAGTACAGACAAAAGAATGTGCTGATGGGTGGGCGGAAGGAGTTTGAGGGAAAGAAGGACAGAGCACAATGCCTGAATATGTTACTTGATCATCTGGGTCCGTGGTTGGCAAACTACGGCTCACGAGCCACATGCGGCTGTTTGGCCCCTTGAGTGTGGCTCTTCCACAAAATACCACAAAATACCACGTGCAGGCGTGCACGTACAGTGCGATTGAAACTTTGTGGCCCATGCGCAGAAGTCAGTATTTTGTGGAACAGCCACACTCAAGGGGCCAAAGAGCCGCATGTGCCCCGCGAGCCGCAGTTTGCCGGCCACTGACCTGGGTGGATGGTGATGCCATTTACTGAAATGTATACTGAAGGAGGAGCAGGGTTTAGGGAAAGGGTTCAGATACATTCAAAACCGAGTTGTGTCCTTGATGAGGAGGAAGCCAAGAGAAGCAATCAAGTAGAGTGGACATCGGCAAATGAATGGTATTTAAAGACAATGGAGCACAAAGTCTGGAATCTAGAACCCAACCCTGGTTGATCAAACCAAAGAGGAAGAGCCAGCAAAGGAGATGTTGTAAGTAGCATCCCTGTAAGGGAGAAGAAAACCAGGAGGCTATTACCGGAGAAGCCAATGCAAGAACAGAATGTTTCAAGAAGGGAGTGGTCACTGAGTCACAAAATGCTAAGTAAGAAGTCATGTAGGGATCACTGTATTTTGCAATATGGCAGTCACTGGTGACGTTTATGAAAAGGAGTTTCAAAAAGCAAGTTAGGGAGGAAGTCCTGAGAAGGGTGGAGAAAGGACAGATGGAATATAAGGAAGTTGAATAGGGATTTACAAATAACTTTTGAAGCATTTACTTGATTATTTCATTTAATCCTCAGGTTAAGTCCACTTCGCAACTAAGAGTTCATTTGCCTAAAGTCTTGTAAGTCATGCAAAGGTGACTCCTACAACCAGTATAGAAACCCACAACAGGATTCCAGGGCCTGCGTTCTTAAACACTAATGTGGAACTTGAGGAAGTTCAATGGATTTTAATAAGGGTTTGTAGTAACCTACACCTATGATTTTCAAACTAAACTACCCAGAATCTCTAGCAGCACCTCTTTAGAAACCATGGCCCAAACTGTTGACAGGAGTGGTTGCCTGGCCACATGCAGCCTCTATCTACATCCATTCTGAAGTCAGAATTTCAAAATTTCAAAAATCAAAAAGTTTTCAATATTGAAGACTCATTATTGTCAAGATGGCAGCTCTTCCAAATTTGATCTATAGATTCAATCAAAATTAAAATCTCAGCAAATTATTTTTGTGGTCATGGACAAACTGATTCTAAAGTTTATATGAAGAAGCAGAAGACCCAAAATAGCCAATACAATATTGAAGTGGAAGAGCAAAGTTGGAGGATGAATATGAACTGACTGCAAGACTTATTATAAATCTACAGTAATAAATCAGTGTTGTACTGGCAAAAGAATAGACAAACAGATTAATGGAACAGAATAGACAGCTCAAAAAGAGATGCCTTAAATGTAGCCAGCTGACCTTGTTATTGTTAATCCTCACCTGAGGATATTTCTTCCATTGCTTTTCACGGAGAGTGGAAAGAAAGGAGAGAGGAGGAAAGAGAGAAACATGAACTGGTAGTCTCCTCCGGCACACGCCCAATGGAGGGTGGGGAGCAAACCTGCATCCAGGTAAGTCCCCTTCTGGAATCAAACTGGCCAGTCAGACACTTTAACTTTAGTAACACCTAGCCAGCTGATCTTTAACAAAGGGACAAAGGCAAAACATGGAGTAAAGGCACTCTTTTCAACAAGTGGTGCTGGAACAGCCACAGGTCCACATGCCAAAAAAATGAATCGAGACCCTTCACAAAAATGAATTTACACCCTTCACAAAAATTAACTCAAAATGGATCAAAGACATAAGTGTAAAATACAAAACTATAGAATTCCTAGAAGTAACATAGGAGAAAAATCTAGATGACCTTGAATTTGGCACAATCCATGAAATAAAAAATGGATAAGCTGAATTTCATTAAAATTGAAAATTTCTGCTCCGCAAAAGGCACTGTCAAGAGAATTGGAAAACAAACCACAGACTGGGAGAAAATATTTGCAAAAGATATATCTGATACAAGACTGTTATCCAAAATATACAAGGAGCTCTTAAAACCCAATACTAAAAAAATAAACAGCCTGATTAAAAAATGGGCCAAAGACCTTAACAGTCAACTCACCAATGAAGTTTATACAAATGGCAAATAAGCATATAAAAGTGCTCCTGCCTGGCCGGTGTGGCTCAGTGGTTGAGCGTCCATGAACCAAGAAGTGAGTGGTTTGATTCCCTGTCAGGGCACATGCCGGGATTGCACCGATTGATATTTCTCTCTCATCGATGTTTCTATCCCTCTCCCTTCCTCTCTCTCTAAAAATAAAATAAAAATACTTTTTAAAAGTGCTCCAAATCATGAGCCATCTGGGAAATGCAAATTAAAATAACTATGAGATGATACTATACTTATTAGAATGGCCAAATTCCTGAACACTAACACCACCAAATGCTGGTGAGAATGGGGAGCAACAGGAACACTCACTCATTATTGGTGGGAATGCAAAGTGGTACTGCCAATTTGGAAGACCTCTGGGTGGCTTCTTATAAAACTAAACATACTCTAACCATATAATCCAGCAGTCACAAACCTTGGTACCCCAGTATAGTTGAAAATTTATGCCCACCTATACGTGGATACTTACAGCAGCTTTCTTCATAATTGTCAATACTTGGAAACAACCAAGATGCCCTTCAGTAAGTGAATGATAAACTATGGGTACATTCAGACAATGGAGTATCATTCAGAACTAAAACGAAATGCGCTATCCAACAATGAAAACCATGGAGGAACCTTAAATGCATGTTATTACGTGAAAGAAGACAATCTGAAAAGGCTACCTATTGAATTTTTCCAACTATATGACATTCTGGAAAAGGCAAAACTATAAAGACAGTAAAAAAAAAATCAGTGGTCGTCAGCCGCTAGGGAGTAGGAAGGAGTGAATCAGCAGAGCACAGAGAGCGTTAAAGGCAGTGAAGCTATTCTGCATAGCACTATCATGGTGGCTGCATGTCCTTATACATTTGCCAAAACTCACAGAATGTAAAACACCAAGAGTGAACCCTATGCAAACTATGGACTTTAGGTGACGATGGTGTGTCAATGTACATTCATCACGTCGTAACCAATGTACAACTCTGGTGGAGGATATTGGTAATGGAAGAGGCTATTCATGTTTGCAGGGGGTATATGGGAAACCCATGTACTTTCCTCTCAATTATGCTGTGAGCCTAAAATTGCTCTAAAAAAATTAAAATAAAATGAAAGGTTTTTGAGCATTTACCATCTGCAGGCATTGTTGTGAAAATAAGGATGAGTTTTAGCAGCTTCTGAAAAGCCAACAGCCATTCACAACTACAAGTTTCACACCTGACTTTGATTTTGAATCTTTTAATAATTACTCATGGAATCTGTAAAATACCCTCAGAACTTATTATCAAGGGATATATGGAAAATAAGTCTAACACTTAATGCCTTTAAAATTTGCTATTTGGAACTTGGAGCTTATTTTTCCATAAAAGCCATCTAAGTGCCTAATAGTTTTGTTCATATACACCTTCTCTGTGAAAATGTATTTTGAAATGCAAGCTGGGACTTGAGTAGAACTCCTCCCAGTTCCCTAAACTGGAAACTCCATGCAAGTACCAACCTTAGGCTCAGTCCCTGGCACATATTTATCAAGTCTAAGATGCAATCAATGATAAAAGGAGCCATTATCCATTTGGAGGCCACTTAGAAAAAATGCTGCCAAGTAACCTATAACAGAATGCTTTCTTGTCACTCAGAACTATTTTATAATTATTGGTAAAGCTTTATAATTCGATTAGAGGCCTGGTGCATGAAAATCATACACTCTGGGGGCGGGGGGTCCCTCAGCCTGGTCTGCAACCTCTCACAGTGTGGGAGCCCTCAGGAGATGTCTGACTGATGGCTTAGGCCCGCTCCCCACGGGGAAAGGGCCTAACCTGGCAGTCGGACATCCTTAGTGCTGCTGCGGAGGCAGGAGAGGCTCCCACCACTGTCGCTGCACTCGCCAGCTGTGAGCCCGGCTTCTGGCGAAGTGGTGCTCACCCTGTGGGAGCGCACTGGCCACCAGGGGGCAGCTCCTGCGTTGAGTGTCTTCCCCCTGGTGGTCAGTGCCTGTCATAGCGAACGGCCATTCCACCATTCACTTGATTTGCATATTAGCCTTTTATTATAGAGGAGGATTTATCATATATTTCTCTTGTACCTCCATAAAAAATAAACTGGCTAAGGTATTCCTTACACATCTCCACATACCATGTTGACTCTTCTGACTCCCTTTAATTCAGCCGCTGATGTCCACTTGTCCTACCTGATGCTCCTCTGTGGTCTCTGGGACAGTCTTCCATCTGCCAGATACTCCAATGCCAGTCTAGAGGCTGTCGCTTTCTTGTTCCTCCCAGATGTCACAAGAGAAGGCCTTTTCAGATAACCAAGACACCTATCTTTGGTGACTAAACGTGCCACACTCATGGGTGCACAGACACAATAATGTCTTTAGGGAAGAACTCTTTCTTGGGAATTGCTTTAGTTTATTACAGCTGCAGCTTTCAATCATCAATAATTGTGCAAAGTATCATAACATCTGCTTTCATAGAGCGTGTTCATGACCTTGACCTCTTTTTAGCACCTTTAACACTACAGGAAAACTTCAGAGCCTTTTAAGGAATGCTGGAGTTTTGTCCAGCATTTCCTATCTGTCTAAACTCAATTTTCACTCAAATCACAAATCACTAGAAAATAAGCAGCTACCACCATTCTAAACTGGCAGGCGGTTTGATCAACGGGTGTTCTACGCCTCAGCAACAGTCCTGTGCAACTTATGAATTGGACGTACCAGCCACTTACTGCTTTGAAATTCCTTTCATCTCTTTGAAGGGATTTATCAGTCTCTCCAGTGTTCAAGCTGCACAATTTGTCATCTGGAAGGTAATACCTCTGCCATGACTCCATAACACCGTTTCAGCTACTTATCTTCAGTCTCAGGTCCTGGAAAGCTCTTGGTTATTTCTTTGCAAAAAATACAAACCGGGGTCATTCCTCTAACAAAAATGTGCTTCACTGATATCACACTGATACCGTGTTACTCCGATTCTATGACTTTATGCACACAAGTACTTTTTGCTTCAGTGTTGAATCATGAGTTCATATTTTTGAAGGCCCTTCATATGCAGTTAACCTGGACATTGGTATTACCAACAACATACATAAACACAATTGCTATGTCCACATCTGCACCAACAGTGCTCCACCACGCTGTCTAGCCATTGGCGATGCATCACAGTAAACACATCCTGACTTCAGAGATAATAAAACATGGTGGTGGGGGTAGGGTATACACCTCAGAATTGATGGAATATAGTATCTGAGACATAAATAAATTCTCCTTTAATTTATGTAAAAAAAAAACATTTCCAAAGACAGACGCCAGAAATTCCCCCCATCCCTGTGTACACATGCTGCTTCTCCACCGAGAGGTGCATTCACTCCGCCCTTCCATCTGAGCTGGCCTCGTGGCTCGCTTTCACCAGAAGAATGTGGCAGAGCAGCCAGGGTCCCTGGTGGATTTCCCAGCCCAGGGAACAGCCTCACTGTAAATCTTCCCGTTCTGCCCCCACGCACTATTCCTCGCGAGCAAAGGACTAAGCTACAGCACATAATTAGCCTTAAATGGGGGCAGCAGCCACTTCTGCATTTCCTTATCTACAGATTCATAATAGATGCAAAATGCGTCTAAGGTGAATGAAATGTGTTATTATAGATGCTCAAAATGAGGGCAAACTCGCTCTTCTCTCTTTTGTTGTGGTTAATCCTCATTCAAGGATATATTTTTTCCCACTGACTTTTAGAGAGAGTGGAAAGGAGGAGGAGAGATGGAGAGAAAGAAACATTGATGTGAGAAACACATATGGATTGGTTGCCTCCTGGGGACCAGGGATCGAACCTACAACTGAGGTAACATGCCCTTGACCAGAATCAAACCCAGGACCCTTCAGTCTATAGGCTGACTCTCTATCCACCGAGCAAAACCGGCTAGGGCTGTTTTCTCTTTCAAACTGAACCTTCTGTTTATCAAGGCAATGTTTTCTAAGTTAATTAACTGTGGAACAGAAAGTCCTCCATGCACACAACTTTAATTAATTCTCAATTGCCAATTCCCATGTATGTCCTCCAAGCAGGCAAAAATATACAGTGTTGGGAGACAGGAAAAAAAGGCACAGAGGAGGAAAAACACAACAGTCTTGTTTTTGTTACATTTAAAATTTATCAAATGTTATGAACGGTTAAAATATACCCACCTTTAGGGTGGTTTTCAAAACAGTGAGAACATACACAAATCATTGTACGCTTCTTACTTAATTTGTTCTTCTTCGTCCTTCCATGTTGCTAAGAGACTGTCTTTTTCAAGGCTCAAATACACAGAATTTTCCAAATTTAGAAAACAGGAGGACTTGCAGAAAAGCTTCAAAAGGCAGCCGCTCAAAGGTAAAAATTTATCTGGTCATGATCAATCCACATTTCTCTCAACAACTTCCTGAAATATATTATCAAATGCTTGGATCACTCACGAAAACTTCAAGGTGTGACAGGCAGGGAGGAGCCTAGCAAGGCCCCCTGACCAAAGTCCTCTCTGTGTCCCAGGGCTAAAGGTAGCCCAGAAAACACCCTTTCACCAAACATTTGCTTTTCTGTCTCCATGTGAATTGCCTTCCTGCCCATTCAAGTCCTAAACCATCACCCCCCTTCTCCTTAGCTAGGTATGTCCTATAAGACGTAACTATCCAATCTGCCCTCAGTTCTCATGGTCTTATGGAACCTCTGTATGAACATACGTAACAAATCTGGACATCTCTCGTGTTAATCTGTCTCATGTTAATTTGATTCTTCGTCCAGCCAGAACAACTTAGTGAGGTGGGAGGGAAATTATTTGTTCCCCCACACATGCTCTTGGTTTTTTCCTGCTAGTGAATACTCCGAATCTCCAGAACACAACGAACTTGGAGGCCGACAAAAGGTCAGGGTCATCACTTCTCTTTCCAAATAACCTGATCTGTGTTTGTAACAGGTGTCCTGCTCAGAACCGAACAGAGATTTCAGTCCTGCAGGCTTGGCAGCTCTAGCTGCTGTGGCGGGCTCCGTGCGGCACAATGAACACTGGTATCCATGGGACCCTAAGACCCCCGGGCACCAACCGAGTCTCCAGGGAGGTGAGTGTACATTTATAACGAAGGAATGACCATTAGCAGCACCAATCCAACTAGTTCTCATATTTCTATTTTTAAATTACTTTTTGAATTAGGGGAAAAGCCCGAGGATCACGAATACTGAAACTCGCTGTCTAGTTTCATAAAAAGCTTGCCACTTCACAAATAAAATCTGAAGCCAAAGAGAAACCAGGGCAGTCTGTGCCCTAGACAACAGAGGCCTTTTTGGTAAAATCATGATTTTGTACTGATGGGAACTGCCAGTGAGTGGTACTTGCTCTAAAATGATACACATTTTACAGAAGTTGTTTCAACGGAAGTGCAACCACAGTTGTACACACGCACTTAACCTTCAGGCTACCACGCTGAATGTAGAGGGCAGAGCTGTTCTCCCATGAGACACATCCTAACATTCCTTCCAGGTAAAGGAAACCCCTCCTAAGCATATCATCCAGTCAGTGACTACAGCAGTGCCCCCTTATCCAAAATTTTGCTTTCTGTGGTTTCAGTTACCCCAGGTCAACTGCAGCCCAAAAATATTAAATGGAAAATTCCAGAAGTAAACAATTCATAAGTCTTACATTACCCGCCATTCTGAACAGTGTGATGAAATCCCTCCCTGTCCAGCTCCTCCCTTCCCGGGACGTGGCTCATCTCTTTGTCCAGCGCAACCACACCGTAGACACTGCCCACCCATTAGTCACTCAGCAGCCCCCCTGTGTTATTAAGCTGACTGTCGCGGGGTCTCAGTGCTTGTGCTCAAGTAACCCTTAATTTACTTAATAATGGCCCCAAAGCACAAGAAGAACAATGCCAACAACTGAGATATACCAAAGAGAAGCCATCATGTGCATCCTTTAACTGAAAAGGTGAACGTTCTCAGCTTATAATAAAGAGAAGAAATGATATGCCGAGGTTGCTACGATCTCTGATAAGAATGAATCTTCTATTAGACATTATGAAGAAGGAAAAAGAAATTAGTGCTAGTTTTGGGGTCACACCTCAAACGGCCAAAGTTATGGCCACAGTGCATGGTAAGTGCTAGTTAGATGGAAAAGGCGTTGCACTGGTGGGTGGAAGACCTGAACAGAAAACATGCCTGACTGACTGCAACATGTTGCACCAGAAAGCACCGAGCCTATATGAAGGCTTCAGCAAGGGGTCACCTAAAATGAGTGACCACATTCACACAGCTTTACTACAGTGTGTTATAATTGTTCCATTTTATTATAGTTACTGGTGTTAATCTCCTACAGTGCCTAATTTACGAATTCAACTTTATTGTGGGATGTACATGTATGTATAGGAAAAAACACGGTATATGCAGGGTTCGGTACTATCCACGGTGTCAGGCATTCACTGGGGGTCTTGGGACAGATCCCTCGTGGATAAGGGGGGACTGCTATGTTAACATGCTGTAAGGCGCCATGGGAGCAAGTCCCTGGCCGGTGGCTGTGAGGAAGCCGAGCCCCTGGCCCAGGCCTCCCTGAGGCTCCTGGGTATCATTCACCCTGGAAGCTGGAGGGGCAAGTGTAAGGAGGCTTTGGTTCCTAACGGAGGCAAGGAGGGGAAATTCTATAAGCTACTCATCCTGACACAGCTTCTAAGAGTAGGACAAAGTAGGATAATAAAAGAAAACAAATGAGAAATAATGTAAATGTGCCACAGTTTGTTTACTTTAGACGGTCCTTCTCACACCAATTCAGAGGGCTGAATAACCAAATGTAACATGCATTTTTAAATTAGTTTAGGATTTCTAAAAATATACACAGCAAAAACGCTCTGGTCCTATTTATGAGAATGTCTTCCAGGCAACGTGCACAAACTCAGAACTCACCCCCAGCCACTCTGAATGCGCAGCGAGGACCAAAGTCAGCGAACGGGTGGGGTGCCCCCGCCCTGCCCCCGCCCTGCCCCGGTGGCAGGCTACCTGGGTCAGCATCCTGACTTCCCCTTGCTGGCCGAGGCCTTGGACAAGTCATTTAACCTGTAAGAATCACGTCTCATCTACATGATAACACCTTTGACATCACAGAACTACTTTGGAGAATTAATTAAGGTAATATATGCACAATCCTTAACCCAGTGCCTGGAACACTGGAAGGCTGCCATTCTTGTTGAGGCTCTCATGACTGTAATAATTATTTTGATTGCTTAGAATGACAGAGTGACCGTGGATACAGAACCAGTAATGGTCCACAATAGATGGAGGACCTATTCATAATTTGAAACACCAGTTCAGAGATATCCCCACAGGCCCACCTCCTCTGCCAAAGGAGTACCTCCCCATCAAGTAGGCTGAACGCGTCTAATCAGACTGAATGTCTGACCACCGCTTTTTCATGGGGCACTTACGTAACAAGCACATTGGTGGGTTTGGGGGACACAACCATGATGCCCACCCATCGTGGATAGTTCCCTTTGTAAGGCAACACTAAGGACAAATGTCAACCCCTCCTAGGAGGCATGGACAGACAGAGAGCAGGCTGGCGAAGAGGCAAGTGGCACGGCCCCTGCACTCCAGGCACCGCCAGGATCCCAGGTCCTCCTGTCTGCAGTAACGAGTATGTCCATTTCTTAAGAGATGCCTCCATCAACCAGCAAGGCGGAGAGCCTCTTTCATGCTCTAAGACTGAGACAGAAACAGCTGGTGAAGAGGTGGAAGCGAGTCGGTGGCCAAATGCGCTCAAAGGAGAACGGGGCTTGGTGAAAAGACAAAGCGACGGGAAGGCGCACACACTCTGGGTCCAGAAATATCCGGAAATATTATCCTAAGGCTTCCGCCCCTGATGTAATCTCACCCTCCATGTCTTAGTGCCTCTGTGACATTTGAAGGAAGGGCAGGAAAATAACAATGATGGAGAAAATGGATTCTGGTTAAGTAACAAGTAGGCCCAACAACCGGCTGTCACTCACCGAGGATACAAAGTCTGTGCACACTTTCAGATCCAGCTGGACAGAAAAATGATCAAGAATATCTACCCACCCAAACCTTTGCAATGGCAGCCAAAAAGAAAAAGAAAAAGAAAAAAGAAAGACCAGCAATCAACTTTACTTAAGATTTGCAAACTTGGTAAGTACCAAGACACCAGCATGTGTCTAGTTGTCACTGCAAGGAGCAAGGAGGGAGAGCAGAAGGGTGCAGAGTCTGAGAGAATTGAAGCCTTTCAAAAATAGTACTTAGGCCCTCGCTGGTTTGGCTTAGTGGATAGAGCTTCAGCTGGCAGACTGAAGGGTTGAGGGTTTGATTCTGGTCAAGGGCACATACCTGGGTTGCAGGCTCAATCCCTGGCCCAGGTCAGGGAGCATGCAGGAGGCCACCAGTCGATGTATCTCTCTCACATCAATGCTTCTCTCTCCCCCTTCCTTCCACTCTCTCTAAAAATCAGTGGAAATATATCCTCGGGTGAGGATTAAGAACATAAAAAAATAGATCTTAGGAGTACTCCCTTCAGCAGTACTGGTTCCCTAATTACTAGGTAACACATTTCTGAAAGGGTTTCCTCCTTTCTGGAGTCACCCTGCAATAGAAAGTCTTAATGGTTGAGGAAACCTCATACCATAAGAAGAGGGTGTAAAAACATAATACAAACTTAAATTGCTTAAAACTGCTCACATTGCCACCACTTCCACGGATGCATGTGCACTGCTGGCAGCTCTCGCGTGGAACTGAGAGAGCCTCCCGCAGGCTATGCGCCATCCTGCCCTGGGACAGAGAGCGGTGTGTGCTCGCAAGGCAGTCACGCGGACGCACCCAAAGCCCACGAGCAGAGCCGCGGGGTAGAACACTGATCTTGACGAAAGCAGCTATTTTCCTGCAATGCTCTAACCCAGTGGTTCTCAACCTTCTGGCCCTTTAAATACAGTTCCTCATGTTGTGACCCAACCATAAAATTATTTTCCTCGCTACTTCATAACTGTAATGTTGCTACTGTTATGAATCGTAATGTAAATATCTAATATGCAGGATGGTCTTAGGCGACCCCTGTGAAAGGGTCGTTCGACCGCCAAAGGGGTCGCGACCCACAGGTTGAGAACCGCTGCTCTAACCGATTGCCGCCTGGGACCTAAGAAAGGAAGGAACTCGGCAGTTGACAAAGCTCTGCACATTCTGTCCTGACACATGGGCGAAAGGACTGCTGTCAGATGGCAAGTGAAGGCAGGAGAAACTGCCTCCCTCGTAACAGGAAAGAAATCTCAAAGCCACAGAGATGTGCGACCCATTCAGGAGTCACAGGGGATCCTCGGAATGATGAGCACTGTGTCCTGGTTATGTCTGCAGTGGTTTGTTTGTTTTGTTTACTAGCCCATAAAAGAATAGTGTCTAAAATCGATGATGTTTTAGTAAATAAAATGTTAATTTCTTGGAAAAATCAATTAAACCTATAAACTTCAAAACAAAACTTTCCCCGCTCTGGCCTTGATAGAGCTCAACAGCTACAGCAGCTCCGTGCCACGCCAGCCACATCCACGTGCCCCCCCATGCAGGGGAGACGGGTTCAGAGCCCCACTTCCTGCATTCTGGCTGGGCCACCTGCTAGCTGTGTGACCCTGAACAAGTCACTTACTTTTCTGGGCTTCAGTTTTCTCATCTATTAAATTGGGGTAATAGTATCCCTGTCACTGGATTGTTACAATAAGTGAATACGACAATATTTGTAAAGCGTTTAGAACAATACCTGGCACCTAGTAAACATCATTTAAGTACTTGTTACATAAAACTAGCACCCAGACTTTGGTTTCAAGCTACTCTCCAAAGAAAGGAACCAGGGATTCTTCGAGGGTAAATCATTACATACCCTGGGGCAGGAAAATGAAGATTGGGCAGGGCCCAACCTGGGACTGCCAGGAAGGGAGAAGGTATTCCAGGAGGTCAGGGGTGGTGTTGAAAGGGCAAGTCACTGGCCAACATGACACAACATGGGCATCAAAGGCACTAACGCTGCCCCAATGTGAAAGGCACGACTTCATGATGATACCCAAACAAGAAAAGTTAGAGTAGACAACAAAGTTTTATGCAGAATGGAGAAGAGGATCAGTTCAGTTTTTTGTTTTTTGTTTTTTAATTTCAATACATGGAAGAGTGCTAAGTGTTTGCTTCTTCCAAATATTTCTCTGTTTAAGCAGAGAAGGGTGAACACAGGGAACTTAGTAATACTAGTCCCAGCAAAGACAAAGCATAGTGACAACAGGAAAGCCCTGAGGACTCTTCACAACCAGGGGGTAAGAAAACGGAACCGAGTCAAGATGCTGAGTCATGTTCTAAGAGGTAAACTAACAGCAGACTCCATCCCTCATCTCCTCGGAGAAGATACCCTTAGATGGCCCCACTAATTGCAGTCAGAGTCATAAAGCATTTGTAAGATTCCAGTGATGTACAGAGACCTGGCAACCATCAGGGTGATAAGGGCAATGGTCCATGAAAATGCTGGCCAAGCAAAATCTGGAGAATAAAATGTTCTGAGAGGAGCAGGCTGCCTCAAAAAACTAGGACCTATCCGGGAAGCGTGGCTCCAAATCTCACTGATGTAACAAATGGAGGACAAATATAAAACGGGGCCTAGTCAGATGACCAGCTGCTTGGATTTGATGAACATAGAGATGACCCAAAATCAATCGGCTGATATTAGATCCTATCATCTCAGCGGGACAGGCTATTTTTCTGGCTCTGATGAGGTTTCTGTACTTATGGAATTGTACTGCTGTATTACTGTATCCCTAGGGAAGTATCAAAAGGTGTACTGCTCTAACACTTGAAGTTATGGAAATATATGTTACAGACCTGAGGAAAGCACACAAACCAGTTTAAGAACCATAAACGGACTCTCACAGCACTGGCATTGTGGAATAAGTGTAGGTGTGTTCCATGGTTCATAATCATTGTGTGCGGTTTTCAGGGCTTGGAGTGTTCAAAAGAATCATCATTATCATCTAAATTGTTAAAAAGAAGTTTAAGTCTAAATCACGTTTAAGCAAATTGAAGAACTATTCAGGAAAATGATTCTTAAAGTTCGATTTTAGATATAAATTCAATAGTTTGAGCACTAAAGTGCACATAGTAGAAGGGACTTCTTTCCATGAACAAAAACCTTTGGACAGTAAGGAATATAAAAAGTGGGCCAGCAATAGAATGTTCAGAGAGCATAGACTGTATTTCTCCACATGAAAGACTATTCAGAAATACAGTAGCCCACTTGTCCCACCACAATGACCCCCAGGGAAACAAAAGATAAAGGCAACCACAGAGGAAGAAATGAGGAAGGAGTGATACACAGCTGTTCCGAGTTCTTCCATCGGCTGTCTTCTGAAAGTAGGACACGGGAATAATGGGAAATTAACCACCACAGACTCGAGCGCCAGTTTGTCACATAAATGTAATCAGACATGTACAGCATAACAACAAACCCCTTCTCTTTCAGCTTTGAAATAAAATGTATCTAAAAATAATTAGGAATGGGAATGTGTCTAGGGCAATTAAATACACGGTCAAGTTTTAGAAGTGGGAGAGGGCGAGAGTGGGGCTGAGAAAGCTCTTTAAGAGCCTACTGGCCCATTTCCTCCTGAAGAAGGGCTTCAATCCACGCAGATCACCTCCAGATGCTGGGTCTGCTCACACCTGGCAACTGCTCGCTCTCCTTACCACAATCATGTGTTTCTTTTGTTTTGTTTTAAACTTTAAAAAAAATTTTCTTAATTAAATTTTTATTGTTAAAAGTATAACTATGTTCCCTCCCCCCTCATGTGGTCATGTGTCTCTTTTGAAAACTGGATTCGTTCCTTTCTACCACACTCTTGCTCTCCTCCACTCCCGCTACTTCAGACAGGCAACTGAGGGAGCACCATGTGCCAGGCACTGTGTGGGAACTTTCCATTACCTCTCATTTCATCACCACGACTCTTGGGAGCTGGATATCATCACCCTAGTTTTACAGATGGAGAAACTGGAGATCTGAGGTCATGAGCAAATTGCCCAAGGTCATCACAGCCATTGTGGGCCCAGATCTGCAGCCAAAGCCTGCAGGCTCCCCCAGAGTCCTGTGTCCCTTGTGCTCTGGGAACCCGACCCCACTCTTTCTACTGGGACTACCTGACCATGGTCCTTTCTCACATGAATTGCTAAGTCAAACTTTGACTCTGAAACTAAAAAACAACAACAACAATAAGCATTATAAATAAACCCCTGGTCTATTCTTTATCTGGTGGATCTCTCTCCCACCAGGAGTGCGAGCAGCCACCCGAAGAAGCTGGGAGAGGCAGCATGGATTCTGCCTGGAGCTGTCAGAGGGAGCATGGTCATTTTTGCAGCAGCCCTATAAAACAAATACACTAGGCTTTACCAAGCAAATACTTCCCATGCACAGTAAAAGCTCCCAACGCGCTGCTCCTCTGGCTCAAAAATCTTAACCAGGGAGTGGACACAGCACTAACCCACCTGACAAACTGGTGTGGACACCACCAAGCAAGAATGGTGACCTTGACAATGGGAATGGCGACCTTGACCCAGGAAGTCCCAGCCAGCTAGCTGGCTTCCCTGTGCTGCCCAGCTATTTCTCTACCCTGACAACAACACCCCTTGATTTTATGCAATTGCGTTCTTTTTTAGAACTGAAGGGGAGCAGCATATGCCACACACACCCCCAAAATATGACTGTTTGGCATAAGGGTTATCTGGTTACTTTTAAGAAAAAGCAAACACAAAACAGCTCTGAAAACCCAGTAGAAGGTACCCTTTTGAAAGAGACATTTCCATTTGTAAGGGTGTCTCCCTCTCGGTACCAGAATGGAGAGAACCTCTGAGTCTCTAGAAACCCTTATTAAAGGAGAAGGCAATGATTTAAATCCTTTTAACAACCTTACCCTGGTTGCCTGTGCTTTTCCTGGAAACCTCCCATAACTGGATCCCTCACCACAATCAGCCCCCTTTCCACCCCCCATTCACCAGCTCCAACATCTTTAGCTGCAGAAGGTATTCCAAGTGATGGTTTGGGCCACATGGGGGTATTGCTCAGTTTTCCTGGGTATCTCCCAAATATGCAGGATGTGTACATATTAGACCTCTGTTTTACTCCTGTTAGTCTGTCTTTTATTACGAGGGCAGGGGGTGGGCTCAGCCAGGGATTTGGAAGGGGGGGGATTGCACTTCCTCCCCCATAGAACCCCCTTATCTCATTATTGGGAGTGTCACTGCACTAGGGCTGGGAATAGAGCAGTAAACAAAACAGACGCAGACCTTGCCTTGCGGGAGCTTCCAGGAAGAGCGGAGTACAGAGCAAACAAATAATCAGAAGTAGCTATCTGCCATGTTTTCCTTTTCCCACATCGGTTTAATCCTCACAAGCATCCTGCAAATGATGACTAATCCCCGGCTCACACATGTGAAAACTGCCATCAAATGGCAGCTAGAAGGAGCTGATTTGGGATTGGAATTTGGGCCAAGGGACTCCAGCACCCATCCCTTCAAGGACAACACGGCAGCAGTTCCTATGCCTGGCCTCCGTGGCTTAGAATTGGGCTAAAAACTCTGGAATCGTCTTTGACTCCCCCCCCCCCATCCCCCGCTCCCCGCACCCAAGCTATAAAACAACCCTAATCTGCCAAACCTTTAAACCCTACTATATAAAGTTCTCTTCACTCTCCCAAAAGGCAACTCATTTCTTTTTTTTTTTACTTTTTTATTGAATTTACTGGGGAGGCACTGGTTAATAAAATTATATAGGCTTCAGGTGTATAATTCTATAATACATCTTCTCTATATTGCATTGTGTATTCACCACCTCAAGTCAAGACTCCTTCCATCACCATTTATCCCCCCTTTACCTTCTTCTACTCTCCCTTCCCCCCTTTTATCTGGGAATCACCAGATTGTTGTCTGTCTCTGTAAATTGGGTTTTTTCCTTAATCCTTTAACCTTTTCCGCCCAGCCCCACAATGCCCCTCCCCTCTAACAGCTGTCAGTCTGTTCTCTATGAGTCTTTTTCTATTTTGCTTGTTAGTTTGTTTTGTGAAATCATACGGTACTTGTCTTTCTCTAACTTGACTTAGCATAATGCTCTCCAGGTCTGTTCATGCTGTAACAAAAGGTAAGATTTTCCAAAAGGCAACTTTTAATTTAACAAGTGTCTTAATCAAATGTAGCATTCAAAATCTTTGTGTATGTGTGTGTGTGTGTTGGGGGGCATAAGATATTATGTTTCCGGGAAATGTGTTTGTTATCTTGTACAATTCATTTACTGACCATTACTTAACAGGCATGTCTAGAGTCTCTACCGTATGCGAGGCCATTCATCCTCTGGTCCCTGGCTCCTCTTCATCTTCCAACCCCAGCTTTTGCACATAGGCATCCACCTTCAGGGAAGGTGTTGGCTAACTCCCGCTAGTCACCGCCCATCCTTCAGTCTCAGCGTTGTCCCATAAGCTTTGCAAGGGCAGGGACCATGTTTTTCTTCTCTGCTGTATCCCCAACACGTCACAGTACTTGGCTCAGAGCAGGTTATAACAAATCTCAGCTGAACAAATGTCACCTCCCCAGGAAAACCTCCCAAGGCCACAACTCGGGGTCAGAGAGGCCTCCTTCCTATCCTGAACATCCTAAGCTTCCCCCGCCCTAGCATTCATCACCTGACACTTTAATTGTGGCTTATTTCCTCTGCTAGATTAAATTCTTGAAAGCCCAAGTTTTATCTTCGTTAACCTGAAATCACAAAGACTTCCACAGCACCTGGCAATATTTGTTGACTATCCTTATTACATCTTTCGATAACTAACCTGTCTCCCTTTTTCAATAAAAAAGGAAAAGATGACATTTTGTAATACTCTTGAGAGCCTGTGATGCCACAAAATGATGATCACATTAAAGGACTCTAATTAGCAATTCAGATAACAGAGTGAAAGCCACTTAAGTTAGAACACTCATTCCCCCACCAGAGAATTATCTCCTCACAGTCCCAACATACTGCCTGGGATACAAAGAGTGTCTAGAGCCACTCTTACACCCCAGGCAACCATTAGCTGTAATCTTCCAAATATTGACCAAATTTGCAAAAGTGCATCCGTAAGGATAGGCTATGCAATGCTGCGGGAACTTCATTTCTCACACACTCAGCATGTCCATTTCAGGTTGGGTACGCGTCTCAACAGGGTGGACGGAGCCTCCACAATCTAGAAGGCCACCAGGCGGTGGGGAAGGGGGCGGGGTGAAGAGCCTGCGTCCTGGAGGAGGAGAATGGGGAATAATCGGTGACCTGATTAGTGGCCACACCACAGGTTTGGCAGAAATGTAAACTTTCTACAAGAGCCGTTAGCTTTCTCCCTATGGCATCCCAAAAGGTAACTCTGAATTAATATACGGACTCAGTTTTTTTGCTCTAACAAAGCGGACAAATGCAGGTTATTCCTCATTATATGGCCGTTCACCAAGGAAAGAACCTGCCATAATGTAATTGAAAAAGAAGCGAACACGTTCCCAGAACACACACATAATAGAATTTTATTAGCAGCCCAACACGGCTCTAGAAGCTAAAAGCTAGAAGCTAACAGCTGTTCCCAGCTGTTAACGGGAACTGGCACAAGGAGGTCTCAGCATTACCCCACTGCTTCCACCTGGCGCTGTCAAAACCATTAGCTCATGCATGGCACACGGGCATGGAGTACCTACCATGCTCTTTACAACTCCTGTAATTTACACTCTCATCTCAAGTATCTATTCAGACTCACGGCAAATGATACAGAAAGGCACAGCGAAGAGGTGATCACAGCAGAGGGGACCAAGCAAAGAGAACCAAGGCTGAAGGTAAATTCAAATCCCAAAGAAAGTTGTAGAGAGTTTTTAAAAATAACCGCTAATGGAGAGGGTGAAGAGATGGGGGAGAGGTCTGGAGAGCTTGGGAACACCAGTATTTGAGAGAGGTTTCTGAGAAAAGGAAGCCTGGTTAGACATTTTTAAAAAGGGCCAGAAGGAAAGAGGCTTGAGAAGTTAAGAGATGAAAGAACCCATGGACTAAAGAATGAGCAGCCCCAGTTCCTGCTCCAGGGAAGAAGTTTGAACCTAAGACAGTGGTTAGCAAACTCATTAGTCAACAGAGCCAAATATCAACAGTACAACGATTGAAATTTCTTTTGAGAGCCACATTTTTTTAAACTTAAACTATATAGATAGGTACATTGTTATTAACCTACCTATATAGTTTGAGTACTGTTGGTATTTGGCACCTCCCCCGCGCTGTGTATCATAAGGCCCGCCTGGGCCCAACCCACCGACACCCCCCACTTCTTCTAACGCCACTTCTTCAAAATAGACTCGCCCAGGCCGAAAACCGACTTCTGCGCATGGGCCATGAAGTTTCAATCGCACTGTACGTGTGCGCCCACGCCCGCACGTGGTATTTTGTGGAAGAGCCACACTCAAGGGGCCTAAGAGCCGCATGTGGCTCTCCAGCCGCGGTTTGCCGACCACTGACCTAAGAAGTCTCCAGTGACCTCCAGTGAGCCTCTTCCTAAGTAGCCCTGAAGCAGCAACAGTGCTTCTGAAGTCCATCCTGCTTTCCCTTCTGCGCACCCACACCTGCTCTCCCAGCCCCTCGTCTCCTGCCGGGAAGCCTTCTCTGGTGCCCGCGCCCAGCGCAGCCGGCTGGCCACCCAGGATGCCTGTGCTGCTCCTCCAAGACAGCGCCCCCCGCACCCACTGCAGGGCCTGCTCAGTGGGGTCTCCCTGCCGGAAGAGGCGTATCTTAGTTGTTTGTGTGTCCCTGGCACCCAGAGAGTAGGCATTCCAAGGTTTCTGTAAGGAAGGAAATAAAGGGGTTACAAAAGCGGAGCAACAGTAACTTGAAGGGGTGATGCGGCCGGCCGAGAAGAGGAGATATGTTGTGATAAGCCCATAACAATGACTCAGCAGCACATCTATAGGCAAAAAGGAAAGCAATGGAGAGGAAAAGACTCAAGATGCTGGGACAAGAAATAGAGGAAATGGAAGACAGGGCACAAATGTGTGTGTGTGATCAATTCCGTTATCGCCGTGGCTCACTGTATTATAGTTATACACACAGAATCTCCGCTGTTAATGTGTGAACTTCTTGAAGATAGGATATGCATTTTTTAGCAACCACAGCCTTAAACTCACAGGGGATTTAATAAATATTAAGTGACTGAAGAGTGAATTATTTTAATGTTTTCTGCCCACCTAACTGAAATAGTCTAAATTTTACTTGCACTCACGGTGGCTTATTAAAATGGACATTGTTGATCATATATTATTGTCTTTAATAAGCAAGACTTTAACAATCAAATGGCTAAATCTCTGAACATAACACAATCTAAACACCTTCAGTTTGGGTTTTGGGGTCTGTCCTATAACATACTCCGTCCAAAAAACTTGAATGCCATATGGATTGAAATGGAGATGGCTCACCCTTCACTTTATAAGTACCTATCCAATTATATTTGTGGAATAAAATTATGACTTAGCTTCTTATAAGGCCTCAAAGTTAGTTTTACAGATCGGGGTGTGTGTGTTTGTGTGTGTGGCATTACACTGCTTTTTAAGACATGGTAAAAATAAATATCTCAGGAAAGGATATGTAACTTAAATTTAAACACGAAGAGCACACTTTTTTTGTGTAGAGAAAAATTAGCACACTGTTTTTTTAATGGGTTTCTGTTTAAATCAGAATAACCCTACATAGAAATGGAAGCTCGAGCAGTTCTGTTATGCACAAAGATACTGAAAAATAAAATCAATCAATTCTATGAGGTGATGTATCAAAAAGCACATTAGGGAAGAAGCTGAGGTGGGCAGAATCCCAACCACTCATCCTTAGCCACTTCCCCCTGATGACCTCCAGGGAATTGCTGCTGCTCTCTAGCTGCTGGTCACTGACATTTGAAATGAGCACACCACTAGTTATCCTCTCCTTTACTGAAACTTAGCCTCGTCAAGTTCAACTCACAAAGAACCGATGCTGATGAAGAGAACTGTCCTCAACATTGTGAAAACAGGTCCTGCATATTTTCAGCTTCCTTCTGCTTTTAAAATGTAATTTAACTTGCATGAATTTTCAAAACCAAATCGCAAGCTTGCAGCGTCCTTCATTATGAGGTCAGAGAAGCTGCGCAGAGTAATTCAGTAGCTACAGGGCCACATATAAGCACAAGGTATTGACCAAAATTACATCAAATACAGTTGCTTCCACAGCAATTTAACTGCCAAGGCGGAGGACATTAGCGCTGCACCTCCTGACAGCACAATTCAGAGAACATCGGGGATGTCCGCAGGTCACCCACTGTCAGGCACCAGGAGGAAATAAATTGAAAACTGGTTGTGATTTTTTTTTTCTGGGAAGGATCTGTAGGAGGTTTCAAGCAAATTTTTTTTTTTTCACAGAGTGAGTCAGACATCTACATCACTTTACATATTATAATTTGACTATAACTGAATCATGCCTCAAAAAGGACATCCTGAAGTAGAACCAACAGGAACCCACTGGGGTAGACTCATCAGCATGCTAACTTTACTGCTTCACTGATAAACTTGAAGCATTTCTCCTTCTAGATCAGCGGTTCTCAATCTGTGGGTCGCGACCCCTTTGGCGGTCGAAAGACCCTTTCACGGGGGTCGCCCAAGACCATCCTGCATATCAGATATTTACATTAGGATTCATAACAGTAGAAACATTACAGTTATGAAGTAGCGACGAAAATAATTTTATGGTTGGGTCACAACATGAGGAACTGTATTTAAAGGGCCAGACGGTTGAGAACCATTGTTCTAGACAAATAGTTCCAGTCATAAGTTTTCTGGACAATATAGTAACTATCATTACTCTAAAAGAATTAAAAAACGCCTAACATTTTAGTCCCTTTTAATCCAGGATAGGCTGTTTATTTAAAAGTTTGTTTTTATTTTGCTTGTTCTGGAAACTGTACCAACAGCACTTGGTGCTCAGTCCTATAGTGCTGACTGGGGACGGGGAGGGGAGGCTACCCTCCAGGCAAGAGGCTTAGTGAGCAAATTCTTCAATCTTGGCTGACCATATTGTTGGATTTAAAAATTTGCAAGATTAAATAAAATGTAATTAGATTTTCAATTCACTTCCACCTTTTATTACAGATCCTTCAGAGACTTTTAAGATGATGCAAATGGAAAGGCATTCATTTTTACGGACTGTATACAAGTATCCTACTTCGATGTCAGCAGATGTTAACTAACCAGTGCATAGCTCCTGGTATGCCGCTTACTCCCTCAGCACCTCACAGCCAGAAAGGACCGAGTCAATGACCTCATTTTATAAATAAGCCAACTGAGGACTAAACAAGTGAACCAGGCTGCTGAAGCCACAAGCTGGTTAGACGAGCAAGAACACGCCGGGATGCCTCTCTGAAGCACTGGTCTCCCAGCACCATGCTTTTCCTCTGCCTCGCTTTGTTCATGATAAATTCTTTTCATGAATTTATCTTCCCAACAAGAGTCTATGCCTCTTGAGGTTGTAACCTCTGTATCTGTCACCCCTCAGCCCATGTGAAGTATACAGTAAGTGCGTGATGGTACAAAGAAAAGCAGTGCAGTAGCACTAATAATAATTCAAGAGTTGCTATAACCCTCAAGTGTTCAAAGACTGGTTCTTTAGCCTGGACCCTAGCAAATTCTGACACCTATTTTTTAAGTTATTATCTGTTAAAGATGGAAAGTACTAACCCCCCTCAATTGTCAAACAGTCTTAAACGGCCCAAACTTTGGAGAAGACGAAGTACGCTACATGTGAAGAAAGACCACAGGGAGCGTGGGAAAGCGTCCACCGGAACCAGCAAACATTCTTCGGAAGTGAAAGCACTACATTCCACCATAAGTTTTGCAAAGTGGTCTAAGTTATTCTGTCTGTAGAATACAGTTCAAAAAACACACACATAAAAAACGATGCTAGCCGAAACCGGTTTGGCTCAGTGGATAGAGCGTCGGCCTGCAGACTGAGAGGTCCCAGGTTCGATTCCGGTCAAGGGCATGTACCTGGGTTGCGGGCGCATCCCCAGTGGGGGATGTGCAGGAGGCGGCTGGTCGATGTTTCTCTCTCATCGATGTTTCTGACTCTCTATCTCTCTCCCTTCCTCTCTGTAAAAAATCAATAAAAATATATTTTTAAAAAAAAAAAAAAAAAAAAAAAAAAAAAAAAAAAAAAAAAAAAAAAACGATGCTAAATAACTCTTTATCCTCAGCACCATCAGTTCTCAGAGTATAATCTAGGAACCCCTGGAGGTCTCCAAAACCCCTTCAAGGGACTCAAAAGGTCCAAGCAGTGGAGTTTAGACATGAGTGTGATGAGACACAGGGTAAATACAGAAGCAGGTAAGAATCTAGCTGTCTTCCACTAACTAGGCGCTGAAGAGATCTGTAAGTGTACAATGATGCCACTCTTCTCACTAAATTGGTTTTGTTTTGGACAATATGGTTATTTTTCATTAAAAATGCTCACATATTTCTTTTTAAATGAATTTATAAACATTTTTTATATGTCCAGTTTTAATTTCTAGTATGGGTGAGGAATAACAAAAAAGTAATAATAATTCTACGTTCCTGACTAATCAATGCCTTCCTCCACCTTGATAAATTTGTATACACCTACAAATGTATTAAAGTTCTTTTCAGTGATTGATATAAAGATAAACTTTTGCCCAACAGCCAAAACTCGGCTAGAAAAAGAATATTCTCAGCACGAGTTTAATTAAACTTGCAGCTGACAAGCATCAGGTCTCTCAGGCAACTATCAGCACTTTGGGAGCCAAGAAAGTAAAACCATTAAAACAGAGCTTTTCAACAGGAAAAGGACACTGGGGACTCTGAAATAATGCACTCAACGAAAGCGTTACACATCTGAATCCCAAACAAAATGATTCTGACAGGAGTCTGAGCACACCTGGCTGAAAACCCAGGGGGGGGGTGCTAAAGCCAAGCCTATTGGCAGAGGTTCAACTTGTGGTCCAGGCCCTGGGAAGGTAAGCAATAGGAGACTTGAGCTATTTTAAATATTGAAGGGAAAAAAGCTAATGAAAATAGATTGGGGACAGCAAGGACTCACACATTTACTGAAACAAAGGTTAATCCTTTGATATTGGTGGAAAGATTAGTTATATCGCCACACCCACCCTTCCTGCTAACTAGCAGATAATGTGTGTTTGGTTCAATTTTTTTTTTTAAGGAAGCAACTTAATAATCTTTGACAAGAGATCCATTCAAGAAAAATAAATGTGCCCTGGCTGGTACGGCTCAGTTGGTCGAGCGACATCCTGTGCACTGAAAGGTCACCGGTTTAATTCCCAGTCAGGGGACATACCCAGGTTTTGGGTTCAATCCCAGGTCAGGGTGAATATGGGAGGCAGCCAATTGATGTTTCTCTCTCCCTCCCTCTCCCTTCCTCTCTCTCTAAAAAATATAAAAACACATCTACACTAATAATAGACAAATATGTAAATTGACCATACCATCACAATGCCAGAGCCAATCAGGAAGGGGTATGCAAATTAGCCCGACAAAGATGGCACCAAGCAGCCAGGGGCAGGGCAGGAACACACTCCGCGTCACCATGGCAGGCCTGTGGGCAGTGCACATGCGCCGAGCAGCCTGAGGGCGGGACACCTGCCACATCGCCCTGGTGATGTGGAGGGCGTTCCTGCCCCCCGGCCGCTCAGGGCCTACCCGTGCAGGTGCTGAGTGGCCTGGGTCCCGGGGACGCCACTGGAGTGTCCAGTCCTGTCAGCCCGGCCTGTGGGAGGCTGAGTTCCCAGTCCTTTTCGGTTTTGCAACCCCTGGACCGGAAGTGAAAACCAAGAGTGCGGGGAGCACCAGGAATTCTGGGAATCGTAGTTCAGGTGGCAGCCCCTGGACCAGAAGCGGAAGCCCAGAGCGCAGGGAGCACCAGGAATGCTGGGAATCATAGTGCTGGTGGCAGACGCATTGTGGGATCTCCTAGACACTAGAGAGCAAAGTGAGCCTGGAGCAAGTTACTGTTGCGGTGGGGGATGGAGGGAAAGCAAAGGTGAGAGACATAAGTAAAGTCAGAGTGTTGAGGAAAAATTAAAAGGAGGATATCCTGCAACTTCTAGGAAATCTCCACCAATGGAGCAAAGAAAAAAAAAAGACCTCTATTATTCTGTGAGCACCAAACCAAACTGGATTGGGGTCTCAGACAATTCACTCATATGATTGCAAAGACAGACAGAAACTCCTGGATTGGAGAGGTCTCCCCTGAGGGATCCCAGATGGAGAGGGTGCAGGTCTGGCTGAGGGACCCCCACACCTCCCAGTGCACGAATCTTAGTACACCTGGCCCCTAGTTTTTAAATAAATTAATACATTTACAAAGAAAAGGGTCCATGGTTGGGAGCAAGGCCTGGAGGGACTCCCCAGCTCCACTGGAGACCAATGGCACCCATGGGGCCTCTGAGGCTGGCATGGCAGCAGGCAAGCCTTCAGGTGGTATTCGAGGTGGGAACGGGCCAGTGCGGCCAGATGGCCTCTGTCAGCACTGACCTGATGACCTGGGGGCACGGGGAGAGGAGGAGAGGCGGGGCTGCAACTGTGGGCCCATGCGATTCCCATCTGAGCACCTAGATATTTTAAAAAATAAACACCAGCTGCTATAGTCCGAGTTGCCAATTCTTCTTTTCCTCCCATTTGCTGCTGCCCTGAATCACCAGCCCAGCTTGGACACCTGGTTGTAACAACAGGGCAGCCTGGCCCTGTTATGAATAAACACAGGGAAAGGTGCCAGGGGGCCTTCTAATCTGGCTCTCTCATCCCACTTCTCAGCAAATGCTGTCCTCCCCGGCTGGCCAAATTGCTCTTTTTTCCCAAACATATATTTTAGAGCTCAATCTTATAGGCTATTCATTTGTGACAAAATATTGTAGCCTTTTCCTTTTATCTTAAGAAAATAACCCTCTAAATAGTTCTTTCTGTAATAACACCAGCTTGGTTCGCTCACTCCCCTCACATTCTCTTATGGGCTATTCATAGTCCCTGTAGCTTAACATTTGCTTCCTACTAAACATTTATTTTCTGTCTTTCATTTTTGCCAGCTGTGTGTTCTAAATATAATCTGTCAATGTTCACCTTTTCAAAAAGGCATAGAATAACTATTAGTACACCATAGCGGACTACCTAAATACAATGACTCAGTAATCCACAGCATCGTTATTTTTAAAAAATCTATTTATCCCTTGTGATGCCCCCCCCCCCCCCCCCGTAATTAAAGGAAAAAGGGTGACATGGTAAAGAGGCACCATTTTGTTAATAGCTTCAATGTCTACTTGTGAACTCCCTGAAAGGACGGCACAGTACACGAACCCCTTTGGTCCTCTCCGCTTGGCAAATGGATGCCCTCTCCGCCCCATAGCCCTGTGCTGACTGATTACACCACCAATCCGGCCAGACTCCACGAGGCCAGACTTGTGCAAGTCACTGATGCACTCACTCCATGACGCAAGCTCTGCAAGAGCCCAGCGTGCTGAAGAGCAGCAAACGAACGCTACGCTGGTCCTGCTAGCCTCACTGGCCTCCAAGGCTCACTAACTTAATTCCCTTAAAACGTGTAAAACGATCATGCTTAAAAGTAAAGTAAGAACTTAGGTAACAGAACTCCCAAAAGGGGTTTTCTCATAAAACCTGTCTTTTAATTTGAGCCCCATTATTGAAATTCCTAAGCATATTTCCTCACTTCTAAGTAGCTATTTAGTAAAACACACAATCTATTTATTAACTTTAGGAAAACACTACAAAATATAGACTGGTACTGAGACTTACAGGGTTCCAAAACATTAAAATATGAAAAAAAGCACTTTGATGTTAGGAAAAGATGGTAATTTTAACAAGATTTGGACGGTTATGTTTAGGAAATGCACATATACTAAGAAAATTAAGCATAATTATCAAAATCTGTTATACTCAATAGAACTACAACTGACCCTTGAACAATGTGGGGGCTGGGGAACCAACCCCAGTACGATTGGAAAACCACATATAATATTTGATTCTACCAGTTGTCCCTTAGTATTTGTGGGGGATTGGTTCCAGGATACCCTTGTCGCCTATGGATCCTAAAATCCATGGATGTTCAAGTACCTTATGTACAAAGGTACAGATCAATGCATACAGTCAGCCCTCTGCATTCTCAGACTCCCAATCACAGATCAAAAACAGCACAGGCATTTACTGGGTGGGAAAGAAATCTGCATAGAAGCGGACCTGCACAGTTCAAACCCAAGTTGTTCAAGGGCCAATTATATTTTTAAAAGCTTTGAAAAGAATCCTATTATACAAAACTTGGTGTGCTAACAAGCCCTTATCCAATTTAAAGCCACCTGGAGATTAGGCCTGATTAGTTTCCTTTAAGTAACAAAATTACACTCTCTGTGTGACATTTTGTTGATAGGGATATGATGTGCTTTAATTAATGAATAAATTCACACCATGAATGGTCAGGCTCAATGCCTGTCATGACCACCAGGATCACGGGACTGCATGAGATTCTAAAGTAACTTAGGTTCTTTCTGGACCTTATTTTCCTCTTTAATTAAATATGAATAAAACATCCTTATATCTAAGTGTACATGGCAGGGCTTTAACACTCATCCGGAATCATACAGATGTAAACGGTTGGTATCATTCTCTATCTATATATATAAAAGCCTAAGCGACCATTCCAATGAAATGGCCAGTCGCTATGACACACACTGAACAGCAGGGGCAGACGCTCAACGCAGGAGCTGCCCCCTGGTGGTCAGTGTGCTTCCACAGTGGGAGGGCTATTCAGCCAGAAGCCAGGCTCAGAGCTGGTGAGCCTAGCAACCGTGGTGGAAGCCTTTCTCACCTCTGCCACAGCACTAAGGAGCGAGCAGCGAGGGGTTAGGAGGGAGCAGCGAGGGGTTAGGAGCGCTGAGTGCCAAGCACCAGGCCCAGCTCAGGCTCCTCCCCGGCTGCCTGCAGCTTCCAGCACTGCTACATCCCCCTCGGGGTCCCAGACTGCAAGAGGGCACAGTCCAGGCTGAGGGACCCCAACTGGTGCACGAATCCGTGCACTAGGCCTCTAGTTTTCTTATTAAATGAGAGAGCATAAAGTCCACAAGGAGAGAAAACACACGTAAGCACTTAAGTTTTACAGCCATTTAGAGAAAACTAAGTCAGAAATAGTGAAACAAAGAAAACACTATGGATTCACATTCCAGAAGACCCATCTGATCTGATCACACCAGAAAAAAAGCAATTAAGCAGGTATTTTGATCTCCCTAAAGCTCCTTGTGGACAATGTCCACTTAGAAGTAAGGAAAGCACAGCACAATGGCATCTTCGTTCATCATAAGCACTTTCCAGGCAACACATTCTGAAGTCTCCAGTAAACCCAGGACTCCTCGGGTGGTATTCAACTGACTGGCTACCAGCTGAAAAGAGGAGTAACTCAAGCTTTAAACAAATTTCCTACTGACTTAATTAAACAGGAGCAGAGCAAAGAGATGTGTCATCCATTTCTACTCTCCTATTTGACCCCACGTAAAGCTCTCAGTCATGTGAATGCTGAGTTATGAAAAGTGCACGGACGGAGTGAGCATTTGCAAGGTGTCAATGTTGGAAAAGTTAAATCTGGGGGGAGGACTCAATTATTTCGTGCTTTTCTCAACTGAGAATGTCAAAGCTACTCAAACCCAATTTTTAATTTACTGTGGAAAACAACACAATAAATCAAAGCCATGGAACTAAAAGAAACATATACTTAAAAAGAACAAAACTGTACTGATAGCTGGACATCAATACAGCGAATACAGCAAAATGTGCGTTGCACAGTCTAAATGATGGACAAACAGGTGCTGAGTATAGAATGGTTTCAACTTTTCTGCATGTTGGAAAATTTTCATAGTTAAGTGCTAGGGGAAATAATGCAAAACTGTAATCACAAAAAAAGAGACAGCAGGCTCTACTGGGAAAAAACTCAGCCTGGAAAGAAACAGGTCCTTAGCCTTAACTCAGGAACTCACAGAGTTTAAAACTGGAAAGGGCCTTGGGAATCCTCTGGGGCGGATAAATACATGGTTTTATGGCTTTGTGAAAAACTAGAAAATAGGAGCAATATCATAGCATTTTCAAAACACAAAATGTTCACTCTTGCCTCTACACTTCTGGTTTTACTATTGGTGATGGTAGATAATAGATTTGTTTTGTTATGTCAGGACTTACTAGTAGCAGTCAAATTTAATCATCCTTGATATCTAATCAATTGCCTCATCTTCTACCTTTGTTATATAAGTTCTTAATCGCTGTCAGTAAGAATCCCCCTACCTGTGATGTCTCCTCTTAGTAATTTTCCATCCACTGACTTCAATCTACTCATTGGCAATAAATTCCCATCTGTCTTTGCTGGGTTTGGAGTTGAGTCTGATCTCTCTCCCCTACTGCAATAGTACTCAAAAGTCTTCCTTACTATTTTAACAAGTGTCAGAATAATTTTTTCTTTACTCATACCCTTATACAGGTACAGAGCACTTGGCAGCTAATCACAATACTTGCTGAAAAGAACAGCTTGCTCCCCTAGTGTAGATTAAAGGAGGCTCCAAGTACTGAGATTTGTAATTGCTCATATGCATTAAGACATTGGAAACAAAACACACACACACATACACACACACACTCACCTGCCCCTGCTCAGTGCTGGTCTCTTTTAACCTCAATAGTCCATGATTTCATTTCAATTTAATTTTAAAATGACACCACAGGGAGAAAGACTACGCCACTAAATTTTCTTGAGGATGATGACTATGCCATATTATGGACCCAGCCTGGGACCAATGCCTGGCACATGGTAGGAATGCAATGATTTCACTAGCTGAGTGAGAGAACTAAAATCAGATGATTGATGCTTATCACCAGACAGAAAACAGCATAAATCAATGGGGAAAATATCAATCCTCTGTTCAAAGTAGACATATCAGAGAAAACTATAAAGGCACTTGATTTTTAATTTCTACCAAACATCAAGAATCAACGATATCTCCCTTTAAAAATAATTTGTCCTATCTTCTCAAAGTCTTCCATCAAATCGAGAAGGAAACACTTCCAAACTCATTTTAGGAAGCCAGCCTTACCCATACAAGGACAGCTCAAGAAAAGAAAATTACAGGCCAACATTTCTGATTCACAGAGATTCAAAACTCAACAAAACACTAGCTAACCAAATTCAGCAATATATTACAAGGATCATACACCATTATTAAGTGGAATGTATCCCAAGGATTCAAGGATGGTTCAATCCAATCAGTGTGACATACCACAGTAATGAAGGATAAAAATCATATAATCATCTTGATAGATGCAGAAAAAGCATTTGACAGAATTCAACACCCATTAATGATAAAAATGCTAATAAAGTAGGTATAGAGCGAATTTACTCAATATGATAAAGGCCATATATGACAAGCCCACAGCTAACATCATACTCAGTGGTGAAAAGATGAAAGCTTTTCCTCTAGGATCAAGAACAAGACAGGATGCCCAACTCTACCTGTTAGTCAGCATAATACTGGAAGTCCTAGCCAGAGCAATCAGGCAAGAGAAAGAAATGAAAAGCATCCCACAGATATGCAGATGTAAAAACTGTTATTACTTGCAGATTAAATGATATCATATATCATAACCCTAAACTGTTAGCAATAAAAAATTCAGTAAAGTTGCAGGGCACAAAATCAATATACAAAAGTCAATTGTGTTTCTATACACTAATAATGAACTACCAGAAAGAGAAATTAAGAAAAAGAATCCTATTTACAATTACATCAAAAAGAATAATATCGATGAATAAATTTAACCGAGGAGGAAAGACCAGTGCATGGAAACTGTAAGACACAAATAAATGGGTAGATAGTCCATGCTCATATACTGAAATAATATTAAAATGTCCGTACAACCCAAAATGATTTATAGGAGTGAAGCGAAAGTATATTCACAGTTGTTAGTACACAAAACACATAATTTAATTCCTGTATTATTATTGATTATTGTATTATTTTCCATACGAACAACTGTATATCAACTTTTACCCACCCTGTATAGATTTCATGCCATTCCAATCAAAATTCCAATAACATTTTTCTCAGAAACAAAATGAACAATCCAAAAATTTATATAGAAACACAAAAGACTCCAAATAGCCAAAGCAATCTTAAGGAAGAAGAACAAAGCTGGAGGCATCATGCTTCTTGATTTCCCATTATATTACAAAACTATAGTAATCAAAACAGTACTGTACTGGCAGAAAGACAGGCACATAGATCAATGTAACAGAATAGAGAGCCCAGAAATAAACCCACACATATGGGGTTTATTAATTTACAACAAAGAAGCCAAGAATATGTTATGGGGAAAATCAGTCTCTTCAATAAGTGGTGTTGGGAAAATTTAACAGCCACATGCAAAAGAATGAAACTGGACCACTATCTTACACCATATACAAAGATTAACTGAAAATAGGTCAAATACTTCACCATAAGACCCAAAACCATACAGTTCCTAGAAGAACATACAGGCGGTAAGAGGTAAGCTCCTTGACATCAGTCTTGAAGATGAGTTTTTTTGGATTTGACACCAAAGGAAAGGCAACAACAGCAAAAACAAACAAGTGGGACTACATCAAACTAAAAAGCTTCTGCACAAAAAAAAAAGAATCAAAAACTGAAAATGCAATCTGCCAAATGGAAGAAAATATTTGCAAATTATATATTTCATAAGGGGTTAATATCCAAAATATAAAAGGACACATAATTCAACAGGAAAAAGGCAATCTGATTTTTAAAGTGAGCAGAGGATCTAGACATTTTCTCCAAAGATGACATAATGACGGCCAACAGGTATTTGGAAAGATGCTCACCTCACTAATCATCAGGAAAATGCAAATCAAAACCACAATGAGATATGATCTCACACCTGTTAGAATAGCTATTACCAAAAAGACAATAGATAACGAGTGTGGATGAGGATGTGGAAAAAGGGAACCTTTGTGTACTGTTGATGGGATGTAAATTGATGCAAGCCCACTTTGAAAAACAGTATGGAGATTCCTCAAAAAATAAAAATAGAACTATCATATGACCCAGCAATTCCACTTCTAAGTATTTAGCCAAAGGAAAGGCAAACATTCACTCAAAAAGATATCTGCACCCCCATGTTCATTGCAGCATTATTTACAATAGCCATGTCATCAATGGATGAATGGATAAGGATCTACATATACATACATACATACATACATACAGGCAGTCCTCGGGTTATGTCGGACTCGATGTACGTCGTTTCGTGGTTATGTTGCCATCTCCCATTTATTTATAAAAAAAAAACAGTTCTGTCATTTAGACGTAGTATCTATGTGCTTTATGTTTTTTATTATTTATTTACCTCAAGTAAAGGTCAGGAATTGTCTTTCTTTTCAATTTTTTTACTGTTTCACTTCATTACTGCTGTGTATGTGCTCTATGTGAGTGACGTAGGTGCTTTATGTAGGTGGGTTCCTATTTACGGCGAAAATTGCGTTATGTCACCGTAGGAACTGATCTCTGAGGTAACCCGAGGACCTACTATACATACATATGTGTATATATATATATATATATATGCAAAATGGAATGTTATTCAACCATAAAAAATAAGGAATCCTGCCACTTGCAACAACATGGATAGGCCTTGAATGCATTATGTTAAGTGAAATAAGTCAGACAGAGAAAGACAAATGTGTATCATCTCATTTATGGAACTAAAATCGAAAAAAAAAACAACACAAAAAAATAGAACTCATACAGAAAACAGACTGGTGGTTGAGGGGAAAGAGAGGGGTCTGGGGACAGGGGGAAATGGGTGAAGGTAGTCAAAGGTATAAACGTCCAGTTATAAAATCACTAAATCTGGGGATATATTATATAGCATGATGACTATAGTTAATAACCCTGTATTTCATAGTTGAACAATGCTAAGAGTATATCTTAAAAGAGTTAATCATCATAACTTGTAATCCCTACTTCCCCAATGTAATCTTTGTCTTACTCGATAAACAGCTGGCTTATGGGGGGCTGGAGAGCAGATTTTTGTGGATGGCTTGCTGCTCTCCTATTCTGCCAGCAGTATTGGAATAAATGCTCAGATATGATTTTTAAAAAAACTCATCACAAGAAAAAATACTTTGTAACTCTGTATGTTATGGATGTTCAGTGTTAACTAGATTTACTGTGGTGATTATTTCACAATATATGCATATATTGAATCATTACGTTGTACACCTGAAACTGTTATATATCAATTATATCTCAATAAAAAATTACCTTCAATAATATATTTTTATAAAACAATTCTAGTATCAGTTTTAAATTACTAATTGGTATTGTTGTAATGATAATGAGCTAACACTTTGTGGTAAGGCAATCTCAGAAATGATGTCTACATAGAACTATGTAGCTGGGGAAGAAACACAGAATAAACACAACCCCTCAGACTGGTTAAATCCTCTGCCTGAAGCATCACTAGTCGTGGAAGGAAGCTGATGAATTTTTCTATGAAAAAGGATAGCCCAAGAGATACACTGTAGAGGGGATGACTTCATTATACCAGTAAATTTGAAAAATGGAGGCGAGCTTAGCCACCTACTTGAAAATAGGAAAATCAATAATTTCTGCAGGTTACCAGAGAGGGTAGAGAAATATGTTCTACAACTTTAGACTTAGGTGCTGTAGAGAGCTCTGTTAAATGAAACACCCTACCCCCCATTTCGTTTGTATCCTTACACAACAAGAAGTGGAGAACTTGGAGGCTCTTCAGTTGCAAAAGTCAAACAGGAAGTTCTCAGAAAGGAGCTCTGCTAAGAGGTGTAGGAGGAGTGGGTGTGTTAGAGGAGGTAAGAAGAGAAAAAGAAACACCAGTAGATTTATGAGCTTTGGAGCAGGAGAGAAATAGTGGTTTCTCTGTCATCTCCACTGCACAGGCAAGTAATGCGATTTATTGGTAATTGCTATTTAGTGTCAATGACTAGGGAATGGAACTGGCAACCTCTTGGTTCCTGGGTCGATGCTCAACTGCTGAGCCACACCAGCCAGGCAAAATTTCACAATTTTGAAGTCAATGACACACAAATAACTTATGTAATGTACATTTAATAGAAACTCTTAAGCTTTTTCTTTTTTGTACCTATGTACAGGGTACTTTTATGAGAAAGGTACTAAAAAAATTTGCAGAATTATAGCTATAACCTAAGTAAAATTATGCTATAATTATTATTCTTTCTGTACAAGCAAATAAATTTATCACAGATAAAAATCTGAATATGCTGCTTTCATATACAGGGAACTGCACATTCTCTGGCATTCTCTACTGCTGTAAGTTTCAGGTATCCACTTGTATATCTATGTCCAAATGACCATCAATAGGAGAAAGGTGGACAAACAGGTCAAGAAGAAGAAAAGTCAAAATGGGCTCCTAGCCAACTAGAAATTGAACTGACTTCTAGGTCCCTGAAGCACAGGGACCACTGGATGGTATTTAAACTTGTGGAGAGAGAAAGGAAGTAGCTGCTGGGAAGGGTCTCTGGGTCACACTGATGCTTTGAATGGGCTCACCCTGAGCAGATCTAACAGGCTAAGTCAGGAATTTCAAAGCCAAACTAGAATGCAAGTTTTGGGAAAGATTTTAGCTGTATGGATGTTGTCTGTGACTGCAGTGCTTGTAAACCTAGCATCTAGCCCTTAATCAAGCAGCTAACTTTTCAGCCATAATTGGAAGCTTTTAGAACAGTAGTTCTCAACCTTGGCTGCACATTAGAATCACTTGGGAATCTTTTTAAAATCCTGATTTCTGGGCCTCATCATTAGTAACAAAGAAACAGAATTTCCAGAGGATGAGGCCCAGAAATCAGGATTTTAAAAAGATTCCCAGGTGATTCTAATGTGCAGCCACGGTTGAGAACCACTGCTTTAGAAAGATAAGCAAACCACTTCTGACTCAGGCCCTGACTCAATGCCAACACTCATATCCCTGAGCAATCTTCCTACCAATGCTATCCTTTCTCAAGTACCTTCTAGAACAGTGGTCTGCAAACTGCGGCTGGCGAGCCACATGCGGCGGCTCTTTGGCCCCTTGAGTGTGGCTCTTCCACAAAATACCACATGTGGGCGTGCACATACAGTGCGATAGAAACTCTGTGGCCCATGCGCAGAAGTCGGCATTTTGTGGAAGAGCCACACTCAAGGGGCCAAAGAACCGCATGTGGCTTTCGAGCCGCAGTTTGCCGACCACTGTTCTAGAACAAAGAGAAGATAATTCCTCCTCCCAGTAAGTACATCCTGTAGCAAGGGGCAATTTTAATGGTAGCAGCCTTTAATCATAGCCCCAGTTCCTACTTGTCTTTGTCTTTCTCCCCTTCCCTACTTCAGCCATTTTTGGTCATTCGAGATATATTTTGCAGGAAGATCAACTACAATTCAAGGTTTGAGGAAGTGGTACAGTACAACATCTGACAGAGGGAGATGGCAAGACAATGTTAATGGTTAACCGTGGGTACAGATGGATGTACCACAATCTCATACATTGTAAGGAGGTAGTTTGTTGTTGTGGGCTACAGAGTCAGGTTGCTTGGGTTCAAATACTGGTTCTGCTAAGGTGGCATGACTCTGGGCAAGTCACTTAACCAGTCCATGCCCCTGTACCCTCATCTATAAAATGGAATTGTTAGTGCTCACCTTAGAGCGATTTTAAACTAGTATGCCGCAAGATTTTTTAAAACATGCAATAGTTGACTATTTAGTCAGAGACACTGACCTTTTTTTCCCTTAGATTGTCAAATTTATTTTTTTATACATTTTATTGATTTTTTTTTTTTTTTTTTTTTTTACAGAGAGGAAGGGAGAGGGATAGAGAGTTAGAAACATCAATGAGAGAGAAACATTGATCAGCTGCCTCCTGCACACCCCCAACTGGGAATGTGCCTGCAACCAAGGTACATGCCTCTGACTGGGATCGAATCTGGGACCCCTCAGTTCGCAGGCTGACGCTCTATCCACTGAGCCAAACCGGTTAGGGCTAGATTGTCAAATTTAAATGACACTAGCCAACATAACAGCCATCCAGTGTGAATGAATCAAAATTATATCTATTTTCTTTGCCAGATTAGCAAAAAATATATTTCTGTTGTGCTGCAGAATTTTAATAATTAGTTCATGTGAGCCATGAGATGAAAAAGGTTGAAAATAGCTGCCTTAGGGGGTTGTTGTGAGAATCAAATGATATGACACAAACTTGGAAAGAATGCAAGCCCTAAACAGCAAGTACTGTTAGCTGTTATTAGTACTATGTATACATTTTAAAAGAATGAGGAACTTCTATATGCACTGACTTGGAATAAAATCAATGACACCGTGTTTTAAGAAAATGCTGCTGAATACCATGCGTAGTATGGGTCTGTTTGGGGTAAAAAGAAGAAATGCATGATATATATTTACAGGTGCATCCAAAGAAGCTTAAAAGGCACACACACAAAATGCTGAATCACCATTGCCCCTGGGGGGTGAGGAAGGGCTTATATTTACATACAGGTCTTTGCTTGAATTAACATGTACTATTTTTAAAACGAAGCATTTTACAATGGCCTTTCTTAACCTTCAAATTGAACCTCTCTCATGTCCCGTCTTAGAAATAAGGAAACGAAGCCCAGCTAGGAAGAGGCAGAGCCCTTGAAGTACAATCTCTCCTACATGTCTCATTTCAGATTCCCTTATCCTCTTTACAGCCCTAGGCACATCGTGTGCCGGCCACAGGATCCAAACCTTCTGAAACTGACGGGGTTCCCCCCCTTTCCGTTCTGTCCTGCTTCTCTGGGTTATTCCTTTTCTTGTGCCCAAGTGGCTTCCACATTTCGAGTTTTAGCAGCTTCCTCCCCATCTCTCGTAACTTTCTCACCATTTGCCTGCTTGCCTTTCTCCACCCCCACCCCCACCCCACAGGTGCCCTTGCCCTGGAAAGCCCACTGGAGTGCCATCCCAGCCGCACACTTTCCGGTTTGGGGCAGGCACAAGGGCCCCCCTACACAATTGCAGGGAGGAGTATGCCTTCAAGCTGCTTTTTGTCTTGCAAAGGGCCCAAATGAGCTTTTAAACAATGCTTTCTCATTGCAGCCAAGAAAACAGTGGTATGTTTTGGCAGGCACTTTTCCCTCATCTAGGTCTTTCCTTAAATAGGTGTTTATTTTTGCTTTGGCTTTCTCCTGGAAGGTAGAGCTATTTTGTGCGTCCCCACCCCCAACGTTCTCTTCCATGCTGACCCTGCAGTGGTTCTCAACCTTCCTAATGCCGCGACTCTTTAATACAGTTCCTCATGTGGTGGTGACCCCCAACCATAAAATTATTTTCGTTGCTACTTCATAACTGTAATGTTGCTACTGTTATGAATCGTAATGTAAATATCTGATATGCAGGATGTGTTTTCATTGTTACAAATTGAACATAATTAAAGCATAGTGATTAATCACAAAAATAATATGTAATTATATATGTGTTTTCCGATGGTCTTGGGCGACCCCTGTGAAAGGGTCTTTCGACCCCCAGGTTGAGAACCGCTGTAAAGTGTTAATTTTTTGTTTTAGCACCCATCAGTTTCACTTCGGATTCCTCACTCTCACACCGCAGCCGTCTATCCCCATTTATACCCATTTTCTATTTCAGCCCATGGAGAAACGGGTATAAGTGGAAAGTGGGTGGGGGGAGGGGGTTGGGGGGAGAGTCCAGATTCTAAGCGGAGCATCTTCCAGGCCACCTCTCGCACCGGAACCGGAGTGCCGGGAACCCAGCCCGCCCCACCAGAACAGGGTCAGCATCAGAGCGCTCAGGCGTCGGGAGAGCTGATTGGCTCATCGGGAACCAATCAGCGGGCGAGGCTGTGCATGGGCGAGGGAGGGCCCAGATTACAGAGCGGACCCGGTTAAAGCTGAAGGGGCAGGTGTGCCAAGGCGCCAGGATTTCACGTGCAATTTCTGCAACCACCAGGTCACCATTAACCCCACGACTCAGTGCTCTTAAATTCCACCCCGGGAGCTTCGCGGTTCCATAACGCTAAACAGGGGGAGAAACAGTACTTCTCCCACCATTCATAAAATGGTCATTAATACAGTCAATGAGGGAGCAGCCGAAGACGGGGGCAGAGGCCATTAAAACCCTCCCGCCCTCCGAGCCCTCTTCCACTCCAGGGAGTCAACAAAACTCTACCGGTTCTTGAAATAGCAAATCACACAAACGCTCGTTTAATCGCCAAAGCTGATGCCCAAAATGCTGTCATTAAACACCTGGAATAAGTTTTCCCCTCCCGAAGGGCTGGAGGGAATTGTACTGGCATTTAACGAACGCGCAGGGTTTTACTACCTGCTAACCACCGAGAAGCGAATAAGCTATGAGGCTGAAGTCAGGAAACGAGACCTTCCGAAACGTGCAACCTCGGAAGCAAACGCGGCCGCCTCCAGGGCTCGGACACCACCCCCACCCCAAACCCCACCCCTGGCGCAGGGACCGCTCCTCCAGGCTCTACCCCACGCACTTCACCTGAAGGCACAAAGATCTGGGGTGGAGAACACAGATACCTCATTTCCCTGCTGTGTTTCAAACTTCAGCAGAACTGTTCTACGCATTCCCAAGTGCCACAGCCCCCGAAATCACAGATCCGCCCCACCTTCGCTTTCCCACGGTCCAGCGCTTCACCTACCCATCTACCACTCATACCCGGGCTGGAGACGCCGCGTCCTTGGGGATGGGGGAAGGGGGTGTGGAGAAGACAGGAAGGGTCAGGTACCCGCCTAGGTACCCGGCGAGGCCTGACGCCGGCAGCCAGAGCACCCTGGGGGCTGAGGCACAAGAAGAGGGGAGGTTCGGAACCCTGCGGGCAAGGGCCGTGAGGAGAGCGGGGGACCCGCCGGTGTCGCGGCACTCACTCTGCGTATCCAGTAGCCCAGGGCAGCCGCCGGGTCTCCTTGAGGATGAGGATGGGGCGGGCGATGTGGTCGGCGCTGCACTCCACCTCGTCCTGAGACAGCCCCAGGAACTCCGGCCGCCCGTACGGGAAGCGCAGGGGCAGGTCCGAGCCTCCGCAGCCTCCGCCGCTGTGCTCGGAGCCTGAGCTGCCAGCCATGATGCCGCCCATGAAATTGGCCACAGCAGATTTCACTCGAGTGAGCATATTACTCCGGCGCCCGGCAGCAGCGGTGCGAGCAGGAGGCGGCGGCGGGGGCGCGGAGCATGCAGGCTGCGGCGGGCGCCGGGCGCACGGCAGCGGGACCGCTGGGACGCGCCGCGAGGCTCCCGGAGCCTAGTGCTGCAGGGGGCCGAGCCCGGGCCTCCCGCGCTCCGTGCCGCCGCCTACCCCCGCTACACTTCCGCAACGGAGAGACATGGAGCGGGCGGGCCGGGCTGGGAGAGACGCCGCGCGCTCCGGGAGCGGCGGGGCGGCCGCAGCTTCTGCAGGTCCCTCCCCGACCCGCTGCGCTCCACTCCTGCGTGAGCGGAACTGAGCCCACCCGGCGAGCCCGCGGAGCCGGCGCCGCTGCTGCCACGGCTACCGCCGCCGTCGAGTCATGTGATAATCAGGCTGCTCGGGCTCTAGCTGCTGCTTTGGCCGGAGCTCAGCCCCTCCCCTGCCGGCCCGAGCGAGGCTCGCACTAAGATCGAGACCTCCTAGGGAAGGGGGAGCCCGGGAGCCAGGCAAGGTCTGTACCTGGCGGTGGGGATGGGGGCGCTGCGAGCTGAGCTGGTACAGGTGTTAGGGGGCGTCACGTGGGGCCAGGCAGCCTGGAAAAGCCAGCTGAGGAATCCGCTCTCAGAGGAATGCTGCCTACGCCTCTGAGAAAGGAAACCTGAGAGCCGGAGGGGGAAAGGAGACAGGTGGAAACCTGGTGAGACGCTCCACGTCCTCCCGTGGAAATGAGGAACACCTGGTGCGACAGACTTTTCAGCGCTTTAAAAAGCAGCAACCTAAATAGATGCACAAGCATCATTAGACGTTTTTCCCTAGGCATTTCTAGAATCACTTTAGTTGTTCATTATCACCGCACGCGTCATGATCTGCAGAGCAAACCCTGTTTCAAACCCAGAGTAAGCTTAATGGCGAAGAAAACAAAAGAAATCAGAAGCAAGCCCTATTTTACCGAGTACTTCAGTGCTTTATAAATGCATACAAGCGTTTTCTTCCAACATAGCAACAACAGTATCTTTTCAAAGCTGACCCTCTTTACGACTGAGAAACTTAGAGCAGCTTTTTTTTTTTTTTTTTTTACTTTGTAGTGTTGTTACAAAAGTAACATTTTAAGACTAAAGGAAATAAAATAGAACATGGCAACTCAATGAAATGCTAAAGTAAAAAAAATGAATAAATGTTTGCCACGATAAAAATTTCTGGTGGTCTTGTATTAAAACAAAACAGAAAATTATGAAAAACAGATGCGTGTGCTTCATTAGGCATAACATTTGTTAAATACTGGCTTTTGCAAGAGAGCTGTATCCTGTCCATGTTTACTTATTCTGTATCCTGTTCCTATGTTTACCTACCATTTAATTTGCCAGGATTCTGTCTTGTGGAGTTATGCAGTGAAGGCTTACTTGGAGTTCAGGAGGAAATACAGGCTCTCATTTTTCTTAGGAAGTGTGTGTGTGGGGGGGGGGGGGCGGGAGGGGGGGGGAGAGCAGCCCAGGTGTGTTGGAGAGGATACTAATTCTCTGAAGAGGAATTGGAATCCTTGCTCTAAGCCTAAGGGGAAGCCTTGGTAAACCTCGTTGATTCCTTTTATAATATTTTTAAAGCATTTTCCCCTTTGGCTTTTTTTTTCAAATTACAATTTACATTCAATATTATTTTGTATTTAGTTTCAGGTGTACAGCATAGTGGTTAGATAACCATCTATTTTACAAAGGAACCATCTATTCCCTACCTCCACCGTCAGATAATTCCAGTACCCACCTGGCACCATACATATTTATTTCAGTGTTATTGACTGTATTCCCTGTGCTGTACTTTACATCCCCGTGACTGTTTTGTAACTGCCAATCTGTACTTCTTAATCCTTTTCACCTTTTTCACCCATTCCCCAACCCCCCTCCCCTCTGGCAGCCATTAGTCTGTTCTCTGTATCTGAGTCTTTTCAATTGTTTGTTCATTTATTTTGTTCTTTAGATTCCACATGTAAGTGAAGTCATATGGTATTTGTCTTTCTCTGACTTATTTCACTAATGAAAGATTTCATTCCTTTTTACTCCAAGTAATATTCCATTACTTGGAGTAAAAAGGAATGGCCCGGTGCACAAAATTTGTGCACATTAAAAGGGAATTAATTAGAGGAAATATTTTAATATTGCTATTTGCCCATTCTCTATAACAGAAGTGTCAGAGATGAAAGAAAATTATTAAAATGTATATGAAAATCTCCCTCCTGTCAGAGTCTGGGGCATGCCATGGGACCCAGAGTCAAGTCTCCACCCACCTGCTCATGCCTCGAAATCGTGTGAGACCCATACCCGGCCGGCCCCATGCCCGTCAAGCCCCGCAGGGCAAGGGGTGCAGCCTCAGGTTCCACAGCCCTGGCGCCGGGGCTGGGGGCGCGGCCTCAGGTCACCTGGCCTGGCCTCAGGTCCCCTGTCCCTGGCACAAGGGCGCAAGGGCGGAGGGCGTGATGACCATTTGCATATTAGCTCTTTATTATATAGGATGTACCACTGCTTTTTATCCACTTGTCTATTAATGGGCACTCGGGTTGTTCCCATACCTTGGCTATTGTAGATAACCCTGCAATGAACATAGGGGTACACAGATTCTTTTGAATTAGTGTTTTAGGTTTCTTTGGCTATATACCCAGAAGTGGAATCGCTGAGTCACCCTTTGTCTTTCTCATGAATTGGCACTCCGGTTTTCTATACACCAAATAATTATGTAAAACACAACAACATTCAAACTTTAGTGAAATAACATTCCTGTCAATGAGTTCTTTTATTACTTTTCACAGAACAGAAATGTAATTTTATCTTGGCCCCTTTTTCTAATTTTAAATTTGGGGGCAAAATCCTAAATGAACAAAAACAATCTTCTCAACCTTTGCTTTGCTAAACTATACTTCCAGTGGGAAATCTCTATGTAGTGGCTAACCATCCAACCAACCACATGCTCAGATAAACTTACAACCCCTCTCTCAAGCTTTTGTTGTAGGACAATTGCCTTTTAACCATGTCCTTTGGATACCCCAGTAACTTCTATTGAGATTAATATGTTCTTCCCTTCATTTCACTTTATGACAATGCTTTAGTATTTACTAAAAATTGGATTAAAAAATTCTTGTCTTATTTATTTTCAATTTAAAAGTAGTATCGGATCATCCTATATAATAAAAGGCTAATATGCAAATCGACTGAACAATGGAACAAACGATTGCTATGATGCGCATTGACCACCAGGGGGCAAGCGCTCAATGCAGGAGCTGCCCCCTGGTGGTCAGTGTGCTCCTACAGAGAAAGTGCTGCTCAGCCAGAAGCTGGGCTCATGGCTGGTGAACACAGCGGTGGCACTAAGGACCCCTTGGAGGATGTCTGATTTATGTGGGGAGCGGGCCTAAGCAGTCAGTCAGCATCCCTTGAGGGGTCCCAGACTGCGAGAGGGCACAGGCCAGGCTGAGGGACCCCTCTCCCCCAGTGCACGAAGGTTGTGCACCAGGCCCCTAGTAGTCAATAAATAAATATAATTGGATAGTACAGAACTGTAAGTGAGAAAGTAATAGACTCCAAAACATTGCCCCAGTGTTTGCTCAGAGAAGGGCATGTGGTTCACAAAAATTCAGAAATCAAGAAATTAAAGACAGCTTCTTAACTAAGAACTATGGGCTCAGCTTACTTTTTATTCTCCTAAAGGATTGGTCTTGCTCTATGCCAGTATGTGTGACAACCATCTAGAATGTCTTGAAATGCAAAATTAGTTTCGTGTCCTTTTTGTCATCAACTACATTTGAATAGAAGGAGACTTTATGCTTGCCTGTAAATATTGTTAGGGCCAGCTTTTCAAAACCAAAACAATGTAGAATGTCATGGCAAATAATCTCTTATTTTATTTGAAAACATGACTGCCCATCCCAATTGCCCTGGTTATTCTTGTATAATGAACATATTCTACTTTTATCATGTTTTTTCTGTCTACTCTAGCAAATTTAAAAAATTAACTTATTGTTTCATTTCTCTTCAAATTGCATTGGCTGTGGAAAATTGGCATAATAGTTTTGCAATTCCTTGCCTAGCAACAGCAGCATCACCTGTAAACTTGTTGGAAAAGCAAATTCTCTGGCCCCATCTCAAACCTATTGAATTAGGATCCCTGGGGGTAGAGCCCCCAAATCTAGCTTAACAAGCCCTCCAGGAGATAGAAACCGTTTGAAAAACATTGGCAAATGGAAAACATGTACTATTTACTTAATGGACAGGCAGGCATGAAAATGCAAGGACTATATCAAATAAAAAAGTAAGCAGTGGTCAACGTGCTTGGACTGTAAACGGATACAGAACGAGAACAGCCATGAACGAAACTCATGAACTGGATCTGTTCAGGCACATTATGAACTGTCCCTTTCTGCTTGATTTCTGTGGGCTTTATGTTAGTGTAAAACCCTCAGTACATTTGCTGTGGGCAGATATGTAAATTCTTCAGCCTGTGGGAAGCTGTGGAGAAGGAAGTAGGATTGACCACTGCAGGGTGATCATCTCTTAGGCTGGATACCCAACAGGCCTAAACATGTCTATGCACATGTTTCTGTCATGTGCAAAGCAGTGGCAGTTAAAAAAGTGGCATATAAATGTATTTGTATAAATAAATATATATTACATGTATCTTTGTTGATTTTAGAGAGAAGGAGAAGAAGGGGGGGGGGAGTAGAGGGACAGAAACATTGATTTGTTGTTCCACTTATTTATGCATTCATTGGTTGATTCTTGTATGTGCCCTGACCAGGGATCGAACTCGAAACCTTGGTCTATCATGATGAGTTCTAACCAACTGAGCAACCCAGTTAGGGTCTATAATATATATTGAAGTCTACGTGGTTTATTGTTTTTGTTTTTTGGAATTGTTTTTAAAAGAGCCAATGTGGTCATTATTAGGAAAAAACATTTTTAGCCTTCCTCACATTTGTTATATAGTTTTGTATTGTTTTTTAGTTTAATTGCTGGGACTAGTGCACCAGATATAAACTTTCAATGCCTGAGGATTTTAATCTGGCTCAGAATTCTTGTATAGCTCCCAGGCACCTCAGATTTAACCTGTCACAAATAGGATTCATTATCTTCCCATGACTCTGCTTCTCCTTCTCCTGAGACTAGAGCCAGCTTATGACAGAATCCATTTACCAATCTAGAAATCTGGAGGTATCCTCATTCCTTCCCCTTTCTTTTCTTCCCATATCAGTCTGTCAGCCACTTTTGTTGATTCTGCCTTCCAGATACCTCCCACGTCCACTACTTTTGCTTAGATCTTCATTATTTCACACTCAGACTTCTCCAGCAGATTCTGGTTGGTGTTCTGGCAGCGCTATCATTCACACAGCTGGGAGGAGCTTTCTATGGTAAACAGAGAACCTGGTAATGTTATTTCCTTCCAATTGGCCACTTGGTTAAAACTCTTACTCTTAACCCTCACAATCTGTTCCTGATCTCTGTCCTTTCTAGTCACAGGTTAACCTTTTCTCCATCCCAACAACTCTGTGCTTCAGGCTTACTTATTACTGATTTCTAGACTCTGATGTCTTTTCCCACCACCTTCTTGTCTGAACAAGCTGTTTTACTTGAAATGCTGCAGTCCCTTCCTCCTTCCCTCCCCCCTCACCAAGTGGCTAACTCCCCTTTTTTTTTTTCATATCCCCCACATTCTGTTAGCATTTAAAAGCTTCCTTCTCTATATTCCTTTACATAACTTTGTCCATAATTATAGCAGATCACACTGTGTTAAAATTATCTGGTTCCTGCAATGTAAGTTAACTGAGAAGAGGGGGCTATTTCTTTTTTCTCTTTGACTCTACAATATTTGCCATACATTACACATATTAAATAAAGGTTGAATGAATAAATGAGTAAATAAATGACGATGGCAAAGAGAAAATGGCAATAAGAAGTGTTCTCATTTAAAGGTCAAATTAGAGAAATTTTAGTAGTGTTTTCTAGAATAAAAAAAGGTAGAGGTAAAAGGTTCATAAACCCTGATGGCATCCGTTGCATCCTAATTTTGATGTCCAGGAGTTACCAGATTTAACATAAATGTCCTCAGTATATAAATCAGCTGATTTCATATGTTGAAAACCATTTTACTTAATACATCTGGAAAACAAAACTGTGTCTTATATTTTAACAGGAAAGTATTTTTAATGCCCCAGTACTTAATGCCTTTGGCCTTTCTATTAAAGCATAAGTATATGGGAAATGTCTGTTACTGAATTTTCTATTTGAAATTCAGAATCCAGTTTTACAAATATAATTTTCCATAAATACCATCCATAAATGAATGGTTTCTATCTGCCTATTTCCTCCCATTATACGTTTGTTTTTCATTGTTTTGAGATTGTTGATGAAAACAATAGAAAAAATATTTTCAGAAATTACCAAAGATTATAAAGCATGACAGTTAAAAATCACCTTAGTTTTTTAAAATATATTTTTATTAATTTCAGAGAGGAAGAAAGAAGGAGAGAGAGATAGAAACATCAATGATGAGAGAGAATCATTGATTGGCTGCCTCTTGCACGCTCCTGCGGGGCGCGAGCCTGCAACCTGGGCATGTGCCCTTGACCAGAATCAAACCTGGGACCCTTTAAGACCACAGGCCGACGCTCTATCCATTGAGCCAAACCGGCTAAGGCTCAACTTAGTTTTTAAAATAACTAATTTGGGTTGTTCTAAAATGTAGTATGGTGAGAAGTCTGAAGAAGCTTACTAGCAATTAGTGTTTATTTATGTCAGAACATAAATAGTGGTGGTTTTTGTTTTGTTTTCAGCAATGAGGCTCATTAATATAAGGTTACTGGAACTTTGTAAAATAATTCAGAATTTTTTTAATTCAGAATTTTTATCATTGAGATATTATAGAATAACAACATGCTTAAAGTAAAATGCCTATGGTGTGCCTGGCCCATAGTAGGCATTTAATAAATAGCATCTGTCATTTTCACTGAGAGCTCTTTGTATAAAAGGCAATTAAGAGCTGTTTCTAGCCACCAAACATACCCTAAACTCCCCCCACCCCCAACATACACACACACAAAAGGTGGGTAACTCTTAAATCTCAATTATGCAATCAAAGACAGATATTCATTCCTCATTCTTTCTGCCACAGAGAGTTTACAATTAGCTTTCCACAAGAATACAAAAATATCACTAACTTTTTTTCCACAGAGGAAAAAATCACAGACAACTTTTAAATCCTCTGCTGGGGTTCTCACTACCTTTCTTGTTGTTTTTTGTTTGTTTTCTTTTATTCTGCATACATTCTGTATCACAGCAGGAGCTTGACATTAAAGATTTGAAAATCAATGAGCTCATTTACTATGTCTCAATTCCATAGTAAATGAACATTTCAAAACAGCCCCTTGCATTACCTTTTCTTTTCACTGCTGTCTCAACTACCCAAAAAGCCTGTTCAACAAAACAGTTCATTCCTCATCTTTATTCTTCATCTCACTCCATGAAAGGTGTTTTCTAGAAAAAGGAGCTGAGAGAGACAGAGAGGCAGGCTTGCTGGTCTGAGTTAGCCTGTGAAGCAATGGGAGAAGGGGTCACAATTCCCTCCTTAGGTGTCACTGTTACTCTCCTTGCTTATTTGAAATATTATAATTTCCTACTTGAACTGGATTTAAATAGAAGTAAAAGAATACTCATTCCAAAGGCATGCGTAAGTAATTTGGGGTTGTATATCTCTTTAGATCTTTGACTTTTATCTTTTAGTATGTGTTATTGGGAATCAAAACATTTATTATTTACTTTTTTTTTTTTTTTAATGTTCTCATCCTTAGTGTAGGATTAGGACCTGGTAAAGATAAAAGACTAAGGCTATAATTCACCAAATCAATTCTCTAGTAATAAAAAATTAGAGCAAATATTAACTCGAATGCCTATGCATAAACATCACCAGTCCTTATTATACACTATGTGGAAAGATGAAGGGGTTTTGAAAAAAACACACACAAAATTTTGCCAACATTTACTGACTTTTAAAAACAAATAACTAAGTACTAGATTTAAAACAATAACAACCCTTTTATCTATAATTTTAAGAAATCTTTGTGAAGTCTATATGTAGTGCTGTGTCCATTGCTCTCTTTCTTTTATAATTTATTTTAAAAATTTGTTAATTTATCAAGTAAGACTGATTACTTTTCTATAACTTTACAGAAAAAAAAGGATGAGTTTTTTCTTCAAAATTTATCTTCTTGGTGATGGAAAAAATAAAGTGACATAAATTAAGTTTTTAAAAAATTATCTTCTGATCATCCTCGTGTTAGAAAAGCTCACCCTTCTAAGATTACTTCCCACCCCACTCCTTCCTGAAGCTCTTTTGTTCATGCTTTTTTTGTTATCTGAGATGGTGGTGGGTTTTTCCCTCCTTTCAGTTTTCTATTATTCTGGTGGCTGTTCCTCCACTTTCTTAGTAGCCTTACAGAACAGAAGGAATTCCTGCACCAGCAGAGCTGAACACTAGACACTGAGAACTGCAGTGGAGAAATATTGGCTATTTTATTATGAATGGCGCCATCCAGGAGAACGGGAAGCTAATGCTCAAAAGCCAGAACTCCCTGATGGTGTAGAGGTTACAGGTTACAGGTTATAGGTTACAGGTTAGGGCAAAATCACCACACTGTTGGTTAGGGGTTCAGGATCATGCTGGGAGCTGATTGGTCAGAGGTGAGGTAAGGGTGATGAATCATTTCTTCAGGGGTTGAGGACAACTCTGAGGTCTTTCCGTGTGTCCCTCTGTGCGGTCTCATGGGAAAGTAGCCAGGAGGTCATTCCACCTTAGGGCTCAGGAATTGAAACATAACTGGGGTCAAGATGTTATTTTTCCTGCCAGAGGTCCCACCTGTGACCATTATTCAGATCCAGCTATTGTCTTCTGCTGCCTGGGGGGGTTGCTGATTATCCTGGGGAAAGGCTAGGTCTCTGAGAGGTAAACAGAGAGAAAGAGAGATGATTTCTAGAGCTAGGATTTAAAAACTAAACTTAATCAATGTCATAAGGACCCTCGGTTTCAGTGGAAGCATTTTTCTTTGGAAACACATACGTATCTGCTTAATCAGCTGTCCAATTCCAGGGTTAGATTGCAACAGTTAACTCTTCATGGCCTCGTTCAAGGACAAAACATGAATCAGGGCAGCATGACAAAAACTGCGTGGCGGACCAATTTTTCTACAGAAACAAACAAGGGCGCTTCAGGCTCTGGCATGTCATTCTGCTTTCTGGAAGGAAAAAGCCACATTGTGTGATCAAGGGAGGTGGTATCACTCTCTTAAACAACCCCTGTGTTGCTTTGAACTGGATACCACGACATTTGCATAATGTCAGAACACTCTGTAGGGGAGTTATCGGCATGTGTAGTCTATTGATAATGAGGAAGAAAACATAATTTTGATTGTTATAGAACATTTGACTAAAATTACAAAAACCCTGACTACAACACACTGGGTTGTCTTATTCAAGTTTCCTGTCAGTAACTAGGTTAAACTAAATATGCATGAATGTTTTGGTGAAGTAGACAATTGTGCCTCTTTTTCTTTTTAAGAAAAAAATTTTAGGTTCCTCGGAGAAAGACAGAACCTTACTGTAGGGGACAGTTGAAAACAAACAAATCCTATCTTTGCTTTGGAGAATGCCAGCAACAAAACTTGTCCAATGAGCTACGTTTGCCCTCCGTGCCTTCTCCCTAATTGTACCTACTTCCATCCCCAGAGATGCTGCTAAACACTGTAGAGATTAGCCTTTCCCAGGCGCTGGCCCTCTCATGTTTCCCTGATCACTCCGACCTTTGTCTCCACTCTTCTTTCCTGTGTTCTCACGCCCAGCCATCTGAGTCTTGTGCCCTAACGATGAGTTGGATCACCAAATCTCTTGTATTCTGGTCAGGAGAAAAAGTCATGAACCACCTTTTCAGGCCTGAAAATATATATCTAGTATGTTGAAAACCGTATTTGAAAGATTAGAATAAAAATGTAACTTTATTTTTGTCCCCCACAGACCTCTAAAATTGACCAGGGCTAATTTCCCCTGATCTTTATTAAGGAAAACTGTTAAAAACTTGGAACGAAGGCAAGAGGATGGGTACACATTCTTCTGTGCCCTACTGGAGTATTGCCTCACAGGCCCATCCAAGGATCACCTACTTTTCTAGAGGAATATACCATTTGTTATTCTTGATTAGGGCCCAAACTTTGTGATATTACATGTTAACTTTTATATTTTTGTCCAGTAGGAATCCAAATTATTTGTCTGATAGAAAAAAAAAAAATTAAGGCTCTGACCAGATAGTTCAGTTGGCTAGAGTGTTGTCTCAATATGCCAACCTTGCAGGTTTGATCCCTGGTCAGGGAAAATTAAAAAAAAAAAATCAATAAATAAATAAGTAGAATAACAGATCTCTCTCTCTCTCTCCCTCTCTCTTCCTCTTTCTCTCTAAAATCAATCAACAAAATTTTCTTTTAAAAGAAAAGAAAAAAATTACTCAAAGGTTATAGTTTTATTGCCCTGTAGGAGTTTAGCTATTTTAGTTTCTAATGTCTCCATCTTCCAAAAAACATTCTGTCCTCATTCAGTTCCCTCAAATATTCAGTTTCTCAAATGCTCATTGAACCAGCATTAACATTCTTCTGGCTCTCTCACCAATGACTTAAATAAATCCTGACACGGTTATTCTAGCTTCTAGGAGAGCCATGTATTTATCTTTTGAAAATTATACTTTGTCACCCTAAATGGAGATTTAGGCAGGCATATATTTTCTGGGAACTCTCAGAAAATAAAAAGTCCTCCGGGCATTTTTAGTAAAAAACAGTTTTAACTCAGTGACTAGAATGTTCAATCTCGTTTAACTATCAAAACCCTGAACTTCTCTCCTCCAGCCTGGGCCAGCCTCAGGACTAAAGTCTGCAGGGAGAAATGAGTGTGGTTCTTCTGCTCCATTGTCTTCATAGTCAGTAGGTGATTTGCAGTTTTGGGTCTCACAAGGGTCAAAGGTGAGTGGGGTACATGGAGAGAAGTAAGGCAATGAGCCAAGGGTTGCTTGGCTCAGTGGCTTCATACTCTACACCTGAGGCTGACAGTGCATGCTGCTAACACCTCTCCTAGTCCCTTCTCTCAAGCAGGTCCCTTGACCTAGGACAGTGATGGCAAACCTATGACACGCGTGTCAGAGGTGACACACAAACTCATTTTTTGGGTTGATTTTTCTTTGTTAAATGGCATTTAAATATATAAAATAAATATCAAAAATATAAGTCTTTGTTTTACTATGGTTGCAAATATCAAAAAATTTCTATATGTGACATGGCACCAGAGTTAAGTTAGGGTTTTTCAAAATGCTGACACGCCGAGTTCAAAAGGTTCGCCATCACTGAACTAGGAGGATGAAAATGTGTTGAATTCCTTTATCGGCCCCTGAGCAATCAGGGGCCCAACCCAGCTTCTTTCTGCAAAAGGTATCAGTCCTCTCCAGATGGCTCTATTGGGCAAGACCTAATATAACCCAAGCCAGTAGTCCTTGAGAATGTACTTCCTTTGACCCCAAAAACTCTGGGAATGTGGGATGATCTTACAAGAGCTGTCCTCTCCTGCCTCCCTCAGTAAGGGGATAGCACTTTCTCTCACTGTCTAGATTTCCTAGGTGAGCATCAGGCTCCCCTATCCAGAATAAGCTTTCTCTTGTGTGAGTCAGGCACTGGTACTCTGTGTCTCCAAAGTTAGGTACAGTTCTCTGAATGGTACTCTTTAAATTTGTGGTTAGGAGTTCACACTTCCTGTCCAAGGTGGAAGCGTGGGTCAGGGCCTCTGACCTCTCCAAAGTAATTTCTTCACCAATCCAACTCCCGGCCGCTCTCTAAACGCTTTATATGGTTTCAACGGACTAAGGGGATCAAGGGCTCTGGAGCAATTTCTCAGGTCCATTTCATTTGTAAATCTGAATATGGTGGTGGTGATGTGGGGGGTTGTCTCACTCTAATTTCCTGTTACATTTAAGTTTACTGGAAATAAGCAAATATAGGAGGGAAGTTTCTATCATATCAAGAGAGGTGTTGGGATGAAATACATCCAACAAGCAATTACCTACTCAGTCCAAGAGTCAAGTTGGCTTTGAAGTATATATAAAGGCAGATGCTTTTTTACTATGGCCATTATTCAGCAAAAGGCATACATTTTTTCCTTCATATACATATGGTAGATATATATGCACATTAAAAGCCCATATTTGTTATGGGCTTGGGATGGTACATCTAACTCTACCTCCACCTTCTCAACTTTCATTCGATATGTATTTACTGATGTAACAAGCCAGGCATTGTGCTCGGTGCTGAGGTATATAGTGGTGACCTAAACAGTTGTGCTCCCTAACTTTCCAGAAGCTTTGGGAACCTGAGTGTATGTCATGTTTTATCACATTCTCATGTCCCTCTCTTCCTTCTCCTCACTTACCTTTCTCTTGAAGAACTCTTAAGTAACTGAATGGGTTTTCAAAATCTTCTTTTTTCCCAGCACACCCTGACTTTTTCTCATATTGTGTTTTCTTGGGAATTATGACTCTCACACTCTAGACCAGTGGTTGGCAAACTGCGGCCCCTTGAGTGTGGCTCTTCCACACGTGCGGGCGCGCACGTACAGTGCGATTGAAACTTCGTGGCCACACTCAAGGGGCCAAAGAGCTGCATGTGGCTCGCGAGCCGCAGTTTGCCGACCACTGCTCTAGACCAACCTAGGAAATATTCTATTTTTATATGCCGACCACTGCTCTAGACCAACCTAGGAAATATTCTATTTTTATACTCTTTCCTTCACATCCTTGGGATTGTAGTGGGAAAGCACTCACTTTGTAATTAGTCCTGGATTTGAAGACCAACTCTGCCATTTATTATTAGCTTTATGTTTTGGGAAAATTATTTAATCTCTCCAAAACATGGTTTCTTTATCCATATAGAGGACTAACACTGTCCTGTTTAAGTCGTACTATTTGAGAGAGGATGTCTTCAAAATGCTGGCATGAAGTAGATATTCCCTAAGTGAACTCTCCCAGGAGCTTCCGTTCTCTTCACCCTGTTGTTGAAGCACCTTCCAATCTGGGTACAGGGCTGAGGTTTATTATCAAAGCAGTTTTGTCCCCTGTGTTCTGTAAACTAAAAGTCATTCTTCGTATTTCCCATTTGGAACGTGAAGTTATCGACTCTTGTTTTACACAGTAGAATTATGGCTATGCTTTTACTCACATTCCACATAGCTGCTTAAATAACAGTGCCACTTCATAGACATGGACCTGACTGACCACTCTGCTTTTCCTCATCTGTTCTCCCACCATACCCTTTCTCCTGATTATTCTTTAGGATGTGTGTGAAGACTCACATATCTTTAGGGATCATTAATTTGCTTCTTAGAATGGAGCAAATAATACATTTAGCTGTTAATCACAAAGTTAGTCCAGGACTTGTCAACAAAGCATAATCAGCCTCATATATTGTTAACTCCCCCTGCACCCCTAGATGAACACCAAATTGATCTAGTTTTTAAGTTTATGCCTCACTTCTTATTCTCCACCCAACTCGCCAAGGCTCATTGAGCACTTTTTTTGTGGGGAACAACTAAACTCATGTACTCATCATAGGACTGACAAGAAATCAATGCCTTTGGGTATTACTTATGTAATGCCACCAGTCTTTGAAACTTGAGTTACAACTGTTCTCACTGGTCTTTAGCAGAAGCCAGATTCCTCATAAAAAGGCAAATGGACAAGTGTCAAAGGTATTAGAAATCATCTAGGATCATTAAAATGTTTGATTTTTCTTACTAATTTAAAAAAATCATTGAAAACTCAAAAGTATAATTGTAAGAGAACCATCCTAAATAACCAATAAAAGATGGTTAGTCTGGTTAAAGTAACATGGGGGATCTAAAGCTCTACCCACTCGGCCCCTCCTTATCTGAGTTACTTCTGAAGTCTCCATGCCCACTGTACAGATCAGAGTCTGAAAAGTACTAATGTAGGTCAACCCCTTCATTATGCAGGAGAGGAAATTGGGGCTCAGAGACATTTATTCAGACCCCATTCAAGATTCTCTTTTGTTGTTATTTACACCAGTTTGTATGATGGCTAATGGGCCAGGACTAGGGTGAGGCAAGTAAGCTGTCAAGTAAGCTAGGGTACAAAAGTTAAGGGGGACCCCTTGTTAGGTCTGTGCAAGTGCTGATCTGCACTGGCAGGACCCCGAAGAATGAGTGCTTCCTTTTATTTTGTGCCCTAATTGTGCTGTTTGTCTCCCTAACCCAAATCCTGCCTCTGTTTATATTTAAAATAGGAAGTACATATACGTATTTACAAATATGCCACATGTACACTCTACCTCTTGTTGTTTCTTGACCTCTTATTTTTGTCTTCCCTATAGAACTGTGAATCTTGGAGATCAAGGACCATAGCTTTCATCATTATATTTCCAGGATTTGGTTTAGTATACAGGAAATAATAGTGTCTACTCAATAGTGTCTATTTAATGGACAGATGAGTGGGTGGATCTAAATTCTGTCTTTTATGAATGCTTTTCTGACATCTCAAATTCACCCTGATGGAGAGCATCCTCTGCACTCATAACATATTATCTGAATAACTCAATTCACAAATAATCATGTATGCTGACATAACATTTATGTTTATATAACTCTTGTGGGGCAATTTAGTTTTCTAATGCTCTGTCTTTATGCACAATTAGATTTTAGTTAAGAGCAAAAGACAATTTGTGTTCTTTTTAAAATTCTCTCAGCATCTAGCAGAAGAATCTTCATATTGGCTCAATGTGGTAAATAGTTCTTCACTATGTGAATAAAGAATGAAGGAATAAATAAGTATGAACAAATAAATGGCATCTTCTCAGTTGAAAACAGAGTTTATAAAATTTGGCAACTGTTTTAAGTCCTAGCCTGCCTACTAACTAGCTAAGTGACCTTGCCCAAATCATTTTACCTCTTTGGCCTTAGTTTCTTGATATGTAAAATGAGGAGTTGGCTTGAGTGATTCTGAAGATATCTCTAGCTTTAGCATCTTGAGGATCAATGATTGTAGAAATCTGCCATGCAAGGTTGCACAGGAGGTCAAGTAAATTTTGCTACTACAAATCCACTTGTCATTCTAGCAGCACTTTCCTAAATGTAGTTGATGGTCCAATTTTTAAGTGTTCAAAGAGTCCTGGAATTATGAACAGATTGTGTGTCAAAACTAATTTGTATTATAATAGGTATGTTATGGTTGAGCTATCTTTTGTGGTCTAGCCTGAAAATTAAATACCTAGTATATATAACCAATGATATTTCAAGTATAAATATTCATTTATAGCATTATTTCTATGGGAAAATACACTCATAATTCTAACGAGGATACTGAAGAACAAATATCCGCAGGTCAGTCCATGGCGAAGAAGAAGAATGGAAAGGGATGGAATGTTCCCATGACTTTAACTGCAGTTCTTAAAAAAAATCAAACATTTCACATTCAGATTTCTGTCTTCATTCAGAAAGTCATTAGCTTATAACAAGGTCAATGTGACTATTTTATTATTTCAATAAGGTAAAACAGATCTTTTTAAATGTCCAATTTATTATGTTCTCATTTAACTTTTTTCAGTATTTACTTTTCTTCTGTAAAATACACGCAAGACAAAAAACGGTGTGTTAAAAATTCTTTAGAGAAATATGAGTAATCTTTCAAGAGACTCCCAGAAAAGATTTAACTCTTTCCTCACCTGCTTTTCCCATAATTGTATTGAGTTACATGGCTAAAAACTATGAAGATTTGCTAAGCGAATTCATGTTTGGTGACTGAATTAACAGTGTGACTAAATTGTTATTTTTCTTAAGGAAAAGTATACTTTCATGAGGAAGTATTTGGTGGTTCATGAGAAACCTCATGCCATTCTGGAGTTCATCATTCAGAAATATGGCCTAGATATTTCAGTTCATGGCAACTAACAAACCTTGAACATACATTGTCATTTCCAACTCTCCATTTACCTAGGTCCTCAGTCACTTTATAAATTATTAATCTCTCTGAAACGTGAGAGGTAGACAGAGAGAAAGAGAGATGATTTCCTGGCCCAGGCTGGAAGAACAGTGCAAGCTCACCGTACAGCTCAGATCATGCCGGATTACAACCGTACCACTTCCACGAGCAACACACCCAAGGTGGAAACTCTGTGAGCAACAAAGCCCCACTGAAGCAAGTCCTGGTCTATAGGGTTGACTCCTGCAGAGCAGCTCCTCTGCTGTAGTTGTAGTTTATCCTCATAGCCAACTGGCTTGGGGTTCAATCCCTCCCAGTGATGCCAATAGCAATCACAGCTCAACTATAATAGGACAGTGCATACAGCCCACGCATGGGGCGCACCTGGAGTATCCAGTTCGGGTGACTGGGGAGGCTGTGCCACTGGGTCCTACAGGACATCTATTACACAAGACCACTCTACCAAGTCTGGGAGATGTAGCAGCTCTGCCTAATACATAGAAACAAACATAAGGAAGCAGTTAAAATGTGGAGATAAAAAAACATGTCCCAAATGAAAGAACAGAACAAAACTCCAGAAAAAGAACTAAAGAAAATGGAGGCAAGCAAACAATCAGACACAGAGCTCAAAATAATGGTTACAAGGATATTCAAGGAACTTAGTAAGAACTTCAACAGCATGAAAAAGGACATAGAAACCACTGTAAAGAACCAGTCAGAGATGAAACTACACTAACTCAAAAGATGAATAATTTACAGAGAATCAACAGTAGAGTAGAGGAAGCAGAGGATTAAATCAGCTATTTGGAATATAAGGAAGCAAAAAAACACACAATTAGAACAGCAAAAAGAATTCAAAAATATAAAGATAGTATAAGGAGCCTCTGGGACAATATTCAGATCATGGGGGTGTTGGAAATAGAAGAGATCAAGAAATTGAAAACATATTTGGAAAAAAAATGACAGAAACCCTCCATTACCTGGAGAAGGAAATAGATATATGAGTCCAGGAAGCACAGAGAGTCCCAAACAAGATGAATCCAAAGAAGCTCACATCAAGACACATCATAATTAAAATGCCAAAGATTAAAGACAAAGAGAGAATCTTCAAAGCAGAAAAGCAGTTACTTACCTACAAGGGAACTCCCATAAGACTGTCAGCTGATTTCTCAACAGAAACTGTGCAGGCCAGAAGGGAGTGGCATGAATTATTCAAAGTGATGAAAAGCAAGGACCTAAAACCAAGATTACTCCACCCAGCAAGGCTATCATTTAAAATAGAAGTTTAGATAAAGAGCTTCCTAGATAAGAAAAAGCTAAAGGAGTTCATCACCACCAAACCAATATTACATGAAATGATAAAGGGTTTTCTTTAAGGAGAAGAAAAAAAAGATAAAAAATATGAACAATAAAATTGCAATAAATTCATATCTATCAACAATTGAATCAAAAAATCAAAACGAATGATCAAGCAGAACAGAAACAGACTCAGATATGAGAATATTTTGATGGTTATGAGATGGGATGGGGGTTGTTGGATGGATGAAAAAGGTGAAGGGATGTAGAAGTAAAAATTGTTATTTACAAAATAGTCATGGGTATGTAATGTATAGCATAGGGAATATAGTCAATAATATTCTAATAACTATGTATGATGTCAGATGAGTATGAGATTTATCATGATGATCACTTAGTAAGTTATATAATGTCTAACTAAATATAATATTGTATGTCAAATGTAATTGAAAAATAAAAAATTATTTAAAACAAAGGAAAAAGAAGAAGAAGAAGATTGTAAGGCTCTGTGTGAAATAAGACAACTTTCTTATTTTACATGGCTGTCATTTATTGGTCTCTTAGACACTGGTTCTTTCCATCTCTTCATGTTGATCATGGTTGGCAAGTTAATCATTCTTGAAAATGATTCCTTCTTCACTTGTCTTTAATTTTACTCATTGTCTTTAGATCAAACCTGAACATTTCAACCCATATTTCAAGTCCTCTTCACCCCCATCATCAGGCTTCTCCATGCCTGCTCAACATAATTTATCCCATCTTGTAGCCCATTGGCCTCAATCTGTAGTTGCTAGTTAGTCTGACCCAGGGGACCTTTGCAAACCTTTTCCATCTTTATTTGTACTAGAACTTTGTGAGAAAAGCTGATATGTTGGGCCATGTCCTCCAGTGCCTCACCTCCTTCTCCTCCCTTTCCTTCAACATCTGTATTGCTTAAGCACTTATCACAAGACACTGCACAATAACAATATATATATAACAACAATATCTTCCATTACAGAGCACTGACTAAGTCAGGCATTAAATTATTTTATACATGTAATCTCTGCTAAAACAACATGATTAGGTAAATATGGGTATTATAATCTCCATTTTACACACAAGAAAACCAAGGCTCAAAGAATTAAGAAATTTTCCCAAAGTTATAGAGTTAGTAAAAGTCAGAACTGGATGTTGGAATTGGTCACTGAGAGGGAGTGACTGCTGGTTGACCCACCAGTTGGATCTGGGCCATTGGAGGCTCCTCACCTCTACCCTGTCCTTGGAATGTACCTTTCACTTGCCTTCCGTTTCCTAGAAGCTGCCTCAAGGATAAACCTTGAGAGAGCAATGTGTTGTTGAGACCATCTGGATGGTATATGTGGCTGAACTCAGTTAAAGCCTCTATAGAAACTTTAAAGCTTCTGGTGGGCAGGTAGAGAGATCTACTTCTCTTGTGGCCTCCCGAGACAAGCCTCATCTGGAAGGATCTACCTTCTTCTTTGGTCTCTCCTTGTCCTCTTTGTGTGTGTGTGGTGGGGGCTGAAAGGGTGTATTTAGATTTTACCTGGGAAACTCCCAAAGTTTTGAACCAATAACAGGATTCAACCAGTTGGTATAATTCCAAAGCTTTTGATCTTAGCCATTATACCTCGCTGGTTCCCACATATGATGGTGCACTGTGAGCAATGTAAAGATGTTGAAGATCCATTGTCTGCACCACAAAGTTTGCTGTTTAGTTTGGTAAGTCAAAGATGAACACAAGTCACTGTCCTATAAGGCAGTGTGTTTAAAAATCAAACTAAGGTGCAGCCAGTTTCAGAGTTGGACAAGGGCTTCCCAGAAACTATGATACTTCAGTCTTTGAAAGATAGGTAGCATTGTAATGGGTATCTGAACCATTCAAATTTACATGTAATTTTATTCTGGCTTGCGTTGTTTCCTTCATTTTATTTTTATTAGTCTTTGTTTCAATTAGAGAAGTTTTTTAAATGCAAGATTCACATCTACTTATCTATATTTCCCAACGTTACTAGTACACTGTTATGTACACAGTAAATGATAAACAATTTGTGATTAATCATCTATAATACTAAAAGCATAATATGCTAATTAGACTGGACAGCCGAACAACCTTCCAGACGTCATTCCGGACGTCCTTCTGGACGAAGCTGCCGTGGCAGGGGCCGAGGCAGAGGCAGTTAAGGGGTCATCAGGCAAGCAGGCAGAGTGGTTAAGGGCAATTAGGCAAGCAGGCAGGCAGAGGCGGTTAGGGGTGATCAGGCAGGCAGGTGAGTGGTTAGGGGCTATCAGGCAGGCAGGCAAAGGTGGTTAGGGACAACCAGGCAGGCAGGTGAGTGGTTAGGGGCAATCAGCCAGGCAGGCAGAGTGGTTAGGGGCGATCAAGCAGGCAGGCAGAGTGGTTAGGGGCGATTAGGCAGGCATGCAGAGTGTTAGGGGTGATCAGGCAGACAGGCAAGTGGTTAGGGGTGATCAAGCAGGCAGGCAAGTGGTTAGGGACGATCAGGCAGGCAGGCAGGCAGGTGAGCGGTTAGGAGCCAGTGGTCCTGGATTGCGAGAGGGTGCAGGCTGGGCTGAGGGACACCCCCTCCCTCCCGCATGAATTTTGTGTACCGGGCCTCTAAAGATAAAATTGATTCATGAAAACCATTATGTCAAGCTTCCTCACAGTATATTGTACTAAGCACCATTCTCTCTTAAATGTCATTGCAGTCTGCATTTTACCTTTTATCACATTCCTCAACTTTCAAATATGAGTTCTTTTTAAAAAATATTTTATTGATTTTTTTTACAGAGGAAGGGAGAGGGATAGAGAGTTAGAAACATCAATGAGAGAGAAACATCAATCAGCTGCCTCCCACTGGGGATGTGCCCTCAACCAAGGTACATGCCCTTGACCAGAATTGAACCTGGGACCCTTCAGTCTAAAGGCTGATGCTCTATCCACTGAGCCAAACCGGTTAGGGCTCAAATATGAGTTCTGTGTGTCTTCTCTACTAGGCTGTAAATCTCATGAGGACAAGAATTGCACGTGTCCTACATACCACTGAATCCTGGGTGTTTGCAACATGTGCACACAGTAGGTGTTAACTAAATATTTGTTGACTGAATGAAATAGGTCTTTTTTGTGTTTTGTTTATTTGTTTTGAGATTATGTTTATTAAAGCTGGACACAGGGAAACAAAGAAGGGCTTAGGATAGAAGAAGCAATAGGAGAGAGCTAGTGAAATAAGTCTTTCAAGGAACTTTCAAAAAGAGCTACCTTGACCTAGTGAGTTTGGAAAATGAACATTAAGCCATCCTCTTCGATATTCACAGTTGCATGTCAGCAAATTAAATTTCCAAACTCTTGCAGTAAAGAAATCTGCATAGGCCCTTGTGGGGTAGCTTAGTTGACTAGAGTGTCATCTCAATATGACAAGGTTGCAGTCTCAGGCCTCAGTCAGGGCACATACAGCCATCAATCAATGGATGCATAAATAAGTGGAACAACAAATCAACGTTCCTCTCTCTCTCTCATCAATGAATAAAAAAGTTTTTAAAAATGAAATTTGCTTAAAATTGATTATGTAGTTTCTTTAACAAAATTGACCAAAGAGCCACTCCTCCCCCTTTATTCGCTGCAAAACATCTGTTAATATTCCATGAAATCACTGTTGAGCAGTCACTCTTACAAAAGCCATTTTTGGGGGAATCTGGATGCAGCATTTGTCATATGACGCTACAAGATTCCCAGAAGTATGCTCTTTTCTTGATGCTTTTTCAGCCTAGCGACTGTGAATTCCAAGCTATTGGAATCCAGAGCAGTACCATCCTAAGGCAGTCTTGTCAGCCACACAAAGGACTCTGCTGTGTGCTCTGATTCCTTAGCATGTGATAATGAAAGACTTTTATTCAAAATAGCCTGACTGATTGAGGGGGGATTATTTTATTTTTCTGTCTCTGATATTTAGCTATGAGCTTCACATTTATTTATAAGGATTGTGAGGGAGCTAACTTCATAGGGCTCCCAGACTAATAATAGAGATGAAAGATTGGAAGCAATGTCTTTGAAGAAAGGTTAAATGAGTTGAAGTAATTTTCTTTAAAGGAAACATAAAAAATATGAAGAAAGGACAGGCCTAAAGAAGTAGGATTCAGCATGCTAGGGGAAGGAGGGCGGTGTGCAGGCTGCCTGGTTTTCATCACTGTATGCCTGTAAGACCAGAGGCTGGTCCTGTCTACTGCTTCCCTCAGGTCCCTTGTTATCTCTGATTCCAGAGCTTATGCCGGCAGTCATTCCTGCCTCCTTATCAATATCAAAGCTATAGTGACTCTTTCTAAAAGACTCACATTAAATAAATGCTTACTGTGTATCAGGCAATGTTCCAAGTGCATTTCATGCATCATTATTCACTCAATATTTTTCAAGTGCCTCCTGTGTGCCAGGCAGGCCCACCCTTGGCGTTTGGAATGCTGAGTGAATAACAAAGACAAAAAAAAAAAATCTTGCCTTGTGGAATTTGCACACGAGTGAGCAGGGACAGACAATAAACATAATTGATAAGTAAATTAAATAGTATGTAGGAAGGTGATAAATGTTATGAAAAATCTAGAGCAGAGAAAGTGGAAAGCGTGTATGTGCATCAGGGTGAGGAGCTGTGATCTTACGTAGGTTGGCCAGGATGGACCTCACTGAGAAGACGATTCTGGAGCACAACTGGAAGCCTAGGAGCGAGTTAACAACGTGGACATTTGAGGAAGGAAACGTTGGCCAGAAGGAACCATCAACTTAAAGGCTTTAAGTCAAGAACGTGTTTGTTGAGTTTGAGAAACAGTGAAGAGGTGAGTGTGGTTGGGTCCTAGGGTTTGGGGGGCTGAGTCTATAGGGCCTTTTGACCATGATAAGGACTTTAGCTTTCACTCGGAATGAAATAAGGAAATTTTGAGCAGAGGGTGTCATGTCTGACATGTTTCAAAAGGATCACTCTGGCTTGGAGGATGGGAGTGGGGAAGCAGGGTAATGAGCTAGAAGGTGATTTCGACTATAAAACAATGCAGGCGGGCAAAGATCAGGCCAAATAGTAACAATGGAATTGGTGAGAGTTGATAAGATATTGGATATCTATTCTGAACACAGAGCAACAGGGTCAGCTGGAAGTGTGTGTGAGAAAGAGGGAAGTTAAGGATGACTCTAAGACAGTGGTTCTCAACCTTCCTAATGCCGCGACCCTTTAATGCAGTTCCTCATGGTGTGGTGACCCCCAATTTCATTGTTACGAATTGAACATAATTAAAGCATGGTGATTCATCACAAAAACAATATGTAATTATATATGTGTTTTCCGATGGTCTTAGGCGACCCCTGTGAAAGGATCGTTCGACCCCCAAGGGGGTCGCGACCCACAGGTTGAGAACCGCTGCTCTAAGACCTCAACTAATCTTTACAACCAGGTAGCTTATATTATTATCTCTATTTTACTGATGAGGAAACAAGCTTAGGGAGAGACATTTACTTTAGATTATTAGGTTAGCAAGTAGCAGAGCTGGTATGAGAACCTAGGGTTGTCAGAGTGCGAAGGCACCTGGAAGCATTGAGCTATTACTGTGAACTCTGATCTTAGATGTCCAAGAAACTGATTCCAGCTGTGTTTCCTGGTTACCCAACATATGTGAAAACCAGTTTCTATTCATGTTTCCATGCCTTAGATCCTAACTCATTAGTGACTATATTCCTGTCCCCCAACAGCTTTTCTTCGTCTCCCACTTCTGAAGCCTGTTGCCCAACTTTCTTAATCACCCTGGCCACCAAAACATCTATACTTGGCTTGATTTTCCTCCAGACCTTGGGCTCAGTTTGGACTTCTGCCAAAAGTGTTCCTTTCTCTACTGGCAAAGCTTCACATTCCAGAGCTATTTCCTAATATTTGTCCTCTTAGACTCACTTTAGATCAATTGACTCCTGACTACGTAAAAAAGGTAAAACCATATAATTTTCCATAAGGAGGAGGGAGCATGTGATAGGGAGAGCCGTGCTGGCAGTGACTTGAGGTCTCCATATTTTTCGCAGTCATGGTGGGCGAGAAAGGTATGGCAACAGTAGGCAGCTTGGAGGCCTCCACCTGCCCTGAAGGCAATCTTCCCCAAGGTTCACCTTCAACTTGAGCAACTTAGTCTGTAGTCTCCCTTTGCAGCTTCAAGCAAACTGAAAATGGGCGAACAGTATTGCCGTACCAACCAGCATTGAAATTCCTCCTACAGAGAAAGCTGTCAATACTGGGGAAAATGTTCTGATATGTGCTCATAAGGCAGAAGACAAGTCCTCCAAAGGCTGAGATGTCAGCTGGCACCTAGGTCTCTAAGGAGGGGGAAGCTGCCAAGCACAGTGAAGAGAAAGCGAATCTCCTGGTGTGATGGCAGAGGAGGCAAAGGGAAATAGCAGAGATGAACAGAGACGCCAAAGGACAGGGAAGATAAAGCCATCAAATTGGAGGCAGGCTCAGGGCACAGGGAAACCTCTCTACACTTCACCACCACAATCTATAACTACAACGTTGCTCTTTCCCAGAACATTCGGTGTGCATGAGGGTTGCTGTGGGTCTAAAGAAGAGGCTTGGTTTTAGGTTAGGCTGGGTTTTCATATTGTAGGACAAAGGCATCGTGGGCAGGGGACAGAACTCAAGAGAGACAGGAGTTAGAAGAGAGTTTGGGGCACCAGGGGTCACAAAATAAAGGGCTTCAATGAAATTTCACCTAGATCTCCCAGGCAGGGAGGTTTCCAGCTGATATTTGCCTCATTTCTACAGTATCTCAGATGAATTTAATCTTCTTCCATTTATTTCATTTTCTTTACCTGAAAATACTCCAACTTTTTTGACTCAATAATAGTTCAGCAGTGTCTCTAGAGCCGTGAAATTTAGGTATTTTCCTGACATTAAGAATAGTTAAATTAGGAGTAACATTGCCCTGGCATGTGTGTTCAGTGGTTAGAGCACTGGCCCACGCACCGAGGGTCTCAGGTTCAATTTCTAGTCAAGGGCATGTACTTCGGTTGCAGGTTTGATCCCTAGCCCTGGTCAGGGAGCGTGCTGGAGGCAACCAATCGATGTGTCTCTCTCACATTGATGTTTCTCTCCCTCTCTTCCCCACTCCTTCCCTCCCTTCCACTCTCTCTAAATATCAATGGAAAAAATATCCTTGGGTGAGGATTAACCAAAAAATTAAAAAGAGTGACTGACATTTATTAAGCTTCTCTTATTGAGTCAGTAAAATATGAGATGTGCTTTCAATCAAGTTGATTTTAACATATCAAGGAACATAGGTTCTTTCTATGTAATAACAAAGTAAAATTAAGTAAAGTCTATAAAAAATAAGCAACTAAATCAGGCTAGTTTTGTATCACACATGTTAAACATTTGACTGACTTTTGTTTTCCCAGTAATTTTAACATTGTGTGATATTCAGGAAGAATTTTGTTGATAATAACAAAAGTATTTCCTATTTATTAAGCACAGATTTACCACATCCACCAGGCACTGTATAGAATTACCTTACTTAATCCTACAACAACAACGTGGAAAATAATTAGCTAATCAAGCATTCCTCTTAAACGTATGAGAAACTATGACTCAGAGAAATAAATGATTTGATCAAGGTCATACAACCAGTGAACAGTTTTCTATCTTTATAGCCCCCAACATCTAGAATTGTCCTTACAAAAATGCCATGGGCTTAATACTGCTAACTATTGTTAAACCAAAATGTAAATGCTCTGTTTTTGAAGATTGGAACAAAGATTAAAAATAATACTCTGTTTATTCATAATAAAACCACACACACACACACACACACACACACACACACACACACACACGGCTACAATTAGAAACCTTTAGCATTTAAATACCATTTATCTCCTTCAAAACATTTTAATTCTTCTTACCTCTCTTTAATATGCATTTTATGCCCAGTTTATTAAGTAGAGTATATTATATCGCTGAAGCTTTTCCTGGTTCTTATCTAAAGCTCCAGTAGGTCTGGACATTCTCAATGTGGCCTGGAAATTTCTCTAGAAGCAAATTTGTGGTATCTGGCCTTATTACATGGAAAGTTCCTCTTATGTGGGGTTTCTCAGGTATTTGTATTCCTTGATTTCTGCCCACTCTTTCTCTTCTGCTGTAAATGTTCCCAACTGTGACTAACTTCCAGTTTCATAACCACAGGAAAAACACCAATAAAAAACCCAGTTACTTAAGGCACCAAATTACAAATAACTGCCCACAGCTCATAATAACAATTTGCCTTGTTGTTGCAGCAGACCTTAAAGACGAAAAAAAAAATGGCAAAAATGAGGTGGGAGACTAGCAGCCCTAGCCCTGAAATGTTTTGACGTATTTGTTTCAGATCTTTTAATTTAAACTCATTAATTTCACAGTTGTAACTACACTTGTACCCTTACCTGCAATTTTCCATTTCCCTCTCCAGAGGTAATAACTGTGCTTAGGTTGAAGAGTCCTCTTTCCACCCCTGTTTGAACCATTTGCTACACCTCTGTGAGGTATGGATTTGGATGTTTTTAGTGTTTATCATAACAGGAGGCATACTTGTATTACGTGCTTTTCTCCCCAACTCAATATTGTTTTATAGATTTATCCACATGTATGCATGTGGCTATATTTCATAATTTCTACCTACTAAATAGCTTTCCCTCACATGAATATACCTTACATTTTTAATCCATCTTCTGCTTATAGGCAATAAGGTTAACTCCAATATGTTGCTGTTATAAAGAAAGCTTCAGTAAACTTCCCTGTGCACATTCCCGTATGCACTCGTGCTAGATTTCCTCTAGTTTGTAGAGCAGGATTTATCTAGAGATGGGTACTGTGGGTTGTAGAATGTGTGTATCTTCATTTAATTGAAAACATTTTTCCAGCTTTATTGAGATAGAATTGACATGTAACATTGTGTAAGTTTCAGGTGTGCAAGGTGTTGATTTGATAGACTTGTGTGTTACTTATGAAATGACCACTGTGTTGAAGGAGCTCATTGAGTTGACATGACTACTGGTTGACTTGTGAGCTGGACCCAGGCAATTGAAGACTTCTCACCCCTCCCCATCCTTGGAATGTACGTTCTGCCCACTGTTCCCAGAGCCATTTCAAGGCAGAACCTTGAAAGAGTAAGGTGTTGGTAAGACCAGCTGGACGGTATACGTGACTGAGCCCTTTTAAGGCCTATGTCTAAACTTATAAGATTCTGGCAGGTAGGTACAAAGAACTGTCCTCTTGTTGCCCCCAAGACAGACACCATATGTAAGTGTTTTTGCTTATTAAACCTGCCACCTACCTATCTAGAGTGCTCTGCCTCTTTCTTAGATCTCTCCTTGCCCTCTGTGTATGAGGGCCAGTTTCAGATTTCACCTGGGGAAGCTCCTGAGGTTTCAAACCAACACATCCTAGTTTTAGCTAACATCTCCATCACGTCCCATAATTATCATTTCTTTTTTGTGGTGAGAACATTTAAGATCTACTTTCTTAACAACTTTTGGATGAGTGCATATGGAAGGTGTGGTACACCTATACAATGGAATATTACCCAGCCATGAGACAGGACATCCTGCCATTTGTGACAGCACGAATGAAACTTGAGGGTGTTGGGCTAAGTGAAAAAAGTCACAGAAAGACAAATCCTGTATGATATCACTTACATGTGAATCCAAAAAAGCTAGAAAACATAGAAACTGAAAGTAGAATGGTGGGGATCAGATGCATAGCATGGTGATTATAGTTAAAAATAATCATATACTGAAATGAAAGTTGTTAAGTGAGTAGATTCCCCTCCATTCTTAACCTGCTGCGTTGCACCTCTTCTCCAGCCCGACTCCACCGTATTGCCACTGATACCCTGCGAACTTTTGGAAACCCTCCTGCAACCAGTGACAGAGGGTCCACCCTCTCTTTAGCTTTAAGTGGGAAGAGCTTGACTTCTGGGCTGAGTGCTTCCAGACGTTCCTTGTTACCACGTGTTACGTTAAATATTTATTCATTTATTTGATTTTGTCTCTTATTACTCAGAAGCCTTTTCCTTATAGCTCACTGTCTAGTGGCCCATAGCACCTGAGGTTTCAAGCCGTCTACTTGGAACAAAATGCTGCCTTTTGGAGATTAAAAATTTCTTTTCAATTGCTTTATGTCTTTCAGGTGAATTATAACTTGAAATATCCAGAACGCCATCCTATTCAATAATACACAGGTAATTATCTTACTTGGCTCTCCCTGCCTCCTGTGTCCCCAAGCCCCGCCACTGTAATCCAGGGAGGGGGCACAGAGTGGAAGAACACGGGCAGCAGAGGGGATGCTTGATTGGGGTAATTTATGTTCCAATCACCTTAGGTGTCTGATGTGATTTCTCAACTGGAAGTGTGATTTGGAAAATGTCTGACATGAGAGTATTTGACTTCTAAAATTACACCTAATGTAGACTAAACACCATCAGACATATCAGGGGGGATGTGACTTCCTAATGTAGGCATAGCCTTACATAAACAAACTCATTGTGATACTTTTAGTGCTGTACTCAACTCACTTTATACCGGTCCCATTATTTATTGAAACCCATACTTGACTCTGAACAGCCATAAATGAAAACCTAGGTCTTCCTCAGGGGCTTCCAAGCTAAATTATGTTGGTTAATATCCTGGTATTATTGGAAAATGGATGGATCTTCAGTTCAAAATAATTATCTGAAGTTCACATTAATCATGAAAACCTTGAAAAGTTATCATCTTTTGTATTAGCTCCAAGCCAAAGTTAGAATCATTTGTTTCTTAAGTACCTATTATGGTTGATGGTAAAGCTCTGGGGTTATACTTCAGAATATTAATATATGGGTACTGTTGGTTTATCAATTAATGATTAAATGAAAGTCACTTGCCTTCACAAAAGACAAACCCCATTAATGCTTATGTCTATACTTTTAACATATGCAATAAACTGGGCCACCAGGGAAGTTTTGGTTAGTGTATCACTACTATAAAGCAAACCATTCCAAGTTCAAATTTGCCAACTTTGGCTCAGTGTCCCATCACCTGCAAGCCACAGCGCAGCGTTCCTGGACATGACTATGGAAGTGTGCTCTGGTCGACCAGAATCTTTGGCATCTCCTGGGAGCTTGTGTAGACCACCCTAGACCTGCTGAATGAGAATCTGTATTTTTATTTTAAACTATATTTTATTGATTTTTTAGAGAGGAAGGGAAAGGGATAGAGAGTTAGAAACATCGATGAGAGAGAAACATCGACCAGCTGCCTCCTGCATATCCCCTACTGGGGATGTGACTGCAACCAAGGTACATGCCCTTGACTGGAATCAAACCTGGGACCTTTCAGTTCGCAGGCCGACACTCTATCTACTGAGCCAAACCGATTAGGGCGAGAATCTGTATTTTTAACAAGACCCCTAGATAATTCATATGCACTTTCAAATCTGAGAGATACTGTGTCCAGTCAGTCCTTGAGCTGTTACAGATGTGAGAGCATGGAGGTCTCTCACCCTCCCTGGTTAGAAAACAAGACTCAGCAGGCTTAGGAGGTTTACCCAGTAGTAAGTGGCAGATATGTAATCAGGTTAGGCCCTGTGTCTTGTGTTGCTGACATCTGTTTTAGTTGTCTGCCCAACAGGTCATTCTCCTCCCTCTGTAAGAGCCTGAGCATTGCCTCTTTTGGGGAGGTCCCATCTGCACTGTCAGTCAAAAAAGACTTCCTCACATCTCTCCACTCTACCCCACCCACAGAGGGTGTGACTTAAGATGGTTTAATCAACTTCTGTCTGTAGAGCATGAAATCTTGCTCAGAGACACACAGGGATGCAAGAAACTTGGAGTCAAATCATCTCATGGCAGGAGATGAGCCAGTTCCACTGATGATAGAGTTGCTCAGCACTTCCTTCTGTTCCACTCCTTAGAAATAATCAATGTAAATTCTCTCTTTATAAAACAATCTATTTCTTTCAGAATTTTCAGGTATAAACCAGTGTATTTGTCTATTTAAACTGTGCAAATTGGATCATCTCACAGGCTCTATTCTTGCTTGTTCACATAGTGTAGGCTGTAATTCCTTGTTGAGAGCTTTTACGGCCAGTTGAGTTTAGGAATTCAGAATCTTTTGGATTTTAGAGTAGTGATACAGCGCATATAGCACATGCCACGTAACACAGCGGTGGGGCCTGAGGCAGCAGTCTATAATGAAACACATTACATTGTTTTGCACTGGAAGGTGTGAATATTCTATTCACAGCAAGTGAGATCAATGAAGACTTTACGTATTTTCATGTCAGAACAGGTAGATATTTGCTGTCAAGTGAGTTTAGGACTGTTAGGGTTTTGCCACCAATTATGTTTCAAAAAGCAGCTTTTAATTTCTAGAATGTTTTGGATTTTGGAATTGTGGATAAGAAACTATAGAGCATATAATATATTTTGTAGATATGATTTCAAAAATCAGTACATTTACCTCAATCTTTTTCATGTCTGAAGAAGTATTTAATTTTATGGATGCAAAATAACTTATTTAACTAGTCTCCTATTGATGGGTATTTTGGATTTCCAATTTCTGCTCCTCCATATAATATTGCAGTGATTAACCTTGTGCGTTTGTCTTAATGTAATCATACAAATAAGAAACAATTCAAGTGTATGAACTGAGCCAATTTGAGGGGAAATGTTGCTCATTTTCTAGCTGCAACTGATTTCTCCCATTATTGATAGGCATTTATACAGAAAATTCTAAATCTAATGGTGGAAAATATTCTGGTAAAATGGAAATAGCTCAGCCTTTGGAGCCAGTTCAGGCCTCTCCATTTAACATGAGCAATTTCAGGATTTTTTGTGTACCAGTTTCTCAGTCCATAAAATAGAGAACTACAATACAGATGTCCCCAAAAGTGTATACACACTGTAACAGCTCAATATTGAAAATGAACACTGCCTTTATAATTATTCAAAGTGTGTATACGTTTTTTGGGGATACCCTATCTATGACTTCTCTCAATATTGAGTTCCTATATATATAGGCACTGTTCTGAGTGCCTGAGAAAGAGCAAAAATCCAAAACAGATGATCCTGCTATGATGGATCTGACATTTTAATAAGACCAATAATAAACATGATAACAAAGTAAAATATTTAGATTGTTAGATAGTGATAAGTAGTAAGGACAAAATAAATAAAGCAGGAAAAGGTAATAGGACATTTCAGGAAGGGAGAGTGACGTTTTAGACAGCATGGCCAGGGAGAGCTTCCTAGAAAATATCTGCACCGAGCCTGGAAGGAGGGAACTAGCCATGTAGATACTTGGGGACGAGCAGTCAAAGCAGAGGAAGCAGCACATGCAATGACACTAAGGTGGGAATATGCCCAGGTTGTTCAGAAGTTTGAGAAGGCCAGTGTGGTTAATGAGGACTTACCAAGGGATGGAAGGCAAAGGAAGTGAGCAAAGAGAGGCACCAGAGGGCCAGGTGGAAGGCTTTAGAGTTTTCAGAAGGACTTTGGCTTTGTTAAGTGTGACATGGGGAGCCCTTGCAGGATGGGGAACACAAGAGGACTGTGTCTTGGTTGGTACTTAATAAGGGCCTCTTTGTGTTAAGACTATACTGAGAGGGAATAGGGCAAAGGTATGGAAGACTATAGGTAGGGGGTTATTGGACCATTCTAGGCAAGAGATGATGGTGGTAACAGTAAGAGTGGTGGGACGTGGCTGAATTCTGGATTGAAGGTGAATCTAAGGGTTATTGATGGATGTGATATGGGATATGAAGAAGAATTTAATGATGACTCTGCAGTTTGTTGTCTGAGCAACTGAAAGAATGGAGTTGCCATCAAGTGAGATGGGGAGCAGACTGCTGGAAGAACAGGTGATGGGAAAACCAGGAGCTCTGGTTTGGATGAATTGAGTTTGAGATGTCTATTGGACATCCTAATGAAGATATTGAGCAGACAGTTGGATAGAGATGAGTCTGGGGTTTAAGGATGAGACCTAGGTTGAAGATATAAATTTGGCAGTCATCAGTGTATAGATGGATTTAAAGCCTTGAAGCTGCATGGGATCATGTAGAGAGTGAATGCAATGAAAAGTCTGAGGACTCAACCCAAAGGAATTTCGGCATTTAAATATTAGTGGAAGCAGCAAATGAGATCAGAAGTAACAGACAGAGAGGAAGGAGAAAACCAAGGAAAGGGTGGTGTCCTGGAAGCTAAGTGATGACAATATTTCCAGGAGGAGAGTGATTGTGCTAAACGCTGTTGCCAGGTCATGTTAGGAGAGGAATTTCAGTGGAGTGGAGGGGATGAAAAGCTTTCTGCAGTTGGGTTCAAGATAGATGAGAGGAGAGAAATAAGAGACAGTGGGCATTAACAACTGTTTCAGGAAGTTTTTGTGGGTTTATGTGATGAAAAGAAGAGAAAAGCAGTGGAACCTGGGGAAAGTAGTGGGGGTCAAGCTAAGTTTTAATTTTTTCTTAGATGGGAGGATTAATGGCATGTTTATATGCTAATGGGAATATTTCAGTAGAGAGGAAAAGAATGGATGCTGCAGGAGAGAGGGGAGGATTGTTATTAAGACAATAAAAGGGAATCAGATCTACTGCACAGATTGGTGCCTGACCTCATCCAAGCTCATCCATAGTAATAGGGGAGGTAATGCTAAGTGGACGAGGTGGTGGGGACTTGGGGAAGTTCTGGATTTTTTCTTTGTTTGTATTACTTTTTGGTGAGAATATTTAAGTCTGTCCGCTTAACACATTTTAATTATACAACGCAGTGTTATCAACAGTAGTCATTATTTTTTACATTAGACTTTCAGACCTTATTCATCTTACAGCTGAATGTATGTGCCCTTTTACTAACCTCTCCCTATTTCCTCCACCCTCTAGCCCCTGGTGACCACTTTTATACCCTGTTTCTATGAGTTTGACTTTTTTTTTTCCTTTTAGATTCCATATATAAGTGACACCGTGCAGTATTTTTCTTTATTTGTCTGGTTTATTTCATTTAGCAGCATGCCCTCAAGCTCCACTCATATTGTTGCAAACAGCAGGATTTACTTCTATTCTCTAAAGAATGTTCCATTGTGTATGTATATATATATATGTGAAGTGAGCTCATTAGTAAGAGTGAAGTTGGACTTGGGTGGGAAGATGTGAGGTGGAAACTCCTGTTTATCATTATGGTCCCTGTGTGTTACTGCTTGAGAATTAAACTGTGTATTCACATTAATTTGATAAAACAAATATTTTTATTTTTTAATTGATTTCAGAGAGGATGGGAGAGGGGGAGAGTTGGAAACATCAATGATGATAGAGAATCATTGATTGGCTGCCTCCTGCATGCCCCCCCCTTTGGGGACTGAGCCCATAACCCGGGCATATGCCCTTGGCTGGAATTGAACCTGGGACCCTTCAATCTGCAGGCCAACGCTCTATCCACTGAGCCAAACCAGCTAGGGCCATGAATATTTTTCAAAAAGAAGAGAGAAGAATGTCTGATTTACTTCTATGGGAGAATGTCTGAGGCAATCCTCAGGTGAATGGAGGGACAGAGAAACCACAGAGGGGAGGAAAGGCCAGGTGTGCAGTCATGATTCTAGAAGATGACAAACATCAGAACAAGCCATTGGGATACAAAAAATTCTCTGAGGGCAATCACTCCTTAGCTTAACAAGTGTTTTAGATCTTGAGTTAGCTGTTTTTCTTTGGATGAAAATTTGTTTGATCATGTCATAACATTTAGAAAAGTCACGGCATGCAAATTCTATGCATTCTTGTAGAGTTCAAACACATTGACAGGTAGTAATTTGTATGAGAAAGGCAAAGGAAAAATGGTTTCAAACAAATTGCTTAAATTCAGAAGTATGCTAATTAATAGACTTTCTAATTGGTTTTCCTTTTTTTTCTTTAAGTTTTGCCCAAAGTCTGATTAGTTATGATTGCTTTGTTACAAGACTCTGGAGGGCATCTGAAGACATTATCACTGACCTGCGGATGTAGGGCCTGGTTTTGGGGATTGATCTCACAAGATGGTAAAGCAGTACCATCTAATAGAAATGCAATGTGAGCCACACATGAAACTTTATTTTCTAATAATCACATAAAAAAGGTTAAAAAAATCAATTCGGTTAACTTTAATAATGGTAATTAAACTGATATCTATATGATTTTTAAAGCAAACAATATAAAATAATTAATGAGATGCTGTCGAGTATGACTCCTTCCACGTTCTGCGTGGAGTAGGGTTCGGTATCTGAAAGAGGAGCCGCACAACAAATGAGAGAAAAGGACACGAGATAATTTTGCAATATTGGGGGACCAGGCGGCAAGTCCCGAAGGACTTCCTCTGTGCTCAGGCCGTTCCAATCTTTTATTGATCTGGAGTTGCCCTTAGGGTAAGGAGGTTTCAATGACACACAGATCAGCAGACAATTTCCAGGAATAGACAAAGTATCTGATTAACTCATCAATAGATTTCCGGGAGTATCTGATTAACAATAATCAACAAGGATCTACAAAAAGTATCTAAGGAATTAAGGGAACTAAGGTGGGGATGCTTCAACTATTTACCTAAATTAACTGAGTGGTTCCTAGATTAACTGGGTGGTGCACAGCCCTGACCTTTGCTGGGACTTTCAAGCCCTGACCTTTACTAGGACTTTCAAGGGCTACTAGCTTTTGGGGGGGTCTCTGTCTAAACTCAGCTAGTGAAGACAATGAATGGACTCCGGCAAGATGCTTTACACGTTTTTCAATACTGTTTTTGAAATCGAGTGTGTTTTATACTAACAGCACAAGTTTCCAGTCAGATGCTAATTTTTCAATGATTAAAGAGCAATATAGTTCTACCAAACCCATAAATTTATATTTAATGGAAAAATACTTTATACTGCTTCAATTTTTAAAATTTAAATGTAAACGAATTAAAATGAAGTAACATAAAAATTCAGTTTCTTAGTACTGCCCAGTAGCCACATGGGGCTAGTAATCAGACAGGACAGCTTTAAAAGGTGAGATTCATGAGACTTGAGACAAGATTTTAACCTTCTGCCAATGGAGCGTAACCTAAGAGGATTTTTATTATGAATAAAAATATTATGAATAAAGTCCCACTTTGTTACTGCTCAAATATCACTCAGAGCTTTGCCTGTGGCTCCTCTCTGTTGCCAGTTCATCTGGTCCCACCCTCTCACTACAACTGTCCCCTCTCTCCCTGCTACAGCTTTCTCACCTGTCCTACTCTGTATCCTGCTCTGGTGCAGGTTTCCCTATAATTTGTTCCTTGGGCAATAATCCTTTGACATCCCTCAGGATCTTAATATATATATATATTTGATTTCAGAGAGGAAGGGAGAGGGAGAGAGAGATAGAAACATCAATGATGAGAGAGAATCTTGAACCTGAGACCCTTCAGTCCACAGGCTGATAAGGTTTTATCCACTGAGCAAAACTGACCAGGGCATTCCTCAGGATCTTACATGAGCTTGACAAATGTTGCAAATTTGGAGATTAGCATATTAAAGACTGAGAATTACTACAGCTAAGGAACTTGCTTTACTTTGCTTAACCCAAGGTTTTCCAAACCTAGTTGACCACAAGTTAAGCATAATTCTGTCATTTTGACTGCAAAGAACAGCCATGATTGTACTTCTGTCTCCCCAAACACCAGTTATTTTAATCCAGGCTAACTTGAAACAATACAAGGCAAGAAATTCTGGAAAAAGTAGTTTCTAGCTTGACCAGATTGACTTTAGAACAGCCCAACACAAGGTGCATCTCTAGGTGGTGATACCAAGGTAAATCATGAGCTTTCCACTCAAAGGCAGCGCCTAGCAACAAGGTACAAGGTACAGAGGTCCCAGCTCACCTTATGACAGTGGTTCTCACCCTTCCTAATGCCGTGACCCTTTAATACAGTTCCTCATGTTATGGTGACCCCCAACCATAAATTTTTTGTTGTTGCTATTTCATAACTGTGATTTTGCTACTGTTATGAATCGTAATGTAAATATCTGATATGCTATATGTGTTTTCCGATGGTCGCAACCTACAGGTTTATGGAGAGCAATCCAGGCTATTACATCAGGTTAATGCTTTCTTTGTATTCTGACTCTTTGAGTCTTTAAGTAGATCCTCTATTTATTTAGATTGTTCCCAATACAAAGAAGTTTCTGACCCCACCTGTCATCCAGTTTCTTCCTTGCCATTATATTGTTAAAGCTTGACATCTTGTTGCCTCCTTTTTGTTCCACCAGATTGTTCAGCAGTGATACTTGCCCAAGCCCTAACTTAGTCCTGTTGCTCCTAATTGTTCAGTCTGGATCTAGACAGGCTTGGGATGTTCAAGACTCTTGACAGGGGTTCTTGGCTAAACCCAGCCTTTTCCACAGTGTGACTATAAAGCTCTCTTACCTCAGTTTCTGGGGAAGCCAGTCTTTCTTTAAGTTTACCAAATGAGTGTACCAACTTTGGTTTGTGTACTAGCTTTGACATTGAAACCCTGATATTATTACTGATTTTTTCCCCCTGTAGTTTGCATATTTCCTTTTACCTAAGCAAAGGCTTTTTCTACACTTGAGTGTGAACTAAGTAGATTGATTTGAGGAATATATGGAGCTGAGGGAATCATATGGATTTGGTGCCAACAAACTAACTTTCATATATATATATTGTGGTAATTAGGTAAACACACACAAAGAAATAAATAAAAAACAAACAAAATGCTTGGAACAATACTGGGTCTGGCCCTAGACCCACCCATTAGATAATTAGGACATGAGTGAGAATTCAGGGTTGGGATTAGCCTTCTAATAGCAGAAGTTCCACTAGGAAGGTAAGGAGTAACATCTTGCTATCCTGCTAAATAAGTTGTATCTTCCTCACACACATTTTATTCAAAGTAGACTAATAACTAGAATTGAACCACAATTCTAGCTTTTACTAGCATCATTATTTTGAACACATCATTTAAATTCTGAGTCTTAGTTTCTTCATCTATAAAATAAAAATTTTTATTTTGTGGGGTTGTTGTAAACTTTAGGTATTAGGACAAAAGCCTCTTTGCCGCCAGGCTCACAGCAGTTTGTGATGAAATTAAAGCCCTTATTGTTAAATTCTAGGCCGCCTCCCTAGCTTGATAAGCCCTGAAACTTCTTTGTTAAATTTAAGGAGGCTTCAAAGAGCTACAGCAAGAGGAAGCTGTCAACTATTAGTTCCGGCAAATCTCTTGATTGTGCAAGCTTCTTGTTGTTGAATGTTCAGGGTTTGGAGTGGAACAACAGCTCTAGTGAAACCAATATAAGAGACACTCAAAGCTCCATTTTGATATGAACACTTAAGACCTCATCTGAGTTAGTAAACCAAAGTCTAGGAATTAAATGTGGTGATCTGGGGTCTGAAGTCCTTTCATTGACAAATCTCAACTATAATCACAATATTTCTCCCACACTTAGCATGGGTTGAACGAATTAGTCCCTGAGGACCTGATGTTAGTTCCCTGGAGGCCTACCTCTGAACTCCTTACCAGGATTGGTTGAAGCCACTGTTCTCTGAACCTTTATTATGAGCAGCTGCACACAAATCCCACATACAAGATGCATACCACTGGGACCCTACATTCATTCTCTTGGAGCAGCATTCTGGAGCTGAATTCTCCCAGGGGGGAGAAAAGTCTTTGAAAATGAACAACATGTGGATCCTAAAAGTTCAGAAGGAACCAGGCTCTGTAATAGTCTACCATACTTATGTGGAACTTTGAGCAAACTCACCCAGTGTCAGGCTGGGGGGAGCTGACCTCTGTCTTCAAAATCAAAGAGCCAGTACCACAAATCCAAATAAAAATAGAATTCTTAACTTGGCCCAGAGTAACTCTGACTTAATTATTTGGGCATCATCTAACACCTGCAGGCATTGGGCAATTTCTATAAAGCGTTGCTAGTAGAATGGCTTTTATTCATGCCTATTATTGCCTCTTGATCTCATTGTTACTGAATTTTCAACTAACGTTAACTTTTGTGATTCACATTCAATGACTCATTATTGCTATGGACTCAGTGCTTTCAAATGTTTATGTATTTTGTAACAATCCTGGGAAGTATTGATCATAATTATTTTAATAGCTAACATTATCTATCTATATATCTATCTAGATATATACAGGGTGTTCCAAAAAATGTATACGCACTTAACTGAGAGTTCAATCGATGTCTCTCTCTTTTCAGATTTAACCCTCTGGATTTAATAATTATTTAAAGTGTTATACATTTTTTGGGACACACTGTATCTATGAGGTAGTTCTTATTAATATCATCATCACCATCATCATTATCATCATCATCTTAGCTGGCAAGTGGTAGCATTTGGATTTAGACCCAGCCAGTCTTGCTCTATAGCTCATGATCTAACCACTATACTATACTGACTGTGAGTTTTATGAAGTCCGGACTCAGGAAGTAAGTGAATTGTTGAGGGATTCAGAGCTGTTAATGAGTGCAACCACTATTCTAACTCAGGTTTTTGGATTCCAAGGTTCATATTCTTTCTAATTATTCCATGGTTCTTCTTGGGCAAATCATTTGATTTGTTGATCCTCATTTTCCATCTATAAAATGGGGGAAAATTATTTATTTCACAAAGGTGTCTGAGGATTAAATAAAATTAGTTACATAAATGTTTAACTCATTCCCTGTCACATAATAAAAGCTCACTATTTATTGACTTACTAGCTAGTGGATTCCCAAGAAAAGATCTTTATTCTTGATAGTTGATAAACCTAGATTTATTAAGAACATGTTAACTCTAGAAAGTACGATGTATATAAAACAAAATTGGTGGTTATAATTTCTGTTCCCTAAACCTTGACAACTGCATTTAGATTTGGTTGGCTTTAGACCTAGATAGTTGTCATGCAAGTACTCCTTATCAAGGGCAAAAAAGTTATTGTGTAGGCCCTTAAAACCCTACCCCAAATAAACCTCTTTAAAAAAATTTAGATGTTTGGTATCTGTGTCTATATTCTGTTTTTAAACAGTAGTCTTTTATTTCCATATCAAAATTTTAAGGTGGTAGAAATTCTGTTTTCTCATTCTAAAACAAGGTCTGTTGGCCCGATTTAATCTATTTCCCATTGTCTGATGATTGTTTTGTTGACAAAATCAATAGAAATCATCGGGTTAAGTAGTAGCGCTCTTTTCTTCTTTTCTCTAAATAAAATTATGGTGTACTTGTCAGACTTCGAATATATAATGGAACTGATAAAAATGTGCTGTAGATAATTGTACTAGGGAAAGTAAAAGTTCTAAACAATAAAAGGTAAGAGCCAGGAATACTTTGAACTCAAAGTGGATAAGGGTATTTTTATAATGTAGGCAGTAGCTGGAAATGGATCAATAGAACAAGAATGTTAGTGTTTTTTAGAGCATGGTATCCATTTCAATGTGTTTTGGGGGGTTATATGCAATATTTTTTGCATCCATAGGTCCATTCCTGCCCATATCCACTACCCAGCCCACCAGCTGTTACCTATATAATGACATTAACCTCTTGAGCCTCACCATTTAGGTCAAATTCTGCTCCCACACAACATATTAATTGATTACCTGTTGCCCATAAGATGAAATCAGATTTGGTTTGACATCAAGGTATATCATTATTGTGAGCATCATATAAGATAATATAAATTGATTCATTAATCCACTCATTCAGTATAGATTTATTGACATCTTGCTGGCCCATTCCCTGTGCTAAACTTTAGGCATATATGGAGTTCCTGGTTCTTGTCCTCAAAGTATCCACTTTTTAGAGAGGGAGACAGATAAGCAAAATATCATTCACAATAGGATGTGGTAAAGGAGTAAAGAAGTAAACGGAGGATACTGTGGAAGTTCAGAGAAAAGGCACCTGCTTTTCCAACTTAACTCCCACTACTGCTTTACTCAAACTCTACTAGATTGATCTATTTGCAATTATCCTAAATACCATGCACATTCTAACCTTTCTGACTTTGATGATATTGTGTTTTTCATGCTCTATCTCTTCATTTTCTGCTTGTCAACCAACATGGGTTGAAAGCATACTGTTGTAGAACAGATGTGCTATATATACCACTGCTAAGTAAATGAGAGAAGTACAGCCTTACCCTCATGTAGCTGGCAGTGTTGCCTTCCTCAACCTCTCCCTCTCACTCTAAATCCTCCTTCCCTAATCATTCAGCCATGGTGAGCCCCTTCTTCTTGAGATCCAGTAAACTTATTATCTGTCACCTATCAGTACTTATGGGCAGTTTAATTAGTATTTACTAGTTGATTATGCATAGTAATAGAAAATGCAAATATCATGGGGCAACAAAAATTTTAGATTACTTAAAAACTCTGTTTTTATTCCTTTCGTTGAATGATGGTTGGTAATACTTGTGAGACTTGGTCTCATCTGTTAATGAGCAGAATGAACTGAAAATTTAAGTTCTCTTCAAAGTCTGCCATTACATATATTTTTAATCTATAATTTTTATATGGATTTAATAAACATAGATTAAATTTCTTTACATTTTATTTCCAATGCTTATGGATATCTAGAGCAATGGGAAGGAGGCCAATGTGGAGAAAAAAGAAGATGAAGATGAAAAGGAGAAGCAGCAAGGGCTCCATCCATGAAAAGGATTGGAAATAAGGGCAAAGTTCTTGCTTTGAAGAGAATATCCCCTTTTCAGGGCTTCTTTCTTCCTATTGCTCATGTTAAATCTTGTTAAAAAGCTGTATTGCCCTGGCCAGATTAGATCAGTGGTTAGAGCATCAGCCTGTGGACTGAAGGGTCATGGGTTCGATTCCCAGTCAAGGGCGTCTACCTTGGTTGCAGGTTCCCCAGACTCAGTAGGGGCACGTGCAGCAGACACCCAATCAATGAGTCTCTCTCACATAGATGTTTCCCTCTCTCTCCCTTCCCTACTCCTCCCTCCCTTCCACTCTCTCTAGAAATCAATGGAAAAAATATCCTTTGGTGAGAATTAAAAAAAAAAAAAAAAGCTGTATTTGTAGGACCTTTTGGTCAAGATGGCAGTGTAGGCAAATGTGGTACTCAGAACCTCTAACAACCACATGAAAACTACAAATAAATTACAGAATGTAGAAGCCACATCGAGAATAGTAGGATGGGTGGAGACATGGATTGGGCTGGTACCACACCCATGTGTGGTGATATCACAGTTGCTGAGGTCTCCCTCGAGGATCCAGGGGTCCCAGCCCCACACCAGAACCCCCAGCCCAGGTTTCCAGTGTCAGGAAGAGAAGTCCCCATAACTTTGGCTGTAAAAACCAGCAGAGATTGAGGCTGAGTAAGACAGAGGGCTGCTGGAGTTCCAGGCATTCCTCTTAAAGGGTCTGCGTAGGGAATTACTTGAACTCACTCTTCTAAGCTCCAGTGCTAGGGCAGCAGCTCTAAAGGCTCCTGGTTACAAGGGGAGGAATTGAATTGTCTGGCTTCAGGGTGAGGGCTGGAGGATCAGCTTTCTGCCAGACAGAAGTGTTGCAAAAGCCATTATTCCTTTTCTGAGCCACAGGCCTAGCATTTGGGTGTCATATCTGAATCTCCATCTACCTGGCTATTACTTTCACCCGGCCCTGGTGATTCTCTGAGACACAACCCCACCCAACTTCAGTTCCACCTAAGCTGTTTCCAGTGCTTTTTCATATAAATGCCTCTTGGCTCATGCTTTGGAGTTTCCTAAAATCTCTCAAACAAGCAGCATCTGGCCTCTGTGTACCCTATACCTCTTGCTAAGTGGCCCCAGGCCTGGCACTATTTGCTGCTAGCCTCAGTTCACAGCTTGGACTCTCCTGGGTACCTCTAAGGCCAGCACAAGTAGAAGCCATCTGAAGATGGCCACTTCCAGACAGGGCACAGGCAGTGGCTGACCTTGCAAATTCAGGGTGGCCCCAGAGCCAGTGCACCCAGTGGACAGCTTCAGACCATGCCACATTACAACCCAACTACCTCAATGAGTGCCACACTCAAGGAGTAGACTAAGTGGGCATCAAATCTCTACTGAAGCAAGTTCTGTTCATGGGGATGGCCCCTGTATAACTGATTCTCCACTGTAGTTGCAGCTGCTCCTCTAAGCCAATTGGTCTCAGGATAAATCCCTCCCAGTAATGTGTCAAACAGCAATCAAGACTCAACTACAACAGGACAGTACACATATCCCACATAAGGAGTGCACCTGGACCACCAGTTTGAGTGTTCGAGGAGGATGTGCCACTGGGCCCTACAAGGCACCTACTACACAAGGCCACTCTATCAAGCCTGGGTGACACAGCAGCTCTACCTAATACATAGAAACAAACACGGGAGGCTTCCAAAATGAGGAGACAAATGGGCCAAGAAACATGTCCCACATGAAACATGTCCAGAAAAAGAACTAAACGAAATGGAGGCAAGCAAACAATGATATAGAGTTCAAAACAATGGTTATAAGAATGCTCAAGTAACTCAGTAAAAACTTTGACAACATAAAAAAAAACACACACAAGGAAAACCATAATAAAGAACCAGTCAGAAATTAAGGATACACTAACTAAAATGAAGAATTTACAGGGAATCAACAGTAGAGTTGATAAAACAGATAATCAAATCAATAATTTGGAATAGAAGGAAGCAGCAAAAACCCAATCAGAACAGAAAAAAGAAAAAAGAATCCAAAATAATGAGGTTAGTGTAAGCTGCCTCTAGGACAACTTCAAGTGAACTAACATCACATCATGGGGGGTGCTGGACGGAAAAGAAAGAGATCAAGAAATTAAAAACCTAGTGAAAAACTAATGACAGAAAACGCCCCTAATTTGGGTAAGGAAATAGACATACAAGTCCAGAAAATGCAGGGAGTCCCAAGCAAGATGAATCTGAAGAGGCCCACACCAAGACACATCATAATTAAATGCCAAAGGTTAAAGACAGAGAGAGAATCTTCAAAGCAGAATCTTCAAATCTTCGAATGACCCTTTCACAGGGGTTGCCTAAGACCATCGAAAAACACATATATAATTACATACTGTTTTTGTGAGTAATCACTATGCTTTAATTATGTTCAATTTGTAACAATGAAATTGGGGGTCACCACAACATGAGGAACTGTATTAAAGGGTCGCGGCATTAGGAAGGTTGAGAACCACTGCTTTAGAGGGAGAGGTAACCTCACTTGATGGGATTTCGATATTATTTATTGCTTGCTGTGTTGCCGACCCCTTTTCCATAAAATTTTCCTGTCTCAGATCTAAGCCCTGGAAATCAAACTGTTAGTCTTCTGTTTTCGATAGCAGCAATTGCTTTTTTGAACTGCCATTTCAGTACCAGCAGCTTCTCTTATTCTCTGAAGTTATGCAAAACATCCCTGCCTTTTAACTTGCTTGATTCAAACCTCACTTGCCATTTTCTACCCTTTGATCCCTCTCTGCATTGCTATTTATCAGTATCAAAAAGCTGTAGCCCAACATTACTTTTGGCCCGGGGTCCATAATATCAAGTCAGTTATGTGTCTGGTGTGTTCTCTGTAACTGGACTGTCTGCAACACAAGAGCGGCAGTCACTTTCTCCTTTATTTACTGAGCCATGTAAGAGATCGAATATGAGCTTCATCTTTAAAATAACGAGTAACTTTCCCCCTACTCATAGCACACAGCATCTTAGTCATGTATATGAGATTATTTTCAAGATATCACTGTATGAGTTTCCTTAACAATTATCCTGGTTTTAACTTTACATGATGTTTGTATGATTATTTCATGAATGACTCTCTTCAGAAGCCTCCTGTGTCGGGAAGCATGTCTAGATGGCTCTTCTTTATATTCCTAGCACCTAGCACAGTCCACTGCTCTAGAAGGTGCTCAATAAATTCACTCAGCCGATAGTTAATATGTGCTGAGTGAATTTAGCCTTACCCAAATGTTTTGGAAGTTTCCCCTCTGGAATTATCTTCAGAGCCTGTTTCACAGAAACAAGAGAATGGCTTTCTTGATTTTCTTTGAAGAACATCAAAGCATCTTGGTCTGCCTGCTATTTTCCTCTCTCCCTCTCTTTTTTGCTCCACGTGGCTCCTCTAATTGGCCCCCTTTCCCTCCCTTTGCAGTACAGTTGAAGCAACCACTGGCAGTTACCTGGCACAGCTGTGCTGATGCTGACCTGGATCCCAACGAGGGGGCCCCCAGGCAGGCTGAGGGATGCAGGTAAAATAAAGTCTTTAGTGAAATACTGTACTAAATTCACCTGGGTGCTGCCTACCTGCTATCATGGCTGAAAAAGCCTTAAGTGGGTGCAATTTGCTGAACATTGTAAATGTGCATTGCGGATGGTTTAGGCCTCAAGTTTTAAGTACGTTATAACTGAGATGCTTTACAATGAATTGATGGTGTTAATAGTATTTATGGTGAGGAGGGGCTGAATTTACACAGGACTGTCATTGTCTTTTTTAATATATTTATATATGTCTTATATATATGTCTTAATGTTTTTTTTTTACACTATGTTGATATTTACTTTAGTAATTAAAAAAGATATATAACTATTTTTAAATGTCATAGGGACTTGATGCCCTTAAGTCATTTAAAGAATTTATCAATTAAAAAAGCTTTAATGGAATAAAATTGAAAAAATTTATAACAACATATACAGGTAAAGTTATTGAGCTGTCACTATGTTGCTATTGTTATTTTATACTTCAAACAATCTATATAGACATAGTGAGAGGATTTCAAAAGATTAATAATCTCTCACAGTTTATTGTTCAACTGTAAAATTTATAGTTGAAAATAAGTAATGATAATTTGCTTGATATCTAGAAAGTCTGTCCTCCCATGATTATAGTCATCCTTTATTAAGTAGTACTTCAACATATTTATTTAATGTGGTGTCTGCAAAGACTTGGTCAAAGTAATGGCACAAAGGTTGGTCATGTAATCAGAGAAAAAATAGTGGTCTGGCATGAAGATGATGACAATGATGATGACAATGATGGTGTTAGAGGTTGGATACCAGCTCTAAGATTTGTGTGACCAGCTGTGTGACCTTGGGCAGATCACTCAATCTCTCTGGGCCCCTTTTCTCCTCTGAGATCAAGATATTCTCTACTTGATTCAGTTGCTGTCCAATAATGTCTGTAAAAGTGCTTTGTGAAGTTTTTATTTCTTAGATTAGAATGCCTATTCTACCTTAGAAGGCATGTGCCACGTGTATCTCCCTAGGTCCTTCACCTACATGTTTCCTTCCTCCTTTTTCCCTTAACCTTCCCCTACTTGTCCATATCCTCTTTGAAGTTGTGTATTTATTTCAGTCCGAGGCATGCAGTCATGTATTAATGTAATTTGTCCCCCATTTTCTTTCTAGTTGTCCTGCCACTAATTTAAAGCATCAAAAGCCAGGTAGGGAGAAATGGTTTAAAAATTCATTGAGACACAGCTTAAAACAAGATAACCTACCTGGTTAATGGGAAAACAATCATGGCAACAATTACTTCTTTAAAAAATTTTTTTTTATTGATTCAGAGAGGAAGGGAGAGGGAGAGAGAAACATCAATAATGAGAGTGAATCATTGATCATCTGCCTCCTTCAGGCCCCCTACTGGGGATCGAGCCCACATCCCGGGCATGTATGCTGACCAGGAATAGAATTGTGACCTCCTGGTTCATTGGTCAATACTCAACCACTGAGCTACACTGGCCAGTCAACAGTCACTTCTTTATGAGCTAAAAGTAATAGTGTTCTCCTTCAGTGAAAGCAATATGCAAATTCAGATCTTAAGAGTCATGAACATCTATAGGCTTTTCAATATTGACATTAGATTCAGTATTCAGTAAATATTTATCCAACAGTCATAATGATTCCAGGCAGGAGGATCAAATAGAGAAAACTGAGAGTCTTCTATGCCTTTTGGTATCTTATGTTCAGGTATAATACTTAGAGACACAAATTCATGTTTAGTGTAGAAAGGGCTATTAGCATATCAACACACACACACACACATGCTCATATTACTGAGTTTGGAAAACAAAGCCATGTGATCACGTGGAGATGCCTTTGAGTGCTATAAACATTGTCTAAGCCCTTGAACTGGTGGTTTACTTTGTATGCAGATACATAGTACAAGTAAGGGTCCAAGTTAAAATGCAAATTAATATTTTAAAATAGCAAATACTAACTTTGAAAACTTCATATATAGTTTTTATCATTGCCATGACTTAGATATTAAGATTGCTCAGACTGTATCCCAAAATAACCTACTTCACATGCACTTCTTTTATTTAAAGAAGTCTATAAATTAAAGGCCTTTACTTTTTGAGCTTCTTCCTATACTTACTCCCCTTCAAACACAAAGAACATGCATTTTTAGAGTAGTCCATCACAAGTGAGACACATAATGTTTAAGCTTTCTAACACACACACACACACACACACACACACACACACACACACACACACACAAATGCACATACTCTTTTGGAATTCTAAAATCCATCAAAACACCTAGAAGTAATGTCACATTACATATTTCCAATTTAAAGGGCCTTGAAGTTTATTCCATTGTAAAGTGTGCATGACATTAAGTGGCTCACTAGTTTTGCTGTTTTGTTTCTATTACTAGATGACATTGAGTCCATACTTGCTGTTTTTCTGCATCTCCTTCACCAGCCTTAGAGGCTGAAATGACCCGGGGCCCCAGAGCACCCAGATACCTCTTGTGACTTGTCCCGTGGTTTGTGAGTTCCCTTTAACAGATTGTCTTCCTCTTTTTAGTGGATATTCAGAAATGTTTCACTTAGTAAAAATGACAATCTTTGTGGAAATAGGTATACTTCAGATCAAAATCCAGGCTAAAAGGGTAAAGGAACACACTCTGGCCAGGAGAATCAGTTAAGAGATAATAGCTGTGTTAGTGAAGTAAAGGAATGGTCAAAACATTCTCTCAAATGATATTGGGAAGTGGGTCAAATTTCAAAAGGATTTGGTGTAATTCTACTATATGGTGGGAGCCATTGACAGCTGGTTGAAGGTTGAGCCCACCAGAGTTGCTAGACAAGCAGCTATGGTTGGATTTTTTTAAAAGTCATCTGGGTTACTGTTTTGAAGAATAAGAAACATTAATGTGAAGTCTTTCCAAGAAACTCTTCAGAATCAGAGAGAGAGAAGGAGGAGGAGGGAGAAGAGAGAAGAGAAAGAATGAATCAATGAAGGAGTCATAAATGCTCCATGGATCAAAATGTAAAGGATGGAGTAAAAGCAGTTGCTCCCTAAAATGACACCATCATTGAGCTTCTATCATTTTCTCTTTGCTTGGTTAGTGAGCTGGCCAATTAGGACACATTCCTATTATTGCCAGTGTTCTATTGTTCCAGGTCTAGGTATCTAGTCTGGTTAGTCATGCTCTCTGATTCTCACCTTTTATTTTCTTTTGCTTGTGACAATGGAAATGAAGGTGAAAATCAGTACATTTTTTTTTCTTATTAGCAATGCTTGTAAATATTTAAAGAGGTGATAACTGACAACTAAAATAAGGTGTTTTTTTTCAAGTGTATATGATATTATTTGCCAGTGTATTTCCCAATTACCATGGGTAATTACAAACTAGTGGATCACTATCTATAATAATCTATAATAATAAAAGCATAATATGCTAATTAGACCGGACAACCGAATGCTCTTCCGGACGTCCTTCCAGATGACCTTCCAGGTGAAGCCGGGGCTGTGAGGGCTGAGCCCTTTGCACGAATTTCGTGCATAAGGCCTCTAGTTAAGTAATACTTTGAGGTTTAATATTTGGATATGATGTTGGTGTGTCTCAGTCATAGTTTTGTGACTTCTGAGAGTACTTCCTATTACTTCAGGGGATCATGCATCACTGCAAAATAGTCTCAAAACAAGATTTAAATTAAACTTATTAGATGATTGTTCTGTCTTGTGGTACCTCTGCAAACCCTCTAGTTCAGTGGTTCTCAACCTTCTCGCCCTTTAAGTACAGTTCCTCATGTTGTGACCCAACCATGAAATTATTTTCGTTGCTACTTCATAACTGTAATGTTGCTACTGTTATGAATCGTAATGTAAATATGATATGCAGGATGGTCTTAGGCGACCCCTGTGAAAGGGTCATTTGACTGCCAAAGGGGTCGCGACCCACAGGTTGAGAACCACTTCTCTAGTTCTTTTGGGATGAGGAAGAATGAAAGAAGACTGTCATGATGTGAAATCAATGTAATTTTTCCTTGTAGACCATACAAACCATTTACTGAAGACCTCCCATGTGTCTGGCAATATATGTACAGGAGAGATACAGTAACCATATGAACAGAATTTATAAACGAAGGAACTGAAACTATGAAAAAACTAGACCCCTGGTCCAGGTCTTATAACTTTAAGGCACTGTACTAGAATTTTAACCTAGTTTTTAAAACAAAGACCTTTACTTTTTCTAGTACACTATACTCATTCTCCAACAACTTAAGTTCAGATATCATGTATATCCTACAGTATAGAAGTGGAAACTCAGAGTCAAAGAAAATATTAAGTAATTGCTTGGGTAAATCACATGACTTCCCTGGGTCTCGTGTACTTCATTTATGGCTCAATCACAATAGTTAGTATCTATAGATTACTGAATTTCTCTACAGCAGGTATTGTTAGGCATAAAATAGATGTTAGCTTAATTAACCCTCTTGACACCCTATACTATGTCATAGGTATAAACTTTTTATACTGAAGAAGAATAAGAGATTGAGAGAGCTAATAGTTTGGGCAAGTTCACAGAGCTAAAATTGTGGGCTCTTGATTCAAATGTAAACTCTCTGACTGTAGTCTAGAGCATGGACCCTTAACCACTGTCCTTCACAGCTTTCTATAACCCAGTCTCTGCTTCTTCCAGATCTCCAATCTATGACTCTGTACAGCTGCAGGCATTCTCATCTTTTGATTCCCTAACTCTTCCTTTTTAGAAACTTTTAACTGCAATTATGTGTTAGAATTAAAACAATTCTCCACTGGACATGGTTATTCTATTTTTCCATGGTTCCTCTCTAGCACAATTTACTATTCTCTCCAAATGATCTACACAAGCCAAGTCTTGTGTGCCATATTTCTCCATCTGCAATACCCCTATGAAAAAATATAATACCTCCTACTGATACCATTGTAATAGACCCAGTTATTAATACCTGGAAAGGAGTGAAGGGAAGGCCAAATTTTATAGCATGCCATTTGTGTGGCTTTGCCAGGAAGCTGCAGCCACAGATTGCTGGGGGAAGGGACTGGACAACACACGTGTGCCCAGTAAGGTCTGGGTGACATAGGAAAGGTACTTGCCCATCAGTCAGACCTGGGAACAGGTCATTGACCAGAGTAGGCGTGGCCACTGCATGCACGGGAAGATTCCAGATATTTAAACTCCAAAATAAAGGCGTTCTTGCTCTCTTGTGTGCTGGGCCCCTGGCTCTCTTGTTGCAGCGTTGCGCTCCCCTCCATTTGCCCACATGGCTCATAGCCATATAGACCCCATACAATGGACTGATGGACTGGAACTAGCCTGGTGCTGTGCCGGACCCAACTCCACCATGGAATGGAAACTTTGGACACTGGCTTTGCTTTCAGCTCTGCTGAATCCCCAGCTGCACATCTTCCAGGATTGGTCTGAGGGAAATGGAACCCAAGGATGTAATTCCATGCAAATAAAAATCACTCAGCCTCCCATGAGAGTTTTAGAAAATTCTTTTTCTCAAGATATAGTAGAAACTGACCCCCAATGGGGAAAGGGGTACTTCACTTCCACCAGTGGACATCCCACTTCTACCAATAGCACCACCTTTTAAAAAATATGACCCAGTGCAGCACAAAGTATAGTTTAATATCATATCAGGAGATCACACCAGAACTCTTGTTTTTACATGGACAGGCTGTGATGCTACAACACTGGGTTATGCTTTAAAGGTGGGGTGGAAACACCAGGAACAGATGGTCCCTTAACAAAAATCACTCCTGTTTTTATTTCATCTGTATTAAAAAAAATCTGTCTTAATAGCAAAAGCAAATGAAAAAAATAAAATACTATGCAAGGCAAATATTTATTCCTTTCCCATGGTGATTGTAAATATACTAATTAACATTTTAAATATTGAAGATTCTGGGCAAATAATAACATACTAATATTACCAGCTAAATGTCTGGTCTTAATTCCCAGGATAAGTACAATTATCTAATTAGAGATGAGGAAAATACAGATAAATTGTGGAAGAGGAAAGGAGTAAAACACAGTGAATAGATGATGAAAAATCATTTTTGTCATACTAGATAGATGTTCAATATAGCTTATCGAGATTCCTTATTACACAATCAAACATCATTTCTTACATTTAGGATATTTTAATGGCTCAAATGAAAAAGAATGAAATGTATAAATATATCCATAAATATATTACATTCTGTTTTGTTGCTCATTTTGCCAAAATGCTGCCTTTTTCTATCAGCATATATTAAGTCAATGAATTTATGGGGGAAAATACAGACAAAATGTTACAGCATTTACATTTTGTAAAAAAAAAAACAAAACCAGAAAATAATTTTGTATTCAATATTTGGCCTTATTTACTTTTTACTGTTGTTAATCTTCACTCAAGGATATTTTTTCCTTTGATTTTTAGAAAGTTGGAAGGGAAGGAGGGAGAGAGAGAGACAGGGAGAGAGAGAGAGAGAAAAAGACAGAGAAACATTGATGTGAGAGAGAATCCTGGATTGGTTACTTCTTACATGCTCCAGGGATCGAACCTGCAACTCAGGTATGTGCTCTTGAGCGAGAGTCAAACCCGTGACCCTTGGGTGCACTGGCTGATGCTCTAACCATTTACCACACTGGCTAGGCCTACTATTTATCAACTTAAAAAATAATACTGAGAAACTGGCAACCTTAATTCGTTTTAAAAGACTTCATTCTGTTTAAAACTGGTCTTTCCCCCCCACTTCCCTTACTGGAGCATCTGGTAGGGTAGTATAAATAAAGCATTTCTGAAAATTTCCCCTGAGTTATTATGAATAATAGAAGAGCTTATATGAGACTCACCCTCTATTTTCTGAAAAACTTCAATCTAGACTCAGAAGGGTTCTTCCAGGAGAAATGATGTGCTTTTCTGCCTCAGGAGTTAAAGAGGAGAATTGACCAATGTACCTCAAACACTGATAATGCCTTAGAGAACATTTTAAAAGATCTAAGATTTAATGGGTTCAAAATGTTTTTAAAAATCTATATTGAAGTGAATATATATATATATATACACACACACACACACACACACACACACACACACACACAGTATTTTTTCTGCTTTCATGTTTTCTGACATGGCCTGCCTGCTTGGTTCTTGGTATTTCTTATTTCATTGCTTTCTAGTCATTTCCTTCATGCAACTCTACTGAACTTTTGTTGAAAACAGTTGAGGATGAAAAAAATGCAAACCAGGTTGGTAATTGTCAGAGTTGTTTATATTAACACATGAAACATCCTGGGGCTCAGGTCAGGGTGGGGTGAGTGGAGGAGAGATTCAGACACTTTACTGTTGGGTGAGAGGAACGTCCCTGCTATGATGGTTTCCTGCTTTCTTTGGAAGGCAGTCCCTAAAGCTGTCTAGGAAGGAAGCATGGCTCCAGTGGTTTGCCCATCAGGCTGGTAATCACAGGCCTGAATTCTGAAATCTAATCTTTACTTGTCTGCTCTGTATTAGCTGAATGACAAACAGTGTGTATCCTGTTAGTCCACTAAGATGTGTGTGACTGTGTGTGTGTGTGTGTAAAGGGGCACAAACATACTAGTTATATGTTAGGGACAGTCTAGCGGACAATACTAGTATTTAGTAGAGATCAAGACAGACAAGAACCTTACTCACATGGAGATTACATTCTGAGGCAAAAGTATAGAAATAAATGGAGAGAGGAGGAGAAAGAAAGGAAAGACGGAAAAGAAAGAAATATTAGATATGATAAGTGCCAGGGTGATATAATGGAAAGATATTAATGGTCAGGAGTACAGCAGATTGGGTGGGCAGGAAAGGTACTCAAGCTGAGAACTAAATGACAAGAAATATACAGTTATGCAAATAATAATTGGAAGAATAGTCTAAGTAGAGGGAAAAGTCAGTGCAAAGGTCCTTGGGTTGAAATAATCTCAGTGTGTGAGGAATATTTCTATGGGGGAATAAACTGGGCAAGGGGATAATGGTAAGAGATGAGTGGGCCCAAATTATGAATGGTTTTGTCAACTCATGTTAGAAGTTCAGGTTTTATTCTACACCAGAGGCCCAGTGCACGAAATTCATGCATGGTTAGGGTCCCTAGGCCTGGCTGGCAATCAGGGCTGATCGGAGCCTTCCAGCTGCTGGCTGGGGCCTTCCTTCATTCCGCGCCACCCCCTGCTGGTCAGTGCACATCATAGCGAGCGATCAAACTCCCAGTCTCCCGGTCGAACTCCTGAGGGGACACTTTGCATATTAGCCATATATATATATATATATATATATATATATACACACACACTAGAGGCCCAGTGCGCATTTGGGGGGGAGGGGAGGCCCCTCAGCCCAGCCTGTGCCCTCTTGCAGTCTGGGACCCTTCAGGGGATGACCACCTGCTGGCTTAGGCCCACTCCCCGGGGGATTGGGCCCAAGCTGGTAATCAGACATCCCTCTGGCAGCCCAGCAGCCCTCGGGAGATGTCCACTTGCCAGCAGGGAGCAGGCCTAAACTGCAGTCGGACATCTTTAGTGCTGCTGAGGAGGCAGGAGAGGCTCCCACCACTACCGCTGTACTGGCAGCCATCAGCCTGGCTTGTGGCTCAGCAGAGCTCCTCCCATGTGAGAGTGCCCTGACCACCAGAGGGCAGCTCCTGCATTGAGCATCTGCCCCCTGGTGGTCAGTGTGTGTCATAGTGATCAGTCATTCCCAGTCCTTCTGCTGTTAGGGTCAGTTTGCATATTACTCTTTTACTATATAGGATAGAGGCCTGGTGCACGGGTGGAGGCCTGCTGGTTTGCCCTGAAGGGTGTCCTGGATCAGGGTGGGGGTCCCACTTGGGTGCCTGGCCAGCCTGGATGAGGGGATGATGGCTGTTTTCAGCTGGTCACACCCCCTTCAGGGTGGGGGTCCCCACTGGGGTGCCTGGCCAGTCTGGGTGAGGGGATGATGGCTGTTTGCAGCTGGTCACACCCCCTTCAGGGTGGGGGTCCCCACTGGGGTGCCTGGCCAGTCTGGGTGAGGGGCTGAGGGCCGTTCTGAGGGACGTTTTCAGGCTGGCGGGTGAGTGAAGCTCCCAATCTCTCCTTTTTTTCTTTTTATTTTGGGATTTATTTACCTTCTATGGCTGTCATTGGAACTGAGAGCCGGCTTTAGCTCTGAGGCTTGGCTCCAGCTCTGAGACCTCAGCTGCTGAAAGCAGGTATCTGCTTTTGTTTGGCTTCTATAATTGAAACACTGTTTCAGCTCCAGCTCTGAGGCCAACTGGCTGAAAGCAGGTTTCTGGGGTTTGTTTAGCTTCTATATTTGCAACATTGTTTCTTAGAGTGCAGCTCAGAGGCCGGCAGCGGCAGGCAGGGAACCTTGGCTTCCTCCGTGACTGAAGCAAGCAAGCCTCCTGTTCGCTTCAGCTGCCTGGCTGCCGGCCGCCATCTTGGATGGCAGTTAATTTGCATATTTCCCTGATTAGCCAATGGGAAGGGTAGCGAAGTTACGGTTAATTACCATGTTTCTCTATTATTAGATAGGACACACACACACACACACACACACACACATACACACACTGAGTGGCCAGATTATTATGACCACCTGACGTTTGTAGGCAAATTAGCTATAATTTAGCACTGAAGTTGCTAGAGGGAAGCAGGTTTTTTACCACGACAGTAGAAGTGATTTTTTTCTGAAGATATGGGTAAACAATGCAATTTAAGAGCCTTTGAACGTGGGATATATTTGAACGTGAGTGGCCAGATTATTTTGAACACCTGACATTTGTAGGCAAATTAGCTGTACATTGCATCGTATGGGATATGGAAGTCGAAGGCCTGTTCGAACACCTTTGCTATCTGCAGTTACCAAGATAAAACGTCTCCAGTTCGCACAGGAACACAAGGATTGGACAGTCGAGCATTGGAAAAATGTTATGTGGTCCAATGAATCACGTTTCCAGTTGCATCATGCAGACGGCAGAGTGAGAATTGGGCAGAAACAGCATGAAAGCATGCACCCCACATGCATGAGTACAACCCTCAAGCTGGTGGGGGCAGTGTTATGGTTTGGGGCATGTTTTCCTGGCATGATTTGGGCCCTTTAATTCATGTGGAACAACGTCTGCATAGCACAACATACCTAAGTATCGTTGCTGATCAGGTTCATCCTATCATGTTGATGGCGTATCCCAATGGAGATGGCTTCTTCCAACAAGACAATGCGCCATGCCATTGTGCAGGAGTGGTTTCAAAAACATGAGGGAGACTTTACCTTGCTTAGGTGGCCCCCACAATCACCAGATCTCAATCCAATTGAGCATTTGTGGGACGAAGTTAAAAGAGCCATCGGGCAGCTGGTTCCACAACCACCAAATCTCACATAACTGGACAGTGCTATTCATCAGGCATGGTGTCAGATTCCTCGCATCACCTTTCAACATCTCGTGGAGTCAATGCCAAGAAGAATCACTGCAGTATTGAAGGCAAAAGGTGGCCCAATGAAGTACTGATGGGTTGGTCATAATAATCTGGCCACTCATAATAATCTATATCTCATGTTCAAAGCCTACAAATGTCAGGTGGTCATAATAATCTGGCCACTCAGTGTATAGATGTGACTGGAAGTCATCCAGGGGTTTTCAATTAGGATAAGGATGGGGGTGACTTGATCTGACATACATTTTTAAAAGACCACATTTTAAAAAGATCACACAGTAATGTACATTTTATATGATCAAACATTCCAAAAAGAAAGTATTATGGAGAATATCTTTCAGGAGAGCAAGGTATTATTAGAATGGGAGTATCAAATCCAGGTGAGAAATGATGTTGGCTTAAACAGAGATTTGGTTAGAGGGGAAACAGAACAATGGATGTTCTGAATATGATTTGAAAATAGAGAAGACAGGACTAGTAGATAGAGTGGATGTGGAGGGTGATTTCTGGCTGGAGAAACTAGATGGATGATGGTGCCTTTTGCCGGAATGGGTAAAGTTGGAGGAAAATTGGTTTGGGGAAGTGTTGTGGAATCAAGAGTTGTTTTGATCATGTTATTTCTGAGACATGTATGTGGAGATGTCAAGCAGGCCACTGGATGCGTAAATCTAAAGACTTAAATTTCGTGACTAAGACAAACCTGGAGATTTGTTTTGGCTTTCCTCATCTTGCAGGTATAATTTGAGCTGTTGGATTGGATGAGATCTAAGAGGGTTTGGTATATAGTCCTATATCAGTGATGGCGAACCTTTTGAGCTCGGCGTGTCAGCATTTTGAAAAACCCTAACTTCACCCTGGTGCCGTGTCACATATAGAAATTTTTTGATATTTTCAACCATAGTAAAACAAAGACTTATATTTTTGATATTTATTTTATATATTTAAATGCCATTTAACAAAGAAAAATCAACCAAAAAGATGAGTTCGCGTGTCACCTCTGACACACATGTCGTAGGTTCGCCATCACTATCCTATATAGTCCATGCCAATATTTAAAGTTGGGGAGAAGAGGAATAGTCAGCAAAAGTGTCTGAAAAGTAGCAGCAAAGCAACATAAAAGGAGAAGGAGGAAGGTGCGATGTCATGGAAGCCAAGAAAAGGAGGTATCTCAAGAATGGAGTGGGCAACTGTGTGGAGTGCTGCTGAGAAAGGAAAGACAAGTGACCTATGGGTTTGTCAACATAGAGATCATAGGGGAACAACCTTTGTGGTGGGTGCAGGCCAAGGCACATTAGAGTAGGTAAAGATTGTGAAAGTAGCCCTAGCCGGGTTCTCCAGTGGTTAGAGCGTCAGCCTGCATACTGAAGGGTCGTGGGTTCAATTCTAGTCAAAGGCAGAGGCGCGTGTGGGAGGCAACCGATCAGTGTGTATCTCTCACACCCATGTTTCTCTGTCTCTCCCCATCCCTTCCTCTCTCTCTAAAAACCAATGGAAAAAAAGTATCCTCAGGTGAGGATTCAAAACAACAACAAAAGAATGGGCCCTAACCGGTTTGGCTCAGTGGATAGAGTGTTGGCCTGTGGACTGAAGGGTCCCAGGTTCAATTCTGGTCAAGGGCATGTACCTTGGTTGCCGGCACATCCCCAGTAGGGGGCGTGCAGGAGGCAGTTGATTGATGTTTCTCTCTCATTGATGTTTCTAACTCTCTATCCTTCTCCCTTCCTCTCTGTAAAAAAAAATCAATAATATATATATATATTTTTTAAAAAAGGAATTCTTACCATTTGCAACAGCATTGATGGACCTGGAGAGCATTATGCTAAGTGAAATAAGCCAGTCAATGAAAGAAAAATACCACATGATCTCACTCATTTATGGATAATAAAGACCATTATAAACTGATTAACGAAAATAGTTACAGAGGCAGAGCAGCATTGAACAGATTGTCAAACTACAGCAGGAAGGCCCGGCAGGGTTGGGGGTTGGGGGGTAAGAAATCCACCGAAGAACTTGTATGCATGCATATAAGGATAACCAATGGACACAGACACTGGGGGGTAGGTGAGGCTGGGGGTGGAAGGTCAAGGGGAAAAAAAAGGAGACATATGTAATACTCTTTGTAATACTTTAAGCAATAAAACAAAATTTAAAAAATTATATATAAAAAAAGAATGCGAGTGGAAGTAGATCTTGACTATAGGCAGCTCTTCCAGGAAGTTTCAGCTCTTCCAAGAAGTTTATATTCAAGGGAGTTTTTTGTTGTTGTGGTTGTTAAGTTTACTTATTGATTTTTAGAGAGAGAGAAGAAGGGGGGGAGAGAGAGAGAGAGAGAAACCCACATCAATTTGTTGTTCCACTTACTTATGTATTCCCTGGTTGCTTTTCGTATGTGTCCTGACCAGGGGTTGAACCCACAACCCTGGCATGTGGAGGAGGCTCTAACCAGCTACCGTAAGCACCTGGCCAGGGCCTGGGACCTGTTTGTTTTTAAACTAGGAGATTAGAAGTACAGTAGTTCCGAGTTATTTCGCTTACCTGGGTTTCAGTTACCTGCCGACATTCACGGTCTGAAAATATTACATGGAAAATTCCAGAAATAAATAAACTCCGGTATTGTAAATTGAGCAACCTGCTGAGTAGTGATGAAATCTCGCGCTGTTTCGCGCCTCTCAGCCCAGGACGTGACTCCTCCCCTCAGGGCGTGTCCACGCTGTGGACGCTCCTCCCTCACCCTGTCAGTCACGCAGCAGCCGCCTGGGTCATCAGGTTTCCTGTCGCGGTGTTGCAGGGCTTGTGTTCAAGTCACCCTTTTAGTGACCGAACACGACGTCACCAAGCCTACGTCATCCACCCACGTCATCTCATCACGTAGGCCTGTATCATCTCACATCAGCACAAGCGGGGTGAGTACAGGACGATAACATATTTTGGGAGAAAGAGGTGCCACATTCACAGAACCTTTATTACAGTATAGTGTTATAATTGTTCTATTTTATTATTAGTTGTTGTAAGTCTCTTACTGTGGCCTAATTTATAAATTAAGCTTTATCCTTGGTATATGTATATATAGGAAAAAGCATTGTTTCTAGGGTTCAGTACTATCCCAGGTGTCAGGCATCCACTGGGGTCTTGGGAACATATTTCTCAGGTGTGTTCATTTGTGCATTTGTAGACTGACGGCTGTGTAAAGTAAAACTCAGGACAGCAATCCCTGAGTAACGTTTTATTCAAAGTAATTCCCGTGTAACGTTAGTGGGAAAAAGAAATGGATCCTCAGCCAGGGCCACTGTCAATGCCACAGACTCTATGGATTTGCACGTTCTCTCCAGGTTTGTGTGAGTTTTCTCCTCAGATCCGATTTCCTCCTCGGATCTGGTTTCCTCCCATTTCCCAAAGACGTACACATGAGGTGAACGGGCATTGTTCCTGCCGAGTGAGCGAGTGTGTGTGTGTGTGTGTGTGTGTGTGTGTGTGTGTGTGACACGATGGAAGGGCATTCTGTCCAGGGTTGGTTCCCGCCTTGCGCCCCAGCTGCCAGGATTGGCTCTGGTCACTCACATGACCCTGAACTGGAATAAGTGGGTTGAAAATAATGATCTTACTTATTTTTATTTATCTTTCTTCAATGTATGTGTAGCACACATTTAATTTAATGTTTAATATTAGAAGTGTTTGGGGTCTTATTTAGAAGTTTGGTGGTGTTTTTGTGACCAGAAATATGCCCTAGGAATTTTACTCTTGTTTATATCAATTAGCCTATGGTAAATTGGCTTATTATACATAGTTTTGCTTAAAGTTGCAGTTTCCAAGAAACTATTGATGATGTTAAGTGAGGACTTACTATATTTGGAAAACACACAGCTTTTGTAGAAATACTTGGAAATTTAAAATACCACTTGATGCCTCTTAGTGAATTAACAATTTTTTGTGTGGAAATAATTTCTTTTCAAATGTAAAGAGTTTATTAGTTCTCAATTAGGTTGAAACCAAAAAAATACCTTGTGAGAGTGTACTCAGGTGCGAAGCTTGGAAGTTCATAGTATAAAGTAGTTTTTTACACAGGGAGCTGAAAGAATAGAAGGTTCTAGTACTTTTCAAGATTACTGCCAAACTGTAGACACTTTAAAAAAGTATGTATTTTCACAAGCAAATATCTAAAGAGGTTTTCAATTCAAACCCTAGGAAAAGGCACAAATAAATTTAACTTACTTATATTGAAAAATGAACATATATGTTAAATCTTCTTGATAGACTAGGGAAGGCAAAGGTGAGGCACTGCAGGTGCAGAGATTACAGTCAGGTACAGAAAATGAGGAGTGACTTGGGGTATGGTGAATGGGGGAAGGTAAACTATTTAGGTGCCATGACCAAAGAAAGAAAGCCATTAGTATTATTTAGGAGAGCTGTGCATTGTCAAGATTGACTGCAGCATAGGGACTGTTAGGAAATGTGCATATGAAAATTAGATGGGGCAATATTGTAGTTGGTTTGAATGCCAGAGCAAGAAATTAATTTTTCAAGGATTTTGTACAGTTGAAAATTTTTGAACAGAGGAATGATCTTTTTTATATTAAAGTAGGTTTCTTTTTTATATTAGAACTAGAGGCCTGTTGCACGAAAAGATTCATGCAATAGGCCTGGGTCCCGGGTGCTGGAGGAAAACCGGTGCCGCTCTGGCCGGAGCCGCCTTCAAAGCCGTTGCTGCTCCGGCCGGAGCTGCCTTCACAGCCCTCACTGCTCTGGCCAGAGCTGCCTTCAGTCTTCGTGCCTATGTATGCAAATTAACCGCCATCTTTGTTGGCAGTTAATTTGCATATTTCGCTGATTAGCCAATGGGAGGCGTAGGGAAGGTATGGTCAATTTCAACCTTTGTCTATTATTAGATAGGATACACATTCTGGCTTAGACTTTCTCTAAGCATTTCATAATATAAGCTTTTGAAGTAGTCAAGCCCACAAGTGTCTTGGAGAATATGAAAATAATAATAATAATAATAATAATAATAATAATAATAATGGCCACTGTCTATTTTTGGAATTATTATGTGGAAGGCACTGTGCTTGGTGGAATACAAATAACCATTACATGAATCCTATGATACAGGTATTGCTGTCCTCAATTTGTGATATAGGTATTGCTGTCCTTTAGAGAAAGGTCTGTAATGTTTAATAGCTTGTCTATTAAACACAGAGAAGCCAGTATGAAAATCTAGCTGGCCCTGCCTGAAAAGCCAGATTTGCCCTTGAAAAGTTTATACTCTTGTTGGGGAGATAAGAGATCTGTGTATGAAATGTTGATAACTCCCACACTTACTGTTTTTTTGTTGTTTGTGTGCACATGTGTGTGTGTTCCATTTGTAGGTAACTTATAGTAGGCACTACCTGTGTCTCTACTGAGTCAGAACTAGAATTACCCTAGGCTCTTATGCTTGGATTTTGGCCTTAAATTCTAGTTTAAGACTACAGCTTCCTTATGGACTGGGATTCCACCTTAAATATTAGCCTATGTGGCTAGGGCCTTCATATCTGGTCCAGGTTTGTCAGATTCCTCTTATTCCCTGTTAAGTCTGTGTTTCTGATCCCAGGGAACCACAGTGCCCATCCCAGGCCACTTCACAACCCCAGGGAGCATCATTCACCCTGTGGTCAATGCAGTTGACACCAAGTTGTACAGTTGGTTGGCCATACTTCAGATCTCTGTTGCACTGAGATTGGATCTCCACAGACATTGAGGCCAGAATCCCCAACCCAAGTTTTCCATGATCCTTTGGGCCTTGTACTTTAGACTGTTGACTTCACATTTGAACTCCTCTGGCCCTGTTTTCCCCTTCTCCCAGGTTATTACTACATGCTTGAACTACTAAGAGTCTAGTATGCCTCCCACTTGAACTTAGTATAATGAATAAGAAAATGCTTTAGAAACCTGAGTAGCTCATTCAAAGGAAATGACAGAAACATATGGGAGTAATCAGAAATCAGTTAAAAAGATGCATTCATGCATTCATTTACTCATTTATTAAATATTTATCAAGCACCTTAGATGGGCAACACTGACCCAGCATCATGGGTGTGTCACCTGTCCTGTCATAGAGACTCCCATGCTCCAAAGAGCCCTGTACTTGGTTTAATGCTTGGCTGTTGTCATCTTGAAGTTGTTAATAATATTAGGATTGAATATGTGTTTTGTAAGTGAAGTCCGATGGGACAATGGAGCATGCAAGTGAACAGAGGAGAAACACACAACATGTGTGTCTTCCTCATTCCATGCTGCCCCATTCCCATAGAACATACGTGATGCCTGTGAGTACAGAATCCCAGTGGACCCATATTGGATGGGAGTTCAGTGAGATTCAAAGCAAGGACAAGGTAAGCATGTCACATTTAGGTTAAAGGGGTGCCGACAGCTCTAAGAAGCCACACATTCAAACCAGAACTTTCATCACATAGAAAGAAGGCATTGGTATTCTAAAAATGACAGATTATCCAGGATTGTGATTATCATATCCTTTTTTAGTTTTGTTTCACTGAAAATGATGATATGATGATATAGAAAGGGAAAAATAGTTCCTTTTGCTTTCAGCCATTCCATACTCAGTAAGCTGAGAGTAGATGGTGTTAGTATGGATGTACATATATAAAGAAGTGAATTAAAAGAGCTGAGTTAGTTGTGTGTAGCATTTCTGCTATTCCAGAAAGCACTTTGAGCTATGAAATACAATTGTAACTTTGGTGATTCCACATATGCATCAAATGACTTATATTTGCATTTAATTCTTGAGATATTTTGTGAGAACATGATGGTTGGAGCCGTGGTAGTCAGCTTTTGACCATGAGGGAAAAGTCAAGAAAATGGCAGAAAGCTCACCCCTGGCTCTAGCATAACTTTGAACCCCGATTCCATCCAGAACTGCATGCCTATAGAATTATTGTTAGGTGAGGAAAATAAATTTTCATTGTTAAAGACACATTTATTTGGGTATTCTGTTGCATGCAGCCAAGTCTCCCTAAATGGCACATGATCCCATCTGGATGATTAGGGAGGTTTCTCCTGAGAAGGTGACATTTCATTTACACGAAAAGGATGATCAGAAATGAAGTTTTCATCAATTTGAGAAGATAGAGTTCCAGGCTGACAGAATAAGCATATTGGGAGGCCCTAAATTAGGAAGGCACTGAGCATGTTTGAAAAGCGAAGATCCTGAAGGGTGTCTGCTAAAGACCAGGGTAGGTGTTCAGCATCCTGGACACCAGGTCTTGGAACCTCCAGCAGGCTGGTGGCTGCACCCTGTCCTTTTGGAGGATGGTGCTGAGTTTGTTGCTGCTACTCTCTAAACTGTCTGAGAAATTGCAGGCTTTACTCAGTATATTAGCTTTCCTACAGCTAGCTGGTAGCAAAGTTTTCTTTTCATTTTTATTGATGGTCCCACTTGTAGGAAGTGGATGCCTTGTCTACACATAGCAACTGAGTAGTGACACAGAGGTTATCAGAATTTTAGCAAACGTTAAATCCTTTGGCACATCACCCTTCTCATCCTTGTAAATAAGCAAAACAATGTGGAGGCGACAGAGAGCTAAGAGTACAGTCTGTGGAGGCGTGCATCAGCGATACACTTAAAAATATTTTTATGAAACACTTGAATGAGTCCCCAAATCATAAAAATAATGAGAAGAGCCAAGTCATCAGGAGTGTTTGTATAATTGCAGTTTAATGGTTAGAATCCAGTCAGCCTCCGTGACTAAGGTGTGGCCTGGGTGCCTGATGATTCCTAGAATAATGATGCCTAACAGAATAGGCTGTCAGAGCCATTATCATCATTGTGTTTACCAACACAGCCCATAGTTCAGTGTTAGGAGGTAGAGAGAACTGTGTGTTACACAACAGACACTTACCTCAAAGGCCCATTTACATTGCAGTTATATAACAGTAGTGATTTTCTGTAATTTGTGGGAGGCAGGAGATGAAACCCTACACCCTGTATTAGAAACAACAACCAAAACCTCAAAACAAACAAAAGACAAGAAGAGAAGAAAATAGCATTTTGATGATTATCTTTAAAAAGATATTCTTCTTGATTTCAGAGAGAAAGGGAGAGGGAAAGAGATAGAAACACCAATGATGACAGAATCATCGATTGGCAGCTTCCTATTGCCCCCCACTGGGGATCACACTTGCAACTGGGGCAGGTGCCCTGACCAGGAATTGAACCCTGACCTCCTGGTTCATAGGTCTACACTCAACCACTGAGCCACACAAGCCAGGCTTGATTATGTTTTAAAACATTATGTGGCACCTGTCAGCATTATAGAAACATGATCTCATTAACCTTCATTATAGCCATATTAGTTCTACAAGTTGAGAAGGGGAAATTGAAGTAATGGGATGTCTAAGAGGCTTGTCCACAGCATGATGAACTAGAGACACCGAGGAAATAAAACCAGCACTGTTGATTTGATGAGTGTTTCTTGCTCACCTTTTCTTCTGTTTCTTCAGCCTTGACCTAGATTGGGCAGGAAATAAAAGAGAATGCATTGGGGCAAAACACTGTTGTTGGCTTTGTGATACTGAAGTGGAAATACCCAACATGATTTAGTCACCTAACAATCTTCTAAAAAAGAAGATTTCTGAGTCTATACCAGTATTTTAATTAATGTTCAAAGAAAATTCAATGGAAGTATCTAACTTGAGCCTGAACAGGCATTTGCAGTCTTCCTGTGTTAGTGTTCTCTCTCTCTCTCTCATTCATTCATTCACTTCACAAATATTGATTGAGTGCTTGTTATGTTCCAGGTACAGTGCGAGGCACAAATAGCAGTAACCGAACTAGGCAAGGTTCTGTTCTCATAGAGCTCACTTTCTACAGGGAGTGAGACAAGCAATACACAAGCAAAAAATAAATGAAGAAGTGAATACCAGAAGGTGGTGCCTGCTAAAGGAAATAGAATAAGAAAAATAACGAATGTGAGTCTGGAAGGTGGGATTCCTTTGGCTAGGATAGCTAGGGAAGGAAACTTTACAATGTGAAATAATAGTGGAGACCTGTGGGGAATTGAGGACAAATTTTTGGTGGAGAAGTCTGCAAGTGCAAAGGCCCTGAGGTAGGAACAAGGAAGGCTGGATTGTAAGGAGGAAGGGTGAGTGGTAGAAAATGCAGTTGGAGAACAATTTGTTTATTCTTTCAAAAAATTACATGCCAGTCAGTGCACTAGGTGCTGCCTTAGAGGAAAGTTCTATGCTCTTTTTGTAGGCTATTTTGCAAGATTCCCAGAATTATATAATTGAAGAGAGACAATGCCCTGCCCAGTGGGCCTCTGTCCCTTGTTTCTCTCCTGCCTGTTCTGCAGTGAGGCACTTACTGTTCTTACTCTGCCTTAATGTACTTCCATAGCAAAAAAAATCACAAGACATCATTCCATGCTTATTTTTAAGGTAGTTTATGAAATAGGAATAAATACCAGCACACTTTGTTCCAGGGAGTCTCTAATAATCAAATGCTCTCTTACTTGGCATGTTTTGGCTTCCACAAAAGGATTCTAATTGGGAGGATTTTTGCCAAATCAGCATTCAATGTTCTGAGACTCATTCAGCAAATACTTTGTTAGTATAACAGACTTCAAAGTATAAAGTAATTTGAAGAGTGGTTCTGAAAAAAGTCTCCAAATAGTCTCTGTGTGGGTCCTGACAAATGATACTGCAGAAGGTGTCCATCCAAGTGGAATCAGCATGTATTTATGCATTTATGGATTTAGTTTCTGTGTATAAATCCAAACCACTTAACTTAAATCCCGGATCAAAGTCAAGCATGACATCTTGTTTTTGCTATGGTCAAAGCTCTGATCATGTACTAAACTTCAGAAATCTCAAAAGAACTGACAAATATTATTTGCTTCTTGTTTTATTCCCTTTTGGTATAGATTTTATGGTCACTTGAGCCTAAGGGTATAATGCTAGCTATACCCATATTATTTTAGCTTAGCTGCATGGAAAAGTTTGCAAGGAGGAATTGAGGAAGGTTTGCATAGTTGATTGACTGTCACACTTGATTTGCAGCTATCAGTGTACACTTTATTTTTTTAGTGCTACTTGAAAGCACTTATTGGGATTTGTAGATCAGTGTAAACTTTATTTTTTTTTTTTGTGCTACTTAAAAGCACTTGTTGGGATTATATATGTGAGGAAGGTCACATTATTTCATTATACATCAAATTTGCTAATCTTCATTTCCCATATATTACAGAGGCCATATCTTACAGCATCTAGTAAACCATCTGGCATATAGTAGGTGCTCATTAAATATTTGTTCAATGAATGCAATATTAATAAAAAAGGACTACTGTGAATTCGTTATAATTAAGATAATTTTCTCTTTGTGTGGGATAAAACAGTTTAAAAATTTTCAGGTATATTCTTCTATAGTATTTAATTTCCTTTTTACTGGTAAAAGGCTATATATATATATATATATATATATATATATATATATAATAATTTTATAAATGTATAAATGTGATGGTATTATAATACTGTTTTCTTCATTCAGCCATTTTTTCCTACATTAATTTAGCTTCTTCCTCCTTCCATCCTCTAGCCCTCTATCTTTATCTCCAATTAATATTTACATCTAGTAATGTGTGTAATTATAATTAACTAGAGGCCCAGTGCACGAAGTCTGGGAGCCCTCAGGGGATGTTCATCAGTTGGACATCCTTAGCACTTTTGTGGAGGTGGGAGAGGCTCCCGCCACTGTCGCTGTGCTCACCAGGTGTGAGCCTGGCTCAGGGCTTCTGGCTGAGCGGTGCTCCCCCTGTGGGAGTGCACTGACCACCAGGGGGGAGCTCCTGCATTGAGCGTCTGCCCCCTGGTGGTCAGTGCGCATCATAGCAACCGGCAGTTCTGCCATTTGGTTGATTTGCATATTAGCCTCTTATTATATAGGACTAGAGGCCCGGTGCACAAAAATTTGTGCACTCAGGGTGGGGGGGAAGTCCCTCAGCCCGGCTTGTGCCCTCTCGCAGTCTGGGACCCCTCGGGGGATGACCAACTGCTGGCTTAGGCCTGCTCCCCAGGGGATTGGGCCTAAGCTGGCAATCAGACATCCCTCTGGCAGCCCAGCAGCCCTTGGGGGATGTCCACTTGCCAGCGGGGAACAGACCTAAGCTTCAGTCTGACATCCTTAGTGCTGCTGAGGAGGCAGGAGAGGCTCCCACCACCACTGCTGAACTGGCAGCCATCAGCCTGGCTTGTGGCTGAGCAGAGCTCCCCCATGTGGGAGCACACTGACCACCAGAGGGCAGCTCCTGCATTGAGCGTCTGCCCCCTGGTGGTCAGTGTCTGTCATAGTGACCAGTGATTCCCAGTAGTTCTGCTGTTAGGGTCAGTTTGCATATTACCCTTTTTCTATATAGGATAGAGGCCTGGTGCATGGGTGGGGGCCAGCTGGTTTGCCCTGAAGGGTGTCCCGGATCAGGGTGGGGGTCCCGCTTGGGTGCCTGGCCAGCCTGGGTGAGGGGCTTATAGCTGTTTGCAGCTGGTCGCACCCCCTTCAGGGTGGGGGTCCCCACTGGGGTGCCTGGCCAGTCTGGGTGAGGGGCTGAGGGCCATTTTCAGGCTGGCCTGCGACTAAAGCTCCCAGCCTCCCCTTTTTTTCTTTTTTTTAATTCTGGGATTTATTTACCTTCTATAATTGAAACTCTGTTGCCTTCACTGGCGCTACCAGCTCTGAGGCTGTGGCTGGCTGAAAGCAGGTATCTGGGGTTTGTTTGGCTTCTATAATTGAAACTTTATTGCTTTTGGAGCTGTTGCTTTCGGAGCTTAGAGCAGGCCGCGGCAGGTGGGGAACCTTGGCTTCCTCCATCACTGGAGCAAGCAAACCTCCTGCTAGCTTCAGCTGCATGGCTGCCAGCCGCCATCTTTGTTGGCAGTTAATTTGCATATCTCACTGATTAGCCAATGGGAAGTGTAGTGGAGGTACTGTTAATTACCCTTTTTGTCTTTTATTCGATAGGATATAAGAGGCACTATCAACTGTGTGACCTTGGGGAAGTTGCAGGGTCTTTTATGACCCAGTTTCCAGTCTTTGTAACATTAAAGTTTTTAAAATATATATATTTTTATTGATTTTAGAGAGAGGGGAAGGGAGAGGGAGAGAGAGTGAAACATCCATGAGAGAGAAAAATATCAATCAGCTACCTTCTGCACCCTCCCTACTGGGGATTGAGCCCACAACTTCACATGTGCCCTGACTGGGAATTGAATGTGACTTCCTGGTTCATGGGCTGATGTTCAACCACTGAGCCATACCAGCTGGGCTAATATTAAAGTTTTAAATATGCATATATTTACTTGTAAATGGCTACATTGAAAATAGCATCAGAATTTCCAGTCTTAATTAAAAGGTAAACGTTTGTGTATATATTAGATAACAGTTCTTATAAGATTTATTTTTTCAAATCAACTCTTTAGTCTACCTGCAATTTACTACTGTGTATAAAGGTCTATTTTTATTTCTCCTTAATGGCTAGACAGTTAAATAACCAAAATTAATTTTATAATCTATTCTTTATTCTGAATTAAATTTGTATCTTTATCACTAACTGTGTAACATGTGCCTACCCCACCCCTAATCTCAGGGACTTAACATTATAAAATGTTATTTCCTTTTGTTAAACTGTGTGATGTGGGTGTTTCTGGGGGGAAGCTCTCCTGAACTGCCTCTTCTGAGCAGCGATCCAGCGACCCAGACTACTTGCATCTTCTGGCCTCCCCATCTCTAACCTGAGGCTTCAAAGCATGCCTGGGTAGTCATCACTATTCCAGTTAGCCAGGAGTGGAAAAGTACATGGGGAATCAGGCATGTTAAGATTTTTATGGATCAAACTTGGAGTTGGTAAACAGTATTTTCATGCTCAGTTCATAAACCAGAGAATTTCTAGTAATATATACAATATAATTTTAAATAGAAAGTCCAACTTATTTGTTTTTAATGTCTATTAAATTTGTAATTGAATTCCATAAATAATTGATATTGGTCATAAGAGCTGGGTGAGTATTACTGAGTCAAGTAAAATTCATCCCACTCACAGAACATTCAAAGCACAAGTGCAACTGATGGGAGTTATGTTTTCCCTCCTGAAGAAGAGCAAATGGCCTAAAGCAAGTGAGAGGGACAATTGCCACCATGCCTAAAATGCACACCAAAGACAATTTTCAAGGTAGCTTTCTTGTTGTGGATAAATCTAATGCGATTGTGTCATTAAGATTATTTCTATAATAATTTAAATGACTCTGTAAAAGATACCAAACAAGAAAAAACAGGCATCTTTTTATTCTAAAGTAAGAATGGAAAGTTTGGGGTAATCCTAAATTCTCTTATTAGCAAAAGTAATTTTTATTTGCACATATTACTGTTGGCTTAGGGAAGACTGTAGCTTCTTAAGTAACATAAAACAATGATCCTTTTAAATAGAACTAGGCTAAAGATCAGGCTAAAGGTAGAGAGATAATGAGATAGGGTGTCAATTTTGCTAATTCTTCTTAGAATGCTTTTTCCTTCTCTGTTATTCCCATCTAGTTTTTTAAAAAATGATATAACAAATCAAACTTGAACATTGGTTTTTTTAAAAAAAGCTTTTAAAAGCTCTTCTAAATTTGCAGATGTCTTATATATTCCTATTTTACCCTTACTTCTAGAGAAAGGCCTTCTTATTGTAAGGGACTATGGTTGAAATCACTATACTTATTATTATGTAAAGAAACAAACATTTCTTAAAACATAAAGAATCTATTCTTTTGCTTTGGGGTGAATACTTCTTTTTTCATGTCTATCTGAAGGGTCTACAGGCTCTTCAGGGGACTGGCAATCATTTATGCAGGCATTCTCTAAAATGATGAAATGTGTAGTTAGCAAATATTTTCTCCTGAGGGAGAATTCTTTTGTTGTCTTGTTTTCTCTCTCATTGAAAAGATAGCTCCTTCTCTGGTTTCATTTTAAGGGTCACTGAAGACCAAGTTGCTTCAGGTCATCTTCCATTTTCTTATAGATTTGTTGGCTATTTTGTTTGTTTGACCAGAGGGAGATTTTGTCCTTTGGCCTAGGGCTGACTTTGAAAAGGAAGCTAATCACATAAGTAAAAATAGTCCAATTATACTCATTGGCTAAATTTAATATATTGTTGTTTTCCCCATTGCTTGGTCTGGTTGTAAGAACCCGAATCAAGGGCAGAGATGCTTAAGGGATTTTTCTTGGCTCTGGGGAGTGTGTGTGTGTGTGTGTGTGTGTGTGTGTGTGTGTGACTGAGAAGAAGACTCTCAGAAAAATTACAGAATGCAGAACAGAGCTCCAAATGTAGAATTTGGTTTTATAAACAATAAATAAAGACAATTAAAATATACTGAGTTAAAAGCCAGTCCAATAATGCAAAATGCTACAGCCACTTAGAGCAGTTTAGCCATTTCTTTAAAAGTTAAATATATGGCTACCATAATCCAGCCATTCCCTGCCTAAGTGTCTACCTAAGAGAAATAAAAACTTGTACACATACACTACACTTACCAGTGTATGTGAATGTTCATGGCAGTATTACTCATAAAAGCCCTGAACTAGTGATGACTGAATGCCCATTAACTGATAAATGGATCAATAAGATGTAGATAAACATTCAATGGAATACTAAGAAGTAAACTACTGATACAACAATGCACGATCTAAAAAAAACAGCATACTAAAAGGAATACACCAGATACAAAAGAATACTTACAATATTTCTTAGTCCATTTGGGCTCCTACCACAAAATAGAAAAGACTGGCTGATATTTCTCACAATTCTGGAGGCTGGGAAGTCCAAGATCAGGGTGGCAGCAAGGACAGGCACTGTATGGTGAAGGCCCTTGTCTGAGTGGCAGACTGCTACCTTGTTGTTGTGTCCCCACATGGAGGAAGCAGGTGAGGGGGATCTCTGGAGCCCCTTTTGTAAAGGTACTAACCCCATTCATGAGGATGAAGCCTCATGATAACTCAAGAAGTTATTTTATTTATTTGTTTACTTGCTTGTTTAATTCTTTTTCTTGGCTCCTTCACCATCATTGAAATCAGTACATTTTTCAGAGTGCATGGAGAGAAAGGGTGGGAACTGTCCCTTACCTATGTAAGGACTAGGAAGAGCTTATTTGTTAAATTATGCATATTTTTGTCACTAAATTAGTCATGCTTATGCAGAATATTTGTTCTTAAAATCTGAACTATTTTACATGGTCTCTCTTTACACTTTTGGATATATTACTCTTTTGCTTTCTGATGTTTTTGGAATCATATTCTACGCTATCTATACTTCTAGATAGATCTACTGGTATATTTCATTTTTGAAGGTAAAATAAAGCATAATCCTCTAAAATTGAGATATTTTTTTTGGCTTTATTACCTTTCCTTAAAGAAAGGTGGCAGCCACATCTCAAATTCTACATTATTTATAGGTGAGGGAAGAGGACTTCAGAAAAGATAATGGACTAGCTCAGAGCTCCCTATTGTTGGCCCAGCTAGAGCTCAGACCCGTTATGGACCAGTCCCTGTGCTCTCACTGTACCTTGCAAGGTACTACTCCTCCAACTATCTCGAATGAATAGATAACTCAGCTTTGAACAGATGCACTTATTCCTATATGTATTTATTGATTTGGCCCCAAATCATAGAACAGAGCAACAACTAGAAATTTCTTCCAATGAACTGAAACTCATTGTGAGACAAGGTATGTGGCAGAACAGCTGATGAAAGCTGCAGAAATTGTCAATAAGAAGGAAGACCATCCCCTGCTCTGCACCAAATTTATAGTTTAAAGCTGGCAGAGACCAGCTTTGATCCAACATGGCAACTAATTTCACCTAACAGTAAGCCCTAGCCTCATTATATGCTCATTGTAATACATTAGCATGCTATACAACACGCCCATGTAGCCATGATCTAAACAGAAAGCCCATATAAGGACACGCTTCAGTAGGAAATACCAACTAATACCTAATTTATGCTTAATTGCTTCATAAGGCACATATCCTGGCACATGTGAACACAAAAGAAGAAAGATCAGGAAAATGTGGAATAGTATTCGTTTCCAAGCCATTTCCTTTGTAATTCATACCTTGAGTTTCTGTAAGGGTGGGCATGGATTTTTATTTTGGGGTTTGATAGTTCTGAGCAGTGATTCAGTCTTCAGTCATAACTGGAGATTTCCCTCCCCCTTGGCTCACCCCTGTCAGTTCAGACCTTATTTATGAAATTCCACTTGACTTTTTTCCCTATCTTCCTCTTTTTATTGTTTGTCATGTGAAGACAGATTCACTGGTGTCAGCAGCCCCTGACTTATGATTAGAGCTGAATATGGGAAAATCCTGGCTTGATTATGGGGCAGGGGAGGTAGGGCAGGGGTGGTTGGGGAGCAGAGAAGAAACATTTCTGAGAACTTTGAGCTTGTATTCCTGTTGGGGGCAATCTTGTCCCAAGTGGGGTACCACTTGGTTGGTGAAACTTGGGGCTCAAAATACCAAGCTCTGTTTATCTATGAAGCACAGATATACAGAGTATCTATGGTAGTAAAATTTCATGGGGGTGATGATTAGGGAAAATTGTCTAAAAAAATGAGGGGAGCCTGATGAGAAAAGGTTGAGAAATAGTGACTTAGAGGAATAGCAATAGTTCTTTATAAGGCACTCAGCTGCCCAGGAATGACTAAATTTGAGGACCTCTGTTTTATTAAAAGGGAACTATTCACCTTTATAGGATATCTCTAATACTTGTGTTTGGAGTGGAGGGCATAGATTAAGGTTCTTTCAATTTCTTTCTTACTCCCACTTTTCTAGGGTGCCCAGTACAGAGAACAGCACAGGATAAAATTCTGAATCAATGAAAAAAGGTACTCACCAATCAGAAAGGATATATGCACCCCTATGTTCATAGCAGCACAATTCACCATAGCTAAGATTTGGAAACAGCCTAAGTGCCCATCAGCAGATGAGTGGATTAAAAAACTGTGGTACATCTACACAATTAAATACTATGCTGCTATAAAAAAGAAGGAACTTTTACCATTTGCAACAGCATGGATGGAACTGGAGAGCATTATGCTAAGCGTAATAAGCCAGTCGGAGAAAGATAAATATCACATGATCTCATGCATATGTGGGATATAATGATCAACATAATTTGATAAATAAGAATAGATCCAGAGACAAATGGTAGGGGAGAGGGGGGTTAGAAAGCAACCAAAGGACTTGTGTGCATGCATATTACCATATCCAATGGACACAGACACTGGGGCGGTGGGGGCTTGCCCCGGGGTGGGAATGGCGGGGGGGGGGGGGGTCAGGGGAGGTGGTCAATTGGGGAAAAAGGAGACATATGTAAAAGTTTAGACAATAAAAAAATGTACTCTTCCCTCCTCTTCTTCAAAAGACAAAATATACCCGCAGGACTTCTTCCTATATATAAGAATATAATCCTATTTGATAAATGGTTTTTTGTTATCTAATTTAAAAATAAGTGCCTTAGGTATTTATTTTTGTGTTTCTATATTTTCATTTGAGCAGTGTTTTTGTGTGTTTTGGGAAGGACATAATTGAAAAAAATTCAAAATGAAACATTAAGGCAGAATTACAGAAAAAAAAATGTAGGCAGATAAGATCTGGGATAAAGGTAGGGAATTTAAGAAAGGAATGGTGATTATTTAAACACCATTAATTAGGAATTAACAGATAACAAAAAAAGACTTTGCTCTTTGTATATACTTTGAGAATTGGCTTTCTCAGTTTTGTGTAAGCCTCCATACTGAATACATTTCCTAAGGGGCACAATTTCATGAAACTCCTTTGCATGTGGTTTCCAGTGGACATATCTTACACCAAAATATGCCTTATCAGAAATACATCATGATTTAATAGATCATATCTCTACAGTACTTAAATTTGTAAACTACTCTCACAATTCTCATTATGACCCTGAAGTATGTTATCTATCTCGCAGAATAGAAAAAGAAGATAGGGACGTTAAATGAATTGTCTTGTATGCCATGACTAGAGCACAGTAAGGATACAGCCATGGGCAAACTACGGCCCACGGGCCGGATCCAGCCCGTTTGAAATGAATAAAACTAAAAAAAAAAAAAAAAAGACTGTACCCTTTTATGTAATGATGTTTACTTTGAATTTATATTAGTTCACACAAACACTCCATCCATGCTTTTGTTCTGGCCCTCTGGTCCAGTTTAAGAACCCATTGTGGCCCTCGAGTCAAAAAGTTTGCCCACCCCTGGATTAGAACCTAGCCCTGTGCAGGGCTTTTTAAGGATATCTTGTAACATAAACAAGAACACAGGGAAAAGAGAAAGCAAAAAATGAAAGAAAGAAGCAAAGATGAGGGGAAATTGTAATGATTGGTTACATTTTATTACTTTCTGTCTCTGAGAACACAAGTTTAAAGCTGTAAAAAAAAAAAAAAAATACAAATGTTCGAGTCCTAAATAGTAGATAGGCAATGCTTGGTTTTTAAAACCACTTCAGGAAAACATAGCTAATGGGAAGAGCTTTGTGTGTAATTATAGCTGCACTTCTTGCCAGTGCTCTGGCTGTAGTCAGAAGTCTGGCAGCTTTCATTTTAGTTCTTATAGGAATCTATATATATAAAAAGCCAGCGACCGGAATGCCATAACGACCAGAATGATGGGTCACTATGAATCCCACTGCGGCCAGCAAACTGGCCCAATCAGGGGGTGGGGCTGGCTGGCCAACAGCCCCGTGGACCCTCCCCCTGGCCAGCCCCACCCCCAATAGGCCCCCACCACCTTGATCGGCCAGTAGCACCTCCTTCCAGTTAGCTCCACCCCGAATTGGCCCCCTCACTCCAATCAGGGGCAGGACCCACCGGCCAACCGCCATGGCCCCTCCCCCAGGCCGCTGGCCCCTGATCAGCCTCCACCACCCTGATCAGCCCACAGCCCCTCCCCCCAGCCAGCTCTGCCCCTCCCTACATCAATCAGGGGTGGAGCTGGCTGGCCAACCTCCCATGGCCCCTCCCCAGCTGCTGACCTCCAATCAGCCCACCCGACCCTATTTGGGGGTGGGGCAGGCCGACCCACAACCCACAGCCCCTCCCCATGGCTGGCCTCACCTCCAATCAGCTCCCCCCATCCCAATCAGGGGCAGGGCCCACCCGCTAATCGCCCTCAGCCCCTCCTCCCAGCCAGCCTGGCCCTGATCAGGCCCCGATCAGGACAGGCTAACCTCCCACTGTCTCCTCCTTCCGACAGGCCCAGCTTTGATCTGCACCTACTGGGGCCGGGCCGGCAAGACCCCACCGGTGCACAGATTTGTGCACTGGGCCTCTAGTACAGACATAAGTACAGAATTGATTTTTCAAAAAGAACATTTACCAATATTGTGAAAACACTTTACTCTCAAAATAAATGTTTCCAGCATTAACCCTTTCCAATATCAGGCCTTCTAGAGGGCCTGTTATAGAACAGAGAGAGATGAAACATTTGAGATCTCGCTTCCCTGCAATTGCCATCAGTCTTGGCTCAGATAAACTCTTATAAATATTCTCAAAAATAAAATGAGAAAGAGGGGAGAGAGAGAGAGAGAGAGAGAGAGAGAGAGAGAGAGAGAGAGGGGTATCATTGGACATCTGGTCAGGACAGCTAAGTTCTTTGTCATTAGAATCAGTGAGATGCTAGACAAATGACATATATTCACTTGGCCTGAGTTTTCTTTTCTTTTAAAGTAAGGGGTTTGGGTTAGGCTAGTGATTCGTGACTTAGTTAAATGACATAGAGCATACTTATTTATTTATTATTTATTTATTAATAAATGCTGATGTTTAACCAACCTCCAGAGATTCTGACTTAATTGATGTGGGCAAATCTCTGCAGGTTTAAGAACAACTGGGTTAGGTGATCTCTGAGAGCCCTCTAGTTCTCAGATTCTATGATAATGAGGTTCTATTGTTCCTTCACATAGTGAGCCAGGAGGTGTCATGTTATTCCACCTTCAATTTCTTCTACTCTTAGAATAACTTCTGGCTTGTGCTTAGAGTAGTGATTTTTAAACTTTAGTGGTGAATAGTGAATAGCTAATTTAAAATGCTGATTCCTAGGATCCACCCCACGAAATTCTGATGAAGCCAGCCTAGGACATTGCCCATGAATCTGTATTTTTCACAAGCGCCCAGATGATTCTGACACCATTGGTTGAGAACCATACTTTGAGAAACACTGTCAAGGATATAATTTGTAACTTCAAGGTTGGGATTTTGCTTGGGGAATATTTTCCCTTTTGACAGCAAACATTGACGTGGCAGACAGAGTCTGAATGTGGTCGCATGAACCCCTCCCTCCTAGTATTCTCAGTTTTGTGTGACTCCCCTCCTTTGAGTGGGCCAGACCGTGCCTTGCTTCTAACTGATAGGGCAAAGGTGGATGGAGTTACGTGATTCTGAATTTGTGATCATGTGATTACATTACACCAATTTGTAGCTTTGAACTGGCTGGATTCTCCCTCTCCCTAGCTGACTGTAAGGAAGGAACTATGTTGAGAAATCCCATTGGCAAGAAACTGTGGGCAGGCTATAGGAGCTGAGTGGCCTTTGGTCAACAGCCAACAAAAACCAGAAGCACTCAGCGCTACAGTCACAAACACTTGAACACCAACAACAGTTTGAGTGAGGAGGTGGATCCTTCCACAGCCAAACCTCCAGCCCTGGCCAGGACCTGGGTGGCAGCTTTGTAGGACTCCAAGCTAAACCATGCCCAGATTCCTGTCCGAGAATAAATGTGTGTTGTTTTAAGCCATTAAGTTTGTAGCACTTTTGTTATAAAGCCATAGCAAAAAAAAAAGGCTTTTTTCACCTCTCTGGAGCCTGGACCTGTGCACCCACGAGGCCAACCTGTGGAGTCCCTGTATTTAATTAAACCCCTCTTCTAGCAGTGGCCATCAGAGTCAGGGGAGTGTCAGCCTTAGCTGTGGACAAAATGACCCACTGGCACGGGAAAATAAAAGATTTGAATTTTTATTTATTTTTTCTAAAATTATACAAAAGAATTCAAGTTTTTGGAATATTTAGTCTAGAGACTGACACTTGGTTCAGTTCACATGTGGTACATGTGGTCACAAATTGTGGCAGTAGACGGGTACTTTTAAGCAGAGTGGGAGTCATAGGAAGGGACTTGAAGTGGCCGCCTCACGCCTTCCTTCACTTTCAGTGCATGGTGACATATGACAGTGCATCCAGCTTAAGTAAAATCCTCTTCCCCAACAGAACTGTGGCTTAAAGAGACTCTTACAAAGAATGTGAGAAACTATAAGAATATTAATAGTGCAAGCATAAGGAAATGGTAGTGCTGACATTTTTTTTTTACAAATATGAACTTTTTCATAGCATGAAATTAAAAACAATGACAATATAATCTTACATAACAAAATGCAAAATTATTAAACACACCATTTGAAATATGGGCAGATGCAAATATTATATAACATGTTTTTGTGAAGTTACTTTTCTAACTTCTATAAACATTTAAACTAAGTATTGAAATAAACTCAAACATTTGAATTGCAGTAATCCAAGAAAAAAAAGTGATACAAGAACAGAAAGGTGTTTTGTAGCATTAAAAGGAAGATATACAATTAAAGTATTTTATCACATCTTTAGCTCATTTTAAAATCTTTCTATATTTGTAATGTATAAATTATAAACATGGAGGTGATAATTCAATCATATTGGTATCACAAAATATAAAATATTGTAATAATATTTAGAGAGATAAAAATATTTTTGTACCATTATAAAGGAAATAATTATATAATTAACTAAACATATTTGTATTTCATCTTAATTTTATATTTATTTTTCGATTTTGAGTGTGTTTTGAAATGTAAATAAATGTTAACAGATATGTGTATTTATAATTATAAATATCTTTATATTAGGATGATTGTTTTATATTTTGGCAGATTTGCTCTAGTGATGAAAATACCGGGTTGTGCCTAGATTTGAATAGGTGGGTTTCTCTGATTTTCAGACTTATAATGCACCCAGGGTTTCTCCAGGTTGATGCTGATGCCTACCATTGTGTGTGTGTGTGTGTGTGTGTGTGTGTGCCCCCTATAACGTGTGTGGGAAACCAAGGAGACAGGAAAATTCAATTTAGTTATTTAGTTAGAAAATTCAATTTCTTGATTAGCTATATTCCAGTCATTGTGGGGTGATTGAGGAGGGACTGGATTCCTGCCCCAAAGGAGCTTATAACGTCATTGTCATTGGAGAGAAAGACATAAATAAGCACATGTGTGGTATAATACAGATATAAAGTAGTTTGTGATGGAGCCTAGAGAAGGTAAACATTGGAGGGCTATGGATTATAAACTAGACGTTGGACCTCAGGCTAATTACATACTGCTGCATGTTACTTTTCTAGTTTATAAAACTGTTGTAATAATACCTCCCTACCTCAAAGATCATTGTGAAGTTAAAGTAATTAAAAATTGAGAACTTAATGTAATGTATACAAATCACAGGAATTATTTTTCATTTTAAATATATTTTTATTGTTATCAAAGAGAGGAAGGGAGAGGGAGAGGAAAAGAAACTTCCATGAGAAAGAATCATTGATTGACTGCCTCCTGCATGCCCCCTACTGGGGATTGAGCCCACAATCCAGGCTTGTGCCCTGACCAGGAATTGAACTATGACCTGATTCATGGGTCAATGCTCAACCACTGAGCCACACTGGCGGGGCTATATTTAATTTTATAAATATACACTCTTTTAAAAGCTTCCCCCCCCCCCTTTTTCTATTGCTGCAACTGGAAATAAAACTAGGCTTATTCTATTAGAATTTATGCAGAACCTTTCGTTTTAAGCATTAAGATGGGGGTTGAAATGGGAAAAAAGTCTTCTGCCCATGGCTCAAGCACTCTTTAGATTTCTTTGGAAAATTGTTATTTCTTTTATTCCTTTAAAGATTGAAAAAAAAACAACAACCCTCTCCTATGTTGTATGTAAATTAATTCATAATAACCTTTGATCTTAGAAATGATTTCCAGTGGAATATATTAAATATGTAGGTGTTTACTGACCCCTGATGGCCAGACTTAAAACTGCTACTTTTATCAGGGGGCATTATATGACAATATAAAGCTGTCTCTGGAAACGACCCAAGTGTATATTGGAAGGCAGTCAAGAATCACTAGCTGAGAAGAGGGAGACCACAGGAGGTCAACTAGTCAACCTTCCTTTTCCCAAGCAGGCTTTTATCTAAGTCATCCTAGGCTGAGGCTCTGTTCGATCAATGATAATTCATTTAAAATTGCTTCAGTGGTTAAGTCAGAATAATGTCAAAGTGTGTGCCAGTTTAATCTACACTTAGGAGTGATTAGAACATTAGAAATATTTTAATCAGAAATAGAGTAATGACTGACTTGCAGCATTCAAATATTTCTATCTAAATCTGCAATAGCTTGTTAATTAGCATAAAAGATATCTGAAACCATGTTTCTTTGTATTTAGTGGTGGTTGGGCTGGAAATATTGTACATGTATCTTAGCTCTTGTGTGAATAGTTTATAAGGATTCTGGCAATAAATGTTTGTATATAGAGCAGAATTCAGTTCAAATCTTGCTTTTGTTATAGTATACCTGACAGCAAGATAAACTATAACTCTTACTTCTAATGAGGGAGGAGATCCATAGCTCTCACTTCTAGTCTTTGGAGTCATGGAGAGTCACTAAAGAGAAGCTGACAATTCTGAAATGGCTAAATTGCCTTAGGCCAATTTGTGACAAGGCATCTATTTTATTCTTAAAATTTGACAGAAGCAATGATTACAAAAGCTGCTTTGGTAATTTCTTTCCCTATGTTTTATACCATACTAGGAGTGAAATTGCGTGGCCCCGCCCACCCATGCACACCCTGCCCACCCACGCTGGTGTTTGGTCATTACAGCATTAGGGTCACAGGTCTTTTATAATATAGACTAGTGGCCTGGTGCATGAATCCTAAATTGGCAGTTGCTGGGGTCCAACCCCAGCAGGTCCAGGGGTCCCCAAAGGTGTGGACGGAGTTAGTGAAGAAGGAATGACATGGAGAGGGCGTTCAGATGATCATCATAGCAAGGTTCTCTAGCCATGTTCCCTCGCTAGGTTCTCCAGCCAGGTTCTGTCCAGGTTCTCCAGCCAGGTTCAGTTACCAGGTTCTAGTCAGGTTCTCTTGCCAATTTCTGTAGTCAGGTTCAGTCCAGGATCTTTTGCCATGTTCTCTCGCTAGGTTCTGTCTCTAGGTTCTGAGGCCAGTTTCTGTCCAGGAACTTTTGCCATGTTCTCTCCAGCGAAGTTCTTCTGTCTCTAGAGAACGTTCTGTGTAGGTTCTGTGCCTAGGTTCCGTCTCTCTTGGTTCTGTCTTCTTACATCTGTATTTATACCAGTTGATTCCAATCCTATCAATCTCTATTTCAAAGGTTAGGGAGTTTCTTATCTCCATTCCAGGGAGTAAAGATTATGTAGCTTAAGCATGATTGTTCGTAGTTAAAGTGATTAATTACCCACCTGGCACTTAGTTAAGAGGTTTTATTCCCTCCCTAACTTCAGGGGAAAATCCCTACCTGGGGAAACAACCTTTCTCAGAGACCTTGGTTAAAACACATAGTGCCAAGAAGGTGAGAAAACATATTAAGAACAGTATGCCATATATGCCAGGTCCCTTGAAACAGCAAGCATGGACCGGCTCCCGGCAGGCAGTCGGACATCCCCCTCGCAATCTGGGACGGCTGGCTCCTAACTGCTCACCTACCTGCCTGCCTGATTGCCCCTAACCCCTCTGCCTGCCTACCTGATTGCCCCTAACCTCTCTGCCTGCCTGCCTGATCATCCCTAACTGCCTCTGCCTGCCTGTCTGATCGCCCCCAACTGCCCTCCCCTGCCGGCCTGATCTCACCCCCAATGGCCCTCTCTGCCTTGGCCCCCACCACCATGGCTTTGTCCAGAAGGAAGTTGGACATACGCAAGATGGCTGGTTGACCTGTTCTAATTAGCATATTACCCTTTTATTAGTATAGATAGATTATGTAGGATAGGATTGCTTAAATGGGGGGGCAAAACCTTTTTCAGCAGGAGGATATGCTCTTGGAAGACAAAAATACACATAATCCCTATATTTGGACGGATAGCCAGCCATATGCACTATACTGCCAAACCGGTCATTAAACCCCTTTCTTACACCTTATACCAAGGGTGGGCAACCCCTGGCATGCATGCCAAAAATGGCACGCCAGTAACTTTTTCTGGTACGCGAAACCCTCTCTTATAATCTTCCATTTACAATTGTGAATCTTTGATCTCAGTGATGAATTTTGTTAAGTCTCGTAATAGGAGTAGCCTTACAGATGAAAGTAGTAGCTCGTGCATATCTCTGAAGGTCATGAAATATAAACCTGATGTAAAATTTCTGTCATCAGTGATGCAGCAGCAAAAATCCCACTGATAATATCAAACGGAGTCATAAAGTTGTCTGTCGGACTATCAGTGTACATGTATACATTAAAAAATAAATGTATTTTTCATCATCATCATATACTGTGCTTTTGTCACTTGAATGAATTTTATTATTTCTTCAAGGTTCTTCACATATGTACACCTTAAGAGATATCAAGTAGGCATAACATGTTCTCAAAAATTTAGGGTTGGCACGCAGAAGAATTTTGAGTCAGAGATTTTGCTGGTTTTGGCACACTTACAAAAAGGTTGCCCACCCCTGCCTTATACCAAATAGCTGTTGCCCTTAAAACCCCTCCTCAGCTCCCACCTTACCTTCTGCCTTCACAGTTCACCCAGACTAGGTTCTGGTTGGTTGGTTTCTTTGCCAGTCAGCGTCAAAAACTCCACCTCCTAGGCAGCCATTGGCTCCTTGCAGTCCACCCAGATTTGGTTCTGATTGGTTGGTTTCTATGCCAGTCAGCATCTCCAGGCCTATCTCTGGGCCTGATCAGAGAGGCGGGCTGATCAGCAGCCCCCATGGAAGCCTGGAGAGAAACAGAGGTGTGGCTGCTGGCAAAGCCCAGAGAGAAAGAGAGAGGCAACGGCTGATCAACAGCTGCCATGGAGGCTGCGGATCAGACCCTGCCTCTCTCTTTGGGCCTCTCTCCGGGCCTGGTCGGCAGCCCCCTTGGCAGTCAGTGCTGGGTCTCCACAGCAACCCAGCACTGACTACAGGACTGACTTACTGTTGGTTGAGCCTTTGGTTGTTACAGACCCTGGGTTTTTAGATATTAGGATTTTATCAAGAGATTCCTTCTAGATTTAACTTAAATCTCATGTTATAATTGACATATGGTTCCACTGAATATATAGATAAGAGAAATGAACTAGCCTCAACCAATACATTCTTCGAGTGGAATTAACTTAAAAAAGAAGTCTATGACCTGGTTGGTGGCTCAGTAAGTTAGAGCATCATTTCAATACACCAAAGTTGTGGGTTTGATTTCTGATCAGGGCACATACAAGAATCAACCAATGAATGCATGAACAAGTGGAACAACAAATCTCTCTCGAAAAAAAATGTCTATGATCAAAGACATAGGGAGTAGTAGGAGGTGTCATTGTTCTCTGCATGGTTGAAGATAGCTTGGGTGTTTGGGATATTTTAATAGACACTATTGGTAGCCTAAAGTGTAGGAATAATTTCTCAGTCCAAGAAGCTTGTGCTGTGTTAGTGTCACTGTCCTGTCAGTTTACCAGAAGAAGGCAATAGGTGATAATGAAGTTAAGATGATGTTATTTTTAAAATTTTTGTTTTATATAAGTTATACTTTAAAATGGATCTATACTGTATTGCCAAAATATTGATTCGGTCTGCTTTGAAACCTGCATCCAGAACTCATAAGTTAGCCTTGAGGCCACGTAAGGTCTGGCCTCAGGGAATCTCTGGACGCTGCCTCCTCCTTCTCCTCATTTACTCTTCTTTGACTATTCTGGTCTCCCTGCTGCTCCTTGAGCACTCTTATCACAGCCCACTCGGGGCTGTTCCCATGGCCCAGGATAATCACCCACCTCTCTGTCAGCCCCTCCTTTTCTTCATTCAGGTCTCTGCTCAAATGTCACTCAGATAGGTTTCCCCTCACAACCTCATCTGAAGTATTAGCCTCTATCACTCTCCAGCTTCCTTATCTATGTCATTCTCTTTGAAGCACTTGTCCTTCAATTACATATTTTTCCATTTATAGTCTCTCTCACTGGGAAGTAAGATCTATGAAGGCAGAGAATTTTTATTATGTCTATTATGTCTATCTCTGAGAAAGCGATTGATAAATAGTGATTGAATGAATAAATGACTTTTTCCATGTTAGTAATCACATATCTATTTTAAAACTACAAAGGAAAACACAAATGCCATAAATCACACAGAATATGTGTATAGCTTAATTAATCACATACTATAAAGTGAATGCCCTTGTAACCATGAGTTCAGGTCAAGATATCGCTTTCCTAGCCATCCATTCAAGCCTTCCATGACCTCATTCCAATCACAACCCTGCCTCCCCATGAAAGCAAGTGCTGCTGACTTTTATAGGAATCACTTCCGTATGTTTCTTTAGAGTTTTAACTGCCAAGTTTGCGTCCCTAGGTATTTTAGTTAGTCTTACTCATATTTGGAGTTTGATTATCTTTTCATTTCTTCTAATATATGCATTTACCTTCCATTCCTTTGTCTTTCTTCTAACTTATTCTTTGAAGAACTTGGGCTCTTTTACCCATAGAGTTTCCGCATTGGGCTCCATTGAGTGCAGTTTTCAATCAACCAACTACACAATCTCTTCTAACCACTCCTAACTGTTGGACCAGGTGCATGCAGTGTGAAACCAGTCAGTGCAATCACACACGAACATTTGGCCTCATCTAAAGGCCTTCTAGCAGTCTTAGAATTCGTTCCCACACATAGTACCATGGCTTCTGCACATATCACGAATAGTTTGGCATCAGACTCTGTACTCCTTTTAAAGCGTGCTGAAATCTGACTTTATTTATAGGTCTGCGGACCATGTGCTAGTAAATCAGCTCTCTGAAAAGCCCAATTTGTGGCATTTGCCAGTTCCATAGTGTAAACATTCACCATGGCTATTTTCAAACTACTAAGCTCAAGTGTCTGTACTTGGAACTGGGGAGAGATGTGCACAGTCAGTTCTCAGGGGCTGCTATGAGCTGGCTCTAGCACACCACTGTCTGGGAATATTAGAGGGCAAAAGAGAGGGGCCTGGGGAGAAGTCAGCCTCTGGAAAATTAACTTGCTACTATGTCACATGAGGTCCTTACAGAGTCTTTAAGCGAGGCAGGAGAAAGTGCAGCCAAGAGAACAGAGACTCCTATTGCTATGGTTGGCAGCTTTGAAGGTAACCCCAATGTTTCCCACCTCTTGCTATCCACACTAATCCTCTCTCATTGTGTGTGGGATGGGCATGGTGACGCACAATAAAATATGGGAAAAGTAATGGAATGTCACTTCTGGGATTAGGGTACAAAGAGATTATGGTTTCTATCTTGGACATCTTTTCTCACTCTTGCTCACCTGCTCGGAGGGAAGCTGGCTGTGGCATCGTGAGCTGCCTTTAGAGAAGCCTGTGAGGCAAGAAGTCAGTGTCTCTGGCCAACAGCAGGTGAGAACCTGAAGCTTCCCAACAGCCATGCGACTGAGCTTGGAAGCGGATCTTTTACCAGGTTAGATTTGAGAGGACTGCAGCCCTGGCCACAGGTTGATTGCAGCCTATGAGAGACCCTGGGGTCAGAATCACCCAGCTATTCTGGGTCCTGACCCCCAGCAGCTGTGAGATAATAAGTGCTATGTTAAACCACCATGTTTTGGGGTAAATTTGTTACATGGCAACTGACAGCTAATGCAACTGCTAAAGAAGTTTTAGTAGGTTTGGGGAGTTCAGAGTCACCTAAATCCATCCAGCGACCCTATTCTAGTTCTTAAGCCCCAGGCTTTCCAATCAATATCCATTCTTTCACATAAAGAACCTGATGAGCCTCTGGATTAAGGTTAGATTATAATTCTGTACTCTTCAGAATCATATTTGAATTGATTTTCAGGTACATGGTCTTATGGTTTAAGCGAATACTACTAGTAAGAGATTTGTTTAGACCAAAGGAGATTCCTGGTTTTCTGACCATGTTTTAAAATAAAAATTAAAAATTTCTTTCTAAGTGCTTTAAGACAGTCATATTACCCACTCCCACTTTAACTGCCAGGCGGGCCGGGAGGCACTTCATTCTGAGAAACCACAGGTAATAATTTAAGAAATCATTTTGCTAATGCATGAACAAATGTCTCATTTTTTCATAGTCCCCAGATAGTCTGTCTTCAATCCAACCAGATCAGACAGTCAATTCCACACTCAGTCCTTGAGGATCTATTCCCTGCAACTTCTCTGAATATCTCTGATGGTCCAGGTGTAGTGTAGAAAATAGTAACTAATCTAGGTATTTTAAGCAGAAACAGACATAACACAGGAAATAAGGGACTTAAAATCCTAGAAAGGGCTGATAGAGTGGAAGTCAGCACCAATGAAACGAGTGAGTTCAGGATCACAGTAACATACAGCTCTCTTTGCCTCTGGGTTCTGCCCCTGTTCATGTTCTTTAGGCCATTGACACGAGCTTCAGAGTACTGTTTACTTCCCCTTTTTATATATGCTTTTATTGATTTCAGAGAGGAAGAGAGATGGAGCGAGAGAGAGAAGCATCAATGATGAGAGAGAATCATTGATTGGCTGCCTCCTGCACGCCCCCTATGGGGGATAGAGCCCTCAAGCCAGGCATTCGCCCTGACCTGGAATCGAACCGTGACCTCCTGGTTCATGGGGCGACGCTCAGCCATTGACTACAACATCTGGACTGCTTACTCCTCTTTAATAGTCTCTTTATTAAAACTTTACTCAGATGTTCTCAGTTTGAGTTGCCCAGCTGTTTCCTCTTGATTTACAAATATAATTTTTTAGATATTCTAATATGCCAGATTGTCTTTAATATTACAGATACCTTAAAGAGTAACGATACCAAGACCGAGCCATTGATGACAAATATTTACTCATGAATGTAACACAAAAGTATTAATGTTATTCCTGGAAATAAAAGATACTCATGAAGACTGCTACCCATGGCTACATACATGGTTCCCTGTACAACTCTAGCGGCAGAATTCACATCAACTACCATGTAAGAGGTGGGCCCTAGAGTTGGGGGTGGGTAACCAGCACAATTGCATGTGGTGTCCTGTGCCTATCAGGAACACATTTTTACTACCCCAAGAATGCAAAGGTTATCCTCTTAAGCAAATCGAGGTAAAAAAAATCCCAGCACACTGAGGCTGCTGGTTAGCCAGGGAATTTGACTTGCTCTTAGGTTTGATTTTCTCCTTGCCACTAACTAATATGAGATTTTTTTTTCTTTTTAATTCCATGCTCTTCAGATAGTGTGCTCTCATAATCCACGTGTCCTGGATTCACATCAAACATTATCTAATTCTTCTGTTTGATTTGAGTCTGAAAACCCAAGCCCAGGTTACTTTACCATTTGATTGAATTAAACTAACCTGTTTATTGCTTGCCCCTTCTCAGTTCTTCCTGTCTGGCCAGGCCACTAGCCTTGAGGGCATCTGAATGTCCTCAGGTTGAATCCCGATCTGTCCGTGTCTGAGAACACAATGTGAGAGTGGCCTGAGTCAGGGGACAGTGGCACAAAATGAGGCTGAAGAGGTGGGCAGAAATGAGTCCGAGAGAAGTGAATCTTTGGAAGGTGTTTTATTTTCACAACAAAATCTGTATTTTATTTTATTTTTTCATTTTATTGACATAATTAACATAAAATTGTAAGATATTTAAATATACATTGTGGTGATTGGATATTCATAGCATTGTGAAAGAATTCCCACGACTGAGTTAACTAACACATCTATCACCTCATATATTTATCTTGTGTGTGTGTGTGAAGCTAAGTTCTACACCCTTAGCAAATTTCATTTATATAATACAGTATTATAAACCATAGCCAGCAAGTTTTACATTAGATCCTCAGCCCTTACTCATTTTATAGCTGAAAGATGAATACCAACCTCTCCCCATTTCCCCCATTCCCCAGCCTCTGGCACTACTAGACTGTTCTCTGTTTCTAAGAATCTGACTTTTTATAAAAGCTCCACTAATAAGTGACATTATGCAGTATTTATCTTTCTGTCTGGTTCATTTCACTTAGCATAATGCCCTCGAATTCCATCCCTGCTGTTGAAAATGGCAAGATTTCCTTCTTCCTTATGGCTGAATAATATTCATATATATATATTCATGATATTTATCAATTCATCCGTTAGATAACCACTTAGCTTGTTTCCATATCTTGGCTGTTGTAAATAATGCTGTAATCAACATGGGAGTACAGATATCTCTTCAATAACTGGTTTTCATTTCCTTTGAATGTATGCCCAGAAGTGGAATTGTTGGATCATATGGTAGTGTTATTTTTAATTTTTTGAGGAAACTCTAGTGCTTTACATACTAGCTGCACTAATTTACATTCCTACTAATAGTGCGCAACAGTTCCCTTTTCTCCACATCTCACTGAAAGGTTTTAAGCAGGAGGCAGACTTGATTTAGCGTGAGTTGTAAAAGGAGCTCTCTGGCTGAGTTACAAGAATGAGTTAGAGGAGGACAAGTGTATGCAAGGAGATGAGCTGAAAGCCTATTGCCAGGTTCAGATAGAGATGGAGTGGCTTGGGATAGTGACAGTGAAATAGAGACAGGTGGATGGATTGGAGAAGGGTATTGGAAATAAAATTTATGAGACTTGTTAGTGACTATATCTAGGGAGTAAGGAAAAGGGAGATATACAGGAAGATTGCTGGAGATAGCTGATATTTACTGAGAGAGAGAGGAAAGGAGAGACAGAGAGAGAGAAACATCAATCCATTGCTTCCCTTATGTGCCTAGACCGGGGATGAAACCCACAACCTAGGTATTTGTCCTGATGGGAAATCGAACCCACAACCTTTTGGTGTATGGGACAACACTCCAACCAATTGAGCCACCTGGCCAGTGGTGAAGGTCTTTGTGAGATAGTGAGACTTTGAGACTTTGAATGTGATAATGCCATATCATTGACTATTAAATTATTAATAACTATTGGGCAGGGTGGAATTCATCCTGTCCAGGAAAATTCAAATACTAAGTAAACATTTATTAAGCACTCAGGTATGTTAGGCACTGGGACAGTCTTGGGCTACCATGATAAAAAGGCTCAAAAGCTCTTAATTCAGTGAGAACTTCTTTCCTCAGTATCTGTTTAGCAAACATACATGGGTCCTGGCGTGATACCTGGTGCACATGGTTGGGAACACCCAACAATATCTACCCATCCCTGCCTGGTTTAGAATACCGTTCGCATTTGCATGTGTGCACAGCCCTTTTGTTTAACACTGCTGAGAAGTAAAAAGTGTCATCTTAAAAATTTCCTAATGTTTTGGGTAACTGGTATTTAGTCATTGTATCAGTCAGTGTTCATTTAAGCAAACAGAAGTTGCTTTTTGTATTTTAATAGGGAATTAGAGGTTTCACACATGTCAGATGGGATAGGAAAGGGCAGTTTGAGAAGCCCACTACCAACAATCTGAGCCAGCAACTCTGAAGTGGATCATCCATAAGGCATGAAAGCCAGTGTGGTGTACTTCTCATCCACCATCTGCTCAGCATCTACCACTAGAGAATAAGCTCTCCCCGTTTTTGGAATCTCCCCAAGTGCCCCAATCTAATTCCCATGGCCCAATTCTTTCCCAGTCAACACCCTAACTTTTACAAAAGAGGCTTGACAAAGTTCACTGTGAGTTCAGCTTTCATCGTTACCCAGCCAAATATAGGATCACATTTTAGATTTGATTTTCAGATATCTAAGCCCTGCGGCTACAAGAAATAAAAGGGTCTTTCAGGACGGTCCTACAGGCTTTCTGATTCTCTAACTGTGCTTGAGAATCAGGCAGCTCCGCAGTCCTTGTTGTCAAACTTTCTAGAACATTCTGTTGCAAAGTCATATGTTCTTTCAACACTGAGCTTTCTATAGCCACTTAATTCCAGGAAACTAGTAGTGGAAATTTAAGGAGACATTTTGCCATTGCAAGTCATGCACCATAAAGTCTCACTTTATACTAGAAATGAGTTATTTAGGTCAGACAACACACGGCAGATTCTCTCCTTTCAGGTTCTGTTTTCCCGAAACTGCTACCAATACTAAAGATTCTAAGTGCCAGAGTTTGGTCATTAAAGCAGAAGTCACTCTGTATATTCTAACCATGAGGGGTTTTATTACAGAAAACTAAGGACCTATATATAACCTATTAGGAAGTCTAGTGGACCAGAATCAGAGAAGCCATTTCTGAGCATTGAAGTAGGTAAACCTCAAGAGCTCATGCACACGCCTCTGTGACTCTTATATCTGCTGACTCAATATGAGGGGTTGGCAAACTATGGCCCACAGGGGAACCCTGCCCCTGCTTTTGTACAGTGTGTGCGCTAAGAATGGGTTTATGCTTTTAAATGGTTGAAAAAACCAAAAGCAGAATAATATTTTGTGATGTGATGATGACATGGAATTCTAGTTTCAGCGTTCACAAATACAGGTTTACTGGAACACAGTCTTCGCTTGTGTACATATCGTTTATGGCTGCATTTGTACTACAATGGCAGAATGCAGTAGTTGTGACAGGGACTGCATGAGCTATGAAAGACTATAATATTTTCTCACTATTATCTATCCCTTCACAGAAAAAGCTGGCTGACCCATGCATCTAACTGCATCTGTTTCTGGCAGATAATGGCGTCTCTTTCTCTACTGCCTTCTAAGTCTCCTGAGAATGCCTCTCATTGGCCAATCCTTAGAGTCATATGGGGAAAATAATTTTGGGTAATTCTACTCTTGGTTTCTCCTCTGGATTGCAGAGAAGCAGTAATACTGAGTTGACAAACAAGAATAGGCATAATAGATATGAAGAGATGCTCAACATCATAGTTATAAGGGAAATGAAAATCAAAACCATGATGAGATGCCACCTCACACTTGATAGAATAGCTATGATCAATAAGACAGGAAATGACAAATGTTGGAGAAGATGTGGAGGAAAAGGAACCCTTATACCCCACTGTTGGGAATTTAAAATGCTCCAGCCACTATGGAAAACAGTATGGAGATTCCTCAAACAATTGAAAATAGAACCACCACATGACCCAGCAATCCCTCTTCTGGGTAGCTATCCAAAATTCTTTTAAACACTTATTTGTAAATATATATGTACCCCTATGTTCATTGCAGCATTATTCACAACCTAAGTGTCCTTTGATGAACAATTGGATAAAGAGATGTGGTACATATATACAAAAGAATACTACTCAGCCTAAAAAGGATGAAATATTGCTGTTTGCAACACTATGGATAGATCTTGAGAGTATCATGCTAGTGAAATAAGGCCTATGGAAAATGACAAGAACCATATGATTTCACTCACATGTGGGATATAAAACAGAAAGCATCAAACGAACAAACTAAACAAACTCATAGATACAGACAACAGAATGGTGGTTACCAGGGAGGAAGTAGAGAGGGTGAGGGGAGGATGAAGAGCATAATGGTGATCAAATATATGGGTACTGGTGGTGGGCACACAGTAGAGTATACAGATGTCATATTCTAAACTTCTACAACTGAAATTATATAATGTTATTAACCAATGCTACCCCAATAACTTTAATAAAGAATAAAGAGAATAATCATAACATGTTTGGGGATGCCCAAGATCATTTTCAGGTAAAATGATTAGCTAGAAGGACTCACAGAACTCAAAAGATCTGTTATCCTCACTGTTATGGTTTATTATAGCAAAGGGATAGGATTAAAAGGAGCAAAGGTAAAGAAAGGCTCCTATGGCAGAGAGACCAGATATGAGCCTCCAAGTGTCCTCTCCCAGTAGAGTGATACAGACAGCACTTCATTCTCCCAGCAATGATGTGTCACAATAGATACGAAGTGTCTTCTGCCAGGGGAACTCATCCAAACCTTGGTGTCCAGGCTTTTTATGGGGATTGGTCACATCTACATGGCTGATCACCCACATGGCTGACCCTATTTACTTAGTCTCAAGATGATACCATATGGCACATGGTTCCCACCATAAATAACATTGGATTAGCATAAACTATCTAAAGTGGCCTGAGGTCCCAGGCAAACAAAGATACTCTTACCGGGCAGGATGTTCCAAAGTCCTAGAGGTTATCTCCCAGGAGCCAGTCAAGGCCCAAACTTTTATTTAGAATGTGTAGGGTTTGGATAACCTGGGCCTGCTGAGTTAACCCTTTATTGCACACAGACTCACTGAAATGTGGATTTCAGGGAACCTCAGAGATTATCTGATTAAATTTCCCTTTTTTGTAGATGAGAACATAGAGCTTTCAAATCAAATTGATATGGATTTAAAAATCCCAATTTCACTACTTACAAGCTATGTGGCCTTATAAAAATTATTTAACTTCTCTGAGCCCATTTTTTCTCTCTCACTGATTCTTAGTTAATAGTTAAGTACTGAGAACTTGTAAAAATGCTTATGTCAGATTAGTGGTTAAAACATGGCAGGTATAAAAGCAAGACTTTGGTTTCATTTATTCAATAAGCTTATTGAAAGACTATTATTATTGTATTGATGTAAGTGAAAGGAAGAGCTGCTGCAAAGACTTCGATGCACTAGCATCATGGAAACATTTGTATCAGGAGAGATGTCACTTTGTTTTGGAAAATGCCCTGAAGGCCCCTTTGAGAGTGAAGAGTAAGGCTCTCCGGGGCTCTCCAGCAAGGAAATGGATTTATTGCTCTGCAGAATAATCGAATGAAAGGGCAGTGAGATCAGAGGGAAGGAGAAGGGGAGAGGGTTGGAGCTTAGGGTAAAAATGAGAAATTGGAAATATTTCTTGAGAAGCTGGTTGGTGCCAGTTTGATAAAAAGCTTCAGTTGCACAAGGACATCTAAAACTTTCTTAGCTTTTGGAAACCAGCAAAACCTGAATTTGGCAAGTGTTGATATCGAGCGACAGTTTAGTCAAAGAACACCTACGATGAAGAAACAGAGAGGTTTGGAAAGCATTTTCTTTTTGTGACAAGCAGCAATTCTGGCCCTTGTTAGCTGTGCTGGGAGTTTCTGTGAGGGCCAGGCTTTCAAGGCTTACATACCAGAACTCAATCCTCATGTTGGTCCCCAAAGTAAACAGCAGGTCAAGCCCACTTGTAACAGTGATTCCCCTTCTTTCCTACTACCATCCATTGGGCTTTCCTATTTTATCCTTTAGCCACTTCAATCTAACCTCTTGCTGACAGCTCTCCATGATCTTGGAGCCATCTTCCGAAGCTCTGGTCAATTCTTTCTTTGCTTCTTTGTTTGTCTAAGGTTTGGTTTGTAGATTAAATTATTGGTCACAATTCTTCATCTCTACCAGTTAATTATACAATCCTTGCCGTGGCCTCCTGGGGAAGTGACTACTCCTCTACTTGCATTTGGTCTTGGCCATGAGACTTGCTTTGGCCAACAGGATGCCAGCAGATGGGATACAAACAGAGACTTGAAATATGCTTGTCCTCTACCACTCACGTCAATGCCATGAAGAAAACACTTGCCAGGTGGCAGTCTGGTCTCAGGAGGGTGAGTGGGACAGGCCTGGATCCAAACTTGCACTTGGAGTGAAGCTTAGTCAATCCCAGTTCAGGTCAGCAGACCCCTGCTGACCTGTGTGCATGTATACATGTGATTGCTATTTTAAGCTATTGAGTTTTGTGATGTTTTATAACAGAGCACTGTGATAAGTGCTGACTGCTACTAGAGGCAATGTCAGGATATGTAAGAGAAACAGCAAGAAAGATAGCTTTTCAACATCTGCTCTCTCTTTCTCAGCGGCATGCTATGCTGGTTTTATTGTCAAGTCAGGCAGCAGCCCACTGGTGACTGACAACCCAGCATTTGACTTATGGTTTTATTGCTTATTAGCTTTGGACTAGAATTGTTGAATTTGAAAAGTGAAGATAATAGGTCTATTAGGACTCATGTGAGCATATAAAAAATGTCAAGTATCTTGGTTCAATAAATGGGAAATATTATTACCATGACGGTGATGATCATCATCAGTTGTAGAAGCAGCAGAAATAACAGTAACCCCGAACTCATCTTTATAACTTCTTCCCCTTCACTTCTGCCTACCTATGTTGCATTCCTCACAGGGTTCTCATTGTCACTTCTGTGAAGAAATACAGTGATAAAGAAAGGTGCCTTTTGGAAGAATTGTTTAATATTTTCTCTGACTTGTAAGATTAGTTTTCTCTTATCTTAGTCCTATCCTATATTTCTGTTCACCATGAGGTTAGGTAAAAAAGGAAGCTAAAATAAGCATTGGAAAGGATCATTTTTATCCAAAGGAGACTCAGAACCACATATTCCAGGCTAATGAAGGTCTGAAAGAGGGTGGATAAAGTGTGTGCGAAAAATTAAGAGAGACAATTTGTGTCTCTGAAGATAATAGTTGACTCTGGGGAATGTCAGTGGCAAGTTTTATTGTTTATCTAACTTTCACATACAAAGTCAACATTTCCCCTGCCCTAAATTACCTCAGGGCTAGGCCCACAACTAGAGACCACCCCACAGCTCAGAGCCCTTTGAAGTTATTAAACCATCCAAAACTCAGCTTGCTCAAACTTGTCTCCCGACCTTGCCAAGTCCTTTCTGTAGAAACTACGATAAATGCTCTGGGCCATGCTTTCATTCCCCCTGACTGACCCTGTATTAACCCTGTGGCCCTGTGGCACCAGGCATGCCCCCTCCTCTTGGAAACTGTAAGCAATGAACTTTTCTTTCAAAGGCAGTTGTCTCCGTGCCTGTTACCTTATATTACCTGATCAAAACAAATTCCAGGTTCATGTCACCTTACTCACATCTTCTACATCCCCATCTCAGCTCCTATAGGAGACTAAAATTAGCAGTCACCTCTGGTCAGGAGCCACAGCTAAGGCAGGTCTTGGTGGCAAGGGCAAGCACAAAGCTCTGGCTACTGTAGAGCACATTGGTTCTAGCCGTGAATCTGATTGGGACAACTTTTGAAACCATACTGCCCTTACTGCTGAAGCATAACCACACCCTAAGGGTTAGCTGAGTGCTCTCCCGAAAAAGAAGTGTAAATGTGATGAATTAGCCCAGGAATTAGAATTCAAATTGCATTATGCTCAGCAGAAAGTACTATTATAAGTTAAAGCACTCAGACTCTCCGACTAGGAGCTGGTAAAGGAGAGAGCAGAGCCCCAGAGGACTGCTGAGAAAAGATTCGTTGGATGAGAATAAAACAATACAAGGCCATATCCCCCGAGTTTTGATTCTACTTGGCCCTGACAGAAAAGTATGCTTGAAATGTGGAAAACACTCAGAAATGGAAGGCTGCGTCACATAATTTTACGGCAGGAAATTAACTTTGATAGGAACACAGCATGGAAATAAGATTAAGCAAGAGAGGTACTGAAGACAAGGCTACGGAAACATCTTGTTCTCTTAAGTGAATGGCATGTCTTTGAATTCAACAGTCGGTAGTTAAATTGAAACATTAAATAATCATTCTTAACAGTTTGCATTTAAGGAACAGGAGGAAGAACCGTGTTAGCCTCTCTGCAATGACTCCATCTTATCACCTTAAAGTGCTTAATGCTGCCATGAGACAGCAGGAGATGCTATTTTCAGTTACATTCATTTTCAGCAAGCTAACAGTGGACTTGGAGGAATCCAGTTGATCAAATTTCATAACACTATACATAAGTCAGGACTATATTGAGCTCCAATCCTCTGTGAAAGACTGTTGTGGGTGCAATACACGTTTGTTGTCTATGTCCATCAATTCCCTGTTTTCCATCCTTCTAATAGTAGCCATATTTTTCTTTGGGAAACTGTTATCGGTGGGAGTGAGGTATTCCTTTCCCCACTGGGGGCAGGGTCCTGACGATATCTCAAGAAAAAGAATTTTCTGAGACTGCATGAGAGACGAGTGATTTTTATTTGCATACAGTTACATCCTTGGGTTTCCAAAGTCCTATTTCCCTTATCTGGTCCTGGAAGAAGTGCAGCTGGGGATTCAGTGGAGCTAAAAGCAAAGCCACTGTCTAAAGTTTCCTTTCCATGGTGGAGTTGTGTCCGGTACAGCATCAGGCTAGTTGCAGTCCAACAGTCCACTGTGTGGGTCCACATGGCTGTGAGACATGTGGGCGAATGCAGGGGAGCCAACAGAGCACCAGGAGCCAAGAGGGCAAGAAAACAAACTTCTTTGTTTAGGGGATTAAATCAATATTCCAAATCTTCCCGTGCTTGCAGCGGCCACACCTTCTCTGGCCAATGACCTGTTCCCAGGTGAGACTGACAGAAAGCACCTTCCATATGCCGTCACCCAGACTTTACTGGGCACGCGTCTGTTCTCCACCTGTCCGGTCCCATCCCCTGCCCAATTAAACTGCAGCTTCCTGGCAAAGCTGCACAAAGGACATGCCTGTACTATTTAGTCTTCCTTTTGCTCCCTTTCTGTTAATTAATAACTAAGTTAATTACAAAGGTATCAAAGCCACTGTTCTTTCTAATGAGTAGCAGCCCTGTAGTTTTAGTGCAATTGACCCCACGTCCGTCTGTCTATGGCTAGGTAGGTAATCTCATCTTCCATGCCACAGGGATTGGTAGAGGCACCCCAGGTTTAAGCCAATGAATGAATGATTTCATCCTGGCCAGAGGGTGCGGCAATCTGTGTGAAGCTCAGAATTTTGTTTAAAAATAATATTTTTATTGATTTCAGAGAGAAAGGGAGAGGGAGAGAGATATAGAAACATCAGTGTCAAGTGAATGGTTTGAGAGAATCACTGATCGGCTGCCTCCTGCACGCCCCCTACTTGGGATGGAGCCCGCAACCCAAGCATGTACCCCTGACAGGAATCAAACCTGGGACCCTTCAGTCTGTAGGCTGACACTCTATCCACTGAGCCAGACCTACAAGGGCAAGCTCAGAACTTTTGCCCTGAGCCTCAGTCTTACTCTTCCTGGTGTGAGCAAGGAGGCATGCAGTTCTGGTCACTGCAGGCAGCTAGCTATCTTGTTATTAGGACAGCAGCCAGCCTGAAGGCAAAGTCACTAAGAAGACAGGAGAGCCAAGAGAGCTGTGGGAAATAGAGCCCGGGCACTGAAGAAGCCAGGTGCACTGCCTGCCTTCCCCCTGGACCTGCCACTTTCATGGTCCAGTCAGTGCCCTTTGTTGTTTGCTAGTTTGCTTGTTTGTTGATTGATTGGTTGGTTGATTGGTTGGTTGCTGATGCAGTGGTATGAAAGGAGAAACAAGTCTTGGTTCTATGTCTTTCCATTTGTATAAGAAACATAAATCTTGGTTCTTTATATTTAAACTTAATTGTGGAATGTCTGGGTTTTCTCCCTCACCTTTTTCTGGTAGGCGATATTAGCAAAAGAAAGATTTCTTTATTATATTTTTAAAGTTTGTAAATACTTCACTCTGAAGAACCTAACATTTCCCCTCGGGCTCTATTGAAGGAAACAAGATGGTGTGCATTGCCTGAGAGAGCTGAGGATAAAACTATGGGAACTGAAAAAGGACATAGCGGGGAAATGACCCAAACTTCCCTGATTCATTTCCCAAACAGAATACCCCTGTCTCAAAGCTTCCCTCCGTTTTCAGACATCACTTCATGCACATGTGGTAGGAGGTTGGTGTTTAAGACTTGTCTACCAATGGGATTCAGATTAGTACAAACATACCTGACTAATTAGTGGGGCGGATCTGCCAGAGGCTTATGTGTACAAAGGACTGAGGGATCTCCCGGGAGAGAACCATTTTCTGGATAGCCCAGAAGGTAAGCTTGATATAGTGAAAAGACCTTAATTTTTGGAGCAGAAAAATAATTCAGAGCAGAGCCCCAAGTGGACTCACATGTGATTCCTGAGTTCCTGAGATGGGAAAAAGAGGAAAATGAAGGAAGCTAAAAAAAAAGGAGAGAGGTGGTGGTGCTGGTGGTGTCTTTAGCAAGACATGTTAAAGATAGAATGTCTTGCTGATTGTCAAGTGAATGATCTTTAGGTGCTGAGTGTGGCCACTGTCCACAGGATCTTGGGTTTTGGCTGCTTTTCCTGTCATGGCCATGTCCTAGTCCTAGTCTAGTCAGGATAGTGGTGACCACCCAAATGCCAACACCTAGTTTAAAAAACAAACAAACCCAAAACTCTATGACAATAATGTGCAAAAAAATCAGATAACAGCAGGGGATATAGCTAGAAACAATCACCTGGCAGAAAAGGCTGCAATTTCCTACGAAATGACTAGTTCTGCAAACATTAACAAGGCATGAAAACAATGTGGTGGAAAAGCTTTCCTTGCTCTCTTGGGCAAAATAACACCAACTTGATGTATTTGTAGAAGAATACCAACTGGTTCTTTTCTCAGAAGAAATTCTGGTGCCAAGGAAAAATATTTCATATGAGAAATTACCTTGATGCAATATGGTAGCTTCCAGGACACTCACAGCAAGCCATCCCAGACGTCATAGAACAGAAAGTCTCACAGACGAAATTAAGATGCCCAAATCATGGGATGTATTGGGTCAACATAAAGCATACATTGAGGATTGAGAGAAAAGAAATATGGGGTAAATTTACACAGTTAGGTTGGAGTGGAAAGACCACACCACTAAACCTATGTCCTCTCTGTTTCCATCTCTTCTCTCTCCCTCTCCCTCTCTCTGTGCCTGTGCCTCACTCTCTCTCTCTCTCTTTCTCTCTGTGTCACATCAGGTTTTCCTCACAGTGGTGTGGTTACAACGACCAGAGCTGAGTTTGAACAAGGGGGCTTAGCAAGCTCACAGTGTCTAGAATCAACACATGTTTGTTGACAGGAAGGCAAGGATGCCTGGCTGCAGCTGAAGTTCTAGTTCACCAGTTAGTTAGCTGGGCAACTGTGAACTTTACTTCTTGGGCAGAGTGCAGGCAAAGCCAGAATGAGGACTCAAAGGCCGATTGACAGGTGATGCATCAATCTGAAGGGGGCTTGGTGTGTACCTTATGATTTGGTCCTTCAGTCATTTTCTCTTTATACATAAACATTCCTGAGGGTCCCATCCTCTAAAATATCATGTATTTCATTCATTCTGTCTTTAACATGTCTTGCTGATTGCCAACCATCTATACTTAACAACACATATTGTGAGTGCCGCTCATGTCTCACAGGCCACTTACTTTCTTTATTTAGCACATCCTATGCGTTTTATCCATCCTACTTGCTTTTTCTTGTCTGCTACAGTAGAACTGAATATTCTCAATTAAATATGGCATATGAGACATACATTACAGAATGAAAATGTATAAGCTTTGTCTGTCTCACACAGAGAGCATATCACCATTCTCACCATCACCTACATTTCAATGAAAGAATTGAGCAAAATAAACTGAATCTATGGCTTGTATTTAGCATCTTAGAAATGAAGAATCCTACTGCTGCTGTCATCTTTTTATTGAGTGTTTACTCTGAGCTAAATGTTTGACAGATACAGGGTGGGGCAAAGGTAGGTTTACAGCTGTGAATACATGAAGCACTGAGTTTATTCTTGTATTATTATTTATTAATTATTGTATTTTTTTTTCATATGAACCACTGTAGATTTACCTTTGCTCCACCCTGTATTATCTTTTTTAAGGGCTAAAAGTTATCTTTATTTAAATTTTTTTATTGATTAAGTTATTATATATGTGTCCTTATCTCCACGTTATCCCCCCCACTCATGCCCTCACCCCCCTGTTGTCTGTGTCCATTGGTTAGGCCTATATGCTTGCATACATCCTGTATTATCTTATTCAGTCCTCATAATGAACCCACAAGATAGGTTATTATATTGGATCTATAGGTAAGACTACTGAGGCTTGGGAAGGTGACCTGTTAGGATCAAGTGGTATGGCAGAGCAGAGCAAGGAAAAGAGCCCAAAACTCTCTGACCCCAAATCCTTCTTTTGGTCATTGGACTAGGCTCTTCCATTCCCAGAGCCCCCTCAGGGACCCCATTCTGCTCCTTAGAACCCCTCCCCCATTCCCTGCCCCTACACCTGTGAGCGCTTTGGCTCCTACAGAGACCTCCCGGACGCCTTATTCTTCATGAGTTCATTTCAAATAATGATGTGGCATTGTATGTAATTCAGGTCTGAATTGCAATGAAGCAAATTGGAGAGGATTACTAATTTTAAAATAAATCAAAGATCTGCATGACATGTTTGGTTGCATAGTAGATATAAATGGGTTGTGAAAGCATTGTGTCAGAGGAATGGCTAAATTGTTTAGTTAGCAGAGAAGAGAATGTAGATGGAGAGAGCAGCATTATGTTCATGGAGGACAGCACTTATGTGGTGAAGAGAATAGCTACATGTTTCTGAGTTCTATTAGGAGCTGGATACTGTACATACATTATTGCAAATCCACACAACCACTCTGAAAGATGGATGTGCAGAGAAGAAAATGAGACTCCGGCTGGTTAATAATGTGCTCCAGCCCACTCAGCTAAGAAGCAGTGGGGCTGGGCTTCTTAGCAGTGGGGCTGGGGGTTGTCCCTGCTCCTTTTCACTAGCAACCTGCACACAGTAGCACACATGGGAGAGAGAATGCGGTGGCTAAAAGGGAACTTAGAGGTCTACAGAGCTCTTTTTATGTGTGTTTCACAGAGGAGCAAATGAAAGCCTTTGAAACTGGAAGATAAATCAGAATTATAAGAATACCTTTGGATAAATGAAAAGGAAGCAAATTCTGTTTATCCTAATGTATCCATGTTCAGTACAGTACATTTATGATGCCATGAAATGCTTAAAATGTTTTTTTTTAAGCATGGGGTGGGGTGGGTGGGATAGTTTACAAAGATCATTAGCTGGATTTATTAAGCTGAAGACAAAGGTCTCAAGTAACATTATTATTTGTTAAGTATTCTGAGCTTTCTCACCCATGGTCCAGGTAGTGTATACAGTATAATATATTCTTATATGTTTAAAAACATAAATCTCAGCTTATTTGTATCCATGGATATCATGTTTTCTACTTATTTATTTTCCATCCTCGCCTGAAGACATGCATAGAGAGAGGAGGGCAGACAGAGAGAGAGAAATGGAGAGAGAGAGAAACATTGATGTGAGATGGAAAACATCGACTGGTTGCCTTCTGTACATGTCCTGACCAGGGTTTGAACCTGCAACCCAGGTATGTGCCATGACTGGGAATTGAACCAGCAACCTTTTGGTGCATAGGATGACGCTCAATCAACTGAGCCACTCTTGTCAGGCATGTTTTCTGAAACATAGCTTAAATAACTATAAAATGTCATAAAATATGAATAGACTAGAAGATGGAAATATTTTATCAGTTGGAGCTATTGTCAATCATTTCAGATCACTAACTATTCAAATTGATTTGCTGGAATTCTTTTCTAATTTTTCCTTTCCTGATTTGAATTACAACAGCACCCCCCTCCCCCCCACACACACACATACACACACTGATTATAATATATCTTGGTTTAACTTCCGAAGGCTATGATAGTTGTCATAATTGATGTTTCCATACTGCAGCTGTTTTTGATAAGCTTAAATTAAATGAAAACACATCTGACAGTTTCTAATTCTAAACACATTATTAAGTTGCATTCTTCCACAGGGCCTAAAGTGAGTTACTGGCATAATGGAACTATAATTGTGGTAGGAGATGTGTAGGAGACCTGTCATAAATTTCTGTTGAGAAAAAGAAAAGATAAATACCACTTTAAAGCAAAATCATCATTTTAGGCAGCAACCTTTAATTGGCTTATATGCAATTGCTCAATACACTTAGTTACCTAGGAGTTCATTTTTCAGTTAAATTATGTTGAAAAGCTCATCAGGAAGTTACATTATTTAAAATTTGACATTTCAAATCCTTATTGAGCTCTAATGGCTATAGTGCAAAAGTAACTGTTACTTTCAAAATGTCAGGCTAAAGCAGCCGTGGGCAAACTACGGCCTGCGGGCCGGATCCGGCCCGTTTGAAATGAATAAAACTAAAAAAAAAAAAAAGACCGTACCCTTTTATGTAATGATGTTTACTTTGAATTTATATTAGTTCACACAAACACTCCATCCATGCTTTTGTTCCGGCCCTCCTGTCCAGTTTAAGAACCCATTGTGGCCCTCGAGTCAAAAAGTTTGCCCACCCCTGGGCTAAAGGAATCCTTCTGAGCTTTGATTGTTAAATTGTGGGAGGAAACTGTTTTCTGAGGAAAGAGGTCCTGCCCATGGGGACTGCCTTGCCCATTCTGTGGCAGAGGTGTGGTGAATCACCATGAAGGACATGAGTCCTGGCTGGGCATTTTGACTTTCACAAGACAACCTTGTTATCTTTTTCTCAGCTGCTTGTCTAATCTTATTGAACTATTCTTTTGAGAAATAATGATTGCAAACTCCTGATGACCAACTTTCAAAGCAGTGTCACAGGGCCACCAGCCCATTGATTCCCCTGGTATTCTGAATTCTAGCTAAATCAAGCCAAATCATGAGGGACCACATGGTGTTGGCCTTCGTGGGACTGTACTCTCTTGGAGGCTGTGCTCTTGCATCTCTTTGGGATATTAACCTGCGATGGGTTGGTCATTGTTGAATTTATAGCTCATTAGCAAGGTTTCTCCTTTCCATTTTGCATAAAACTTTTTTTCTACTCTGGCTTTGGTGGGTAACCATGTCTTCAGTAGCAGAAACAAGGGGATTTTGCCTTATGATCTCTTAGTCTGCTGGTTGGGACATGCCTGTGGGTGGTAATTTATAATGGGTGGGTTTGTGACAATGGGATGTTTATGAAATAATGTTCCATCCCTTATTCTTCCTGAGTGTTGCTTACTTTCCTAAATATCTCCTCCCACAATCCTCTTCCACAGTCCCCAGTGCTCAATACTGCCATCCTCCCGCACAGGACAATAGAATTCTGGCCCGAGGTCCTTCTTCTTCCTCAGGTTTCTCCTGAATCTTAACAGTCTCTCTGTCCACTCCAGCTCCTACTGGCTTCTCAAGAGGGGAAGCTAAACACTGGCCTCAGGTCAGGAGAGAGGGAGGAAGTGGTGGGTACTTCAACTCCATTAGAAGTATCTAAAGTGAAACACATTTTACCATCAACCTTTTTTTTTTCTTTTTCTTTTTTTGTAGTAGTATGTTTTATTAAGCTGTATCTTACGACAGGTGCTAAGGCTTGCCCATGGTGCTCTTGGTGCATAAAGCCTGGATGTTCCACTAGTTCTCTTTGAGCAATGACACCAGGACACTGACAGCTAAGGGGATGTTGAACATAAGCTCATCATCTGTCATCTTCACTTGACCAACGGCCACTGCCAGGCACAGAACCCTCTTCATCTGGAACTTGATCATGGATCTCACTTCCTTGACTTTGGCCACCATGCTCTCACTGTGGATCAGCAAGAACAAGAACTTGCTGGCTTATGCAGGCCTGGGCCCAGGATTTGTGGGATCTGCTTGATTGAAGACTGAAAAGGGTATCATACTTCTTGGTCAGCTTCTTGACCAGTTTCTTATTCTTGTTGAGTTTCTTCAGCACCTCTGTGTTCATGTGGGGGATATCCATGGCCTTGCTTGGCATTATCATAGTGCAACTGCCCCCCCCCCCCCCTTGCAAGAACACATACAGAGAACTTGGGGTGGGGAGTGGGTGATGGTACCGGAGAAGTGTTTGTCCGTCTGAGGATCACAGTTCTTCAAACTGATCTGCAGTTCCTCTGTCTGCAAACACTTCTGTGCTCGTGCTGGTTCCCATGTAGGACTTCTTGCACAGGACGACCCCCACTGCTTCTAGAGGGTGCCACCAGAGAAAAGAGCTCACCATCAATCTTAAATACTTGTCACGCGATTTCAATATACACTTCACGTTCAGCTGAACCCAGCTCAGTTCAGTCTAGGCTCACTTCCACTCCAAGGTAAAGGTTATAAATTCATATCCTTTCTGTCCCAAGTTTCAGCTCTACAGCTCTTGAAACTAGTTGTTCAAATGCCTTGAGGTCTTTCTCCAAGAAAACCTCAACAGAAATAGTAATAAAACTTAACTGAGAGATATAAAAGAGATCCCAAGTAAATGGAGAGACATATCATGTTAATGGGAAGGAAGGTAATATCATAAAGATGCCTATTCTCGCTAACTTGAATTATAGTTTCAAAACAATTGAATCAAAGTCATGGAACTTGCTAAGCTGATTTCACAATTTGTTTGGAAGAATAAAGGTCTCAAAATAGCCAAGATACTTCTGAAGTATCAGATATTAGAACTTAATGTGAAGCTGTGATTAAGACAATGGTGTAAACATTGAAGGTGAATAGGGGGTAGATATTTACATAATATCAAGTCCTTCAATGATGTTTTTTAGGTATAACATTGATGAGATGCTATAGGCACTTCACTCTTGTTTAAATCAATTAGCTTATGGTTAATTAAATTTGTCTTGTTACATGTCATTTTGCTTAAAGTCACAGAACCTATTGATGCCACTAAATGAGGACTTACTGCACCCCGAATACTTACTAATTAGATATTGATAAGTTCAAGATACTTATTACATAACTTTATAGTAGAGATATTTGGAAGACACCAAATTAACAAGTTCATAAAAGTTAACTTCACCAGTACAGGGACAAATCAACATCGTGTGCCTCCATTTGTGACATAGAATCGCTTCTGTGATATTCTGGCCAAAAATGCATAATGTAAAGCTAATTATGGGGCAACACCAGACAAATCCCAAATGAGGGACATTCTACTAAATAACTGGTCTGTATTTTTCAAAAGTGTTGAGATCATGAAAAGACAAAAGATCAAGGAATTGTTCCAGATTGAAGAAGACTGAAGAGACATGACAACTACATGCAGACTGTGATCCTGGGTGATGTCCAGGCCCATGAAAGAAACTTGGGACAATTGGCAAAATTCGAATGGAGTGTGTGAATTTGATGATAATATTATATCAGTGCCATTCTCTTGATTTTGATAGTTGTGCTTAACTATTAGGAGTCTATCATTGTTTTTAGGAAATACACACTAAAGTATTGATAAATAATGGAATGTCATGTTTGAAAATTACTCTCTGAAATGGTTCAGAGAAAGAACTACACACACATACATACACACAGGAAGAGAGAAAGAAGGAGAGAAAGAAATAGAGAAGAGAATGAGAAAGAAAATGTGGTAACATGCTAATAGCTGTGAAGTGGGTGAAGAATATATACTATAGAAATGCTTTGTATTTTTCTCTCAACTTTTCTGTAAGTTTAACTTATTTTAAAGTAAAGAGTTAAAAGAGTATATTAAGAATTCCTCCAAATAATAAGGAAAGCATAAATGCCACAACCTAAGAATGATGGGGGAAATGAACAAACATTTTACCCAGGAGGGTATACATGTAACCAACAGAGCCATGATGATAAATTTCTGATCATCCACAGTGCTGATCAAGACTACAGTGAGGTACCATTTTGTTAACTGCCCCAAATTTAAAAATCTGAAAATATCAAGTTTTGGACAGGATTTGATTTCAAGTGATCTATCATTCATTTCTGGAGGGAGCATAATTTGTTACTGTTACTCTAAACAAGTGCATTGTTATAGTTAAGAAAATTGAACATTTTCATGCCCATGACTCAGCAATTCTACCCAAGTATATAGCGAAGACCATTTGTGATGCATATATACCTGGAACATGTACGGCATGCGCATAGCAATACTATTTAAACAGGAAAAACCTGGAAAGGACCAGGGTGCCTGCCAGTGGAAGAGTGGGTAAATGAACGGTGGCACATTCACAACATGAAGAATCTTAGTGATATAATGTGAAATACAAAAGAAAGCCATCCCCTGATCACATACAGCATGATACTGTTTTTGCAAAAGAAAAATAACTAAATTGAAAAAAAATGATGAATATGTAGTAGATTAATAAAATTTTATATTAAAAAAAGTCAAGGGAGTAGTGGACACACAAGATATATATTTTTATTACCATAGAGAACACCTACCTTAAGGATGAATTGATGTTCCTATATTTAGAAAAAATACTATTTTGTAACATTTAATTAAAAACATTTTTATTTTGATTTTATCCATCAAGTTTCTAAAGTCTTAGGGCTCACTCAGCCTTATCTAGGATACCTATTATACAGATAATAGAGGCCGATGTACGAAATTCGTGAAAGGGGTTCAGCCCTCGCAGCCTTGGCTTCGTCCGGAAGGTCGTCCAGATAGTTGTTCTGCTGTTCAGTCTAATTAGCATATTAGCTCTTTATTATATAGGATGGCCTGTAATTTATTATGAACAAAATGAGAAATTTTAGAAACTAAAATATAAGCTCTATGAGAACAGAAATTTTTGTCTTCTGTGTTCACTATTATATCTCAAGGGCATATAATAGTGCTTGTCATGTCAAAGACGATCAATAAATAATATTTACCAATAATTAATAATATTGAATGAATGAAAACCTTGATTAGCCAGTTAAAAGGTAACATTGCAGTAACATGAAATGTCCAGTGGGTGGAGCCCATGTTGCATTTTGTTCACAGTGTACACAAAGCAAGGGTTCAACATTTTTTGGATGAATTTTTCCATGTCCTTGGGTGAATTTTAGGTGGTTCTGTGGGAACTCTGTAATAAGCTTAGATTTTCTTTGAAGTATTAATTGGTACCAAGATTTTAGTGTTCAATAGTTTTCTAACAGAAAATTTAAATCATTTGGTTATTTAGTTAATGTCAAGTGGAAAGGTTTTACTCTCTACCGAATTCAACTAGATGTTTAAATTTTGTTGCATTTATTTCTGGGTCAAAGAACTAAGAACATTAAAGAAGGAGAAAATCTGTTTAAAAGAGAATGAGAGGTTAACATGTGGTAAAGAATGTACCATGAATGCCAACTATGCTGACACCTTCTGAAGGACAATAGAATCAAAGCAATTTCCCCCATCACTTAGTTTAAAAGGCCTGACATTCATGTAAACACAGCATAGCGGTAATTAATTAATTGATTTACTTAGTTTCCTTTCTTGAGTCAGTTAACTGGATGCTCCTCCTCATGTGGCTCTGTACATCTGTTAACTGGGCTCATTTCTCTCCCCTTCCCATTTTGGAAACCTTTCATTGTGCTCTCTGGAACTCAGGATCTGCCACGTGCAAAATTCTTAAGGCCTTCACTTCTCTGAATATTCACTTTAGGATTTTGCTCAGTAGAAACCCGGCTCTTCATGAGGACCCTGCTTCCCCTCTGCCCTCTCTCTTGCTGTGTTCCCTCCCATGCCCTCATACCAGTGGCGGGAGGTGTGGGAGGTGCCTGCCAGCTCCCATGCCATCCCCACCATTCTCCCTTCCATCTCCAGAAAACTCCAACTTTGAAGTCCTTGCTTCAGACTATTCCACAACCCCTGCTTGCCGCAGTCATCTACTTCCTGTCCCTTCTCTTAATTTCTTTAATATTTTTAGCTTCTGGTTCACTGCCATTTCCTCTTAAAATTCCTGTGACAATTTTAGCTTTTCAGCATCCAGATAAATGATCCTTTCAACACTTAAAGCTCTTGGCTCCTTAACCTCCTCTTGTCCAGGGATCTTGTCCCTTTCCTTATCTCAGTCATTCTCTATCAGGGTCATACCCTTGCCCTTGTGTTTACCAAAACATTAACCTCATCCAAGCACCCACTTTCCAACCCCCACATTCCTGTCTTTCTAGCTCACTCCCTCTGAGGCCCTGGCTTGCCGGAAGCCGGTCCATCCTTGCTGCTTGACACAGTCGCTGCAGGAAAGAAACATCTGCACAGCATATGTTTCAAGGGACCTGGCGTATATAGCATACTGTTCTTAATATGTTTGCTCCCCTTAGCGCTGTGTGTTTTAACCAAGGTCACCTCTCCAAGAAAGGTTGTTTCCCCAGGTAGGAATTTTTCCCTGAAGTCAGGGAGGGGATGCCTCTCCTAGAAATGTTGTTTCCCCAGGTAGGAATTTTTCCCTGAAGTCAGGGAGGGGATGAAACTCCTTAACTAAGTGCCAGGCGGGTAGTTAATCACTACAAACAATCATGCTTAAGCTACATAATCTTTACTCCCTGGAATGGAGATAAGAAACGCCCTAACCTTTGTAATAGAAATTGACAGGATTAAAATCAACTGGGATAAATACGGATGTAACAAGACAATAAACAGCAGAACCTCTCTGGAGATCCAGACCAGAACTTAGCTGGAGATCCTGGCTAGAGATCCTGGCTAGGCTGCTGATCAACTGAACACTGTCTCCGTGTCCTTCCTTCTTCGCCGACTCCGTCTACACCTTTGGGGACCCCTGGACCTGCTGGGGTTGGACTCCGGCACTGGCTCACTTTTCTAACCCACCAGATCTTCAGTTCATAGATTTGGCCACATTTTTGTCCTCTCAATCTCCCTCATTTTACAGCCTTGCCTGGCCTGAATTCCATGCTTTGACATTACATTAACTCCCTTGCCAACTCTGGGATGTCCTTGGGTCTGGAAAACCCCAATCCTAGTTAAATCTAATTATCTGCTTACTCCATGCCTGCCTCCTGGCAGCTGAACATGACTGGATAAAAACCCACAACCATGACTAGTGGGCTCAAGGGAAATTTATCACCATTAACCTCACATGGACCCGTCCTGCTGCCTGGCCGTCTACTTTATCTTCCTAGTCCATTCCTTTTTCCACTTTTCTAGACTATTTATTCATCAAGTTTCAAACTGTGCATTTAAAGAATTGAACAGATGAGAGCAGAGTAAAACTAAATAGAGTGCATAACATATAATAAGGGTAAATATTATTTCAGGAAATGCTTGTTTCAGTTGTATGTATACATATTTATATGTGCATGTGTGCTGTATTGGGCTGTAAGATGCATTTTGTGCTAAAAAAAAAAAGTTAAAGGTATACAATTATTTCACATCTTCTCTCATTAAATTTGTATCACCTCCTCATCTTCTCACTGCTGTCCAGTGACATTTGACTAAGAAATTAGGAGGAGTTAGAGGAGAGCTTGTCCACCTGCCAACCCGTTGGTTACCATGCTCCACTCTCCTTCCGGTTACTCTCTGTTACGCTCTATGTCAGCTCAGTCCTCCACTTATCTCCTAGATCCAATAAATCCTAAACCCCTCAAAGACATTGCTTATTGATTATCAAGTAATTAGAACCTCTGTAAGGTTCTTTTTCCAGAATTATTCATTTCCTCCCCTCTGCTAGATAGATCATCCTTAATAATATGAAACATTTCACAATAGTTCCCATCTTAAAAACAAATATCCAAGCCAAACAAAGCCTTTGGTGGCTCCCCTCTAGCTACTGTGTCATTTCTCTACTCCTTTTTACAGCAAAACTCCTTTAAAGAGTTGTCTACACACACTGTCCCTGAGGTCTCTTCTCCCGTTGTCATTTGTCCCTAGTCCAATGAGATTTGTACTCTCACTATTCTGCCAAACCTTTTTATAAGGTTATCAGTGACCTCCTCTTCCCTAAATCCAATGAACTTTCCAGAGAGAGAGACCACTCTCTCCTCTTTGAAACACTTTTCCTTCTTACCTGTCAAGGACACCAAGTGCTGCATTCCTGGTTTCGCCTAGAGTCTACCTCCTTCTTCACACGTTGTGAATGTTGGAGTTGCCCATGTTGGAGTTGGAGTGCCCAAGGTCTCAGACCTCTTCTCTTGTTTATTTATACTTATCTCTTGGAGATTTCATCTAGGCTCATGGCTTTAAATAGTACCTATATACCAATGATTTCCAAGTTTATAGGATGCAGACCTTTCCCCTGAAACTTCCTCTTCAACCCATCCACTTGGGCACTTAATAGGCGTCTCAAATTAAAACTGGATGCCCACCTTGCTCCTCCCACAGTCTTCCCCATATCCGCTAACAGAACCTCTGAATTTCTAGTTGCTCAGGGCCCGTACCTTAGTGCCAGCCTTGGCTTCTCTCTTTCTTTTATGCACTACGTACATCCACTTGATATCATCAAATCCCATTGGCTCTATCTTCAAAATATAACCTGAACTCAAGCACTTTTCATCACTGTGGGGCGCGGCCAGAGTGTTTGGACAGGTTCAAGCCTTGGACTACTCAGAGGGCACAGTCCTCTCATTGCCACGTGCAAGTCCCAGCTTGGATGGCAGGGCCCTCCCAGCACAATTAGCCAACAGCTATAGCTGTGAGCTTGAGCCTGTGGTCCGAACACGTGGCCCCACGTTCCTGAGTGATAGAGTTCAGGTGCATGTAGTTGAGTGGGACTGAAACCCACGAGAATGTTGTAAACAACGTGATCACGCCCTTACTTTGCCTCGTGGCATCTGCTATATAAATTAAAGACACAGCTTGTGGGCACTGGCGCTGTCTCCTCATCAGGGAAGCAGTGTCCCACTGAGACCCAGCTTTAGTTCTCATGTCTGTCTTTTCTAAGCCTTTCACCACCCCCACTCAGGGTCACTGAACCAGGCTGAGCTGGCATGGCACATAAGGCGCCCTGGGGCTGAGTATGCCATGGCTGTGCCGGCTCCCCACACACCACCTCCACATCTTCCACCCTGGGACCACGCCTAGGTGTGTGGTAGGTATTAGGGATACAAACATGAAAAGGCATGCTTGGGTGAACTCATCTGATTAGTTATTAAAATATAGCAGATTAGTTTCATAATAAAGAAATAATCACTGTAGGGTGAGACATGGGATTTGGAAAACTTTGTAACTAAATTGGCATTTGAACTGGATCTTGAAGGATGAGTGGAAGTTGGCCAGGCGAATACAAGTGGAGGAGAGTTTCAAGCAGAGAGGGTAGGGCACGGAGGTGTGATGTGATCTGGGAATGGTCAGGGGTTTGAGGAGGTTGAAAACATTTCCCTTTCAGTGACATGCCCTAAATGCTAATTGTGGAGCATTTGAAGGAGAACCAGGGCATAGATGTTTTCAAGAAGCACTTTCAGTTCATTCCATTATCAATTTGAAGGCAAATTCTGGTAAAATATGTGCTATATAGTGACATACATGATATCTTGATGAATGACTTCCTGACTCTGTCAAACCTATAAATAATCCTAATGTTTGTCATACTTGAAAGCCTATCTGTATATATAAAAGCCTAAGCAACTGACTGGATGACCGAATGACTGGCTGATAGCTATGACACATACTGACCACCGGGGGCAGATGCTCAATGCAGGAGCTGCCCCCTGGTGGTCAGTGCGCTCCCATAGCCAACCTCTCGTGGCTGGCCAACCTCCCGCAGTCCCCTCCACCCCTCTGCCCCCCGGCCGGCCCCAATTGGGACTGGGTGAGATGGCCCCAATTGCCTGCCAGGCTGAGGGACCACACCCATGCACGAATTTGTGCACTGGGCCTCTAGAATAGTAATATAGTCCATTTTACCCAGAGGTTTGAAACAAATACAGGTGCTTTGCTTTGGATGTTAGTAGTTTTATGTTAATAAATTTAATGAGCCTTTATTGAATACCTTTCATATACCCCAAACCGTGTAAAGTGTTGTAAGGAATAAAAAACAAAAATGTCAAGCTATCAAGGCACAAAAAGACATGGAAGCACCTTAATTTCATGTTACTAAGTGAAAGAAGCCAGTCTGAGAAGGCTACAAACGATATGATTCCTACCATATGACATTCTGGAAAAGGCAAAACTATAGGGTCAATGAAAAGATCAGTGGTTGCTAGGAGTGAGGAAGAGGAGAGATGAATAGGGAGATAGTGGAGGATTTTTAGGGCAGTGAAAATACTCTGTATGATACTATAATGATAAATATATGTCACCATACACTTGTCTGCAAGTACTGAATATACAATACCAAGAATGAACCCTAAGATAAACTATGGACTTTGGATGATTAAGATGTCTCATTCTTGGTTTAAAAGTATACCATTCTGGTGAATTATATTGATAACGGGGGAGTCTGTGCATATGTGGGGCATTTCATATATAAAAAATCTCCCTACCCTTTTTTCAATTTGGTTGTAAGCCTAAAACTTCTCTTAAAAAAATAAGTTAAAAAAGTCAAGATTCATGTTCTTAAGGGGCTTATTGTCTTTTAAGGAGTAATATGATAGAAAAATACATAGACCACAGACCAGAAAGAATATACCAGTAGTTTACCTTCCTGAAAATGTTCATTGGAGAAGTGTTAAGCCAGTAAATAAAACAATAACTCATAACAATTAATTAGATGATTTAAAATACTTGCATTCACCAATCTGCAAAATTAATCTATTCATGTTAGAAAGCTCTGACCTGGAAATCCATTTCCCCCTGCCTATCTTTCTGTTTCAGAGGATGAAGTGTTTCTTTTCTCGTTGGAGGTCAGTCTCGCATCCTATTCCCTTGACCATTCTCTGCAGGATTCCTCTGGATGTTGCTTCATCATTTACTCACACATGTATTCATTTGGCAGACATTGGTTACCTCTGTGTCAGGCACTGTGCTGAGGGAGAAGGAAGGAAATAAGACACAATGCAGTAGACACAATGCAAGGCAACAAGGAGGCCATGTTTAGTGAGCTTGCTTTGTCTTCCACCTTTTTGCTTTCAGTGGCTTCTCCTAGTTTCCAATACGCTTATAACTCTCCCACCCTAATATAATTTTTCTTGTGATTCTGGAACCACTATTTCTCTTCCTTGCCCACCCCAATATTACCGTACAGTGGTGCCTTGACTTACGAGTTTAATTCGTCCCGTGATGGAGCTCGTAACTCAAATTACTCATATGTCAAATCAATTTTCACCATTACAATGAATTGAAATGCCATTAATCTGTTCCGGACACCCAAAAAACACCGCAATTGTTTTGTTAAATGTTTTTAAATAAGAAAAATGTATTTAAAAATAACGAATATTGTATAAACACACAATACTGAACAATAGAATGTAGTGCAATAAACTTGTTTTATTAAGTTTAGTGTACAGCATTTACCTTGGAGATCAAATGACTTAAAGATGCTGATGGAGTTGGAGGAGAAAGGCTGAACTGAATAACTGAATAATTGAATCTTATTTGCTGATTTTGCCCTTTTCGCCACGCTTTCATCACTTTCATCTACAGGAATTTTCGATAAAAACCTGTCCAATGAGATCTGTTTCATCCTCCCTTTCAGAATATTTCTGAAATGAGTTAGGCAAGTGTCATTAAATAGCTCCATCGCATGCCCAGTTGCAATTTTTTCTGGGTGTTTCTTTTGAATAAAGTCTGAAAGTTTCTCCCACATTCCCAACATTTCCTTTATCTCACTTACAGAGATAACCTCCTCACCATGTCTGACAACGGAGTGAGTGCCGGTCCTCTTTTTAAAATTTTCGAACCAGCCCCGACTGGCTTTAAACGGCTCGCCCAATGCCTCGTCCATTGAAGTTCCTGGGGTCTGCTGCAGCAAATCAGCGTAAATCGCTCGTGCCTTCTCGCAGATTATAGCCTTCGTCACGTATCTCCTGCGAGCTGCTTCTCCGTTAACCACACCATTAACAGCTTCTCCATATTTTCATGGATAGATGTCCGCTGTTTAGAAATTATTTTATGTTCTTGGCTGGAGTTGTAGCCTGTATCGACTCCTTCTGCTTCAGTATGGTGCAGATCGTAGAAGTGCTTTGCTCGTACTGCTTCGCCAAGTTGATTACACGCACACCTTGGTCATGTTTTTTGATAATTTCTTTCTTTAAATCAATGCACATCATCCGCTTCTTCTTCTCAGCACTGTCCTTCGCACTTACTTTCTTCAGATCCATGGTTGAAAAAACGAAGTTTTGCAAAATAACTGCAAGCACAAATGTGAGCACAACACTGATGCTTCAACTAAGAGCTAACCGCTTAAAGTGAACGAGTGAGACACGTGATGCTGGGCTGATGTGGCATTCACTGTGACGTTCGCTGCGCCAACTAGCTGTGGGGTATCTGAAGCTGGCTCGTAACCCAAATTTTAGCTCGCAACTCAAAGCAAAAAATCGGCCGAGAGACGGCTCGTATCTCGAAAAACTCGTTAGTCGGGACACTCGTAACTCAAGGCCCCACTGTATTTCCTTTCTTCCCTTCTCACTCAGACTTCTGTGGAAGCCGTCCTGCACTCCCTGCCTCCCCTTCCTCACCTGCCTTTCACTTACCCCTTGTCTGCAATTTGGCTTCAGCCCCCATCATTCCACTGAAGCCTCCCTGCCAACATACACATCAGCCCGATGGCATGTATTTTGCCACATCCAATGATTACTTTTCTGTTCTTATCTTTTTGGACCCTCTGTTGTAATTATCACTCTTGATTTCTTTTTCTTTCAAACTCTATGCCCTTGACTTGGAGGAACTACTCACCGCTGGTTATGTAATTACGTCCTGCTTTCTTTGATCATCTTCCTGCGCTATTCCTCCCTTGCTTTTTCTCTGTGACCCTGAGCTCTGTTCTTGGTTCTTGGCTTCTTCTTCCATATATGGTCCTCAAGCAAACTCATTTGCTCTTATGGTCTTAGATTTCTGACTCTGATTATAAGAGCCTGGGTTTCATATCAAACTGCCAGCTGTATATATCTGCTTATATGTCAGACTGTCTACTACTTATAATAGCAACTTGATGTCCCCAATATATTGAAACTCTACATGTTAAAACTGAAACTCATTTTTTCCCTATCCCACCCCAAACCTGCTTCTTCTTTATCAGGTCATTACTTTCTTCTCTTTTCCTCTCCCTGCTAATTCTGTCACCATCAAGGATGCTGATCCTTGATCTGTCTATTTCCTGAATTGATCCCCTTCTCTTCATCTCTATCACGGTTGCTCTCGTTCAGGCCTCCACCACCCCTTGCTTATATCACGTGTAACTTTTAGACTATGCCATACTGTTTTGTGCCTCTGTGCCTTTAGTTGCCTTTTGCCCTTTCTTAAGCTGAGAGACTTATTCATCCTTTAAGACTCATCCTTCAAGAATCATCTTCTAGATCTTCTAGGAAGTCTTTTCTGAACTATGCAAACTTTTATTTTATTTTATTCAATTTATTTTACTGCATTCACTTTAAAAAAGAAATTATCTACTTATGTATCTTTTACCTCAATATACAGTAAATTCTGTGAGAGGCCATGCTTTCTTCATCTTTGTTCTCCTCATACCAAACTCAGTGCCTGGCATATTTATTGAACCTAAATATAGTTAAGATTTCCCCACTCAGTTGCAATCCACAAGCTTTACTACGTCACAAGATGCTTGGCCTTTTTCTCTTATTAAACAAACACTGACTGAGTGCTTCCTATGTGTTGGCTCTGGGAAGCAGTGGTCACAATGCCCTGAGAATGGCAAGTGAATTATGATGGCCATTGTGGGGCATGGGAGGAGGTGAGTGGGAGGATCAAAACCGAGATGTAATCCATGGCTGTGCTCACAATAGCTTTTGTTCAGAAAGAAGAGCATTTTATGTGGCAGAATGAAAAAGGCTGATGAGGGCAAGTTTGGACACAGAAGTCTTTTATAGAAGCAAAATTTTTCATTTAAATCACACCTCATTATGATGTGTCTGGATGGGTTGTACTAATTTTCCAATAGCAGATCATTGTTTTAAAGTATGTATTGAATTGTATTGATTCATGTATTCATTTCATAACCTTTATTAGTGACTATAATATATATAGAGGCCTGGTGCACAACATTTCGTGCACTGGGGGGCGGGGGTCCCTCAGCCCGGCCTACACCCTCTTGCAGTCTGGGACCCCTCACTCCTTACCGCCCGCCTGCAGCCTTGAGCCTGACTTCTGGCTAAGCAGCGCTCCCACACTGATCACCAGAGGGCAGCTCCTGTGTTGTGCATCTGCCCCCTGGTGGTCAGTGCACATCATAGTGACCGGTTGTTCTGCCATTCGGTCGATTTGCATATTAGGGTTTTATTATATAGGATGGTATCTTGGGGATTCTGGAGAACTAGACACCATGCTTGGCCTCAGAAAACTTGTGGTCTAGTGGTGTACTGGACACAGGAGTGGAAGAACGTGATTCAGCGGCATTGCTGTGGGAGGGGTGAACACAGGCTGCTGTGGAGCTCAGAAGGGGACTGACCTCTCATAGGGGGGTTGGGAGCCCAGAGAAGGCAGTCTGAGCAATGACTTGGAGCTGAATTTTGAAGGATGAGTAAGAATTAACCTCTCAAATAAGCTGGAGTCCTGCCAGGCCACTATAGGCAGTGGGAACAGCTTGTGCCAAGACTCAAATGAGACCACTGAGTGTGCAGTAGCTTGGTTTTATGCTGCAACCGAAGGTAGGACCAGGAATGAGGTTGAAGTTTAAATTTTATTTTCAAGGGGATGTCACAGAAAAAAGTGGAATTCTGCCCACTTTCATTAACAGATTAGATAGAACAGGCTAATAATTGTGCTACATATTTAAGAAACTAAAGCATAAACAATGAGACAAATCATCAAAACCACCACAGCTCTTGGTGAAAATATTCCTAAGAGAAGAAAGATTAGTGAGTCTTTCTATAGTCACCAGTCCATCTTTCTTGGTTTGGATCTGCCTCTGGCTCATACTCAAAAATTGAATCTGAGAAATCCTGCCATTTCCCAGAGGGCCAATAGTTCCTGTAATAACTACTCCCCAGACATTTCCTGGATATGATGAACTTTCTAGTTCCATAGTTTCAGATTTATAAATCAAAGATTTTCCTCCATGTTTTTCTTCCATGTGAGCATTACCCTGAGGCAAGGTAATGACAAGCCTGGCAGAGACAGGAGGGAGGTGGGGGGTGGGAGTGGGAGGGGTGGGGCTCTAGCCGTGGTGTTTTGTGGCTGCAATACTATCCTCCAGCAGGAACAGACTTGGTCAAGGTTTTATTTTTTTATTTCAGAATAACTTGGGTTCCTCCTCAAAACAAACCAATTACTCACCTAGCAAAAGTGTCTGGGTTGTATTTACGGATGTCTGCCTGCAGGCTAAGAGATGTGATGCTGTCTGTGAAGGATGAGGAAAGAATATCGTTTTAGAATAATAGATGTACAATACCCCGAAGGTGGTGTCAGTTTCTGTGCTGGGTTTCAGGAGTGCTATGAATGAGAGCACGTTCTTTTCCAATGGAAACGGCACCACCAGTTTCCCAGTCGCTGGTATATGTTTCTTCCAGTGTTCCTTTGACCTTTGAGACTGAGGAAGAAGCCACATGCCTTTCTTTTTCACAGAATAATCTTTACTATGTTTAGGTTCTTTGAGTAGGTTTTTTATCTATTTTCTATCTGGATGCCTCTTTTTGAAGGGGGCAGAGGGTGTACCTAGGATGAGTCTGTCTTTAGTACTATTGCCTTATGTCATAAGCAGTCATACTTCTGTGGCCCCAAATGTAGGCCAAATGCTTTTAAAGCAATGTTAGTATTTCTATTCAAATTTTAAATATATTAATTTTTGCCTGCACATTAGTCCTGATATTTAAGCATGTTTAAAGAAATGTTAAGGGGGGGAGTGGGCAGGTGAGAGAAGGGAATCCTAATGTATGGTGACAGGAGAAGATTTGACTTTGGGTGGTGGGCACATGATGCAATATACAGAAACCCATACCTGAAACCTATATGATCATGTTGGCCAATGTCACCCCAATAAATTTAATAAATAAAAAAATTACTGAAAAAATTTTCCTACCAAAAAAAAAAAGAAATGCTAAATAAAAAGGGTTCTTCACAAAAATATGCATTGATAATAAGGTCAAACTGTAGAAGATTTAATAAAAATGTAAAATCAATTAGTTAATACCAAGTATCTCCACATAGCTGCTACTCTGTTAATCTCAAATCTAGCATGTCCAAAACGGGACCAATTAATTTCTCTCCCCTTTGGTGGAGGCATTATGTTCTCCCAACCTCCAAAGGAAGGTAGCATGATGATTAGGGAAGTGCATTGGTTTTTGAACTTGGGCAGAACTAGTTGGGCCGGCTAGCTTTAAGACCTTTGCAAGGTGGTTACCTTCTCTGACCATCTGTTTTCTTATCTGTGGTAATGGAATAATTCCCACCTCACAGTGTTGTAATGAGGATTAAAGGAACTATCAAATGTAAAACAAGTAATACAAAGTCATGAGTATCATGAGAAATTCTGGTATCATCTCTTACTCTCCTTTTCTCTCTATTCCCAATAATCAGTCTTCAACAAAGTCATGTGATTTCTTTTCTTGGAAATACTTCACATATGTTTCCCTTTATATTCTTATGGCTATGAGCTTATTACATTACTAGAGGCCGAATGCACTGGTGGAGTTCCTCAGCCAGGCCTGTGGGGATCGGGCCGAAACTGGCTCTCTGACATCCCCTGAGGGGTCCCAGATTGCGAGAGGGGGCAGACCACACCAAGGGATCCCACCTGTGCACGATCAGGGTGGGGAGAGACCGAGGGAGGGCTCCAGGGCGTGTCTGGCCCGTCTCGTCCAGTCCCAATCACCAGACCCCAGCAGCAAGCTAACCTACCAGTTGGAGCATCTGCCTTCTGGTGGTCAGTGCGCATGATAGTGACTGGTTGAATGGTTGAACAAACAGTTGGATACTTAGCATGTTAGGCTTTTATTATATAGGACTAGAGGCCCAGTGCATGGCATTTGTGCACAAGAGGGGGGGTTTCCTCAGCCCGGCCTGCACCCTCTTCAATCCAGAACCCCTTGGACATCCCTCTTGCAATCTAGGACCCTAGCTCCTAACCGGTCACCTGCCTGCCTGCCTGATCCCCCTGACTGCTCTCCCCTGCCGGCCTGTTTGCCCTAACTGCTCTCCCCTGCCAGCCTGATTGCCCTTAATTGCCTCTGTCTAGGCCCCGCCACCATGGCTTTGTCCGGAAGATGTCCAGTATAATTAGCATATTACCATTTTATTAGTATAGATACCTGGATTATTGCAAAAATGCTTAACTGGTATCTGTTTATTCTCTTCTCTTCTACAAAATTTTTTTCCCTTTACTATTGGAAAGTAATTCTGAAGTTTTCTTAGAACACTGATTTCCACATGCCACTTTTTAATGTTAGAACTTTATTGACTCCTTGATTTTTTTACTTCAGAGAGGAAGGGAGAGGGAGAAAGAGACAGAAACATCAATGATGAGAGAGAATTATTGATCGGCTACCTCCTGCAATCCCCCTACTAGGGATTGAGCTTGCAACCTGGGCATGTGCCCTTGATCAGAATCAAACCCAGGACCCTTCAGTCAGCAGGCCAACGCTTTATGCACTGAGCCAAACTGGCTAGGGTAACTCCTTAATTTTTTTAGAATCATGTTTAATCACCTGTTCGACTTTTAGTACCTGGAGAGGAGGCAGTGTGTTCTAGTGGGAAAAGCACAGATTTTGGATTAGAACAAAAATAGATCCAAACCTTGTGTACAGGGTCTATATCTATTAGGTTTTGAAAAAGCAACCTAAGCTTTCAGAGTATCAGCTTACTCAACTATAAACAATAGCTATTTGTGCAGTAATGAACGAACTAGTATCAGACTGGTGAAGCCCTCTGACTGGGCTTTTATGGAGAGAATGCAGTGAGTGGATTCAGTCAGAAGAATATATATGAACTACAAAAATAAAATGAAGTTGTGGAGTCTGGTTTTCCTTCACAATGCATGTGAAGAGAAAAATATTTCAAGTTTTATCAGACTTAAAAGATATGGACATTTTCTTCTCACATTCTTTGAAAGAAATCATGTCTGATCCAAGTGCATGACACTCTTGGGTAGAGAATAATGGGAAGTGTTAATTCTATAAATCTTTTCTTTCTTTACAAGTCTATTAGAGCCACATATTCTAAATGGCTATGGGTGAAGGGAAATGTCCAATCCAATTTGTTTGAAATAGAGGGTTCATGACAGGGAATGACTGGATCAGTCTCCACTTTATTGAGTTGCTCATCCAGGGCCTGCTGTGATACGGCTTCCCCAATTCAGTCCACTCTAATCAGCTTCTTTACTCATTGTTTCCCAGACACATTCTACCCCAAGGTATTCTTGCTTGTATTTTCTTCTCCACCTAGCCAATGTCTACACATTAGTCAAAGCACAATGAAAGCAGGTACTACTTCCAGCATAAAGCCATTCTTGATTACCTCAGCTCATATTAGGTTTCTTTTTTTTTTTTTTTTTTTTTTTGGTCTGAAATTATGGAATTGACTATTCATATAGGATTAACAAATATTGGAGCGGTCCAGTGTCTGGGGAACCTATCTTCAAATCAGCCAGAATTGTAAGGATACCAACCTCTGTGACCTTCGCATTTGAACTTCTGTAGTTTTCTGGAGTGCCTAGCAATACAATGATCATCCTATACTAAAGAGCTAATATGCTAATTAGACCAAACAGCCGAACGACCTTCCGGACATTCTTCCAGATGACCTTCTAGACAAAGCCGGAGCTTCAAGGGCCGGCCAAGGCTGCGAGGGGCTGCGAGGGCCAGCTGGGGCTGTGAGGGGATGCAAGGGCTGGCTGGGGCTGCGAGGGCCAAGCCCCTTGCATGAATTTCGTGCATCAGGCTTCTAGTATGATAATAATGTAACATTTTTTGAGTACCTACTCCATGACACACATCATGCTAAGCTCTTTCTACATGTTATTTCATCTTGACAGTAGTCCTATGAGATGAGTATTTGTATTATTATCCCTATTTTACAGGTGAGGACACCAGTGCTTAGAGATGTTCAGTGACCTTGCACTTACCCAAGTCCACATAGCGAATTGACAGGTTCTGGATTTGAAAACAAGTTGGCCTTGTAGGTCACCAGTACCAGGGTTCTTTTCATCACTCTTTGCTTCTCTTGAGATGGTTGGAAGGTAAAAATTTACTCCTTTGTGAACAATAATTGAGGCTTCCTGACTTGAACCAATCATTAATTTAATACCTTGCCGCCTTAGACAGTTGTTTCACTTTTCAAGGCATGATTCCCTCAGTTTGTTCAAACTTCTGCAGGGAAGGGCAAACTTTATTACTTTACATTCTCCACAATGACTAGCAAAGTACCTGGAAAATAACAACAGAAAAAGTATTTGCTGCTTTTTGCCCTGCATTGATTTATTTGCCCATATCCACTTTAAAGATACTTGTTTACTAGACTGGGGTCATGGGCTGACCCTAGTGCTAGATCCGTGAAGTCCTATGAATAGGTTCTATGTGGCTTAAGAAATCATCCCAGACTATTGCCATGGAAGTTCTAGATGGTTCAATGACAGTTAATGGATGTTTCTAAGAAGTAACATTTATTTTTTAATGGAAATTCTTTAATAATCCTTTATTCATGATTTGAAAAATAAATATAAAAATTAGGGACCCTTCTGCTGCTTGTTATGAGAAGTGACCTTTTTATCTTAATTACCACCATAGGATCCAGATCACACAATATTTGATACCATGAGTATTTTCAATTTTTAAAGGGAAAATTAACTATTGTGCAAAATAAAAATACTTTCTATAAAATATCTAATGCAATGTACAGCCAGTAGGTGGATTCTCTGTTTCTTCGGCTCACTGATTTAGAAAGCCAGTAATAAAGATAAAGCTAGTTATATTGAGAGATGATTTTCTTTCATTTTTTAAAAAATATGTTTTTTTATTGATTTCAGAGAGAGGAGGGGAAAGAGAGACATAAACATCAATGAGAGAGAAACACCAATCAGCTGTCTCCTACATGCCACCCAGTGGGCATCAAGCACACAATCCAGACATGTGCCCTGACTGGGAATTGAACCATTGACTTCCTGGTGCATGGGATGACACTCAACCAACTGAACCACATTGGCTGGGTGAGAGGTGATTTTCTTGATACACCATCAAGATGGAAAGTACAAGGATAACAAAAGTGGTGGTAGTCTGGGTCATTGTGTCGAGAAGAATTCTGAGGCTGTGCCTGGCCTCAGAGAGAAGGAAAGCCACAATCAATTAGTGATTCCTAACATATAGGATGGAGAGTGGTAGCAGGTGCGCTATATAACTGTTATACCTGGACCAGCGCTTTGATTTATTTCTTAATGAATAGCTAGTAGTTATTTCTAGGGAAATAGCTTGTCCCTTATTCATGGTCTTTCCTACTTTCCAAACTCCTAGTAAATACTCTAGGTCTACAAGATGTTTCAAGTGTAGCCACCAAAGGGAGCAAGCAAAAGGTGACAGGTACACACCCAGAGAATCAACTCCTGACCTTAGTTTTATTGTGACTGTACTTAACCACCTAAACTCAATTAGCCAGAGACTAGCAAAAGAGATAGTTCAAGCAGTGAAGGAGGGAAGTTGGGCCAAAAAAAATGTGCCTCGAAACTACATTCACCTGCACTCCATGTGTCAGCTCTGATGTCAATACAAAGATATTTTGATGGTGAAAAACACTGTAGAATCAGTGTATTATAATAAAAATTGGGGCAAAAATAAACTGTGCAATATTCTTTTTTTGTGTTTTGATTCAAAAGCAATTGTCATCCAAATCCAATTTCAGAATCATTATTTTTGTTGAAAAAATACTAAATATGAAAAGGAGGGGTCACAGCTTGAGTTTCTGATATTGTGCCAGATTTATCGAGTCAAGCAAAGAACTGACATTTGGAAATGCTCTTGTTTACCTGTCCATCTAGAAACTGCTCTCTAGAGATCACTGCCAAAGGGGCTAGTCTTCACTAATTTTCTGGTCACAATAAAGATTCATGCCCAAGATTCCAAAGTAAGAAGGAATAGAAATTATAAATTTGTTTACTTATAACTTCACTCAGAAAATATTTTTCAATCTTATTTTTTAAAAATATGTTTTTATTGATTTCAGAGAAAGGTAGGGAGAGGGAGAGAGATAGAAACATCGATGAGAAACATCGGTGAGAAACAGATTGGCTGCCTCCTGCATGCCCTCTACTGGGGATCAGGCCTGTAACCCAGGCAGTTGTCCTGACTGGAAATTGAACTGGTGACCTCCGGGAACATGGGAGGATGCTCAACCTTATTCTTAACATTTCTTTAATCTTTAAATTTCCGTTTGTTTTTCTGTAATTTCAGAAAATGTACTATTAGCAAAACTATATTACAGATAAATTTATGTATTTTTGTACTTCCAAACATTACTTGAAAAGTGTAATGATTATATCTCTTTGACTCTCCAAGGAGGCAATATACTCCTGTTCTGACATTTTCTCTCTCTCTCTCTCTCTCTCTCTCTCTCTCTCTCTCTCTCTCTCTCTATATATATATATATATATATATATATTTGTGCTCATGGTCTTTCTTGCCCCCCCCCCCCCCGTGCTCTCTCAATTAACTTTTATACACTATTAACTCACTAATACCATACTTTTTAAATCTTGTATTCCATTTTAGTTCTGTAGATAGCCTGGATTGTTTTTTCTTAAAGTTTTACATACAGTTGAAGTCAGATTTCAGCTGGGGCTGAGTGATCAGAAGACTTTTGGGCTCTGATGGCTCCCTCCCATGGTTGAGAAGACTGATGCTAGTTGTTAGCTGGGAGCTCAGCTGAGGTTGTAGAATAGAGTGCCTATCATAGCCTCTTCACGTAGCTTGCAAGGGCTTCTCCCTGCACGACGTCTGGAGCTTAAGAGGGAAGTGTCTGAAGACCAAGCATTTCATGAAGTCCAGGCAGAAGCTCCAAGGCTTTTTAATGAACTAGCCTTGGGTGTTCAAGAATGTTACGCCCACCATGGTCCATTGGTCAAACAACTCACCAAGTCCAGCCCAGATTCCAAGGTAATTAGACATGATCTTTCGATGGGGGCAGTGACATGGTCGATCACCTTATAGAAGACTAGTGACATGGGAGGTATTTTGGAAAATATATTCTGCCAAATCCATATTTATTCTTTAAAAAGGCATGAGTCATATATTTTATTCTAAAAATTTTCTGGTCAAAGTGCTTAGGCCCTTGGAGGATAAGGGTCAGATTTCTTAGAGACCTTAAAAAATGTGGGGACATGCAATTCAGTTAGAGGCAGAGACCAGGCTATATGTACACAGAGGACAACGGAGAGATGTAGATGGAGAAAGGGCTTTGGGTTAGGAATTAGGAGTTGGGAGTTCTAATCCCTATACCGTGGAGGTCTTTCTTATAAATCTAAATAAACCACTTAATCTCTAGACCTCATACTTCTTGTCTATAAAATGACAGTTAAATTTGGCCAGTACTTTTCTATCCTGGCTGCATGTTCCAATCATGTGAGAAGCACTGAAAAAATATAATCCCTTACAACCTCCTTAAATAAATTAGGTTGATGGCAGGGTTCTTTTCTTTTTCTCCCTAATAAGTCAGGGCTGAGAAACACCAGATTGAATCTGTAATAGTTTGTCAACCACACTCAGCTTTATTCAGAGCATCAATTATGAACCTTGATAGAATCACTGGCAATATGTTTGTTAAAAAAAAAATCTGGGGTAGGGCACAGTAATTGATATTTTCAAAAAGCTCCCCAAATTACTTCAATATAAGCCAGGGTTGATAACTTCTGGTTTAGAGAAGTAATTTTAAGACTTTAGCAGGCACCAGAACATATTGTAAATTATATGTATTTTCAGTTTTCTTTGTATTATGATGTTTTGATGTCTTAAAAGCCTTTCTGGCTGGGGAGAGACTGACATTCCCAGAGCCAGCTAATGCCTAACAATAACTTCACATGCAAACCAACCAAGTCAGAGTTTTTGCCCCCGACTACCTCCTTATCTAACTCTCACACACCAAGCCAGTATTTCCCCTGTCCCAAATCACCCCAGGGCCAGGTACCAGGTGACTAGAGACCACAACTTTAGCTCAAAGCCCACCAGAATCATTCAAACTAGCCCATCCTACACTGTTGGCTCTGCACCATCTTGACTTTCCCTGGAAACCCCAATAAAGGCTCTGTCTTAAACCTTCCACTCACTTCTGTCTTTTTTTTTTTTTTTTTTTAAACAAATTCACATTTTATTTATGTTGACATAAACTGTACAAAATTGACTTTCTTCACCAAAAATAACAGCAATATTTTCTGTATTATTCCTAGATAAACTACAAAACACATTTTTGTAGGTTGTCTAGGTTTTGCTTATAAATCAAGACAAGGCAGTAGATATTATCATGGAAAAAGACAGAATAAAACAGACCAATCTGTTGTCAGTATCCATAGCCTCTGATCCTGTCTTGACCATGAAATAGAAGTGTTTGACATATACTTGCTAAAAAGCTTATGAAGATATAGGCTCAACAAAGGAATGTAAACAGCAACACCCAGATGTGGAACAATGGCAGGTTCTTCCTTCAATGTTTAACAGCAACTTGTTTAAGATTATCGAATAAAGACAAAATCTACACTGAAATCCTTGTTTGGCAAGCTCACGTTTCTTTCACTATCTGGTAATTTAACTGTTCATTAAAGATTTTTAATAGTAAACTTAAAACTCCTGCTATTGAAAAGTTAGTCATGAACTTCATTGTAAAATTTTATGAAACATATTCCTCTCACACCTTCTCAAAATTTATTTCTTCAAAGAACTGGTAACTCAATACCCAACAACAGGATCCACAGTGATAATAAATGTTATGTCTAACTTGACTTAACTAAAACAATTCCAAAGTGCCATTAGCAGAGACCACGCAGAAGTGCAGCGTGGCACTTTCAATGCTACCCTCTGGAAGAACAGTTAGTTCTCCAAAGCATGAGAGTTCAAACGGGCCATTTAAACAGTCAGATTATCAATGGCTAATGTACTCAAGATATTCAGTGATTAAGTGGCCTACATATATCTTACAGCTTTTCCATGTTTTCAAATTTCTTAGATTTTTTTTCAATATCAAATATAAGAGAGAACGCATTTTAAAAGTCTCTCGGGTATTTCCGACACTTTCGGAATTATCTGTAGGAAGCTCTGACTTAGTTCTGTCGGGTTTGATGTATGTGTCCACCATTAAATCCAAATCATGTCTCACATCGAAATGCATGTTAAGCAAAGCTAAGCTACTTGACCTTTGCCCTGTCAAAGTGTTCCTCCGGTGTGCTTTGAGACGCTTTCGCCCGTTTTCATAGCGTTCGTTCTCAACCTTCATCACAGGGAGAATTCGTAGGACCTTTAGCAACCAACGTATAAACATGAGGGAAAAAACTTGATGTCGGGCAGGTGGAGGGCTTCATACACGGTGGATGGAAGCTCTATATCTTTTCCTCTGGGTTTCCACTAGATTCTCCAACAATGCAGCTCAGCCGAGAGTGCATCGGGATTGGGTAAGTCGCTGCCGTACGTGTCAGCCTGGTGCTCCTCCGGCGTATTGAATTTCATCCGTCCCGTGACAGGGGGGACCAGAGATCAGCATCGAAGAGCTTCGGGGTGCTGTTCTGAGACTACCTCTTTCAGTTCCTGAACAGTGCGGTCCACTGCTGGAACAGTCAGAGGCTCTTTATAGCAGCACCTCTCAGAGGTCGGTCGGTCGGCTGAGACTCCAGGTTCCCTCGCTGAGCTCTGTGGAACTTTCCGGGGAAGCTTCATCTGAAATAGCAAATGTGGTTGCCAGACGGGTGGCTTCCTCAAACCGAAATTCACGATAACCTTCAATATCTTCCATCCCTTCATGTAGCAAACGCAGCGCCCCGGTCGAGCTACTGGCCGGCTGCAAAGAAGACATCAGAGGTCTGACCCTGGAGATTTTTCCCAGAGGCTCTTGTCAAAGGTAGAACGTCTTTTTTAAGAACGACGATGGTAACAACGAAATCAAAATCTGTTGCTGCACTGCAGAGTGGGAATGCTCGGCCCGCTATACAGTTATTCCATCTAATATTTGTATCATTATTTATACCATCTAAACATAAAACAAGTGCTTGCAGGAGCTCCACTGCAGTTTCAAAAGCATCGTGCGCGCCTGCCTGTCCACCGAGAATAGCAAATTTCCTTCAGTTCTTGACCGCTTTCTTCATTGTTCTGAAAGAGGACAGAAATGACACTGTCAAGCTCTAAAAGCGGTTGTGGTGACGGGTGGAAAAAAGATCAAACTCCCTCCGTTGTTCCAAACGCAACAGACGCTCCGGGGACAGGCACCGATTTTGCCGACCGCGTACTTGAGGCACAGGGAAGAGCAGAGTGTGTAGACAGCTTGGGGAGGGATGTTTCTACAAAAGTCTCGAAGCAACAGCTTTAGTTTTGGAAGGAAATCCACTGGACACAATGTAAGCCTGGCCACGACACTATTCCATGCGTAATCCCCACTTCTCGGGTCTCGTAGTGTGAAATTTCATAGCCAAAATTTCGGCATCAGCTTCATAAGGCAGAAAACCCACAAATTCCTCTCGCAGGTTATGAGCTTCGTCAACAAACCTCACCAACACGGGCAGGTGCTCTTCCCCTGCTATGTCCACTACGTCATCAGTGATAATCGAAAAGAAGTGAGAGTCTCTCACTTCCCTGAGCGTTTCTTCCCGAATGCAGCTCTCACAGATCTCCAGCATCTGTTTCTGCTGTGCTTTTGAACAGAATGGTGCGTTGACTGCTGTGGTCTCAAAGGGCTTTCTCAGAGCGAACCTCTTCACCAGAATTTATCGGGCACTCCGACAGTGCCTGAAAGTCATCCGGAGTGAAGAGGCCTTCTGGGATTTCATCAGCTTCATGTCCATCTAGACTTACGTTTTGTTTTCCCATAAGAATCAAAACTTCAAATAAAGATTTTAAAGTATTCTTTTGTTTACTTTCTCTTCAAGGGTTAAAGGTAAAATGTCTTCATCCTGTTCTTCACCCCCTTCTGTATTGGAGTTCTGATCGCTCTATGTTTGTTTTTGTTCCCTTTCAGAAGTTTCGTTAATTTTTTCCTGTTTCCGTGTCCTGATTTCATCTTCGCTCAATTCTTTTATTCGTTTTCTGTGTCTACTATGTGGATTGTTCAAATGACTGGTAAGATCACCTATTGTTGGTATGGCATTATCTCGAAGAACTGTCCTATAAGGACTAGTTCTCCCAATGACTTCACAAGTATCTGCTTCAAATAATTTTGAGAAATAAATAACCCAATCATTCTTTAGTTTTCTGGTGCCTCTGCAAAATGTATAGTTCTACAGATCACAGAGGTCTCAGAGTGTTTGGCACATCATCCGTAATGTTTATTTAGTTGTTCAGGTGTTTTATCTTCTAAGTCTGCTCTCCTACGATTTCCCACCCCCTTCTGGCATCTGGCCGGATCCCTCGGGAACCTGAAGAAGGCCAAATCAGACTACATGCTCTTCCGCGTGCAGTCCGGGGGCCGCGCAGAAGTTCGGCATCGTCGCCCGCCCGCGGGCCGGCCCGGCGCTCCCCTCCCCGCCTCCTCAGGGCAGCCCGCCCGCCCGTCGGGCCGGGGAGGGGAGCCTGGCCGGCCGGCCGGCTCGGCGAGGCCGGCGCCCACTTCTGTCTTCTGCCTCCTGACCACCTAGTGTTTCCACCTGTGGCCCTGCATGGCATGAGGTGCTCTCTCTAGGGCAGTGGTTCTCAACCTTGGCTGCACATTAGAATCACCTGGGAATCTTTTTAAAATCCTGATTTCTGGGTCTCATCCTCCGGAAATTCTGTTTCTTTGTTACTAATGTTGTGGCCTCACCCCATAACAAAGAAACAGAATTTCTGGAGGATGAGGCCCAGAAATCAGGATTTTAAAAAGATTCCCAGGTGATTCTAATGTGCAGCCAAAGCTGAGAACCACTGCTCTAGGGCCTGTGAGTTTAAGGAACATCTTCTAAACCTCGTTCTCTTCTCCTTTTCGGGCCACAACAACTTTACCATACCATACCATACCATACCATACCATACCATACCATACCATACCATTCCATACCCAACAAAGATTACTTGAAGGGCTTTTTTAAAACACAGATTTCTAGGTGCCACCCACAGAGTTTCTGATTCAGTTTGCCTGAAACAGTCTCGGACATATGCATTTCTAACGTGTTCCTAGATGCTGCTGCTGGTCTGTCCAGTTTTTTCAGCACCATTTATTGAAGAGACTGTTTTTACTTCATTTGCCTGTTTTATATAGATTAGTTGACCGTATTCATATGGGTTTATTTCTGGGCTCTCTATTCTGTTCCATTGGTTGATGTGTCTTTTTATGCCAGCACCGTGCTGTTTTGATTACTATAGCCTTATAGCATAGATTGATACCAGTAGCATGAAACCTCTAATTTTGTTATTTTTTTCTCAAGATTGTTTTGGCTGTTTGGCATCTTATATGGCTCTATGTAAATTTGTTCTTGTTCTGTGAAAAGTGCCATTAGTATTTTGATAGGTATTGCATTGAGCCTGAAGATTGCTTTGGATTGTATAGATATTTTAACAATGTTAATTTTTCCTACTTGTGAGCATGATATATCCTTCTATTTATTTATATTTTTTAAAAGTTCTTCCTTCAATGTCTTATTGTTTTTGGAATATGTCTTTTACCTGCTTGGTTAAATTTATTTCTAGATTGTTATTATTTTTTAATACATTTGCAAATGGGATTGTTGAGGTATGTTCCCCTGTTCTCATTTTGCTGAGAATTTTTATTATTAGTGTGTGTTGGATTTTGTCAAATGGTTTTTCTGCATTTATTGATATGATCATATAATTTCCATCCTCCATTTTGCTTATGTGGAATATCATGTTAATGGTTTTATGGATATGGAACCAACCTTGCATCCCAGGAATAAATTCCACTTGATCATGGTATATGCTTTTTTGAACATGTTGCTGAATTCAGTTTGCTAATATTTTGTTGAGGATTTTTGCATTTGTGTCCAACAGGGATATTCTCCTATACTTTTCTTTTTTTCAAATGTCTTTGCTTGTTTGGGTATCAGGGTAATGCTGGCCTTATAAAATGAGTTTGGGAGCCTTCCTGCCTCCTCAATGTTTTGAAATAGTTTTGAGACGGGTAGGTATTAATTTTTCTATGAATGGTATGGGCTATCTTTATGTGTATATATATATGAAGAAATGTAAAGATAATTGGAATTATTTAGCCTGTAGAGAAAGGGTTTCTCGACATCAGGTCTATTGATATTTCAGGCTATATAATTCTTTGTTGTGGGGGAGAAGAGGAGAGGGAAAAGGAGAGGAGGGAGGTGTTCTCCTGTGCATGTAAAATCTGTGGTGGCATCCCTGGCCTCTACCCACGAGATGCCAGGAGCATCCTCCCACAATCCCCAGTTATGATAACCAAATGCCCCATTAAGATTCACTACTGTAAAAGCAGTTACAGTCTTCCATTAAGTAATTGAAAATAAATGATCAACTTAATGGGCACCTATTTTTCAACTCTACTCTACAAAACAGTAATAAACACTATTCACAACTCTAAGAAGGAACTAATAGCCATATATTTAGTACTTGAAATAGCTTCTCAGATGCTGCCCTTTGAACAGGATGTTAGCATTGGAAGTCCTAGCTCCTAGGAACCCCTCTCCTCTTCATTTTTGTTTTCCGTAGAACCCAGAGATGGGGGTCATTCTACATTTGTTGGCAATGAAAGGAACTGACATTTGTTGGGTGTCTGTTTTGTGTAAGTCAGATGTCTTACACGTTTACATTGCAACATCTTCTCAGTTTGCCCTGTAAGATGGCTGACCCCACATCACAGACGAAGCAGCTGAAAGCAAAGGCATGCGGAAACTTTCCCATTATCACAGAGCTAGCAAATGCAGAGGCGGGTTCAGCTCCAGGTGTCTGCACTCTTTCCCCCACTCCACGCTTACTCCTGGGCTTGATTACTTCTAAACCCTTCATTTGCAATTTGATCTCCTAGTGTCTTTGAAAAGTGTTTCTAAAGGAGGGAAGTGGAAATATAATTGTTACCTGAGTAGTCTATTACAGTTGAGTTCTGGTTAGTAAGTTTTCAAGATGAGAGGCATTTGGAGTAGACTCCCTCCACCTTCCTGCTTGTCTCCACGTACAGAAAGAGAACCTACAAGACACTAGAGCATCCTGTCCTGGAAGCAGAGCCAAACCCAAGGCTCCTATCAGAATCCATGTTCACTAGAGGCCCAGAGACGACAGTTGGAGTCCATTAGATTCAAACACTCTGCAATTCCATCTAGTTCTCCAGGTGGGTTTTTCAATGTATTGGTTAATTGTATTGCACAATGACCCATCCGCTGTAAAAGATACATTGATTAACGGCAAAATTAAATTAGAGGTATCTCATTATGTTGTAAATGCTATTATCTGTCTCAGTTCACTGTAAAAGGACAGAGCAAAGTAGCTTAAAATTGTCCTTCAGTCATGGGAGAATGACATAAATGGCTAAGTAAATCACTGAATGTAGCTTATGGGGTCTGGAATGCAACTAAAAATAGGCTGAATGTTTCTTGACTGGAACTGAAATCAAGGCAACCACAGTGTTGCACAACGCTGTTCTAGGAGTGGCACTTGTACAAGAGGCAATGAGAAAATGAAAGGTAACTAAAAATTGCTAGTTGTCACTTATCAATTGAGCATGACTTGTCAATGAAGCAAATTTTCTTAATAAAATTAGTGATTTAAGAATAACAATATATTTTCAAAGTTTGGAAAGACCTATAGGTAATTTTTTTAGTCAGGATGAAAAGAACAAAATGAGATGAGTAGAACTCTAATGTGTGGGTGATAAATTCTCATGTAATCAGAATAGTTTTCAGCATTTGGCAAATCATTTCATTCATTGGAAATTTCAAGAAGAATAATGTTCTATATTGCCACATGTGCTTCAGTGACAAAGTAGCACATCAGCAGATTCTGACAACACTGACCTTTTGTTCCTAATCTCGTGATTTTTCTTTTAAAACAAAAACAAACAAGCAAGGAATTTGTGGATTTCTAACCTTTATGAGGGGCCACTGGTTTTCTAAGGAACTCAAAAATCACATCGTAGGATGTAGCATTAAAGATACTCTTTAGATGATTCGGTCAAAAAAGACATTTCAAGGAACATGAGAATCATCTTCAAATATTTGAATAAATTGCAGGTGGAAGACAGATTAAATTTTTATAAGTAGCAAAGGAATACATAATTGGGATATTGGGTGGAAGTTACATGGAGACAGATTTGGATGTCACTAGAGGGCAGAACACTAGGCTGTTTCAAAAATAGAATAGGCTGCATGGTGTAATAGTGAGTTTGTAGGTACAGCAAGTTTATCTGTATTTGTTCATTCATTCATTTATTCATTCACTCAACAAATGATTACAAGTAACTATTATATGCCAGGCACTGGTCTAAATTTTGGGACTATAGTTACAGACAAGGAAGACAAGGTTCCTGATCTCAAGAAAATGTATGCTGTGCAGTTGGGTTGACAAACTTTTTCTGCATAGGGCCTGATGGAAAACATTATAGGCTTTGAAGGCCACATGGTCTTTGCTGCAACTACTGAACTCTGCCATTGTTTTGCAAAAGCATCCATTGGCAAACTATGGCCTGTTGGTCAAATCTTGCCCACCACCTACTTTTATAAATCAAGTTATGTTGGAGCATAGCCACACATTCATTTATATTGCCTATAGATATCTGCCTTTAACAACAGAGGTGAGTACTTGTGACAGAGATGGTAAACCCCATAAAACCTAACCTATTTTTCATCTTACCCTTTACAGAAAATGGTTGCTGATCCCTGCCATCAAAAAGATATAAATAAATGATTGTGGTTGTGTTTTAATAAGGCTTTATTTATGGACACCAAAATCTAATTTTATGTATTTTTTGCATTAGAAAATATTCTTTAAAATTTTTTTCAATTACTTAAAACTGTAAAAAATAGTCTTAGCTTATAGGTCATACTAAAACGGAGGTGAGTTAGATTTGGCCTGTGGGCCATAGTTTGCTAATCCTTGTTCTAAAGTATTTTAGTGAATTCACAAATCTTGAATAGTTCTATTTTCACTGGTGAGAGTCTACTTGTAATTTCATTTATACTGATAATGACAAATTTCACCATTATGCTAAATAACAAAATGTCTGTTGTTGATCAGAGAAGGAGGTCACGGAAGTGCTTACAGCAGTTATTTCTGGAATGTGGGGCTTTTTTGAAAAAATTCTAGCTGCTTCCCCCTCTCCCTTCTATCACTTCACTGTGAAATCCTGATTGGAACATCTGAATGCGCCAGGGTTGTATTTTAGCCTAAGTAATACATAATATCACACTGGCTATGCTGAAGTATGTTAAATTACAGGCATAATAGCACTTTAATATGCAGAGACATTGAACACTTTTCTGCCTCAGAGCTCCCTTTATGAGCTTTTGGGCATACTTTGCATAATTAAAAAGGCTATCTATCTGGGAGACTAGTTAGAAGTTGGCTGTAATTTTTCTCCTGCCCCCATTCCAAATAGCAATTTTTCCCTCATGTCATACATCAAAACAAACTACTTGTGGTCAAATGGAAAAACAGTAAAAGTATTTGTCTAGGTGTTTGACGTGACTTGTGAGTTCAATTTTAAGTGGTGACCTAATAACCACTTTTAGGTACCACCTGAATATGTTATTCTGAAATAATTTCATTTTTTTTTCTAGGAGATATTTTTCTTTTTGACAAATATACTAATTGTATGTTAAAGTTTTTTTGAGGCAAGCTAGAAAACATCCTTTAATCCTGTTGCTATTGATCTCCTTCCCTTGAGCCATCTCTCTTAACTGAGCCATCTCTGCTAAAAGACAGATCGTAGGTCCCTTCTGTTTTTAGAATCTTTTCCCTGCTTCTTATTACATTAGTACATTTAATCTGAAAACTGACATTGCTTTTGAGTAATAAAATCAACCCCCACCTCCCACCATTTGATAGATTAAGCATGTCTTTTTTCATTGTGGGCTTATTTTGCCAATGGATGGGCTAGTGTTGCTTTGGGGGAGCTGAAGCCAATAGCTGTCTGGCTATAAGAGCAAATGCCATGGCTTATTATTGGAAATTCCCAATGAAGGGCCGCTGGGACTCAAAATGAAACCTTGGCGATGATCTAATCATTGGGATGACCTTACACTAAATCATTCAGAGCAGCATTGTCCTCAAACATAAAAAGTGACATTGTCTTGGCCAGTTTATTTGAGTTGTTTATTTGCTTTGAAATTAAATGATATCTGTGTTTTGTGAAATAAAGGATAGGCTTGGGGTTTCCATTGGCTTCGAGCACTGATTGCTTGCCATTCTCTGCCCAGAAGCTTGCTAGAGAATAGTAAAATCATCTTGACTAAAAGGAGGATTGCTTTATTTGTCCACACCCTTATCCAACAGTCCTTCACAGTAAGGTTCTTTTTATTTTTACTGAAAATGTGAGATTTTATTGGTAAAAATTTATTAGTGTGGGTTCTATCCATAAAGAATACAAACAAATTTAGTGCTCCTCTAAAATACTAACACCACTTTCTCCAAAAAGAGATATTTTATTTTGAAAGTAAAAAAGATGACTTCTGTTTTGGGGGCATAGACACAAATCCTCTGAAATTGATGTTGATTCTGGGGCATGAACAAATACAAGGACAGTGATGTCATAATTTGTAAAACAGTGATTACAGTTATTTCATTCACTATAATCTGCTATGCACAGCCTCAGTTCCCTTGACCCACTATTGCAAGGTTATATACTTTGACCAAATCCAAACTCTGATTAAATACAACTCCCTGTTGTATTTACAATGACTCTGCCTGGACCTAAGCAGCTGATTATGGGTGGGGAAGAGCACATAATTGTGAGAATGGTGTCATCTTCATTTCATTGCACTAACCTCAATACTGTTAGCAACTCCACTTCACTTGTCTCTTTTGTTCACCTTTCTCCTCTTTCAAACTATTTTCGTACACCCAGGGAGTCGCTGAGAAGTGTGTATAATTGGGAGCAGTGTGGATTAAGGTTAAGTGAGTGGACATAAGTCACCACAGCTGGTTTAGAGGGCTCAGGACACACAATGAAATGAGTATCAAAATTTTTAGTTAGTCAGTATCTAGTCTTTAAAAACAACTCAGTCCTGGCCAGTGTGGTTCAGTTGGCTGAGTGTTGTCCCACACACAGGTCACTGGTTTGATTCCTGGTCAGGGCACATGCTGGGTTGCGGGCTTGATCCCCAGTACCAGAGGCAGATGATTGATATTTCTCTTTGATGTTTTTTTCTCTCTCTCTCCCTCTTCCTTCCTCTCTTTCTAAAATCCATAAAAACATTTTAAAAAAATCTCAGAGACCAAATTCTTCAAAAGATAATTGTGCATAAAGATTGTCTTGGAAAAAAAATAGTAATAAAAGAGACTATAGAAAATTTGCAGATTACCCCTTTAGAGTAAGATAAAAAAAGACAGCTGCCAGCTCCAAAAGTTAATAAATAATTTCAGTATAGAAGTTTTACAATGTAATATTTTTATTATTGTTTATAAAAATTCCAAAAATAAAGCAAAGTTTTAATTTTTTAAATATTTTATTGATTTTTTACAGAGAGGAAGGGAGAGAGATAGAGAGTCAGAAACATCGATGAGAGAGAAACATCGACCAGCTGCCTCCTGCACATCCCCCACCGGGGATGTGCCCGAAACCCAGGTGCATGCCCTTGACCGGAATCGAACCTGGGACCTTTCAGTCCGCAGGCCGACGCTCTATCCACTGAGCCAAACCAGTTTCGGCCAAAGTTTTAATTTTTAGGAAAAAAACCCTTTTGAGATAATGTAATAATTTTCCTCCTACTTCTTTCAAAATTAAGCTAACTCCTCTGTCATCTACTTGTATTATCTAATATTGAAATTTTACAGTATGTATTAATTTGGATCATATCTATCCCCAATTTCTCTCTGTATGAAATCTGGCTTATTTGTTCAGACCTTCCTCAAATGATATCTCTTTTACTAAAGATTTTTCTAAACTTCAGTCAGAAACAATCATTCCCTACTTGGTAGAATTTTACCCATATTTTCATTTCATCATCATATAAAGAGAAGTATTTAAAAACAAATTTTATTAATAAAATTATAGGAGATCTCTACATTTTAAATGCTCTTAGCAATGTGGCATATTTGTAAATGTTTGAAATAGATACACTAAATATGAAGTATGAAATGCTAAATAAGTATCGGAGCCTCTTTCCCCCTTAAAGGATATACATAAAGTTTGGATAAGGTGTTCCGAATCCTTTTCAAAGAAATTAATGACTCAATGGGGGTTGAGAGTTCATAGGAATCTTTAAATATAATTATCATTCTTTAAAACTAGTATCCAACTAAGAGTAATATTTCCGAATGAGTATCTTTAGGCCGGGTTTTCCCCAACTGTTGAAGAGTGAAAACTGAAAATAATCAGTTGTCAGTTATTTTTAAATAATATATGTTTGTCGCTGGATCTCATGATAATCCTTTTACTTTAATTTCTCTAATTTTCTTGCAGTTTAAGTACCTCTTTTACCATTTCAAAAATGGTAAAATCTAAAAAATACCATGTCATTTAGTAGTATTTTTAATTTAATGTTTAATTTTTGATCGTTTGCACTAAGAAGTTCTATGATAATGATACCATTGTAATAACCTGGTTATGTTTTAACAGAAAAGGAGTAAAGGGAAGACTAGATAATATAGACATGCCATTTATACAGCTTTGCTAGAAAGCTATAATTAACCCTCTCCAAGTCTGTTCCCTGCTGATTGATGGGGAAAAAGAAGGGATTGGACAAAGGCAATTTGGACGCATGCCCAGTAAGGTCTGAGTGACATGGGAAGGTGCTTATCTGTCAGTCATACCTGGGAACAAGTCAGTGGCCAAAATAGGTGGGGCCACTGAAAGAGTGTGAAACCTAAATATTTAAACTCCTGGACAAAGGATCTCTCTCTCTCTCTCTCTCTCTCTCTCTCTCTCTCTCTCTCTCTCTCTCTCTCTCTCCTTTCCTGTTGTAGGAGGTGTGCTATATCTTCTTTATCCAGTCATCCATTGAAAGACACGTGGGTTGCTTCCATGTCTTGTTTACCATTTATAATGCTGCAATGAACATAGGAGTACGTATATCTTTACAAATAAATGTTTTCAGAATACCCAGAAGGGGTATTGCTAGATCTTATGTAGCTCTATACTTAAGTTTTTGAGGAACTTCCATACTGTTTTCATAGTGGTTGTATCAGTTTATGTTCCCACCAGCAGTGAATGAGGCTTCTTTTTCCTCCACAACCTCTCCAACACTTATGTCTTGTCTTGTTGATAATAGCCATTCTAACAGGTGTGATGTGGTACCTCACTGTGCTTTCGATTTGCATTTTCCTCATAGCTAGTGAAGTCAAGTATCTTTTCTGTTGGCCATTTGTTTTGGGAAAAGTGTCTGTTCAGGTCCTCTGCTCATTTTTTAATTGGATTATTTGTGTTGTTGTTGAGTTGTGTAAGTTCTTTATATATTTTGGATATTAGCTCCTTATCAGGGGTATTGTTTGCAAATATATCCTCCCATTCAGTTGGCTGCGTTTTTGTTTTGTTGATGGTTTCTTTTACTGTGCAGAAGCTTTTTAGTTTGATATAGTCCCATTCATTTATTTTCTTTTACTTTCCTTGCCTTTGGGGTCAAATTCATAAAATCCTCCTGAGATCCAGGTCTATAAGTTTAGTACCTATGTTTTCTTGTATGTTTTTAATAGTTTCACATCTTATATTTAGGTCTTTGATCCATTTTTGAGTTAATTTTTTGTGTATGGTGTCAAATAGCAGTCTAGTCATTCTTTAGCATGTGGCTTTTCAATTTTCCCAGCACCACATATATTTTTTAAAATTTTTGATAGCATGTTTTCATTTAACCTAACTAAAATTTTTAAGAATAACAATGAAAACAACTGAACCAACATGAGTCAGGACATAAATACTAAGAGTCAAGGCTGTATAGTCAGAATTCCAGTTACTGAGTAGAAAAAAAAAAATCACAGAAATGGTTGGGCAGAATAAAATAGGCAAGAGAAGAAAGAGCCTCTATCAGAGACAACCTTAGATTGCCCAGTGAGGAAACTGTCATGAACATCTTTCTAGGACAGAGACCACTCTCAGAACATCCATTTTCAAAATAGGAACACGGAAGTGATGGAATATAGGCTCCCGTTGTCAGGGAGTATGCTCTGTTCACCACACCAGCACAGTTCTTAGGACATAGTTGGTACTAAATAAATGTTTCTTCAAAGTCAGACATAGGACATGCCACCTAACAATGTTGACACTAACCAATGCCTGACCACTTTGCTCAAAAAGAAGATTTTGTTTGCCTTTGTTCTGGGGTAAGGCTGGGCTGGCTGCTGTGGGAGTTTGTAGAAGGATGGCATTCAGTCACATTGCTTATTCATAGGTATTTAACCGATCTTCTGCTTCAAGTCCCCACACTTGGGATCACACTGTGCAGTTGTTGGGGTTCCTGCTGCGACTTCTCAGAGCAGCAGCTCTGCAGAGCTGTGTGTAGTGAATGGCACGGCTTCAGGGTGCAGGGCCTGACTGGCAGAAATACTTCAGTGCCACATCCTACTAAGCATAGTTTCTAAGCAATGTTGTTGAAATTGCTCCAGGAACCAGACGGGATGTCTTTAGCCAACTAAAACCTCCATCTCCAGGAGTCAGCCAACTGGGGCATTGCCCTGGGTCTGGCAGCATGGACACTTCTTAGGGAACTAACCATGTGAAGCCGTGCACATACTGACAATCAGCATCTTTGATTTCCAATGCAGAATGGGGAGTATATCGCCCCTGTACCATATCCTAAGACTATTTTTCATGTATAGAGATTCTCTGACTATCCCTTGAGCCTGATTTCACTTCGTATAATGCTGGGCCAAGAAATACTGGGTAAGAAGCCTGGCACCCTATCCAACATGGTGCTCTCAGAGGCAGTTGCAGCAGTCTGGGATTGGAGACGCTGTAGGAAGTTGGCCACTTTCAAGCTCTCACACACCTTCACTCTGGTGCAGACCCATGGCTTCAGTAACTTTAATTTAGCTTATCCTTTTCTGTTTTAAAACTTGTAAAAGAGCTTGATTTCCTTTCAGACTGCTTTTCAATATTCCCAGCACCATTTATTGAAGAGGCTTTCTTTTCTCCACTGTATGTTTTTGGATCCCTTGTTGAAAATTATTAGCCTGTATATATGTGGGTTTTTTTCCTGGGCTCTCAATTACTGTCAGTGGGATATGCAAGTCCCTTATAATTGTACTAGAGGCCCAGTGCACAAACTCGTGCGCAGGTGGGGTCTGGCCGACCTGGCCCCAATTGGGGTGGATTGGGGCTGGGCCTGTAGGGAGGAGGAGATGGTGGGAGGTTGGTTGGCCGGCCCACAATGATTGGGGCCCAATCAGGGCAGGGCCAGCTGGGGTGAGGGGCCGTGGGCAGTGGACCAGCTAGCCCTGCCCAATTGGTTGGGGGGGCCATTGGGGGTGGAGCTGGCTGGGAGGAGGGGCTGTGTGCCAATCGGGGGTGGGGCCAGCCATGGGGAGGAGCTGTGGGTGGTGGGCTTGCCCCCAAATGGGGTAGAGGGTCCGATCGGGAGCCAGTGGCCTGGCGGAGAGGCCATGGGTGGTTGGCTGGCAGGCTCTGCCCCTGATTGGAGTGGGGGGACCGATTGGGGGTGCGGCTGGATGGGCGAGGGGCTGCAGGCGGTTGGCTGGTGGCTTTGCCTCTGATCAGGGTGGGGGGCCGATCTGGAGTGGGGCCAGGCTAGGGGAGGGGCTACAGGAGGTTGGCCAGTCGCCCTGCCCTCAATCAAGGTGGGAGAGGCCCATCAGGTGTGGGGTGGCTGCGGGGAGGGGCCATGGGAGTTTGGCCACTGGACCCATCCCCAGATCGGGCTGGTTCGCTGGCCACAGTGGGCATCATTGCAACCGGTCATTCTGGTCATTCCGGCATTCTGGTCACTGACTTTTTATATATATAGATTTTTGTCAGTTTTCCCTTTTAGTTATTAATAATTAGTTATTAGTAATTGCTTTATATTTTGGTATTCCCAGGTTGGGGGCATATATATTAATGCATTATGTCTTTGTGATATATTGTCCCTTTTATCATTATAAAGTGTCAGTCTTTGTCTCTTATTACTTTTATTTATTTATTTATTTTTATTAAATCTTTATTGTTCAGATTATAGATGTTCCTCTTTTTCCCACCATAACTCCCCTCCACCCAGTTCCCACCCCACCCCATGGCCTTACCCCCCCAACTGTCCTCATCCATAGGTGTAAGATTTTTGTCCAGTCTCTTCCCGCACCCCTCAAGCCCCCTTCTCCCTGAGAATTGTCAGTCTACTCCCTTTCTATGCCCTTGCTTCTATTATATTCACCAGTTTATACTGTTCATCAGATTTTTTTATTGACTTAATTTTTAGATTCACTTGTTGATAGATATGTATTTGTTGTCACTTTGTTGTTCATAATTTTTATCTTTACCTTTTTCTTCTTCTTCCTCTTTTTAAAGAATACCCTTCAGCATTTCATATAATCCTGGTTTGGTGGTGATGAACTCTTTTAGCTTTTTCTTGTCTGTGAAGCTCTTTATCTGACCTTCAATTCTAAATGATAGCTTTGCTGGGTAATCTTGGTTGTAGGTTCTTGCTATTCATCACTTTGAATATTTCTTGCCACTCTCTTCTGGCCTGCATAGTTTCTGTTCAGAAATCAGCTGACAGTCATATGGGTACTCCCTGGTAGGTAACTAACTGTTTTTCTCTTGCTCCTTTTAAGATTCTTTCTTTGTCTTTTGCCTTTGGCATTTTAATTATGATGTGTCTTGGTGTGGTCCTCTTTGGTGTTCTCTTATTTGGGGTTCTCTTCACTTTCTGGACTTGTAAGTCTATTTCTTTCACCAGGTAGGGGAAGTTTTCTGTCATTATTTCTTCAGATAGGTCTTCAATATCTTGCTCTCTCTCTTCTTCTGGCACCCCCATAATTCAGATGTTGGTACATTTGAAGTTGTCCCAGAAGCTCCTTACACTATCTTCATATTTTTTAATTCTTTTTTCTTTTTGCTTTTCCAGATGGGTGTTTTTTGCTTCCTCATATTTCAAATCTTTGATTTAATTCTTGGGATCCTCTAGTCCAGTGGTTGGCAAACTGCGGCTCATGAGCCACATGTGGCTCTTTGGCCCCTTGAGTGTTGCTCTTCCACAAAATACCGACTTCTGCGCATGGGCCACAAAGTTTTAACCACACTGTATGTGCGCGCCCGCATATGGTATTTTGTGGAAGAGCCACACTCAAGGGGCCAAAGAGCCGCATGTGGCTTGCAAGCTGCAGTTTGCCGACCACAGCTCTAGTCTACTGTTGAATTTCTGTGTATTATTCTTTATTTCAGACAGTGTATGCTTAATTTCTGACTGGTCCTTTTCCATTTTTTTGGCATTCTCATGAAGATCCTTGAAGATCTCACTAAGTTCCTCGAAGGTCTCACTAAGTTTCTCAGAGGTTTGTAGAAGATTCTTGAGTAACCTTATTACTGTGGTTTTGAACTCTATATCCCATAGTTTGCTTTCCTCCATTTATTTCATTCGTGACATGATTCTTTGTCTCCACGTTTTGGCTGCTTCCCTGTGTTGATAGAGTGGCTTTGTGTGGTAGGTGTACTATTGGGCCCAGTGGCTCAGCCTCCCCAGTCACCTGAGGTGGACACTCTTGGTGCACCCCTTTGTGGGCTGGTTGCCCAGTCTTGTGTGGTTAAGCCTTGATTGCTGTTGGTATTACTGGGAGGAATTGACCTCCCAGTGATACCAACACTGTGGGGACCAGATGCAACTTTAGTGGGAGAGCTGCTGTGCTGGATACACCCTTATGGGGCAGGACTTGCTTCAGTAGGGCTTTGGAGCTCACTGAGTCTGCCTCTTGAATATGTCACTAATGGATGTGAAGAGTTGAAATCTGTTATCTGACCACTGGGTACACTAGCTCATGGATCTCCAAGGTGGTGCAAAATCAGCCACTGCCTGAGTCCACCCAGCAGGAGCTACAGTGAGATCTGCAGATTTCTCCTCTTTGTTTGGGGTTTGGAAGTTTTGGAGCTCTCTGACCCAGCTGCAGTTTGTTAGGTTAGGCTGCAAAAGGACAAGCGATTCATATGCAAAAGCCGCTGAGCACAGCTTCTTTTTACTTTTTTAAAAAAATATTTTTATTGATTAAGTTATTACATATGTGTCCTTATCCCCACATTACCCCCCATACCCCCCACTCATGCCCTCACCGCCCCCTGATGTCTGTGTCCTTTGGTTAGGCCTATATGCTAGCATATAAGTCCTTTAGTTGATCGCTCCCCCTTACCCCCACCCTCCCCTACCTTCCCTCTGAGGTTTGATGGTCTGATTGATGCTTCTCTGTCTCTGGATCTCTTTTTGTTCATCAGTTTATGTTGTTCATTATATTCCACAAATGAGTGAGATCATGTGATATTTATCTTTCTCTGACTGGCTTATTTCACTTAGCATAATGCTCTCCAGTTCCATCCATGCTGTTGCAAATGGTAAGAACTTCTTTTTTACTGCCGCATAGTATTCCATTGTGTAGATGTACCACAGCTTTTTAATCCACTCATCTATTGATGGGCACTTAGGCTGTTTCAAAATCTTAGCTATGGTGAATTGTGCTGCTATGAACATAGGGGTGCATATATCCTTTCTGATTGGTGTTTCTAGTTTCTTGGGATATAGCCCTAAAAGTGGGATCACTGGGTCAAATGGGAGTTCCATTTTTAGTTTTTTGAGGAAACTCCATACTCTTCTCCACAGTGGCTGCACCAGTCTGCACTCCCACCAGCAGTGAAGGAGGGTTCCTTTTTCTCCACATCTTCGCCAGCACTTGTCGTTTATTGATTTGTTGATGATAGCCATTCTGACAGGTGTGAGATGGTACCTCATTGTTGTTTTGATTTGCATCTGTTAGATGATTAGTGACTTTGAAAATGTATTCATATGTCTTTTTGCCTTCTGTCTTCTTTTGAAAAGTATCTACTTAGGTCTGTTGCCCATTTTTTGATTGGGTTGTTTATCTTCCTTTGGTTAAGTTGTATGAGTTCCCTGTAAATGTTGGAGATTAAACCCTTATCGGTGATAACATTGGCAAATATGTTCTTCCATGCAGTGGGCTTTTTTGTTTTTTTGTTGATGGTTTCCTTTGCTGTGCAAAAGCTTTTTATTTTGATGTAGTCCCATTTGTTTATTTTCTCTTTAGTTTCCATTGCCGTAGGAGCAGTATCAGTGAAGAAATTTCTTCAGCATATGTGAGATTTTTTTGCCTGTGGATTCCTCTATTATTTTTATGGTTTCCTGTCTTATATTTAAGTCCTTTATCCATTAGAGTTTATTTTTGTGTATGGTGTAAGTTGGTGGTCTAGTTTCATTTTTTTTTGCATATATCTGTCCAATTTTCCCAACACCATTTATTAAAGAGACTGTCTTGATTCCATTGTATGTTCTTGCCTCCTTTGTCAAATATTAATTGAGCATATTGGTTTGGGTCAATTTCGGGGTTCTCTATTCTATTTCATTGATCTATATGTCTATTCTTGTGCCATACAAGGCAGTTTTGAGAACAGTGGCTTTGTAATACAGCTTGATATCTGGTATTGAGATCCCACCTACTTTGTTCTTCTTTCTCAGGATTGCTGCAGCTATTCGGGGTCTTTTATTATTCCAGATGAATTTTTGGAGAGTTCATTCTAGGTCTGTGAAATATGCCATTGGTATTTTAATGGGGAGTGCATTGAATCTATAGATTGCTTTGGGTAGTATGGACATCTTGATGATGTTGATTCTACCAATCCATGAACACAGTATGTTCTTCCATCTGTTTATGTCTTCCTCTGTCTCCTTTTTCAGTGTCCTGTAGTTTTCGGTGTATAGGTCTTTTACCTCCTTAATCAAGTTTATTCCTAGGTATCTTATTTTTTTTGGTGCAATGCTAAATGGGATTTCGTGTTACTTTTATTATCTTGAAATCTATGTTGTTTGATATAAGTGTGGCTACTCCCGCTTTTCTCTGGATGCCCTTGGCTTGGAGTCATTTCCCACCCCTTCACTTTGAGGCTCTGTCTTTGCAGCTGAGATGGGTCTCTTAAAGGCAGCATATAGCTGGGTTTTGTGTTTTAATTCATCCTGCTACTCTGTGCATTTTAATTGGTCAGTCAGTTCATTTACATTTAGGGTGATTATTGATATATAAGGACTTCCTAAAGCCATTTTATCCTTTGTCTTTTGGTAGCTCTGTGTCTTCATTGTTTCTTTTTCTTTGTGTTTCTGTGATTTTAGTTTGGTGGTATTCTATGATATAGTTCATCCATTTTCTCTTTTTTGCTTTATATGTCTTAGTTCCAGATTTTTGCTTTGTCACCATTAGGTTTATGCAAAAAAGTTTCACATGTACAGTTGTCCTCTTTCTTCTGATTACATCTTATTTTCATTCACCTGTGCAAGTTTAGTCCTTTTCCCCTCTTCTTATATGTTGCAGGCCTACCTCAAATCATGCCTTTTTATGCTATGTGTTCATTTCAATTTGCAGTAGCTATTGTATTATTTTTTTTATGCTTTTACCTCCTTTAACTTTTATGTTATATTTAAATGCTTAGTACCCTATTCTGAACAAGAGTTGCAAATTTCTCCTTTTGTCTGTCTGTTAGTCATCTTATAGTTTTATATCCTTTTGTATTCTTGTTTCAGGTAGAAGAACAATTTTCAGTAATTCTTGTGGGGGTAAATTTCCTTAGCTTCTGTTTGTTTGGAAAGCCTTTATTTCTCCTTCATATTTAAAGAATACCTTTGCTGGACATATTATTCTTGGCTAGTGATTTCTTTCTTTCATTATTTTGAATATTTGATTGCACTTTCTCTTCGCTTGTAGGGGTTCTGCTGAAAAATTCAATAATAATCTAAGAGGTTACCATATCCTTTTCCTTGGCTGCCTTTCAGAATTCTTTCTTTGTCATTAATTTTTGACAGCTTTAATATAGTGTGCCTTGGAAAAGGCCTTTGAGGATTGTAATAATTAGGTGCTCCACTAGCTTCTTGGATTCGAGGGTTCAGTTCTTTCCCTAGGTTTTGGAAATTTTTGTAGATTATTTGTTTGAATATCTCTCTGTCCCTTCTCTTCTCCTTCTGGTATACCCATTATTCTTACATTTGCTCTTTCTAGTTGAGTCAGTAAGTTCTCATGGAGTTCTTTTATTTTGTTTTTTTACTCTCGATTCTCTCCTCCACCTGAGTCATTTCTGGATTTTTATCTTCGATATTACTAATTTTTACCTCCACTTGGTCTGCTCTATTTCCTAAGCTTGATAGTCCATTCTTTATCTCCTTTGCTGAATTCTTCAGTTCCAATTTTTAAATTGGTTCTTTATAGTTTCAAGCTCTTTGGTAAAATACTCCTTTGGTTCATTAATTTTATTTCTGAGCTCATTTAACTGCTTTTATGTACCTTGTTGATTTTTTTCAGAACTGCAATCTTGAATTCTCTGTAATTTAAATCACAGTCTTTCATGTTTTTAAGTTGATTTTCTGGAGGTTTTTAATTTTCCTTCTGAACTCCCTTGTTACCTTGGTGATTCATTGTGCTTGATGGATTATATCTGTGCCTGGGCATTTGTGAAAATGAAATCTTTTTTTTTTTTTTTTTAAGTATTTAACTCTTAACTGTTTAACAGGTTGATAAGTAAGAGGTCTTTCTTTCGTTTTCTGGTAGGTATTGCTGAAGCAGTTTTTTTCTCTTTTCTGCACTGCTGGGGCTGCTAGGATCTTTGTGAGGCTGTGTCAGCCTCAGCCATGGAAAATTCCCCCTATTCCCCAAGGAGGTGGGTGTCCTCTTAATGACTTAGTTGCCTCAGTCTCAGGGTATCACCCCCATGGCAAGATGAGGCGGGTTTGGGTTCCCTGGCCTGTGTGTTCCCAGGGTTGATTCCTGCACCCAGAAGCTGCCAATCATGCTGTTCTGTCTGCACTCACCTAGCAGCTTCTACCAGGCTCTGTTGCGAGGGGTGGACGGGAGAGTGGGGAGCAGATTTGCACATCTGCAGTTTTGTCTTCTCTAGTGGTTGGTTTAGCCACCGTGAGTACAGACCACTTAGACTGGAAGTTGTTTCTGCCTTTTTGCGATATGTTGAGTGAGGATTTTACTGCTTGCAGGCCACAGGGAGATGGAGGTGGTGGTGGTGGGGGGCGGTGGGTGGCAGGTTCCCAGTCTCTGGCTCCTTTTGCCTGATGATGGAGATAATGTGGAATCCTTCCGCTCTATGCACTGCTTCTCTGCCCAGACCTTGGGTTCAGCCTCAATGTGTACTGGCCACTCAGGCCCAGTGCTGCCTCTGCCCCTCCAGTTTGCCCAGTGGGGGTTGCACCCTAACCATTCACTGCAATTGCATTTGCTAGGGTCCTGGGGAGCTTGGGGACTGTGCCTGTGGCTCCCTTCTCTCCCCTTCCTCCAGCCTGTCTCCCCTGTTTGCTCTAATACATCCGCCTTGAGATCCCTCAGATCCCTCAGATGTATTTGTTCGTTGATCAGGGACCCCTTTGTTGAATTAGAGTGGTCTAACTTGTGGTCACTTCAAGGAGATAGATCTGGAGTTCCTCTCACTCCACCAGGCTGTTGCCATCACTCTCCTCAACTCAGATTACTTAACCTTGTTTCATTTCTTCACTAGAAAAACATGTTGGTAGAGTAGACATATTCATGAATGTTTATTTCTGGTTAAAACCATAAAACTCAATTTTAATTTTCAATGAAATATCATTAAATTTTAAAAGTTATATTTTATATTACAAAATACTAGAGGCCCGGTGCACAAAAATTTGTGCACTGGCACGGGATGGGGGGGTGGTGTCCCTCAGCCCCACTTGTGCCCTCTCACAGTCTGGGACCCCTCGGGAGATAACGACCTGCTGGCTTAGACCTGCTTCCGGGTGGCAGATGGCAGGCCCAATACCTAGGTGCCTGCGCTGCAGCCCCTGGTCGGGCTCAGAGCAGGGCCGATTGGGGAGTTGGGGCGCCGCCCCCTGTCATGCACAGAGCAGGGCAGATCGGGAGGTTGCAATGCCACCCCCAGTCACACTCAAGGCAGGGCTGATGGGGAGGTTGTGGTGCCACTGCCCGTCACACACATAGCAGGGTGGATCAGGGGGTTGGGGCGCCTTCCCCGGTCACACAGAGAGCAGGGCTGATAGGAGGGTTGTGGCGCTACCCTCTGTCATGCGCAGAGCAGGGCCGAGGTGAGGGGGTGTTGGGGCGCCACCTCCTGTTGCTCACAGAGCAGGACCAATCGGGGCACCGCCCCCTGTCATGCACAGAGCCAGCCAATCTGGGGGTTGGGGCACTGCCCCCTGTCACGCTCAGGGCAGGGCCGATCAGGAGGTTGTGGCACTGCCCCCTGTCACACACAGAGCAGGGCCGATCAGGGGGTTGGGGAGCTCCCCCCTGTCATGTACAGAGTAGGGCCCATCTGGGAGTTGGGGCGCTGCCCCCTGACATGCTCAGGGCAGGGCCGATCAGGGGGTTGGGGTGCTTCCCCCATCACACACAGAGCAGGGCGGATCAGGGGGTTGGGGTGCTGCCCCCTGTCAGACACAGAGCAGGGCCTATCGGAAGTGGGGGTGCTGCCCTCTGTCAGGCACAGAGCAGGGCCTATCAGTGGGTTGGGGTGCTGCCCCCTGTCACCCACAGAGCAGGGCCGATCAGGGGGTTGCGGCACCGCCCCCTGTCACAGTGCTCCAGGGGCTGGGAGGCCTCGCGGCTCCGCTGATCCCGGGGCGGTGAGGCCTCGCTGCTCCGCAGCTTCGGGGCTGTTTGGCTTCGCTCCACCACTTGGAACCTGCATATGCAAATTAACCGCCCTCTTTGTTGGCGGTTAATTTGCATATCGCCCTGATTAGCCAATGGGAAGGGTAGTGGAGGAATGGTTAATTACCCTTTTTGCCTTTTACTAGATAGGATGGACTAAAATGTATTCATAGCCATATTAGTATGACAGCTACAAATTCAGACTGAAAGTATGTGATATTAGTGTATAAAAAAAGGAGTGGTACTGTTATCGAGGAAGTAATATTCTGAAATGTTGAACACATTTCAGTAAAGTTTCTAACAAGAAAAGTAAAATCTTTCTTTGATTTTCATTGTCTTTACTTTTCTGTAAAATTTATTGTATATTAATGCTGCGACGCAGTACCTCACCTGGCTGAGGTAGTGTTTGCAGAATTCCCTATTGTAGTTATGCTTGCCCTCCCTCCTTTCTGTGCCACACTCTTTGGAAGGAATCACTCTGTGTGACCACACTGAGGGAGTGGGAGTTATGCTTTACCTCCTTGAAGACGCAGTTTCTACCTTGATTATTTGGAATTCTTCTGCATGGAAGATTTGTCTCTTCTTCCCCATTATTTATTCAATCATCCTATCTAATAAAAGAGAAACATGGTAATTAGCGTACGACCGCTACCCTTCCCATTGGCTAATCAGGGCGATATGCAAATTAACTGCCAGCCAAGATGGCGGCGGGCAGCCAGGCAGCTTAAACTGAACATGAGGCTTGCTTGCTTCAGTGACGGAGGACTGCAACGTTCCCCGCCTGCCTTGCTGGCCTCTGTGCCTGCAGTTTGAAACAATGTAACAAATATAGAAGCTAAACAAAACCCCAGAAACCTGCTTTCAGCGAGCCGGGATCTCAGAGCTGAAGTTATACACTGTTTCAATTATAGAACCCAAACAAACCAGATACCTGCTTTCAGCAGCAGAGGCCTCAGAGCTGGAGCCAGAGCTAAAGCTGGCCCAGAATAAAAAAAAAAAAAGAAAAAGCTGGGAGCTTCAGCCCCAGCCTGAAAACAGCCCTCAGCCCCTCACCCAGACTGGCCAGGCACCCCAGTGGGGACCCCCAACCTGAAGGGTGTGTGTGACCAGCTGCAAACAGCCCTCAGCCCCTCACCCAGGCTGGCCAGGCACCCAAGCGGGACCCCCACCCTGATCCAGGACACCCTTCAGGGCAAACCAGCCGGCCCCCACCCATGCACCAGGCCTCTATCCTATATAGTAAAAGGGTAATATGCCTCCCAGCACCGGGATCAGCATGACAGGGGGCAGAGCCCAAACACCCTGATCGCCCTACGGCTCTGTGTGTGACAGGGGGTGGGGCCACAACCTCCCTATCCGCCCTGCTCTGTTCCTGACAGGGGAAGGCGCCCCAACCCCCTGATTGGCCCTGCTCTGTGCCTGATAGGGGGGAGCTCCCCAACCCCCTGATCGCCATGCGGCTCTGTGTGTGATAGGGTGTGGCGCCTCAACCCCCCCACCCCACAGGCCCTCCTCTGTGTGTGACGGGGTAGAGCCATAACCTCCCCATCGGCCCTGCCCTGAGTGTGAGAGTGGTGGTGCCCCAACCCCTTGATCCGCCCTGCTCTGTGTGTGACAGGGGGCGGTGCCCCAACACCCCTATCGGCCCTACTCTGTGAGTGACAGCGGGGAGCTCCCCAACCCCCTGATGGGCCCTGTTCTGTGCATGACAGGAGGGAGCTCCCCAACCCCCTGATCGGCCCTGCTCTGTGTGTGACAGAGGGTGGTGCCGCAACCTCCCCATCAACCCTGCCTTGAGTGTGACAGGGGGTGGTGCACCTACCCCCCAATCGGCCCTACCCTGAGCGTGACTGAGGGTGGCATCGCAACCTCCCAATCCTCTCTGCTCTGTGCATGACAGGGTGTGGCGCCCCAACTCCCCAATCGGCCCTGCTCTGAGCCCGACCAGGGGCTGCACCTAGGGATTGGGCCTGCCCTCTGCCACCCGGGAGCAGGCCTAAGCCAGCAGGTCGTTATCTCCTGAGGGGTCCCAGACTGCGAGAGGGCACAGGCCATGCTGAGGGACCCCCCCTCCCCCCCGAGTGCACATTCATTCTCTCTCTCTCTGTCTCTCTTTCTCTCTCTCTCTCTCTTTCACACACACACACACACACACATACACATTTTCTTATCTTTATGGAAAGAATGATATCGTTTGAAGTTTGTGTTTAAAAAGCTGCCAATTGTATCAACTTCTACAGTCTGTCAACTTAAAAAAACACAACTATATCAGCTTTTCTACAATTGTACCAACAACTATAGATTAAGAAAGTATCTCATCCATTCCTATTATTTACCTCATTCAATACACCTTTTAAACTCAAATTATCCAATAATGTTCTAAAAATAAAGCAGCACTGTAATAAATATCTTAAAAAGGAAACTGACTTCCATATCTTTGGAATTTCATCTAGTAACTTGCTGAAACTCTGGTAGCTCGGGTAACTACTCCATTTACCTGATGAGATAAGGACTGCTGGCTTAGTCAAGGAAGAAAAAAAAGACCTAGCTGGTTTGGCTCAGTGGCTAGAGAGTGTCAGTCTGTGGACTGAAGGGTCCCGGGTTTGATTCTGGTCAAGGGCATTTACCTGGGTTGCAGGCTCAAGCGCTGGCCCTGGTCGGGGTGCATGTGGGAGGCAACCAATGTGTCTCTCTCACACTGATGTTTCTCTCTGTCTCTTCCCCTCCTTTCCACAATCTAAAATCATCAATTGAAAAATATACTAAAGTGAGGATTAATAAAAGAAAGAAAGAAAGAAAGAAAGAAAGAAAGAAAGAAAGAAAGAAAGAAAGAAAGAAAGAAGTGTTAAAAGTATGTATTCAAACCGAGGGCACCTAGAGGATTAAGACATATTTCCCAGGGTTTGTGGCTAAGTAACTTAAAATCATCTCAGGTGACATGGGATCGCTGTCATCTCAGTCCATTTTGAAATAATTGTACTATATCCTTTTGAGATTTAGGGCCTGAGTTGAAATTTTATTAAATCCAGAGGTGATAAACCACTTTCAACTTAAATTTGAAACAAATTTAATCTCAGGGTTTCATATTAGTCCCAAAGGCAGCAAAAAACATGTCTTACTTGCTTTTCTTTATAAACTGCTAAACATAGTGCCAAACACCTGCTGGCACTCTATTTATAATTAAGTGAATTGTAGACATAGGTTTACTTTTTAAATATGGTTATAGAATCACAGGTTTGAAAAGAATGTAGTAAAAAAATAAAATAAAACAAACGAGCAAAACCAACTAAAGAAAGAACTAATTTATTTTCTTGGGTTTACTTGAAGGCAAAACATTTTTTAAATTGTCCAAAAGGTGGAAATTTCAGAATTTTCCTTAGTAACCACTGGGATGGGGCGAATTGAGAACTATACAGGCTAAGTCAGTGGAGTGCAGATTGCTTTAAAAAGCACTAATCTTGTTTATAGCCTTAGATTTGTCTTTTTCCTTGCATTACCACATGAATAAAGTCACATAGGTAAGTGGTTTAATTCCCAGAAGGCAAACCTGTAATACTTTTTTTGTACTGATTCAAAATCAACAGAGTTCTGGTGTAGACAGGGGGAATTTCCCCGATAGGTCATACTCTTTCTTTCTAAGGTAGAGGCTACATTGCATGGCAGGTGAGGGTATGGACTTGGTGTAAAGCTGACCTGCATTCTATTCCCTGTATAGCACTGACTAACCGTGAGATTCCAGAAGAGTTCTTTATCATTCTTACTTCTCACTTTTTTTATTAGCCAAATAGACTAATGGTTGTACCTACTTTTGTGGTTACTGAGAGAATTAAATGAGTAGTGGATCGCCTTTTGCCGGCTGTACTACTCCTCTCTGCCCTCGTTTTGCCCCTAAGAAATCTTGCTCTGACAATGATGTACCTGGGCTTCCAACCCAGACAGCACGTGGGGTACTAGCCAACAACTTTCCTCATAAATTTTGCGGCACATGTCAGATTGGTATACCATAATAATGATAGCAATAATACTAACCTGTACTTAAATTTACCATGGGTCACACATCTTACACTCATTAACTCATTAAATTCCGTATGAAGGTCAATGATGCTAAAAGTTATTTTCTCAAAAAAATATTATTTGACTCTAAGTGACATAGTGCACAGATGTACCAGTCAGGACAGCTTCAGGCACAAGTGCATGAGACCTATGCATAGTAAGTAAAAGACCCCAATGTGTATTTGCTTAAGTAAGAGAGGAAAGGTTTTTTTCTTACATCACATGAGGTAAGGAATGGTTTAAGTGTTAGGTGGTGTTGGTGCTCTAGACCTGTGCCCCTATTAGCTTGTCCAAGCATGATGTTATCAAACAACTGAATTCGGAGTTGGGAAGCAGGAGACAGCACAGGGAGGGAGTTTCTGCTCCTTCCTCTCCCCTATCTTTCCCCAAAGCCACAGACACACCCTCTACATCTCAGTGGCCAAGACTGCCACATGGCTCCATCCCCTGCTGGGGGAGAGACCATTTCCCTGAGATTGAGGGACTCTGCCTGGTACCTGCACAGATTTTATCCTGCTGCCCTGTGAACATTACAGGTGCAAGCTGTTCTCTTGAATTCAGCCCTGATATAAGCTATTTGCTTAACAAATGGAAATTGGATTTTTTGAGCAGGGTCTTTGTGTAATTTCTTCAATGTACAGCTAGTGCAAGCCCAGAGCTGCTCTGGGTGCAGGGATTAAGAATGGACCCCAACACACTCCCTGCTTTATAGATTGATTTATGTTATTTTATTTATCTTTATTAAGTGGTAGCTCTCTTTAAGCCCAGAATTTCCTAGCTCAGAACTATAAGACTACATAAGTTAGGAAAGGGACTCCAGACAGGTAAGGTGGGAAGAAGAGACTGCTGGTGCAAATGAGAGCTGTTCTAAATAGTAAAATTATTTATTTTTTATTCATGTCTGTGTTCAGGAGTATTTGTGTTATATAGTGAGGAGGTGACGAAGGCTTATCTAAGTGTTTATTTTTATTCTAACTGCTTTGTTAGCCAATAATAAAAGTTTCCTTATAAGGCCATCTCTGAAATAAAACTTGTGAAAATGTGCGAACATTTATCTCCTGTGGAATGTAACTTGCAATTCCAAAACATTGCATACTAATTGGTTGTTATGGGTAACAGTTTTCAAAACGGTGTTTATAAATTTCAAAGTTATATGAAGTTTTCACTTTCTTCCTTTTTTTCTTTTGCACAAGAACCTCAAAAATTTTATGTCTATCTTTTATCTATGTGGTCAAAAGAACAATTAATAAATCAATGACAAAGAAAACAATATATAAAAAAGACTTTTGTTTTAATAATGTAAAACAAGCGGAAAGTTAATTTACTACCAAATATAGGCAAGCCTAAGGCCATATGAACATACTCTATCCCTAAGGACTGATGGCACTCAGAATAAAGGAAAGGTCAGGATAAGGAAGGTTTAGCCTGGGAAAAATATAGTGAGGAGATTCTTGGGCTTCAATGAGCAAACATGAAATTTAACTAGGAAAGAACATTAATTACAGTGTTCTAGGAATGTAGGATATAATCAGTACATATTTTCTCATTGAGACCTAGAACGAAGTTTGAATAGACTGTGACTGGTTGAATGGTCTTCTCACCTGCTTAACCTTCAAAACTCAGTGCAGTCCTTATGGGTTCCATATTTGACTTCATGCCCACTCTTTGGCTTCCTCTATATTCTTCTCTCTTGTAATTTACCATATTAAATGTACATCACAGTTGCCTGCTGTATGTCCATGTATTTCACTATTTTTTTTAATCCTCACCCAAGGAGTGAGGATATTTTTTCCATTGATTTTTAGAGAGAGAATGGCAGGATGGGAGGAAAGGGAGAGGAAGAAAGAAACATCAATGTGAGAGAGACACATTGCTTGGTTGCCTTCCACATGTACCCCATCCCAGGGGTGGGGATCAAACATGCAACCCAGGTACATGTCCTTGACTGGGAGTTGAACTGGTGATCCTCCCTCCAGTGTGCAGGCTGGCAGTCTAACCACTGAGCCACGCCCAGCCAGGGCTCCACTATTTTTAAAGCTATAGTCCATGTTTCTTTCATCTCTGCTAATTTCAGTTCACTGACTTGAAGGGCTTTGAATACCATAGAGATAATTTGAACTTAATTTGAGAGTCAAAAGGAGTTATTATAAATTCTCGAGCTAAAAAGCAATATGATTACAAGAGTATTTCTGGAATATTAGGTTTTTTTTAACCCTCATCCAAGGATATGTTTTCATTGATTTTAGAGAGAGGAGGAGAGAGAGAGAAAGAGAGAGAGAGAGAAACATTGATACGAGAGAGCAACACTGATTAGTTACCTATCTGAACCCGAAACCTGGGTATGTGCCCTGTTTGGGAATTGAAGCTGAGAACTTTCGGTGTAAAGGAGAATGCTCCAACCAAGCTGCACTGGCCAGGGCAGAAATATTAGATTTTGAGCAATGGGAAGTCTAGATTAGGAAGGAAAGATAGAAGAAATAGGAAGATGAAGAAGCTAACACAATAATACACAAATAATAATGCTTTATATGTACACTAGAGGCCCGGTGCACAAAATTCATGAATGGGTGGTGGTGGTAGGGGGGGTCCTCTAGCCCAGCCTGCACCCTCTTGCAAACCGGGACCCCTTAGGGCAGCGGTTCTCAACCTTGGCTGCACATTAGAATCATCTGGGAATCTTTTTTAAATCCTGATTTCTGGGTCTCATCCTCCGGAAATTCTGTTTCTTTGTTATGGGGTGAGGCCACAACATTAGTAACAAAGAATTTCCAGAGGATGAGGCCCAGAAATCAGGATTTTAAAAAGATTCCCAGGTGATTCTAATGTGCAGCCAAGGTTGAGAACCACTGCCTTAGGGGATGTCCAACAGCCGGTTTAGACCTGATCCCACAAGGATCCTTGCGGGATCAGGTCTGGCAGCTGAGGTTCCCGGGTCCCTGATATTTTCTTTTTGGAAGTTACTGAATGTCACATGAGCCTACAATATTGTATCTAGATACAGATTTTTAGGCAGGAAAGTTCCTGTTATTCAAAGAAAAAGTTCAAGTGAATTTAAAGCATTGTATAAAAAGGTCTGCAATGTTATATTCAAATACTCTCAAATTAAAAAATTCAACTGTATTTTGAATTCTTATTTCATACATTGCCTTCATATGCACCCTATTTAGAAAAAACTAAAATCATAAAGTATATTTTCTCAGTGTGCAGTCATGTTAAAAACAAGTGGAAAGATAAAGGTTCTTTTGCCAGTAAAACTATTTTTAATCAAGGAAACATGATTTTAGTTTTAGAGGAGATCTGACTCATATGCCTTATTCCATGAATACAATCAAAATACCTTTTAGTAAAAAGCTGTCATTCAGATTACAGTGTAGTTTCATAGCCCATCAAAGTTGAGAAGATGGTAATAGAGAAATACAAAACAACTAAATGCAATTTTAGAGATGGATTTTAACAGAATGTGTTTGTTTTTAACTCTTAAAATTTGGAGAAAACTGTTACAGTTAAGCCCCTCTTGTACTGGGGAAATGGAACCAACTGTGGTCGAGGGGAGTATAGGCAACGGGGCAAGTTAATATTAGTAGTCGGGGCAGCGGGGCAAGTTGATATCAGTAGCTAGAGAAACGGGGCAAATTGATATTAGTAGCTAGAGCAACTGGGCAAGTTGATTAATAATACCTTGGTAACGGGGCAGTATTGATTAATGTAGCCCTGGTAACTTTGTGTCTGTATCCCAGGTAACTTTGTGTGTTTAGCCAACTGTTGTATGGTTTTGGGGAATAAAAGGCTGGCCTGGAACCAGGGTCGACGCTGTCATAGGAGAACATGCCTACGGCAGTCGCTGGCCAGCTTTCAATAAATCCTCACTTGCTGCTTAAGACCTAATTGGAGTTGGTGGTCTTACTCTCGAGAACATTGGTCCATAACAAAAACCTCACAAAAAGAATTTTATAGGCTGCCCGCCGTTGACTAGATGTTTGTCCCCCTGGAATTCATATGTGGCATCTTAATTCCCAGTGCAGTTGTATTTGGAGGGTGGGACCTTTGAGAGGTGATCAAGTCATGAGAAAGGAGCCCTCCTGAATGGGATTATCGCTCTTTTGAAAGAGAGATCAATCACCCCTCCACCATGTGAGGTTATAGCCAGAAGTCAGCAGACTGTGAACCAGGCAGTCTGTAAACCACACACTGAATCTGCTGGTGCCTTGATCTGTTACAGAATTTACCAGGCAACGGAAAAATACACAGGGAGTACTCAGAGGTCCAGGATAAACCCATTTATTTTCAGATGTACTAGTACAGTGACTCAGGGGGTCAGCTCTCCCAATCCTGAGTGAGTGAATATGGAGGAAGCTTTCCCTTTATACCCTTCGGTTTCTTTGTTTTCTATCTGTTTCCTAACTACCAGGCTTTTGACTCAGCCCCTCCTGAGTCAGTCAGAATGGGGAAGTGAGATTGTATCTAACTGCCTGGTCTGGGTGGTGTCAGTGGCCTCCCCTATAGCTAAGCTGTTACACTCCTTGTTTATGGCCCCTTTGTAAATTGGGCTAATTAGGAAAACAGGTCTTGCTAGACCAGAAAGGGGCAGTGACTTAATTATAACCTGTCAAGAATGTACATTATGCCCTGACCGGTTTGGCTCAGTGGATAGAGCATCAGTCTGTGGACTGAATGGCCCCAGGTTTGATTTCGGCCAAGGGCATGTACCTTGGTTGCGGGTATATCCCCGGTAGGGGGTGTGCAGGAGGCAGCTGATCGATATTTCTCTCTCATCGATGTTTCTAACTCTCTATCCCGCTCCCTTCCTCTCTGTAAAAAATCAATAATATATATATATATATATATATATATATATATATATATATATATATATATAAAAGAATGTACATTAGGTTACTGGCGCAGATTCAGATTGCTAGTCCCCCCAAAATGTCTTATATTCCCCATCAGATCTAGAATTATGAAGAAGAAATATTTGTTGTTTATGTCACCCAGTCTATAGTAGTTTGTTTAAGGAACTCAAACAGACTAAAACACTACCTAAAAGTAAAATTTCTTTTCCGTGTTTGAAAAATAGCTCTTTTTCCAAATACCCACATAATTTGTACCTTTTAACTACATGCCCAGATGAGGTCACAGGGAAAAAAAAGTATTGGCTTACCAATCGTATCCAAGGTCAACAGAATCTTGTCAGATGTAATTAATGACTAAAGATAAACCGTGGGAAGGTGTTTTTATCTTTACCTGGACTACCTATTCTTCTTCATCTCCGTTGCAACTTAAGTATAGCCTGATGGAACATTCTGAATGTCTGTAAATCTGTATATTTATTGACATTATGTTTTCCTGAGCAGATCAATGGGCCATGTATATGATGTTGCCTTTCTGTTTCTTATAAATAATCTTTGGTTTTACTTCTGTCTTCCAAGATAGCATATTTCAGGGCTATATAGGAAAATTTCAGATGTGAAAGTTAGAGATCATAATATGTCTTATGCCTTACTTTTGCTCCCCCCCCCTACCCCTTAAAAGCAGTAAGAGACAATTTAAAGCTACTGTGGTTAAATCTATTCATCTTTTATTTTGTAGTTTTCTCCATTATATTTTTATTTTTTAAATATATTTTTATTGATTTTAGAGAGGAAGAGAGGGGTAGAAATATTAATGATGAGAGAGAATCATTGATCAGCTGTCTCCTGCATGTCCCACACTCAGGATTGAGCCTGCAACCCGGACTATGTGCCCTGACCGGGAATTGAAGGTGACCTCCTGGTTCATAAGTCCATGCTTAATCACAGAGCTCTGCCGGGTAGGCCCCCATTATATTTTTAGATTCAGAAAATGCTCCTCACTCCAGAATTTTGGTAAGGGCTCAAATTTGTTTTCTTCTGCTACTTAACTTGTCAGTCTTTCCAAATATAATATAGGAGCATGGAATGAAGTGAGAAAATAAATTGACCTTTTTGTTCTGAATTACTAAGCAATTGTATCAGTACCATTTATTAGAATAATAGTTCTCTCCTTTATTGATTTGTCAGAATTTCTTTATCATATAAAATTCATATGAAATGTGAAATAAAATCTATTTCATCATCAATTTTTCTGTTTCTGTCTATGCCATGGCCTTGAAATATGTGTCAGTATATAGGAGGGCTGGTATTTATTTCTTTTAAAATTTTTGCCAAATTACTCTTTAATGAACTTTTAGACATATCCTTTGTTAATTCTTATGTTATAATGATGTAAAAAATCAAATTATTGGTGTATAAATAGGAAAAACTGAAATTCTATGTTTTTCCTCACTCTCACTTTTCTACTTCCTCATTCCTTAGGTGTAACCACTGTTAACATTTTGGTGTGCCCAGATCAACTCTCAAACATTTGGTAAGACTCAAAAATACCAGTAATTTTATGTTGTTGGAATTGTTTTAAAGCTATACATTAAGAGAAAGGGATATCTTATATTGTCTTCCTATTCAAAAACATATTATGTCCACTTATTTAAGCCTTATTTTATATATCTCATTAAAACTTAATTTTATTTATTCGGCTTCACATTTTGCATTGTTTATTTCTAGACAATTAATATTGTGAAGGAATTGCTTTTTTCAGTATAGAGTTGACCCTTGAACAACATGGTTTGAACTACATGAGTCCACTTAATATGTAGATTTTTTTCAATAAATTTACGTTGGGCCCCTTTTTGCATTCACGGTTTGGAATCTGTGGATGGGGATGGCCAACTAGATACATTATTCTGTGCCATATATAAGGGACTTGGGTATCCATGGTGGATTAAAAAACTGTGGAATACTACGCAATGGAATTCTACGCTACTGTAAAAAGGAAGGAACTCCTCCATTTGCAACAGCATGGATAGAGCTGGACAGCATTATGCTAAGTGAAGTAAGTCAGTCAGAGAAAGATAAATATCACATGATCTCACTCATTTGTGGATTATAACGAACAACATAAACCGATGAACAAAAACAGATCCAGAGACAGTGAAACATCGATCAGATGCTCAAACCTCAGAGGGAAGGTAGGTGAGGGTGGGGGTAAGGGGGAGAGATCAACCAAGAGACTTGTATGCATGCAAGAGACTTGTAAGCATAGCCAATGGACGCAGACAACAGAGGGTAAGGATGAAGGCAGGATGCGGGGGGGCAATGGAGGGATAACCACCCATTTGTAATACCTTAATCAAGAAAAAAAAATAGGCTTGGCTAAAAAAGAAAAAAATAAATCAGTAGGACCTCAAAAAAGTAAAATAAAAAAGAAAGAAAGAAAGAAAGAAAGGCAATCATGTATATGTGTAATGGAGCCCAGAAATAGGGATGCCCAGATGCTGGCTCATGAGCACGCCTCTCTCCTTCCCCTATGGGGTTCTTATAAATAAGTTGAATAAGTGCCAACTTCTTTTTAAGTTTAGAGTTTGTAGTCTTACTTTCCAATTATAATGAGGTAACACTGATTATTAAAATAATTCAAGTTTTGATATGGATATATTTGGAAGGTTGGAGAGAAAAGATGAAGGGGAATGTGCTCCATTTCTTATAGCAGGAAGTCAATAAATGACTTAAATAAGTCAACAAGTTATAGAATAAGTATATTATTTAAAAGTATGGTAGTACTTAACCTGTGGAAAACACTTACTTTTCATTATCTTAGTACCATTTTTTAGGTTATATGCATGTGTTACATTGTTAAAATAGGAAAAATAAAATGGAAAAGAAATAAACAGTATAAACATAGTAAAGATAAAGATAGGTAGTTATCAGAACATTTTCAGTAGCTTGTTGATGCTGCTATGAAATGACTGTGTCCAGGGCTATGGGAATACAGCTTAGTCATCTTCCTTCTTATGGAAGAAGCACTCAAGTGTCCCCTTAGAAACAAGAGGTTGAAGGGACGGGCATTTATGAGGTAGATTGTGATCATGGGGCAGTTAAGTAGGAAAAAATCTCCTGTACTGGAGGGCAGTGTTCCCCTTGTTTCATCAGAAACTAGGCTCCCTTTTTAAAGTTACTCTTAATTTAGCCTTTGCGTTCCCAGGTCCATTCTGTTTTTCTGAATTCTAGGTCTGGAACCTGGGTACAGCAAAGGGAAATTCTGAAGGCAGCATTCTGGTGCAAGCAGCAGAGTAAGGAACCTTAGAGACCACTTCTCAGGAAGTGACCAGACTGGACAATTTGATGTGACCGTGCCATTTCAGAGACTACATACATATAGCAGGTAGGGGACCCATATGGCATGAAGCCTTGAAAATGGTTAGGCAGTACTTTTCATTACCATATAGCACAAAAGCTCCAAGGCCTGGCTACTCAAAGTGTGGTGTACTGGTCAATGGCGGCCATCACTAGGGAGGCTGTTGGAAATCCAGAATCCTATAATCAGCCCTCGTCAATCATAATCTGCAGAATCAGATCATATACATTTGAATAAGATCCCTGGGTTACTTGTGAGTTAAAGTTTGAGAAGCACTGGTCTGAGGAACCAGGAAGGGGAGACCATCACATGGGCTGGAGAGAATTGTGTGAAGGAGTGTTGAAAGGCCAAGTGGGAAGGGGCTGACCCCCAGATGGAAGTGGGCTGAAGCCAGGCTGGGTAGCAGAAGCTGATGAGACAAGTCAGGGCTGTGTTACAGGGCCAGATGGGCCAGCATAATGTGGTGACGCCAATGTCTGATGCCAATTACCGGGAAGGAGAAAGAGTTTCAGATTAAGAAATGAAATAGTCTAGTTTAGAGACTTGTCTCTAGCTCCAGCACCCTGCCCTCCACTCAACCCAAAGTTGGACAGGTAGATTGGAAAGGCATGCACAAGATGGCTAGAAAGAGGAACCAGTTTCAAGGTCAAAGAAGGTATAGCTGAGGAGAAATCCTTTCTCCCCTCTTTCTGAAATGCGCAGAGACATATTATCTACATTTGAATAAGAGAGAAAAATAACACCTAATTGAGCCTAAAATATTTGGTAAGAATAGGAACATTCATAAAACCTAATGATAGGTGTTCCTCCATCTCTCATTTACCAATGGAACTACTGAGCAGGTCACACACCGCTAATTTCTATAGAGAAATTAATTAATCCAAAGATTTGATATCGTAAAGACTCATTGTAGTAGCTCTTTATTCTAATGAAGATATAAATCATATTAGTATTTTATTTCCCAAAGATCCTGAACTTTTAATGTCTCCTGGAATGTCAGTGTAGGCCATGAAAATCTGACTTACACTCCCTAACACAAACAGAAAAGGCAGTGAATGGTTTTGAAGCAAATTAACTTAGACTTATTTAGCTTGCATTTGACATCAAAACAATACCTTATTCACTTACTTAAACATTCATTTCCATACCATTTGCATAATAACCCATTGACAGTATATTGAAGATCTCTATATATTTTAAGGATTACATTATTTATTTTAAAGTTTATGTATTTGTTTAAGGAAACTGCCAGCTTTGCTTAGGTAAGTAAGCCACTTTTAAAAATCCCTGGAGACTGATCTTTATAGTCACCTAATATAACAATTTCATTGAAGTTCCTTCTGGATTTTTACCAGATAAATTGTAACTTAAAATAGAAATAGGGGGAGGGGGGGTGGCGAGAGAAAGGCATTTATGTGTATTTACTAAAACTCCTAAATGGCTGATTTTCCTCTTCTATCTTTGTCATTAGGATCCCTGTTTCCATCCTAAGCAGCTTAAACCATTTATCTGCACTGTCTTGGGTCAGGGGTTGGGCAGATTACTTGGATGCTGTAGTCAGTAAATGGTGTTTCTATAAAATGAAGCAACTGAAGCATAATTATCAGTTGGATACCTAAAAAATGTTCATATTTTGTGTTTTGTTTTTGAAAAATTGAAGTTAGATAAGAGTCTTATCCAAGCTCTTTGTTATCTCCAAATATAGTCTTTGGGTTCTTTGGCTTTTCTAAAGGCTCTCACTGTTCTGCTTTCAAAAGCTCCTTAGGAGTGAGCGTTTTGGGCATGTTCTGGGCCCTGGATTTCTCACCGACAAGGATTTGAGGGGCAAGACACATCATTCACAATCAAATTGTGGAAGAGCGCTCTTCCTTTGAAAATGTTGTGCTATTAGCTAAAAATTGAGCCACAGCTGGAAAGTGGAGCTGGGTACATGGAGGATGTTTTTAAATTGGTATGAAGAGGAGGGGAAGGGAAAAAAAGAAGTGGTATAAATGCCTCTAGCAGAGATTTTGACAAATGTCTGGGCCCAGGTGAAAGGCTCTTTCTGCAGGATTTTTTTTTTTTAACTTATCTTTCCTTTTGTTTGAAAATATCTTAGAGTTGTTGTTGGGTCTATTTTATATGATATTGTTTTACAATAAAGTAGCAATTAGGTAAGCTGGAGCAAAGATCTGGGCCAGGGCATTAAAGACACAGTGGATATTAAAATTTAACATACAAAACTAAAGAGAAAATAAAAAAGTCAGTGGTTCCCAGGAGTTGGGGAAAGGGAAGAGGAGCACAGAGGACTGTTAGGCAGTGAAAATACTCTGTCTGATACTACAGTGGTGGATATGTGCCATTATACATTTTCCCAAAGCTACAGAATGTACAATATCCAGAGTGAACCCTAATGTAAAGTATGGACTCTTGCTGGTTATGATGTGTCAATGTAGATTCATCAATGGTAACAAATGTGCCATTCTGGTAGAGAGAGGGGTCTATGGGAAATCTCTGTATTATCCACTTAATTTTTCTATGGACCTAAAACTGCTCTAAAAAATAAAGTCTATGGAAGTATCTGTATCTATATCTCTATATCTATCCCAATAGCTTGGGCATTTGCTTGTGCTTGGCTGCTATATGGAAAGGAAAGTTACAGAATTCTCCTCTAAGAGTATTATGAGATGAATATCTGTTAGAGAATTTTGAGATGATCTTGTAACTGTGCACCTGTGGGAATACAGGGCAATCCAACCCGGAGAAACATCAATTGTATGAAAGTTACACAAATGATTAGAAGGGCAAAATCTGAACGATTTAGGCACCCTCTATGTTTCAAAACCAGTATAAAAGAAATGAAGAAAAACAGCTGAATTTAAAAGCTCAATGCAGTTTTAGTTCTTTGATCTAGGAAAAAAACAGCATTCCTTCTGGAATGAGAATGGCTCTTCTACTTGAGGAAAACACCTTTAAGGACAATGAGCTGTTTTGAAAGGCATAGTCTAAATGAGAGTGTTTTAGCCAAATAAAAGTTAAATAGTTCTACAAAACCAAGTGGAGGAAATGTTATTTTCTGACAGTTGGGAAAACAAGGGATTTGAGAGAAGGATTGAATAAGATAGCAGCCAGTAAGATCCTAAAGGGAAGAATAAGTAGAGACTAACCCTCCTTAGAAGAGATGACCATGAACCTCTAGGGGAGTGCATATGAATCACTGTCTCTTCTGAGGCATAATCTAAGCCCTCACCAGACCCCCAACCTTTAGGGGACCCCATCAATCAGAATTGTTGGAAGAAAGGTGGCAGGAGAATGAAGAAGAGTAGTCCTGAGAAGTAAACTAATGGGCTGTGGATTCAGAGTTCAACAGAAGCAGGGATTAGTAATAATCCTCAGGATTCCTCTTAAATCTAGGGAAAAACACAGACTTTGCTTGCTTTTCCAACTGCTAATGTTAATATGTGTGTGTTAATATCTTCATTAATTAACCATATATTATAGACTGCTGCTACTATATGAAGATGCAAAGATGAAGAGGAAGTGCTTCCTATTTTTAAGATAAACACAATGATGATTATTGTGGAGAAGACAGACCAATAAACCAACATTGCAATCATTTTGGTATGTCATAGTGTAGATATTGAGAGGGCATTTGAAAAGAAGAGAAAAAATGTTTAGCTCTAGAGATTAAGGAGGGTTAAAGGTAGAGAATGAATGAATTAATAAATCCTACACTAGTGCATTTCTTTTATTAAAATACTAGAGGCCCGTTGCAGGAAGATTCCTGCAAGAATAGGGCTTCGCTCCCATCTCTGCCGTTCCTACCCCACCCTTCTCTGCCACTCCTACCCTGCCCTTCTCTGCCATTCCTACCCCACCCTTCTCTGCTGCTTCTCTCCCGCCTGTCTCCGCTACCTCGGCTCTGTTGCTTGGCTTCCTTCTAAGGTGTCTTCAGTCTTCGCTCCCCGCTGGTATATGCAAATTAGCCACCATCTTTGTTGGTGGTTAATTTGCATATTGCTTTGATTAGCCAGTGGTGGATGGAGCGAAGGTATGGTCAATTTGCATCTTTGTCTATTATTAGATAGGATATTTTTATTGATTTCAGAGAGGAAGGGAGAGGGAGAGAGATAGAAACATCAATGATGAGAGAATCATTGATGGGCTGCCTCCTGCACACCCCCTACTGGGGATTGAGTCTCAAACCCAAGCATGTGTCCTGACTGGTAATCTAACTGCAACCTCCTGGTTCATAGATAGATACTCAACCACTGAGCCACATTGACCAGGCCACTAGTGCATTTCTTTATATGAGTATCTTCTGGTATACAATGGAACTATTAGTTCAATGTTACCTGATTGATAGGACCTTTTAAAAACATGTTTTGGTAGAAATCTTGTTTATTCTTAAGCATTTACAAGTCTTTTAAAATAACAGTGAGTTCTAGAATAACAGTATTTTAAAATAGAGACTTCAAATTCCCTTTCTTCCATTCTGGGCATTCACTGTTTCTAGAATTTAAGCCAAACCCAAAATAAGCCTTTTAGTCCATGCTACTAGGGTTTAACTTGTCAAAGAAAAAAAAATAAATGGAAACTTAATGTGATTTGAATTTATTAGTACACAGGGTAAAGAATTCCAATTTTAAAGACTATGAGACAGGAAAGAGATTTGACATATGAGCCCAGAATTCAGTCTCAAACTTCTAGAGGCAAATAGACAGAGATGACATTTTTAGGCTAGGATGACATACCTGACCTCAGTTAACGGATTATTTTGGTTGTCTTAATACAAACTAAAATAAAATTAATTTGCTTTCATTATTGTAATTTATTGAAAATAGAATTATGAAGTTTTATCTGTTCTAGATACAGTTAAAGAATATAAACAAGAACATCTTTGTGTTCAAATGTAAAGCTATCAATAGCTACCAGCTGTAAAGCATTTAAGTTTTTTAAAATCAGCATAATTAAATTGAAATATATTTCATTATTAAACTAAGTTGTAATAAAATTATTTCAAACAACTTTGAGATTTATTTTTATTTGTGGAATCAAGCCAATACACAGTAAAATTAAGAAATAAATTCACCACTTATTTCAATATAATGCCACAAGACATTTTTTCAGTAAAGGACCAAATATTAGGTACAATACAAAACATTTCAACATCCATCAAAACCAGAGTCATACAATTTCCTCAATAATACACATTGAAATTCATCTATCTATAATAATAAAAGTGTAATATGCAAATCGACTGAATGGCCGAACAGCGGGACAACCGTCTGGACAACCTTCTGGACAAAGCCAGGGCTGTGAAGGCCAAGGCAGCTGGGGCTGCGAAGGCCTACTCTTGCATGAATTTTGTACATTGGGCCTCTAGTATAGCATAATAAGCTAGGGGATATAGAACATTTGAATAATAGTTCCCAAAATAAAATACTAAATATACAACATTAATTCTTAATACATTTGTTATAATAAGGAGCTAATACATCATAGAATATGTCATAAATCCCATGATATAAATATAACTACCTTCATGTGTGGAAATGTTAATTATTTCATATTAATAATAATTAATAATTATTCTGATATTACTATCAGATTTATTCTCAAAGTTTCTTTTCTGTATTTCCTAATTTGACCCTGGGACACAAAAATATTTAACTCGCTCCATGACACTTTGTTTTTATTTGGAATATAATCAATGTAAAAAGATGTGATGTGAGTTTATATTATATAAAATAAAAAAGTAAATAATGGCATTTAATATTGAGCCATAATATATATATTTTTGATATGACATACTATAGATAAAATATATTTTTATTCATGATAAATTACTATATCTAAAAATTGATTTAGAACAATATTTTTCAAATGCTTTGGTATGCAATGAAATCACACAATTTGTGTGACGCAGCCATTTCAGTTGCCTTGAGAACATAACTCTGCTTATGAGTAGGTCTTAAATTTTTGCTCAAATTTGAATAAAGAATTATTCTCTAATATTTATTGTTCTGTGTTACTCATGATTCCCGGTGTTGCTAAGGACACTGAGTGTGCTAAAAGGGCCACAGGGAAGGAGAGAGAGGAAGTGGGGAATGGCTGCTTCTGCACCCCCTGGGCTAGCATCCCAGCTGCCCTGCCTGGGCTTACTTTAAATAGAGCTATTGCCTCCAGAATGAAAATCCATTAGGGCTCAGTTTATGTGGACTGAAAGGAGACTAATCTTTGATATCTGGGGTGAGGCTAGGCTCAATGTCTCCCTAGATAGCTCCAATTATGCTTTCGTGGTAGAGAAAACTCTGAAGCTATAATAATTTAAAGCTCTGAGTGTCCAATTACATTACAAAAATGTATGTTTTAGAATCTAAAGTTTATAAAATTTTAATATAATTGGATTGCTTTACTTGTGCTATAACAGATTAAAGTTGTGTTTTTTAATCACCAATGGTTTGTCCATTCTAAGAACTGTGATATGATTAGGAGGGTACTGCATGTTATTAGGACTACTTGATTTTTCTTTTTCTCTTTAAAAACCATACCCTTCCCTCAATCATGGTTGAAGACTGCTTTGAAGAAATTCTATATGTATGGAGTGTATATAATTAACCATCGAATTTCACTAATTTTCTTCACAGTTATGTTCCAAATGATATTTTAGTATAAAAGCTGAGTAGTTTTATACCTTGAAAATACATGTCCAAAAATTAATCCATTAAGTACATTATGTACTTTAAAATGTTATTTTTTTCATCATCAACTAATATTTATCAAATGCCCAGTGGACAATATCACCAGTTTCTCCCTGCAGATGATTATCTAACAATCATTTCCCCATATCCACACAGATACATTAATATGGTGTACTTGCAGGATCTCCCTTCAGATAACTCTGCAAAATAAAAGAAGTTGGTACAACACATTTATTCTTAACTACAAGCCTAAACCGCAGAGAATAAGACCATATACTTGCTTAGTGCAGAACTAGCACTGGATCTTCTGGGGTCTCCCCAGCCTTTGTTCTGTATCTCATCTCATGCAATTTGAAAGGAGAAAACATGGCTGGGTAGGTTGATATGCACCTGATTTGATAGATGTTCCTAGAAGTAAAATTGAAACTGAATTGTTTTACATTTGGCAGTCTATACAAGAAGCATGAAGTTATTCTTTTGCAACTAGATTTAGAAAAAGAAGTGGATTCATCTTTTATCCAACTCAAAGGATTTCATTTTTGAACTATCAAAGAGAAGGTGTCGAAAAGCTGACAGTGTTACAGAGGGCAGGGTTACTGAGATGCTGCCATGCCTCAACTAATAAAGAATTGATTAATTTAATTGATACCTCATATTGGAGGGTACCCTTTAAGAAACATATTTTTTATTTTTGAAAAGCAGACTTCTAAGACCTAAGGGCCTAATATCCATAGAACATTTGCAAACTTTTTTTTTAAGGCATATCAATCCAGGGAGTAAAAGGCCTGAGAATTTGGAGAGGCAAGAAAATGAAGAGGAGTGAAGTTGCTGGGTTCAGGTTCTCACAGTGCAATCCAGTCCTCAGTTTCTTATCTACAGAGTTATTTAAAAATAATAATAATAAAACCACCAACAATACTATTAAAATAACTATTACTTCCTTTAAGAGATGCAAAATATTTATGATATATCCTCAAATTATTGCATGGTCTCTAAGAAGGAAAAGGAGCCAGACAAAATAGCCAGAATAAACCCACTGAGTTCCATTAATAAAATAAAAAAAAAAAAGCAGTAACAACAGCCAAATAGTGTTGTGATTTATCTCTCTTTGGAAAGGAAAGAAACTGATGCTCTCGGCTGGCTTTGATTTACCTGCATTCAAAGGAAAGCAAGTTCTGTCTTTAAAGTTGGAAACGAGTTAGGCAGAAGTCAGGCTCAGCGACGCTGGCAGTGCTTTCCAATGAATCAGCGAAGCTATATTTAAGTTTTAGGATTTTATATCCCAGACATGAAACCAACAAATTCTGGTTAATGAAAAGTAAACAGAAAAAGGCTGAGAGATTCTCAAGGCCCCAAGACTATAATAAAACAACTACTAGCATTTGTATAGCACTTGGCAGTTTATTTATGAAGCTCTTTTACACACTTATTTCATTTAGTCCTCACAATGACTCTGTGAGGAGTGTGTTACCAACTCCATTGTACAGCCAAGGACATAGAGGCTTTATGTATTTTTAAAGAATTTGCCTAAAGTCATGCATTTAACAATGAAGAAAAGCAGAGGAGGTGCAGAGCAGTTTTTTTATTTTTTCTATCTCCCTCTGCATCCTGGTAGAAACCCTGCCTTTCTTCTACCCACACTGTTAAAAGGGTGGGAGATGGGAAGGACAGACCAAGTTATTTTAATTAAATGCTAGGGGACATTATATATCTCGAGTCACTCTTTAGCAGACTTTCTTATCTATGAATCTGGACTCCCCAACTGTAAAGCAATGATCATGTTAATATCTAGCAAACCGTTCTGTAAAAGGGTATTGTCCAATAGCAGGGTTATAGTTTGACACTGGTCAAAACATGTTTACACTGTTCTAGAGAAAGTCTGCCTAGTACCTTGGGCAATCCACTTCTACTTTTCTAATAAAACTGAGTATTCCTGATACAAATGTGAATTTAGAACAACCTTGCAGGAGAAGAAAAGTATTATTAGTGAGTTGACACATTTTTCTAACCTTCTGCATCTTAGTCCATTGGCATTTCACAACCAACAAAGCATGAGGAACCAAAAGGAGGGAACTGCCAGTTCTAAACTTCCTGTTTTGGAATTTTAGGTGATTTATAGCTTCTAATAAAACTTTCTTCTTTCCACTCTGAACCAGGCACGCCCCTGCTCATGCTTCTCCAAGGCGCCATCCCATCTCTAGGCCACTGGTTGAGGCTGCATTTTCTGATGTATAAATTGATTTTATTGAATGGAAACAATTTCTTTGATGTCTTTTCTAATTTGTTTCCAACTCTAACGCTGATGGATGGTGAGCTCACTTTGTTCAGAAATAACGCCCCTACATTATATGACTTCTAAACCAATCAAACCTTAGTTATATCAGAAGTAAAAAGAGAAGAAACCAACAATAAAATATAACATCAGGATGGTCAAGATTTTTCCTTTAGAAACATCTGTTATATTTCCTTCAGGAACTTGTTATATTTCTGGGAATTAGGCCTGAACATTTTAGTGTAGCATGTTTTTATTATCATTCTGTATAAAGCAATTCATAGCATTTGGTCATAGCAATATGAAAATGCAACCAGAAACAAAGTCTTATACCCAACAAATTGACATATGCTTATTTGATGTAGTTCATTTGTTCTCAAGATTGTGAGCTGGATTCAGCCAATGGGCAAGAAAGTCTGTCCCAAGAGTCAGTTGCATGAATGAGGGGCTCAGGTTGAAACAGGAATAAATTTTATGAACTTGGAAGATTTAGGTGAGTCCTTCCAAGCACCCATACTGTTTGTCGGGCTCCGGTTGATAGTGTAAGAAGTCTGTCTTCTGCTCATACTGTCAGAATCTTCTTTGTTGAATGCTTGCTTCATGTTGTGGCAGCACAGGAAGCTTTGGACACAGTCTTGCAGGAGATGGCCACTAAAAAACATGTATATCCAGGGGTTGCAGCAACTATTCAAGGAAGCCAGCAATGCAGTGATGGTGATGGCTGGGTTTTCCGAATCTAGGGAAATCATAAGCAGAGATTATTCAAATAGTCAAATGCAAGTAAAAAAAATTATTTTTCTATTGACTAATGAAGGTAGGAAAGATTTATGGATTAATATAGAAAGTGAAGACTTTTGTTTATCAAGCAGGGAAATAGGTGGTATATGGAAATTGCTTGGCTATAAAATATTTTTGTGAGGAAAATGCCTTGAAATGAATTCAGATATTTAAAAACACTGTTAAAATGTTTAAGTAGAATAAGTGGGATTTTTAAGAGGTTAAGAATATTAAGTAACTTATTTTTTAGAAGTTTGTATCCTTTGTTCTAGTACTAGCATGTGCTAAAGGACACAGCACTTACAGAACTGCTTCAATTGCGATGAAATTTCCAGAGTCTATAACCATATACATCAAATTGTATTCATCCCAATAACTCAGACAGAAGTATGACTGACATCCTGCACCATGTTTAATAGTTTTAAATTTTAAATATTAAAAAATATTCTTGTAATAACAAAACTATACAGAAGGGGACAATTGAAATAGGTCCCTGAAGGATGCAATATTTAGTTTGTTGTGTGGTGGTTTTTTTTTGGTTAATTAGAAAATTCTTAATTTAAAAAGAAAACCTTCTTTGATTGTGGTTTAAAAATTAAATTATATTAAGAACAGTTGAATTAGGAAATTCCAACAGGCTTTTGAAACATTTTATGTTAGTTTGCCCTATTAAACTGCATACGTATTATAATCTTTCACTTTCACACTAGAACAATAGATAATACGCCTTTTCTGAAGATAACAATAATTATCAAGCACTGACTTTCCCTTGATTATAAAACACAAGCCTGTGTCTTCTCACTCATGCTATGCCAGAATAAATTACATGTTATTTAATCATACTTTGTGCTAAGATGCTATACTTTTAAAGGTGGTCATTATCCATGGCTAAGAGTATTCAAAAAAGAATGGAAATCATACTTCCATATAAGTGAAGAATATTTTAGTAATCATGTCTAAATTCCTATAAGTAATTATTAGGCTGATTTTTTTATTTGATTGGCAATAATTAGGCTGCTAAGACCAAGCAAGACAGGAAATGGTAAACCAAAAATATAGCATTTATGTTGTATTTTTCATCAGTAATATTATAGTCATGCATGAATTTTCATTTCTTTGAATTAAGTTCATGCTCAAATATTTTATTTGCACATATAAATTCCAAAGTATTTCACATATACTCCCTAGTGAATCCCAAATAACAAGAAGACAGTTCTTCCCAGATACCCATTTCTCAACTACAGTTGTTGGTAACATTCCTGTAATAGAGTTCTTTTGAAAGTTTTTCTTACTAAAAGGAAATATATTTTTCAAGATACAATATTAAATCATTTCTTTTGGGGTACATTCTAGTGAAGTTAGTTTTTCTAGTTTGTGAAGGAATTAAAATCAAGCAAGCTAGTAGGTGTAGGGAACATTTTTCATAAACTATTGCAAAGGTTGCATAAAGAGGTGTATAGCTGTATGGTCAGGTTACTGCTGAAAGACTAATTAATTAGTTTAACAAATTTAGAGTTTATTAATAATTGTACTTTGAAATCCCCCCCCAAAGATTGTTAAAGTAGTTGTTAGAAAAGGATTATAAGAATTGGAGTACTAGCTAAATGCCAAATTAGAATTATTGACTTCCTAAGACTCCTTTTTTCAGAAAAAAATATGTACATTTTACTCTTACCACAAAATGTTTTTATTAATTGTGATACTTTTCACAAGCTAACAAAAAGCAGTTGTGACAGTAAAAATATTTCCTTAAATCCAATAGATTTGAAAGCAGGGTACTTAACATAGAGGTTAGTGATTGGCAAAAAGTCACTCATATATGCATTGCCCATAGACACAAAAAACTGTGCAAATGGGGGCAAATGGAGGGCATCTGTAATAGTGTCCACAATTTAAAAAAAAAACACAATAAAAGTTTAGCATGGTTGCTGGTTTAAAATCAACACATAGCAACAATATATCTATAATCAGCAGCAACCAGTTAGAATGTAATTAAAAAATAAACTTACCGTAGCATTAACAAATATAAAACTCCTAGGAAGAAATCTAACACATGAAGGCCTTTATGGAGGGGAATTATTAAAGTTTATTGAGAAAAAGGAAGTCATCCTGTCTTGGAGTTGTGTAGCTCACTTTAGGGCATGGTTTCTGGATTTCTGGTCCTGGGATCACTGCAGACTACAAATGCAGATCCCTGGGCCTCATTCCAGAGCTACTGAAACAAAACGTCTGAGGTGGGTACCCCAGGAATATGCCCTGTTGAGAATTTCACCCAAGGTGTAATTCTCATGCACACAGAAATTTAAGAAAAACTGTCCTAGGTCAGTGTTCGGCAAACTCATTAGTCAATAGAGCCAAATATCAACAGTACAACAATTGAAATTTCTTTTGAGAGCCAAATTTTTTACACTTAAACTATATAGGTAGGTACATTGTTATTAACTTAATTAGGGTGCTCCTAAGGCTTAGGAAGAGCCACACTCAAGGGGCCAAAGAGCCGCATGTGGCTGGCGAGCCCAGTTTGCCTAGGACCTAGGGCATATTATGAAAAGAACCCCCCCGCCCCGTCAGGACTCCATCCCAGCACCTTCCTCCATGGAGACACTTACCTGCCCAGGGGAACTTCTCATCCCAGACGGACCACATCTGGACGACGAAGAAGGGCGCCCAGCAAACGATGTAAGCCGTCACGATCACGAAAGTCATCTTCACCGTGCGGATCTTGGCGCGGGAGATGATCTTCACGCTGCTGACACAGGGCTCGAGCAGGAGCCCGTTGTGGAAGGCGCCGCCGGTGCCCTGGGCGCCCTTTCCCTCGCGGGGCACCGTCTTCCCGCGGACGTTGCGCCAGATGTGGTAGCAGATGAAGCCGTAACAGGTGCTCAGGATGATCACCGGCAACACGAAGATGCCGCTCGTCATCCAGGTCACATAGGCGCGGAGACCCCAGGGCTGGATGAAGCTGGCCCAGCAGTCGCAGACCTTGGTGACGTTGTCCACCTCGACCACGGAGAAGACGAAGTACTGCGGCGTGCTCAGCACGAAGCTCAGCGCCCAGGCGGCGGCGATCATGAGGCGCGAGCGGCGCGCGGGCTGCTGCAGCGTCTTCAGCGGGTGGCACACGGCGATGTAGCGGTCCGCGGTCATGACCACCAGCATGTACGCCGACACGAACATGACGAACACCTGCAGGTGCTTCACCACGCGGCACAGCCCGTCGGGTCCCCGGAACCGGTGGGTGATTTCCCAGCACATCTGTGGCAGCACCTGGAAGAAAGCCACAGCCAGGTCCGCCAGGCTCAGGTGGCGAATGAAGAGGTGCATGCGGGACGTCTTGCGGGGCGTGCGGTGCAGCGCCAGCAGCACACTACTGTTCCCCAGCACCGCCACCACGAAAATCACGGCTAGCACAGCGACCTCCGCCTTGGCCAGCTCCTCGTTGCGCCAGTCCCTCGGCGGACCCCCGCCTTCCCGAGTGGCGTTGTCCCCGCTGGAGTTGCCCCTGGCGAAACGCATCCTGTCCGGGCAGCAGCGCCTCGACCTCCGCGGAGGCTCGCTCCCTTCCTGCCTCCGCGGACGTGCGCTCCTGACCCGCTGCGTTCTCTCCTGCCCGCACTCGCCGCTCGCGGGGCTCCGCTCTCCCTCCCACAGGCGTCTCCGGGCGCAGCGTCCCACCGGCCAACTGAGCTGCTCTCCGTTCCGTCAGCCGCCGCTTTTCCTGCTCTTCCCTTACTCAACTCAGAGGAAGCTGGGGAGGTGCGCTCCGAGCCTCTGAAGGCAGTGGGCTCCTAACTCAATTATTTAGGCGGGGTTTGTTTCCACAGAATGCGCGCTCTCTCACCCCAGTGGTTGGAGACTGCTCGCTGCCCACTCTCCCCACCTCCCTACCCCCTTCCGGGGAGGGGGCATTATTTTCCTGCCTCACGTCGGTGACTGGTCCTCTTTGCATCACAGCTGCAGGGGTGGGACCGGGAGACTTGCCTATTCCTCCGAATAATATGCGGGGTCATATGGCTTTCCCGCTCTTCTGTTCCCAAAATCTTGGTGAACAGGACGTGTCATGCCTTTTCTGGGATTACCACCATTTCCTCAAGCCCCCTCAATAGCCACCTTAGCCCCGCATTTGACTCAAACAGACGTGGTCAATACCTTTCCTAGAAACCCCGAGTCCACTCTGCGGGGCGTGCGGCTCTTGCGCCTGACCTTGGCGCAGGACTCCAGCCCCTCCAGCCAGGTTTCACTCTCTCGAGTGCAGGGAGCCTGACTCCTTTTGTTCCCGGGGAAATGTGCTTCGGGAATTCTCTCTCCTCCTGCCTCGCCACTCCCCACCCTCCTCCGCTGGGTAACAAGTGGGTGCCTTAGAGGGTGCGCTCTCCCCAGGAACTTGTTCGCCGGCTTTCTGTTACCCTGCCCACGGAGGGGAGGGACGCACTCACTCGTCCCACCCAGCCCTCGTGGCCGCCGTGCGTGTATCTACAAGCGGGAAAGGGACTGTCTCCCGGTTTTCCAGTTTCCCCCGGGTGGGGTGGGGGATGAGAGGAGACGTAGGAAGTTTTCTCTAAGCTGGATTCCTGGGGTTTTCTCCCGGGAAAAGCCTGATTCCCACAGGGGGGATGCGCGGGAATTGGACCACAGTAGTCCGTGGGGACATCGCCTGGTTACTGCTAAATCGTGGGGACATCTCTTCTAGTGGACAGAAAGCAGCTGCAGGAGGACGGCCACCCAGGCGGCGCTGTCCAGGGCACCGGAGCGGAAAACTGCCAGGCTCCTGAGTGGGGTAGGGGAGTGGGGGGAAGGGCAAGGCAATCTCCAGGCAGGAAGGAGGCGCTGTGAAGGGAGAAAAGACCTGTTAGTTACTAATTAATTAGTTACTCTGGACAGCTGGAACTCAGCTGCAGGCCCAAGCGACGCAGAAATACTGTTAAAAGAGCCTTGCGTTTTAACTTTAGTGAAGATATGCTTTGAAAGACAGCAAGGGGGAGCTGTTTTCAGGCTATTTCACGAAAGGAAAAAAGAAAAGAACCTACTCTGCAGATACACGAACATGACTTTTTATTTTTTTAATCAGAATGTTTGTATATTGTGGCCGTGGTATAAATTTGTCTCAGAAAAATATGAGTGAAATGTAGGAACAGAAACCAAAGCCTTTCTGAGGTGCAGTTCTCAGCAGTAATTCACTTTGCTTCCCAGTTCATTCATCTGGAGGCCCAAGGCTGTGACATTAAGGATGCTAGACTTGACCTTTCGAGTCCGGCTTCACTGTGGCTGTATAAACCTCAATTGCACATCTTAAAAATGGGAATAAAAGGACCTGCTTTATCTACAATAAGGTTATCATGAGAAGTAAAACAGTGTTCTGTGTGGGGAAATGCTCTCAAAACTACAGGCTCTGTTGCCTTGTTTCATGTTCTCCAAGATATTTTAAGAGGGAAAAGATTTTAAAAGTTCAGAGATGGCAATAAGTAAAAGGTTTCCAGACCACCTGCCTGGAAAAATCCTTTAAGCAATTGGGTCACTGACTTTGAGAGGTGACCTCCTTTTAAATCACAAATTACATTAGTGTGTATGTATCTGACACATATGGACATGTATCATATACTAATACGTATTTCAGCAGGAAAAAATGTTCAATGCAGATTCCAGACCCCACTCCCTCTTTTAATCTACATAATTTAAAAAATGTATCTGTCTTAATTTTACTGGTTCCATATTCAAAGGAAACCAGGACCAATGAAATATAGACTCAGTATTCATGTACCTCAGGAACTGCTATGGAAATTACTCAGTTGGGGGTAAAGAAATTGTGGTCGTAAAATGTGAAAAGAACATAGTGAATATTTTCTGTGGCCTCTTGTGCTTTTTCTTAGAACCATTCGCATTTGTTCTGTGCTTCTTGTATTAAGACTTACTACTTTCCCCATCTTACTCTCAGGGTATTTCAGTTAACATACTTTGGGGGAGGGGGGGAGGTGAAATGATGAAAAGAAAAATGTGTAAGTTGTGCATACATATCCTGGAGTCATCTTTCTTTTTCACTTGCTAGTCTTTCTTTCCCTCAGTTTGCAATTCCAGATATTTAAGAAGTGTTTCAATTAACCGAAGCTGCTACCCCTTAACTTACTAGCTGTGTGACATCTTTGAGCTCCAAATTCTTCATCTGTAAAATATTGGTGATAAAACATAATGCAATTGCTGCATTAATTATGTAACTGGTTGTTTAAGTTTCTGGCATTTCATAGGATTCAAAACATTAATTCTCCCTTTTTATATAGTAAACTAGAGGCCTGGTGCATGAGATTTGTGCACTTGCGGGGGGGGGGGGGAGGATCCCTCAGCCCGGCTTGAGCCATCTCGCAGTCCAGGAGCCCTCAGGGATGTCAGACTGCCGGCTTAGGCCCACTCCCATGCCTAAGCCGGCATTTAGACATCCTTAGTGCTGCTGGGAGGCGGGAGAGACTCCTGCCACCACCACTGCACTCGCCAACTGTGAGCCGGGCTTCTGGGCTTCTGGCTGTGGCATTCCCCTGTGGGAGCACACTGACCACCAGGGGGCAACTCCTGCGTTGGGCATCTGACCCCTGGTGGTCAGTGTGCGTCATAGTGACCAGTCGTTCCACCATTCGGTTGATTTGCATATTACCCCTTTATTATATAGGATATCCCCCATATTCCCTGTTATTTGCTAAGAAGGTTTTTCTTTTTCAATTAGAGCAGCATGTCCCCAACTCCTTTCTGAGCAATTGGAGATACTGATATCATTTTTTTATGAGAAAAGAATTCCATGGTCAAATACATTGGGGGAAGTGCTGTGTACACACCTCTTTCTCTCCTAGAGATTTATACATTAAAAACAAAACAAAACAAAAACCTCTGAGAAACATACTTAGCTCGGTTTATCCATGTTTCCAAAACCTATTGGACTATGGAAAGCCTCCATCCTTTTACTCCCCCATGGAAAGGTGATGAATATGTCACAAGACAATGGATACAGTTTGAAAAACACTGAATAAAGTACTTGGATTTCCAGAGCACTTGGGTGTCACCACTGAACTTAGTGAAGTCACGAAGTTGAAAGTATGAGTTAAGTATAACCTATTCTCCCATGGGCAGGGATGCCCAATATAAATGGGTTACATTTAGTTTGTCATATTACCTTAGATACTACTTTTTAACTGCTATTCAATATCTTACTTCCTTTTATTAAACTACTAGAGGCCCGGTGCACAAAAATTTGTGCACTCGGCGGGGGTAGAGAGAGGGGGTCCCTCAGCTCGGCCTGTGCCCTCTCGCAGTCTGGGACCCCTCAGGAGATAATGACCTGCTGGCTTAGGCCTGCTCCCGGGTGGCAGAGGGCAGGCCCAATCCCTAGGTGCAGCCCCTGATCGGGCTCAGAGCAGGGCTGATTGGGGAGTTGGGGCGCCTCCCCCTGTCATGCACAGAGCAGGGCGGATTGGGAGGTTATGATGCCACCCTCAGTCACGCTCAGGGTAGGGCCGATTGGGGGGTTGGGGCGCCGCCCCCTGTCACACTCAAGGCAGGGTTGATGGGGAGGTTGCGGTGCCACCCCCTGTCACGCACAGAGCAGGGCCAATCAGGGGGTTGGGGCGCTGCCCCCTGTTACTCACAGAGCAGGGCCCATCAGGGGGGTTGGGGCTCCGTACCCTGTCACACACAGAGCAGGGCCGATCAGGGGGTTGGGGCACTGCACCCTGTCACACTCAGGGCAGGGCCGATGGGGAGGTTATGGCTCTACCCCGTCACACACAGAGCAGGGCCTGTGTGTGTGTGTGGGGGGGGGGGGGGAGGGTTGGGATGCCGCACCCTGTCACACACAGAGCTGCAGGGCGATCCGGGGGTTGGGGAGCTCCCCCATATCAGGCACAGAGCAGGGCTGATCAGGGGGTTGGGGCACCTTCCCCTGTCATGAACAGAGCAAGGGAGGTTGTGGCCCCACCCCCTGTCACACACAGAGCCTCAGGGTGATCAGGGGGTTTGGGCACTGCCCCCTGTCACACTGATCCCGGTGCCGGGAGGCCTCGCAGCTCCGCTGATCCCAGTGCTGGGAGGCATATTACCCTTTTACTATATAGGATAGAGGCCTGGTGCACGGGTGGGGGCCGGCTGGTTTGCCCTGAAGGGTGTCCTGGATCAGGGTGGGGGTCCCGCTTGGGTGCCTGGCCAGCCTGGGTGAGGGGCTGATGGCTGTTTGCAGCTGGTCACACCCCCTTCAGGGTGGGGGTCCCCACTGGGGTGCCTGGCCAGTCTGGGTGAGGGGCTGAGGGCTGTTTTCAGGTTGGCGGGTGACTGAAGCTCCCAACCGCTCCTTTTTTTCTTTTTCTTTTTATTCCGGTCCAGCTTTAGCTCTGAGGCTTGGCTCCAGCTCTGAGGCCTCGGCTGCTGAAAGCAGGTATATGGTTTGTTTGGGTTCTATAATCGAAACACTGTTTCAACTCCAGCTCTGAGATCCCAGCTGGCTGAAAGCAGGTTTTTGGGGTTTTGTTTAGCTTCTATATTTGTAACAATGTTTCAAACTGCAAGCTCAGAGGCTGGCAGCAGCAGGCGGGGAACGTTGGCTTCCTCCGTCACTGAAGCAAGCAAGCCTCATGTTTGCTTCAAGCTGCCTGGCTGCCGGTCGCCATCTTGGCTGGAAGTTAATTTGCATATCGCCCTGATTAGCCAATGGGAAGGGTAGTGGAGGTACAGCTAATTACCATGTTTCTCTTTTATTAGATTAGATCAGTTTTCTTCCTTTAGTGAGAAAATGGAAGAAACAGAGTACCTACAGGAGACTTCATTTTACTTCTATAGCCAAAATGGCTCCTTCTCCTTCAATTATAAATTAATGACACTGCAGTTACAGGGCTATGGTCTGGTATTCATACCAATACTTCTAGAAAATTAACAAATATCTGTGGCACAGCACTAGGTCATAAGCTGGATACAAAGAGGTATGTAATGATCACTAGCATTTGTCTAACCTTTTGTCCGTGCCAGGCACTGTCATAAGTGATTTACAAGTATTACTTCGTATAATCCTCCCAATGACCTTATGGGGGTCATTTCATTTTACATGTGAGGGAACCGAGGCACAGAGAGGATAAGTAACCAGCCTTGGGTAACAGAGCTGGTCAGTAGTAGTAGAAACAGGATTTAAACAGAAGCAAGTGACTCCAGCAGAGTGTACAGTCTTGACCATCACACTGTGCTGCCACCGTTGAGTTCCTGGGTCTTACTGCTCATATGGGGTATTTGGTTGGTCATTTAACATTTCATCTGTGCATGACATGTTCTCCTTCAGGAGTAGGAGATCCTATAGGATCTGACTGGTTATTCTATATCTTTGGTTTCCTCTTTAGGAAATCAAGTCCAGGACAATAATAGCAATAGTAGTAGTTGTTGTAACAGTAATACTAATATTAAATAATATTAACATTTATCAGCATCACATAAGCTCTTAATGCATGAGCTAAGAGTTTTAATTCATTATTTCATTTAATATTTAACATAATATTTAAAATAAACTGCATATAGGAACACACTTACTGTTATCCCACTTTATAGGTGAATAAACAAAGGTCCCTGAGGGTAAGCAACTAAGCCAAAGCCACAGGCTCCCAGTGGCCAAGCTGAGTCCCACCTGGGTCCATTTGAAGTCAAAGCCTGGGTTCTAACCTCTGTGCCCTACTGCCTCCCTTATATATCACAAGCACTTAACACATATTTGCAGTCAGAATGAACAAATGCTTTAATACAAACGGGCTTTTACTTTTTGCTCCTCCTTTTATTCTTCTTGAGCTTTGACAGAGGTTAGTTTTGAAGAAATGCATTCTATTTCCATCCACTCCTCCTACCACTCGCTCTGCCACCTCATACACACACGTCACACACACACCTCATACACACTTGCCCGATACTTCAGTTTTCTATTAGGATTTTCATGGTGACAATATATTTAGAATTAACTTATTCTGGATAAAGCAGACATGTTGCCCGAGAAAAGGTTAAATTCATAGAACTGTCACTTCAATTTATATGTGAGAATCTCTCTGGTTTAGTTTCATCGAATGCTTTTAAGATATGGAAGTAACAGAATAAGCTTGAAATATTTGGAACTATACCTCAGTGTTCCCAAAGAGACTTTATCTGATTACATGGGAAGTCAATAGGACAGTGATGGCGAACCTGTGACACGCGTGTCAGAGGTGACACGTGAACTCATTTTTTTGGTTGACTTTTCTTTGTTAAATGGCATTTAAATATATAAAATAAACATCAAAAAATTTCTATATGTGACATGACACCAGAGTTATTAAGTTAGGGTTTTTCAAAATGCTGACATGCCGAGCTCAAAAGGTTCACCATCACTGCAATAGGATGAGATAGTTACAAAGGCACCATCATTACAATTTCCTAAGAACCTGTAATCAAACGGACATGTGATGCTCTTTGTTCATTCTTACATGAAATACACTCAATGTTTTCCTTTGCTTTGGCCCCTCTTCTCTCTTAGCAACACTGCTCATCCTCTTAGACCAGTGATGGTGAACCTTTTGAGCTCGGCGTGTCAGCATTTTGAAAAACCTTAACTTAACTCTGGTGCTGTGTCACATATAGAAATTTCTTGATATTTGCAACCATAGTAAAACAAAGATTTACATTTTTGATATTTATTTTATATATTTAAATGCCATTTAACAAAGAAAAATCAACCAAAAAAATGAGTTCGCGTGTCAGACGTCTGACACGCGTGTCGTAGGTTCGCCATCCCTGTCTTAGACTGCTCAGATCCACCATCTGTCCCCAGCTTGATTATTTACGTTAGAATTCCTACGCTTCATGAAGACTAACTGCCTGGCCTGCTCTATAAGTCCTCCACTACTCTTCCCCCGTTGGGCACATAAAACTTTGTTTATCTCCTCTAGGTCTGTATGGAGTAAATCATGATGGACTATCTCAGATTCTTTCTGCTTAAACAAACTGAAATATCATATATATTCTATTGAATTCACCCTGGGTATGACTAGGGACACTCTATAAAGCCTTCTTCTTTCAGAATTCCAAGCTGGAAATGCGATACAAGCCTTTTCTACTTTTGCGTTTCCAAATTTATCTAGGAGTTTCTTTTTCTTCCTTCTGGAGGTTTCAAAGTTAAAATGTAGTAGGCAAAAAGGAGAGTCCCACCCTAAGATGTAATTTTTTTTTAAAATCTTTTCTCCTCTCTGTAGACTCCTTGCTGCTTTCTAGAAAGGGTTCTTATTAGGTGGGAAAACTCCTCTTCAGTCTTACACGCAGAACCCTCCTCCACTCTGTTATCCACGACATGATAGACTCTGTCCCAGACACCAGCCAGGATTTTCTCCTGAAATGCAAATCCAGGTTTTGAAATAACTAAAAATTCACAAACACACCCAGGATCCTGGCATTTGCAAATCAAACATTCTTTGAATTTTATGCTTTTTATCTGCAATGGACTTAGCTCTGTTTTAAAGTTCAAAGCTGAACAATGACGGATTTCAGGGTAGATTTGCACCTCCTCACTCTTTTCCTCCCCTTATTCCCTTTTACATACACTCACAGAGCAATGAATGATGCTTTTTACACTATGAGAAATGCTGCTGGGCAACTTGGAAAAACTAAAGATTACTGAGAATAAAAAATATATCAGTTGGTATTTTCAGATACTTCTGCAAGCATCATTAATTTTCAAGATATGAGATAGTATTAATGCACTTTCTTCTCATTGTTGTTCTAAATGTGTCTCAAAAATAATCTTTTTGAACTTCACCCAAGGAGTTATAGGTCAGATAAGAAAATGAACCAATAAGCCTTCTATCTGGTTTCCCATTCTTCTTTTCATTTTGATCCAGATGTTTGAGAATATTAATGTTCTTATTGCAACTAATAATTTGAACTCTCTCAGAGAATAGAATTTGGAAATAATCCTATTTTAAGATATTAAAATGAATGAAAAGTATAAACTCTTATAAACACTGTTACACTCGCCAAATGTTTCTTGTTAAGGATACAGGGCTTCTCTTTTAGAAGTGTTTTAGATATTTTAATACATCTTATGAGATAGCATAAGCCAGTAGTTACCAGCTTTTCTCCAATCCCCAAAAGCACCAAGAGATCTGGCATTTACCCATAACTAGCAATTGCTTTAGGACAATGATTTCATGGAAAAGGAAAAGGAGACGGCATAGTAGAATTTCTGGGAAACTGTATGAAGAGAGACAGTATTATAAGATCTTGTGTAGTTAAAAAATGATTCTGAAATATTTTTGAAACTCCTCCCACACACTCCCACTGAAGGAGGAGTCCACCCTCCTAAGATATGTAATTTTAACGGAGTATTTTTAATTTCATCCTGTGCATATTGTGTTAAACAAAACAATAAAGGCTGCAGGCTTTTAGCAAATGTACTTTTAATTAAAAGCAACCCAACATAAAAAAAAACTATGTTCACCCTTTCCTCTAACATTTAAAATTTTCAATGGAGTCTTTTCCATTTAAATAAACATCCAACATCATGAGAGTTCTTTATTTTGGGAGGTTTTTAATAAATCCAAAGTACAGAATCTTACTAATCTATTGCTACTTATTTCATTTCCCTTTCTCCTCATCTCATTTTTATACTCTCTCCCACCCTTATAAGTAGTGTCTTATGGAGGTACTTCTGATTTAAGACTCTGTTTTAATAACATGTATTTTTAATTTTTTGTAAAGCAGGAAATCCCTTCAAAGGCAAGACAGGTAATATTTATTTGAGGTATAGAACAGTAGGAAGTGAGGAAATTGTATTTAGATGACTAAACCCACGTCTCCCTTATGAACAAATTAAAATAAAAAAGCCACAGTGTTCTGATAAAATGAAACAAGTGTACAAAGGCAAAAGTTCCACTCCTCCCCCACATTACAGCATGCACTCAAAAAAGAAAATCCTAATACTTTAGAATTTTGCCATTGCCAGACAGCTCTTCCTGCTCACTCCTGATACTTTCAGTGATTTTTCTTAGAATTTAACAGTATGTTTACTTGGTTATAATGGTCTCCTGAGTTTTTACTGTGAATATTTTGGCTGGATTTCTTCTGTCTAGATCAGTGATGGCGAACCTATGACACGCGTGTCAGAGGTGACACGCGAACTCATTTTTTTGGTTGATTTTTCTTTGTTAAATGGCATTTAAATATATAAAATAAATATCAAAAATATAAATCTTTGTTTTACAATGGTTGCAAATATCAAGAAATTTCTATATGTGACACAGCACCAGAGTTAAGTTAGGGTTTTTCAAAATGCTGACACGCCAAGCTCAAAAGGTTCGCCATCACTGGTCTAGATTGTTGCAACAGTTAATTTGCTCCACCTAACCTTGCTTAAATCATGTCTCTATTCCTTCTGGTTATTAATAAAACATTGGAAAGTCTCATTTCTTATTATATCATTAACATTTTTCAGTCCCTTCTTTGTTTCTTAAATATTTTGCCATATTTGGTTTTTTAAGTCAGTCTCCTTTCATTGTAGCTAGAGAACTTTCAGCTAATCGCTAATGATTACTCAGTAAGTGAACTGATTTGTTGCTGCAGGGTTTCCACAAGGTTGTTATGAATCAATGTCCTCTTTGCTGCTCATTCCTTCCCCGTGTCTTCAAACCTATTGGTCTTATTAGAGTGCTGCCCTAAGTTGTTTAAAGAAGTTGATTAAACTGATAGTTCTTTTCCTTGACAAATGCAGATACACAAAGTTCTGTTACAATTTCAGGGAATTCTGGACCTCTGATGTCCATTCCTGAAGAACCACAGCTTACAAACCTGGTCTATATAACAGAAAGACACAAGAAAAGCTAATGTGTTGAGAGTATTTGGGACAATGCAGAAGAGGTACCTCTTGGTCTTACCTACTTCAAAGCAGTTCTAGAAAAGTTTTACATGTTAGCCCAGGGAATTTATTTAACCTGAATATGAGTATTTATTTGGGCATAAGGGCCAAATGTGTCCAGAAGCTCATGTGACCAAGATAAATCAAGTTGACAGTTTTAACACAGAAACCTAATTTTATAGGAAGATGGGAAATTCATGTGGCAGGTTTTCAAAGGATGTAAGTTTCTATTTTCCTTTCATTGAGCGGAGGGTTTCTATGACCCCTTTCCTTCATTCAAGGCAGGCTCCATGATATTTGGACCAAAGGAAATAACAGAAGTGAAGTTTCAGGCCCCAATCTGAAAAGACTGACAGTTTCCCCCTCCTTTCTCGGAACACGCTGGGAGGCCAGCTGCTCTAGAAGAGATCTGACTATCCAGAGACCTCCGCGCTGGGAGAAGCCTAAGGCATGTGAAGAGACTCCCAGCCGTGGGCAAACTACGGCCCGCGGGCCGGATCCCGCCCGTTTGAAATGAATAAAACGGAAAAAAAAAAGACCGTACCCTTTTATGTAATGATGTTTACTTTGAATTTATATTAGTTCACACAAATAACTCCTTCCATGCTTTTGTTCCGGCCCTCCGGTCCAGTTTAAGAACCCATTGTGGCCCTCGAGTCAAAAAGTTTGCCCACCCCTGCCCTAGAGCAGCAGTTCCCAACCTGTGGGTCGCAACCCCTTTGGGGGTCGAATGACCCTTTCACAGGGGTCGCCTAAGACCATCGGAAAACACATATATAATTACATATTGTTTTTGTGATTAATCACTATGCTTTAATTATGTTCAATTTGTAACAATGAAATTGGGGGTCACCACAACATGAGGAACTGTATTAAAGGGTTGCTGCATTAGGAAGGTTGAGAACCACTGCCCTAGAGGGTGAGAAACCATGTAGAGAAGAAGACGGGCCAAAGAGCACCAAGGCAGCAAACATGTGAGTGGAAAAACCACCTTGTATGTGGGATCCTCTGGCTCCTGCTGCCCCCAGCAACACCACATGGATTGGAGACAAGCTAAACTGCTGAGCCTTTCTAGTATTCCTTGTTTGAAGCAATTTGTGTTATACAACAGTAGATAATCAAAACAATCCAAATCACAGAATACCCGTGAAGGAATAGATGTATATTCATAGTTTATTCTGGTATAAATGTGAAAAATGAACTTCATATTGATCACTGAACATTTTTGCCTTTTTTGCTCAATAAAAGCATATATGCATCACTTCTTGGAAAATATATTAATCCAAGCGTTTTAACTCTGGTTATGTCCAATGAGTGGCCATTAGTCTCATTAGTGCTTCCTCTCTAACAATGGTTTCAGCTGTGTCATTCCCACATAAAGAATGTCACACTTCCTGCTATCTTATCATTTGTTTCATTGGATTCATCAATTTTTATTTAGAACCCACTGTGCTTAGCATGATACTATCCTGTTTTCAAAGGATTTCTCTAACAGTTAAGAGAAACAAAGCATATAAAGCTAATGCAATTAGAGAATAATACTTTACAAGACAAGCAACTTTGAAAATGTCTGGGATGGGTAATAAACACTTTGCATATAAAAAATAAAGACAATGATTGCCTTTGAGTGAAAATAAAAGTTATACTTTATATGGATTATAAGTAAAGGCTTGAGACGAGGAACAGATATGACATGAGAGTTGAGAGGTGTAGCATTGTTGTAGGCGAAGAGAGTTTTCTAGTTAGAACACTGATCAAGAAACAATGACATTGTGGGACATTTCTATATTTATTTCAAGATGAAGTTGATTGTGTTTCTTTTAGTTACATCTCTTCTAAAACACTTTATTTTTGGCATGAAAAATGTAGCTAATTTAGCTTAATGGTTAATAAAAGAGGGGTAAATATTTCTCCAAGTTTCATATTTAAAATGGTTAGTCTGAAATGTTAACAACAGCTTTTCTCTCTTGAAATTTCCAAAAACTTGGCAGTTCTTTAGATTCTATCAATCTTAGCATGTTCCACTTAAGTGATTTGTGGTAACTCTAGGATATTCTACAAATGAATGCTTCCATTTCATCTCCCAATTTTTCATTTCCCTTTATGGTTCATTAATTCAAATGTTCAATGAGCATCTATTCAATACTGGCCTTTTATCTGAACTCTACTGGTTGTGCTTCTATATGTTGACTCTAAGAAATTATTTAAAGAGGAATTTATGGACTATGTATACTCACGAAATATAGCTTCTCTGAAATTTTTTGTAGATTTATTTTCTATTCTTAATTTCTTTTTTAAATTTATGTTTATTGTTGAAAGTATTGCAGATGTCCCTCCTTCTTCCCCCATTGACCCCTTCCATGCTGCTACCCTCCACCAGGCACCTCTGGAAAATTTTCCTAAATATATTATTGCTTTTTCTTAGTACAATGTCCGCTGGTCATAACTCAGGGCAATCTTAGGCAGGCCAGGGGATTCTTTGAGAGGATAGAAGAATCCTAGATAGGAAAGTTGAACCTTGAATTAACGAAAATTTACCTAAAGAGGCTGAGTTAATCCAATAAAATTCAATATCAACACATTTATGTTGATATTGGCAGAAACAATAGGAACTTTAAGCTATTTAATCCCTGGCATGTGGTTCCTAGGATTGAGCCTCATATCTAAAAACCTATAATAAATATTTGCTAACTCTTTAATAAAAGAGCTCAAAATGAATTTCTAGATCTAGAAGGCAACCAATTACTTTTATTCAGGCTGATTCTCTCCTAGCTACTGAGACAAATGTTTTGAGAAACTTTACTGTTACTTTTCCACATCACATTTTGGGAGGTACTGTTAGGCAATCCATTCTGCCATTAGGAAAAAGATATTTCTTCATATAGCAACCTGCCGGGGTCCAACCCCAGCAGGTCCAGGGGTCCCCAAAGGTGTGGACGGAGTCGGCGAAGGAGGAATGACATGGAGACAGTGTTCAGTTGATCAGCAGCCTAGCCAGGATCTCCAGCCAAGTTCTGGTCTGGATCTCCAGAGAGGTTCTGCTTCGGATCTCTAGCCAGGTTCTGTGCCTAGGTTCTGTCTCTCTTGGTTCTGTATTCTAAGTTCTGTGTCTTGTTGTCTTATTACATCTGTATTTATACCAGTTGATTCAATCCTATCAATCTCTATTACAAAGGTTAGGGCGTTTCTTATCTCCATTCCAGGGAGTAAAGATTATGTAGCTTAAGCATGATTGTTCGTAGTTAAAGTGATTAATTACCCACCTGGCACTAGTTAAGAGGTTTTATTCCCTCCTTAACTTCAGGGGAAAATCCCTACCTGGGGAAACAACCTTTCTCAGAGAGGAGACCTTGGTTAAAACACATAGTGCCAAGAAGGTGAGCAAATATATTAAGAACAGTATGCCATATATGCCAGGTCCCTTGAAACAGCAAGCATGGACTGGCTCCCGGCAGCAACCCTCATATTACAGACCACACTGCCAAATGAATTATCTGTACATTAAAAACAATACACCAGTCATCCTTATGTAATAATATTTAAAACACCTTACACAATAATTTCATAAATATGAAAGTTAAGGAGTCAAAGACTTAATATGTTTGTTCTTAACTAAAAATATATGCATTTATTATGACCATGTGTTTTCACTTGCCATAGAGGGTAAATATATTGCCTGCTAATTCAGTTTTCTAATGATGTTCCACATTCCAATAACAGGTTTTAAACACTACTCAGTTGCTTATTAAGGATGTCCTCTCACATCACTGGAATTTCTGCACCTTCTTATAAACTTCCCTACCATGAATTGTTACCATGTGGTGTTATTTTCTTTCTTTTTTTTTTAAAATATATTTTATTGATTTTTTACAGAGAGGAAGGGAGAGAGATAGAGAGTTAGAAACATCGATGTGAGAGGTACACCGATCAGCTGCCTCCTGCACATCTCCCACTGGGGATGTGCCCGCAACCCAGGTACATGCCCTTGACTGGAATCGAACCTGGGACCTTTCAGTCCGCAGGCCGACACTCTATCCACTGAGCCAAACCGGTTTCGGCAATGTGGTGTTATTTTCAAAGTGACTTTGGTAAACAGTTGTTTACTTTTACCCTGTATGTCTCAGTCTTATCTAATTCCTCTTAAACTCCAAAATTCACAACATTGCCAATAGTGGTGCTCTGTTTATAACAGTTGAATCCAATTTGCAATTTCTAAACCGTCTATCTGTGCAGCATGCCAAAGATTAAGATAGGGTATATCTGGGTTGCCATAAGGCAAGTGATTCTCAACCCTGGTTGCACGTTAGAATTACCTGGGAAGTTTGTGAAACTACAGATGATCATAAAGTGTAGCTGGGGTTGAGAGCCATACTCAAAGTGGATCTACCAAAATAGAAATCCAAACAGGAGTCACTGAGCTGCAGAGGAAGACGAATCCTTTTCTCTTCCTTCCTCCATGTACATCTTCCTCATTCTATTTCTCTCCTCTACCCCACCAAGTGTTTTTTTTTGTGGGTTTTTTTGGGGGAGGGGGGTTGTGTTTTGTTTTTTTAGATAGAGAGCACTATCCTAATGTATACCTATGTTTTCTGAGGGTTTAGAGGAGAAAGATATGGTAAAGAATGAGGGTAGAAAGGATGTTGGGGTGAGTGGAGACAATATTATGATGAACTAGACTGAAGACTCCATATTTCTACCTGACATCAGAAGATTATTTTAAGATTAGAGATAAGTGTATAAATCTGAAGGACCCAGGAAAAAACAGGGAGACAGAAGGCAGTTTTGACTGAATAGGGAAGGAAAAAGGCATCCTGGGTTGGAAGAGGTCAACCTTTGAAGTGCTTCTCTTCCAACATTTCCACAAGACCCTGGCCAGATCAGTGCTTGGAGCATTGCAACCAGAAGTAGAAACTCGGTAGCTGCCTTGGGTTGTAGAAGTAGCATTAGGGCAGTTTCAGAGGTCTGACTGGGGAATGCACTGGGTATCCAACTCTTGAGACTAATGATCTCACCTCTTCTGCTACCTCTTGCCATGCTATGGTAAGGGCATTCAAATTTTGGGAAAGGGCAGTCAGTGGGTAAGAGAATAGGCAAGTTCTCTGTGGGGAAAAACTCCTCCATCACTTCCTGCCCACAATGTACCCAGGAGTGGATGAGTAGAGCCTGTGCTTTGCCCTCTTACCTTATTGCCAACCAAGGGAAAGTGAGTTCTCAGGAATTATAATAAGCAAACATGCGAGGAACACAAACATTTTATAAAAGAAATGATAAATGAATGGCTTGTGCTGTATGAGCCAGGATTAATGAAACAGACTAAACAAAAATTTGAAATAAATATAATAAATTTCTTCCAGGAGACAAAAGAGAAACAGGAATATGCCATTATAAAGAAGAGCCAATTGGAAATGCTGGGCATGACAAATATTATAGTAGAGATCAAGAACTGAAAAGATAGGCTAAATATTCAAAAGAATATAGTTCAAGTATGTTAATGATCTGGTCAAAGAATTTTTCCAAAGGGCATCAGAAGTAAAAAAGGAGAAAATATTTTCTAAAAGGAGAGTTAGCAAACCTGGTGATGAAAAAGGAAGAATGAAGATCTGTATATTGTTATACAGGAAATATGTGAAGAAATTAAGAACCAAACATCCCCAGAATCAAATTGGGTGGAAAAAGAAATACTTCGCCTAAACAGATAATTATAAAATTGGAAACATCAGAAAGAAAAAAGATTCCAGACAGAAAGAACAGAACACATAAAGAAAACACAATTAGATTGCTATAAAACCTTGGAAGAGAGACACACGAAAGAGGAGTAATATTTTGTAGGTGTTGAAAAAGAAAAACTCTGAACTTAGAATTTTATATCTAGTTAAATAATATTTTAAATGTGAATTGCTGTAAAAATAAACTCAGATGTATTATCCCCAGAAAGCTCAAGCAGAGATGAAAGCATTTTTGTAGGAAGTGTAACAGCAGAAAGAGAAATTAATTAAGGAGGATCTTTGCAAATTATGGGGGGGAAAAATAAATAGTTGAGTGAAGATTAGCAGAGGCCATAAAGTATTTTCATGACATTTCAAAAGTATCAATAAGAGAGAGCGGCTTCAGAGCAGGAAGAAATTAGGTTCACTAAAAGCAATGGTCTTCCTTGGAGAGAAGTTCTTGGCATTAAGTTTAAGAAATTAATATTCAAACAAATAAGAAAATATTTTATCTCTCCAAAGGAAATGAGGAAACATCATTATAAATAGAAAGGCAAAACCATATGGTAGGAATAAGTTCTGGCATACTGTTAAAAATGCCAGGTACAAGTAATAGTTTAAAACAGAGAGGGCTTCAGATCAGAAAATAGTAAGAGACTAGAAGTATAATGTATATTTAAAACAAAGGTTTACAGAACACTGGGATAAATAGATTGAAAAAGACACATCACAAAAAGATGAGTAGCAATTTTGTATCAAAGGGAAATTCAAAGTAAAAAATTTCATGAAAAACAAAGCCATCAAATGATAGTTAAAAGGATAAGAATTCATAAAATTATTACATATCCTTAAAACACATAAGTCATAATTACTAGGAGAAAGAGATAAATAAATAATTAAAGTTCATATTTTAACAAATTTCTCTTAGAAATTGATAAGCAATCAGATAAAATATAAGTAAAGGCAAAACATATTTGAATATATTGAGTTTGGACTAATAGATATATATGGTGTTTAACAAATTTTTTGTTTGTTTTTGTGCACACATGGAGCAATAATGAAGAACAGACCATGAGCAAAGTCACAAAGGACTTATCAATAATATAAAAGAATTAACATTATTTAGTTTATATTCTATAACTACAATTCAATAAAATTAGGTCTTACTAGCAAAAGAGTCATTAATAAAAGTCTACAAGGTTGAAAACTAAAAACTAAACAAAACAGAAAAAAACATAGTAATGTAGAACTTTGGGTTAAAGAAGAAATCATTAGAGAAATAATGAAATATTTAGAATCAGATAACAAAGTCATGCGTGTCAAACTATGTGAAATAGAGCAGTGCTTAGCCTAAGTGGTTCTCAGCCTGTGGGTCGCAAACAATGAAAATACATCCTGCATATCAGATATTTACATTATGATTCATAACAGCAGCAAAATTACAGTTATGAAGTAGCAACGAAAATAATTTTATGGTTGGGGGTCACCACAACATGAGGAACTGTATTAAAGGGTCGTGGCATTAGGAAGGTTGAGAACCACTGGCTGAGGGAAAATTATAAAGCTTTTAATAAATCATTCTTTGAAAGGATTAATAAGATTAATAAATCTCTTGCAAGACTGTTCTATTATAAAAAGAATGTATAAGATTAAATAACCAATTGAAACACATATCTAAAACTTTATTCAAAATTATAGACATCTATTTACATACAAATATTATATCCCAGGTGAAATACATAAATTTATAAAAAATAGAAAATTCTAAGTTTTTCAGTAACAGAAAATTATTTTCTATTGACTCAATCAATTTCTACCATATTTCTAGGAAATCAACAAACCCATTCTAAAAAGTATATGGGCCCAGCTGGCATAGCTCGGTGATTGAGCATTGACCTATGAACCAGGAGGTCATGGTTTGATTCCTGGTCAGGGCACATGCCCAGGTTGCAGCCTTGGTCCCCAGTGTGGGGCATGAAGGAGGCAGCCAATCAATGATTCTCTCTCATCATTGATGTTTCTATCTCTATCTCTCCTTCTCCCTTCCTCTCTAAAAATCAATAAAAATATATATTTTAAAAAGCATATGGAAGAGTAAAAGTTCATGAAAAGTTAATTTTGCAAATAAAGAGCAAAGTGGAGAAGTTTACTCATTGAGGGACTATACAAAGTCGTAGACATAAAAAAACAGTATGATACTAATTCAGGAGTAGACAAGAAAACTAATGGAATGGAATAGGTAGCTCATAAACAGTTCCATGGGTACTTTACTTGTTATTTGATGAAGATAGTTCCGCAAAAACAAGGGAGAAGGATGGCTTATTTAGTAAATGAGGTTGAGAAAACCAACTTATTAGATGTACAAAATTAAGCTGGATTCCTCTACCTGACCACACATCTTAAAGGTAGAATCCAGATGAATTAATGACTTAAATGTAAAAGGTAAAATTACAAACCTAATAGGAGGGAAATGTAATAGAGAATTTATATGACCTAGGGTTTGGAAAAATACTTCTTTTTAAAAAAATATATATTTTATTGATTTTTTACAGAGAGGAAGGGAGAGGGATAGAGAGAAATATCGATGAGAGCTGTATCTGTGAAGAAATTGCTTCGGCATATGTCTGAGATTTTGTTGCCTTTGGATTCCTCTAATATTTTTATGGTTTGCCATCTTACATTTAAGTCCTTTATCCATTTTGAGTTTATTTTTGTGTATGGTGTAAGTTGGTGGTCTAGTTTCATTTTTTTGCATGTATCTGTCCAAGTTTTCCACCACCATTTATTGAAGAGACTGTCTTGACTCCATTGTATGTTCTTGCCTCCTTTGTCAAATATTAATTGAGCTTATTGGTTCAGGTTGACTTCTGAGTTCTCTATTCTATTCCATTGATCTATATGTCTGTTCTTGTGCCAGTACCAGGCAGTTCTGAGAACAGTGGCTTTGTAATACAGCTTGATATCTGGTATTGAGATCCCACCTACTTTGTTCTTCTTTCTCAAGATTGCTGCAGCTAATCGGGGTCTTTTTTTCATTCCAGGTGAATTTTTGGAGAGTTCATTCTAGGCCTGTGAAATATGCTGTTGGTATTTTAATGGGAAGTGCATTGAATTTATAGATTGCTTTAGGTAGTATGGACATTTTAATGATGTTGATTCTACTAATCCATGAACATGGTATGTTCTTCCATCTATTTATGTCTTCCTCTATCTCTTTTTTCAAAGTCCTGTAGTTTTCTGAGTAGAGATCTTTTACCTCTTTAGTTAAGTTATTCCTAGGTATCTTAATTTTTTTGGTGCGATGGTAAATGGGATTGCTTTTTTAGTCTCTCTTTCTGTAAGTTCACTATTGGTGTATAGAAATGCCATAGATTTCTTGGCGTTAATTTTGTATCCTGCTACATTGCCAAATTCGTTTATTAAGTCTAATAATTTTTTGATGGCGTCTTTAGGGTTTTTTATGTACAATATCATGTCATCTGCGAATAAGGACAGTTTTACTTCTTCTTTTCCAGTTTGGATGCCTTTTATTTCTTCTTCTTGTCTAATCACAATGGCTAATACTTCCAGTACTATGTTGAACAGGAGTGGTGAGAGTGGGCATCCCTGTCTTGTTTCTGTTCTTAGGGGAAATGATTTTAGTTTTTGCCCATTAGGTATGACGTTGTCTGTGGGTTTGTCATATATGGTTTTTATTATGTTGAGGTATGATCTTTCTATTCCCACCTTGCTGAGAGTTTTTATCAAAAATGAGTGTTGGATTTTGTCAAATGCTTTTTCTGCATCAATTGGTATGACTATGTGGTTTTTATCTCTCAATTTGTTTATGTGATGTATCACGTTTATTGATTTGCGGATATTGTACCATCCTTGCATCCCCGGGATAAATCCTAAGAAGCAATTTCTTCACCAATACAGCTCCTAGGGCATTGGAAACTAAAGAGAAAATAAACAAATGGGACTACATCAAAATAAAAAGCTTCTGCACAGCAAAAGAAACCATCAACAAAACAACAAGAAAGCCCACTGCATGGAAGAACATATTTGCCAATATTATCACCGATAAGGGTTTAATCTCCAAAATTTATAGGGAACTCATACAACTTAACAAAAGGAAGATAAACAATCCAATAAAAAAATGGGCAAAGGACCTAAATAGACACTTTTCAAAAGATGATTTTCAGAAAGCCAAGAGACATATGAAAACATGCTCAAAATCACTAATCATCTGAGAGATGCAAATCAAAACAACAATGAGGTACCATCTCACACCTTCAGAATGGCTATCATCAACAAATCAACAAACGACAAGTGCTGGAGAGGATGCAGAGAAAAAGAAACACTCGTGCACTGCTGGTGGGAATGCTGGTGGGGTGCATGCAGCCACTATGGAAGACAGTAAGGAGTTTCCTCAAAAAGTTAAAAATGGAACTCCCATTTACCTCGTGATCCCACTGCTAGGAATATATCCCAAGAAACCAGAAACACCAATCAGAACGGATATATGCACCCGTATGTTCATAGCAGCACAATTCACCATAGCTAAGATTTGGAAACAGCCTAAGTGCCCATCAACAGATGAATGGATTAGAAAACCATGGTACATCTACACAATGGAATACTATGCTGCTGTAGAAAAGAAGGAACTCTTACCATTTGCAACAGCATGTATGCATTTGGAGAGCATTATGCTACGTGAAATAAGCCAGTCAATGAAAGAAAAATACCATATGATCTCACTCATTTATGGATAATAAAGACCATTATAAACTGATGAATAAAAATAGATACAGAGGCAGAGCAGCATCGAATAGACTGTCAATCTATAGCAGGAAGGCCAGGGAGGGTTTGTGGGGGGTTGGGGTGGGGGGATAAGAGATTAACCAAAGGACTTGTATGCATGCATATAAGCATAACCAATGGACACAAGACACTGGGGGTAGGGGAGTCTGGGGGAAGGTCAAGGGGGGAAAAAAAGGAGGCATATGTAATACTCTTTGTAATACTTTAAGCAATAAAACAAAATTTAAAAAAAAACACACAAAACATCGATCAGCTGCCTCCTGCACACCCCCTACTGGGGATGTCCCCGCAACCAAGGTACATGCCCTTGACTGGAATTGAACCCGGGACCCTTGAGTCTGCTGGCTGACACTCTATCCACTGAGCCAAACCGGTCAGGGCAGAAAAATACTTCTTAAACAAGCCTCCAAAACCACACACTAGGTAAAATTGTGGATGCTTTTGACTACATAAAAATTAATCATTTCTCATTAGTGTACACTACTGTAGACAGATTTAATAGTTGGCAGACTGGAAAACAATTTTTCCAGTGTGTAAAGCAAAAAGGAACTAATATCTAGAATAAACAGAGGTCTCCACAAAATCAAAGGCAAATGCTAGAAAAACAGATAAAAAATAGATATGAAGACATACTTTACAAAGGGGAAATCGCTAACATGTGTATGAAAAGATACTTAAACTCAATAGTAATTAGAAAAATGCATATTTAAATATTAATAACATACCACTTTATTCCCATTTGAAGGACAACAATTAGAACATGGGTGATAACAAATGTGTGCAAGATATGGATAGATAGGAACTCTCATGCCCTGTTGGCAGAAGTATAAATGGTTGTAGCTATTCTGGAAAGAAGTATTAGAGAAATAAAATATGTCTATGCCCTGTGACACAGTCATTGTCTTTCTGAGGTATATGTCAGGGAAACTCTTGCACAGGTTCATATAGAATAGATACAAGGATATTTGTCTTCATGATGTTTGTGGTAGTAGGTATATCATGGCAATATAGATAAATAGAATATGGTAGATGCATACTATGGGATATCATGCAATAGCTAGAAGAGAAGTTCCAGTCCTGCCTAGTTTGGCTCAGTGGATAGAGCATTGGCCTGTGGACTGAAGGGTCCCAGGTTCGATTCTGGCCAAGGGCACATGCCTGGGTTGCGGGCTCGATCCCCAGTGGGGGGCATGCAGAAGGCAGCCAATCAATGATTCTCTCTCATCATTGGTGTTTCTATCTTTCTCTTTCTCTCTTTTCCTCTCTGAAATCAATAAAAATATATTTTTTTAAAAAAAAGAAAATAAAGAGAAGTTCCATAGGCACAAGCAGCCAAATTGATCTTTAAAACAGTGTTGAACATAATAAGAAACAAAAGATTTATAGTTCAACAATGTATGTTCATTTAAACATACACCCAACAACAACTGCATAATTTGCCAGGATGCATAAATATTTGAGGAGTTATCACATATCTCAGAGTGCATGCTTATGTAAAGAAGGGATCAGAAGTGGTATTTGGGAACAAAAGTGAGACGGGTCTCATTTAGACTGATAGTGATAATGTGCTATGAACAATGGTGTGTGAGTGAATGGTGCTTAATTCAACTCTCTAGGCCTGAGGTGCAGAAAATGCATTCAGAAAGAGAGAGAAATTTATACACATTTACTAATGGATGTCTTCACTGTGTTCCAAATACCAGTTATAAGTAAGTACACATCGTTCTCTTTGTCTCTCACCTGACTGAGGGAGGTGGTTATGTCTTTATTTCCTGCAATCAACCAGGATGTGAAAGGTTTCAAAAATAGATTTCGGTCTTCAAAGATGTGACACACTCTTTTAGTACTGAGAGCCAAAGCCACATGCTCTAAAGCAGCTTCACCAAATCTCAGCATTGATTATTGTTAGGTGCAGCTACCAATGAAGTGGTATTTTAAGCCCTACTGTCCAGAATCTATTGAGAACAGAGAACAGACTTGAAACCCAGTTTTGTCCACTACTACTTTGTGCCTTTGACAAATAACTTAACCCTTTCATTGAATCTAATGAGAAGATTTGGAGATATGATTGTTAGTGTATTGGGCTCTTCACCAAACACCTTAAAAATCCCACCTTGATAACGAAATCCACAGTGTGCTGGATACTTTGCATTATGAATGTTACCTACTTTGTCATTATAAATCATCAACAAAATCTTAAAGCAACAAAACCTTACCTGAGACATTAAATGAGTGTCTTATCCAAGGTTTTTGGTATCAAGCAACAGAAATGAAGCCTGGCTAACTTAATCAGAAAAGGAATTTGTTGGAAGTAAGTGAAGAAGGCTGGAGAATTGGGTTCTGAAAATGAGCAGGTGCCAGTGAAGGTTTGGTGTCAGGACCCACAAAAAAACAACCTAGTGGGATGCTCTCCTGAGCTCTAGCTTCCAAAAGCGTGGAGGAGAGCAAGTATCATTATGCTTTTAATTTCTGTGGCACAAACTGGCCAACACCAAGATTCAGGCAATGAAAAAATTCTCACAAATAGAAAGAGGAATTTGGAAGTGGGCCAGTCACTGTACCAATAAAATTTGAATGCATCAGGCATAGAAGGGTTAAGTCATTTGTCAAAGACACAAAGTAGTAGGTGACAGAACTGGGTTTCAAGCCTGTTCTCTTTCTAGTGTATTGTATTTCTAACAAAAAATGAATAAAAAGCATTGAAGTCTCTCAAAATCAAATATCCTATATAATAAAGAGGTAATATGCTAATTGACCATCACACCCTCACAAGATGGTGGCGCCCACAGCCACAAGATGGTGGCACCCAGTTCCCTCAGCTCCGCCAGGGGCGCCTGCCACTGGAGTCCCCCAGTCCCCTCAGCCCCACAGGAAGTGAATTTTCGTGTGACCATTACCTTTTTAAAAAATCCTTACCCAAGGATATGTTTATTTCTTTTAGATTATCTGTTCTCGGGGAGTAGGCCTAAACCAGCAGGTGGGCATACCCCAAGGGTCCCAGACTGTGAGAGGGCGCAGGCTGAGCTGAGGGACCCCCGTGTGCATGAATTTTCATGCACTGGGTCTCTAGTGTTAAAATAAAAAGTTAGTTTCTAGTCCTTCCCCCAATTCTACCCAATTACCACTTCTCTCTCATCTTATATCCCATAAGCCTTGTACTTACCTCTATAATATCACTTTGCACATGACATTCTAAGTCCTATTTACACGTGCCTCATTCCTATTAGACTCTCAATTAACTATTATTTATGTGTGTATTATACAACTGGACACATATTAGGGACTTAATGAAATTATGCTGAATGAACAAGTTAATAAATGAATGAAAAGAAGAATAACTATAGCCTTGGCCAGTGTACTTAGTAATTAGAGCATCAACCTGCCCACGGAAGGGTCACAGGTTAGATTCCGGTCAAGGGCACATACGTCTGTTGCAGGTTCATCCCTTGGGCCCCAGTTGGATGTGTGTGGGAGGCATCCAATAGATGTGTCTCTCTCACATAGATGTTTCTCTCTCTCTCCCATCCCTCCCTTCTACTCTCTCTTTAAAAAAAAAAATCAATGGAAGATATCCTTAGGTGAGAATTTAAAAAAATTAACAAAACACAATAGAAAGAATGACTATAGAAAACCACCTTGACTTAAAGATCAGGGCATTAGTCCTTAAAGAGAGGGTAAAAAGGAGTGAGGTAGGTGAGATCTGAAACAAACATTTTTAAAAATCTAGTGTTTATGCTTGAGTTCAACTAAGCAAACAACTTGCCCTTTGCTCTCTGTCTGGGTAAATATAAAGGTTAACAAGGACAGCTGTAAGGCATTTCAAATGACAGTGGAAAAGATCCTATCACTTGAGTTGTTGTGAAAATATGACTAGATGACCAGTCAAGGCCTAAGCTGAGTGGGCTGAAAGCCAAAATCCACAAAACATGCAAATGAGTTTTCAACAATCAATCATACAGACTCTGTACAAAGTAATTATTATCAAAGATACTATACAGCCTTCAGTTACTTGAAAAATTGCCAAACCCTAAAATTTAAATATGTATAAACAATCTGCATGCATTAAGTGACTATATCAATAATACTGTATGAAAACTTAAATGCTTAAGAAAATGCCGGCTTTTTTTCCTGTAAGTTTTCTTCCCACTTTGTGAAAAAGAATTTGGTTTCAGAATAAAGAAAGAAAAATTTAACTCATGCCCAGATGGATAAGATTTGTTGGGTTTAGAATAGCTACTTTTAAAAACAATGTGTTCTTAGAGAGGCGCACAAAGGTGGCAGAAGAGGACTCAGAACTGGCCCCTGCCATGAACACATCAAAGGTGCACCTCTATTTACAGCATTTCCTTCTGAGAGACAACTGAGGGCAATTGAACAGCTTCTTCACAACAAACAGGGAAGATCAACGAGAGAAGGTCGGGAACTGTGAGAGCTCCCTGGAATCTGAGGGAACCCTCGGGATTGAAGGTGCGGCATTGTTAGTGTTCCTCCTCCATCCAGATGGTGCCAGTGGGAGCTCTGCCTAGGCACCTCAGGCAGGTCTGCAAGGCTGTGCAGTCTGTTCCCTGTCGCTGTGCCCTCGAGCTCACTCCAGCAGGACCAGCAGGTGCTGAGGTGTGTGTGCACAACTGGATCCGCATGCAAAAAAAAAAAAAAGAAAAGAAAAGAAAAGAAAAGATAAAGAAAAGAAACTGGATCAGTCTTTTACACTATATACAAAATAAACAAAAAATGATTGAAGACTTAAATGTAAGACCTGAAACCATAAAATTCTTAGAAGAAAACATAAGTAGTAAACTCTTTGACATCATTCTTAGCAATATAGTTTTGGTATGTCTCCTCGGGCAAAGAAAGCAAAAGAAGAAAATAAACAAATCTGACTACATCAAACCAAAAAGCTCCTGCACAGTGAAGGAAACCTTTAACAAAACAAAAAAGACAATCTACTTAATGGGAAAATATATTTGCAAATGATATAACCAATTGGAAAATGGGCAAAGGGCATCAAAAGACGTTTTTGATGGTCAACAGATGTATGAAAAAATACACCATCACTAATCATGAGGGAAATATAAGTCAAAACCACAATGAGGTACAACTTCACACCTGTCACAATGGCTATTACCAAAAAGTCAGCAAATAATAAGTGTTGACAAAGATGTGAAGAAAAGGGAACCCTTGTGCACTGTTGGTGGGATTGCAAATTGGGGCATCCACTATGGAAAATAGTATGGAGATTTCTCAAAAATTTGAAAATAAAATTTCCATATGACTCAGAACTTCTTGGTATATATTGAAAGAAAACAAAAACACTAATTTAAAAAGATATATATACTTCCATGTTCATTGCAGCATTATTTACAATAGCCAAGATATGGAAGCAACCTATGTGTTCATCAGTAGATAAATGGATAAAGAAGATGTGGTACACACACACACACACACACACATACATATGTACAGGGTGGGGCAAAAGTGGGTTTACAGTTCTGAGTACATGAACAGAGTTTATTTTTGCATTATTATTTGTTAGTTATTATATTATTTTCTATATTAACAACCTACTTTTGCCCCATCCTGTATGTATGTATATGTATGTATCTATGTATCTATGTATGTATGTATATGTAATAGAATATTACTCAGCAATAAAAATGAATGCGATGTTGCCATTTTAAACATAGAGGGTATTATGCTAAGTGGAATAAGTTTGACAAAGACAAATACTATATGGTTTCACTTACATGTAGAATCTAAACAACAAATGAACAACAACAAAAAACCCTACACAAAATAAAAACCGACAGAAACAGAGAACAAACCGATGGTTGCCAGAGGGGCAAGGTGTGGGGGAGATATGTGAAGGGGAATAAGAGGTACAAACTGCCAGTTTTAAAATAAAACAAGCCATGGAGATGTTGTAACTAGCACAGAGAATATAGTCAGTAATATTATAAGAGCTTGGCATGGTGGCAGATGGCTACTAGACACAGTGTGGTGATTACATAGTAAGTGTATCATATGTAAATGTCAAAACACTATGTTGTACATTTGAAATGTATATACTATTGTAAGTCAATTATATTTTAATAATAATAAGAAGAAAATGTGTTCTTAGAGCACCACAGTATAAAAGATACCTGGGGAAAATTCTTTATTTGTCGAGAGCACTTCTAATAGAAATCATGCTTAATAAACATATTGGCAAAATACTAAAATAAGACCAGCAGTAATAGTAGCAGGGCTGTCCATTACCAACCATTATAACATGTCAGAAAAAATCACCTACAATCTTGTACTTAATTTACAATATAATAAAGAGAAAATTATACCAGGAGGGAAAATATTGATGGCAACGGTCCCTTCCCTCTCATCCACCTTCATTCAAGTCAGGATTTAACAAACACGATGTCCTTTACTAGAAATATGAATAACGAGTATTTAAATAACTACTTTTGACACGTAAAAACAGAGTAATGAAAGACTGCAGACAATCTTCTGTGCTTGGCTCAGAACAATTTTGTTCCAATTATTATAATGTTCTCTTTTATTTTCGTATTCTTTAAAAAAGAGCTACACATATTGTTTATGGTACTTAGCCAATTTGGGTTCTATTTAATTGTAGAAGCTTTACAGAAAACATTTGATAATAAAAGATGGAGATGGGTGGCTTATTAGTGAAGTAATATTTTTCTGCTTTATGAGATTCTATAATAGGAAGATTCTCAGAAATTTTTTTTCCCAAATAAAGCTTGTATTCTCTCAGCTGGGATTTCTTCTATCTGTCCATTCACAAATGCATCCATCCTCATTGATGTGTCAGTCCAACAGGTATTTATGGGGCTTTGATTATGTGTGTGGCATCATACACAGTGAGGAGAACAGAACGATAGTTGTGCAGAAGAGGCAGCATCTTTTGGTGGTTGCAAGCCTGAGCTCTGGAGGGGCCTGCCTATGCTCAAGTCTTCATTAACAAGTTACTTAACCTTTTCATGCTTCAGGTTCTCCATCTGTAAAATAACTCCTCATAGGTTGTTGTGAGAATTAAATAGGCTAGTATACTTTGTGGGACTTTAAAGAATGTGAAGCATCCATGTGTATTAATCATCATTATTCCCTGGACCTTGTCAAATACTTTAGGGCAGAAGGGCAATTTTCAACTCTGATACAGGCTTTGTGTGAAGCCACGACCAGCACGGCTAGGGTTCAAGGTCTGGAGAAGGGGCTGTGCACAAATGAATATACTAGACAAGAAATATAAATTTAGAAGGCATGGGGGGACACCAGTGATGATGAACCTATGACACGCGTGTCAGAGGTGACACGCGAACTCATTTTTTTGGTTGATTTTTCTTTGTTAAATGGCATTTAAATATATAAAATAAATATCAGAAATATAAGTCTTTGTTTTACTATGGTTGCAAATATCAAAAAATTTCTATATGTGACACAGCACCAGAGTTAAGTTAGGGTTTTTCAAAATGCTGACACGCCGAGATCAAAAGGTTCACCATCACTGCCTTACTGCTCTAGCAGAGAGGTTCCCTGAATGCCTGGACCCACTAGCTTTTTGTTTACTAGAATACACATTTGCCCTTTAGCAAAGCAAACAGACATATTAGTGGTAAGGTTTGGTAAACAGTAAAGGATTATCAGGTTAGGGGATTGCCTTCAGCCATTCAGCCAACAGCAGGGTAATACAATGCTGATTTTCAGCCCTTGCTGAATATCAAAGTCCATTAGCCTTCTAATGGACTTCTCACATAATATGTTAACTACTTGTTGGTCTTAGCCTCCAGCACTTTGTATCAATGATAGATTAATTTCATAGGGTAAAAGTCATAAACTAGAACTTTTACCACTCTTCTTTCAGGGCTGAAATTTTATATTACATGAGTCCCTGTCTTCCCCAGACACTTTCTTCCTGGAATCTCAGTTCTCTGTTTCTGATTCAGTCCTGATCAATGCATCAGATAGTGAAATCTCAAGGTGGTCCTCCCAATGTCTGCCTGGTAAGTGACAGGGAAGGGCATTTGCACACAGGCTAAGTTTTGGCCCCTTCAGTACACATGACTGGGCTTTGGCCTTGGTTTTCTGGTGAGCACCCTTCTTCACTGGAATGGGAGCTCTGTTATAAACCTCAAATAGGTTGATTCTTCATTTAGATTTTTCTAGCTCTCTGCCCTGGGAAGGTTGGATTCTAGTACCTATGCCTTCAGCCTCAGATTCTGCTGTAAATGGATAAAGTCCTTAAACCACTGGCCTCAGCTGTCCCTGCTGAGAAATTTTTCCATTTCTGTGGCCCACACATTACTTGGAGCCCCCGTGTTAGGTATTTTGTTTGAAAGAATGAATAATTAATTATATATAACATCCAAATAAATTTCTAATTATATAACATCAGAAAGAGCAATTTTTAAAAAATATGTTTTTATTGCCCTAACTGGCTTGGCTCGGTGGTTAGATCATTGGCCCAAGGACTAAGGAGTCTCAAGTTTGATTTCAGTCAAGGGCACATACCTCGGTTGCAGGCTCGATCCCCGACTCCTTTGGAGTGTGTGTGAGAGGAAATCTATGTATCTCTCACACATCAATGTTTTTCTCTCTGTGTCTCCCCCCCTCCCTTCTACTCTCTCTTAAAAAAATCAATGGAAAAAGTATCCTCAGCTGAGATTTAACAACAACAGCAACAAAAATTAACTATAAAAATATGGTTTTATTGATTTTATAGAGAGAGGAAGGGAGAGGGAAAGAGATACAGAAACATTGATGAGAGAGAATCATTGGTTGGCTGCCTCCAGTATGCCCCCAACTGGGGAATCAAGCCTGTAACCCAGGCATGTACCCTGACTGGGAATTGAACCAGCGACCTCTTGGTACACGGGACAATGCTCAACCAACTAAGTAAGCCACACTGTCTGGGAAGAAAGAGCATTTTTAAATTCATCTAGGCCAGGCATTGTGAGTAATTTTTAATTTAATAATAAAGATAAAAATAACTTTTATCAAATCACTAATAAGACACTTAGTTTTGGATAAGAAAAATTAAGTACAAGCCTATGTAGGAAATGTAATGAAACAAGAATTATATATGTCTAATTTTTATCCATGATTATTTCTTCTTTATGTAGGAACAGCATTTATAATTTCAGTGACTTAAGTAAGTTTAGGGAATTATTTACAATTTAGCAATTAAAAAATTAGAAAATGTTGGATTATGAACAATAGCTTATAGAGCACAGAAGATGCATAATTCCTGCATATCTTCAGAATGAAATTATAAATAATTTTAATAATTATAATGAAGAAAATATCTGGGCAGAAAATAAGGGTTCCTATACAAGGAACAAGAGAACTTAGTAAACATCACTTGCATTGCCATTGGAGATTGGTTGTCTGAAGAAGTTACAGCATTTGTCTCATCTAATTAACTTTCATGGAGTCTCTCAAGTTTTATATGGGCAAGTTTGTTCTATGTGATCTAAGAGATTTTATATAGGTCCAAAAAGAAAATGTGTCAGAGAAAATCCTGAAATACTACAGTATATTTTCATCTCTATATAGAGAAACTAGAATATTGGCTTAATTGAAGTTATTACATTTTTCTCTGCTATTCTAAGCCTCATCTTAGTCTGAAGAGCATTTGAAATGATCTTGAACATTCTAGTACCCTTGGAAACCTCTGCTCAGTTGACAAAACAGTAGGTTATATGGTCATGCGTCTTTTGGGCCACATCCCTTGATTTTACCTGTTTTTAATAGAAACTGCTTAGAGCAATAATAAAATAGGAATTTTCTTTCCATGAAGCAATTAAATTGAAGTAACTTCCTTGTGTTCCCTTCTAAAAAATGTAATGTCTCTAGCTAATCTATCTTTGGATACCACTGAAGTTCATCCTGAAGAGATGGTCTTTCTCAACATGGAGATGGTTGAAGTGGCATTCATCTACACCAGACACATCAGCTGCATCGTTTCCTAAAAAAAGTAAAAAATGAGCAGGAACAAAAGAGGTGAAAAAGTCAAGAAAGGAAAGAGGGAGGAAGAATAGACAAGAGAGAGAGAATTCTGATTAATCAGAAAAAGTTCTTTAGAATTAAATAATGTCAAGTCCATCTTAGGTGGACTTAACTTAGTCATTTGCTTACTTGACTTTCAAAAGGACCTCACTGAAAAGGCAGTCACATAGACAATGTGGGACTTTGCTAAAGACTTCAAGGACCTTGTTGAAATCAAATTGCAAAATCTATAATAATACTCCCAGTTTCTCAGTTCACAATATCTTTTGTTAGGAGTTTTTCCTCCTTTCATATTCCCTGGCTAAGGCCTTATGAAAAATGTCATCACAAACGATAGGAGAAATTGTGACAGAGTTACAAATAGAAACTTCTTTATCTGACATTTTATAGGCAATTTATAATTATTGTTGAATTTTTTTATATTACTAGAGGCCTGGTGCACAAAATTCATGCACTCAGAATGGGGGGGGGATCCCTCAGCCTGGCCCGTGCCCTCTCGCAGTCTGGGAACCCTCAGGTGATGTCCGACTGATGGCTTAGGCCTGACTGATGGGGAGTAAGCCTAAGCTGTCAGTTGGATATCCTTAGCGCTGCTGCGGAGGTGGGAGAGGCTCCTGCCACTGCGGCTGCACTTGCCAGCCATGAGCCCAGCTTCTGGCTCAGCGGCGCTCTCCCTGTGGGAGCGCATTGACCACCAGGGGGCAGCTCCTGCATTGAGCATCAGCCCCCTAGTGGTCAGTGCATGTCATAGTGAACAGTTATTCTGCCGTTTGGTCAATTTGCATATTAGTCTTTTATTATATAGGATGGTCTTTGGTTGATTACCTCCCACCCACCCACCCATAATTGGGACCAGAGAGGGACGCAAGAGGTTGGCCAGCTGGGGAGGGGCTGCTGGAGGGCTCCAGGGCATGTCTCACCCATCTGGCTCAGTCCCAATCGGTTGGATCCTAGCAGCAAGCTAACCTACCAGTTGAAAGCGTCTGCCTCCTGGTGGTCAGTGCATGTAATAGTGAGCGGTTGAGCAGCTTTAGCATATCACTAGCGTATTATGCTCTGATTGGTTGAACAGACGACTGGCCGACTGGACACTTAGCATATTAGGCTTTTATTATATAGGATAGGATTGTTGCTGTGGACTGAATGTGTCACCTCAAAATTCATATGTAGAACGCCTAAATCCCCAGTGTGATGGCCTAGAGATGCGGCCTTTGCCAGTTAGATTAAGATGAAGTCATGAGGGTAGAGCCCCCACGATGGGATTAGAGTCTTTGTAAGAAGAGGGAGAATAGCTTACCCCCAGAACTATTAGAAATAAATATTTGTTATTTAAGCCACTCAGACTACAGTATATGTTTATAGCAGCCTAAACTGGCTAAGACAGTTTTTTTGGCAGGGCATGTAGAATCATTGAAAAACCCCACTTGTGTCTCCAGATCTCTACTATAGCAAGGATCCAACAAGATAAAATAGAAATTGTCTTTTAATAATTTTATAGGTTCTTATTTTATAAGGCTGTCATAAACTTAAAAACAAAACAGTCTAACATAGACCAGGCGCACAATTATTCAGAATGATTATAGCACTAAATTTAAAAATAATCTAGAGGATGCAATAACTGTCATTGGTGGCAATAATGGTTGTCATCATTATCGACTATGAATATTTATAGACTGTTCACTGAATTTTGCTCCTTAGAAATCCTTTTATTTTTAAATCATTTTACGAGATGAGTTGGGCAGTATATGCGATTCCCTTTGATGGGATTTAAAAAACACAGACATCTTCCCTCCAGGGTTTTATACACTTACCAGGCCCCCACATCTGTCATGAGATCTCTGTCTGGTGGCCCACTGATAATGGTGAGATGTGCCATATCCCTTGGTGTGTTGAAATGAGAAAAAGATTGAGACTAGGTTTCTACAACCAAAGGAACTGCTACTTTTGTTCCATCGGTTCCATTATAGCAGTTTTGGTCAGTTGGGTTATAAAGGAGTACCTCTCCATCCAGTTCAGTCATGTGGGAATATGGTTCAGTGTAGACAGCACAGGTATCCTGAGTCCCAATACAGATGCTGATGATAATAACTGCAAGTAAATACCAATCTGATTTTCTCCTGCTGTCTTAAATACAGCTGGATTGCTTCCCTTTACTATCAGTTTATCTGGCCTAGAAAATAGAACTGATTTTTAGACTGGTCTTAGAAAACTCAAATCAGGAAAGCAAATATGCAAAAAAAATTATATAATATATTCCAGAACCAACCAAAATGATATAGAATGAGTCACTATTTGATGTTCAATATCAACACTATCCTTCCTAAACACAACTTGAACTTGAGGTTAATCCATGTTTGCAAACTGTATACTCTTCTAGATCGTTTCAGAATCTACCTCTATTTTTACCACCAATTGGCAATATGCATGTATACTGTATCCTCAGAATCTATTCTAATCTAATTCTGATTATTCATAATCAAGGTTTCCAAAAAATCATTGCATATTGATTTTGCTTTATATGTTTTCTGTTTTAACTATAAATTCAGAATTAATTAAAGAAACTTAGACTAAGAAATACCAGAAATTCAAGATCTCTAAGTTGACGTACTAATTTTTACTCAGATGATAAATTGTGAAATATTCTCAAAGCAGGAACTCATAATATTTATGTAATTATACAGTGTTTCAATCATTTACATATGGTCCAAAGGAAAGGATTGTGTGTATAATTTATTCATTTGCATATTTAAAATTTGCTATGGCATAGATTTCCTAGCACAGTACAGCTATTTTCAACTGGTGTGCCACAGCACACTGGTGTGTGGCAAGAATTTTTAAAATATGCAGTACCTGACTATTTAGTCTGCAACACTACCTCTTTTCCCATATATTGTAAAATAAAAAATGACAATAGTCCACACAATAATAGCTGTACAGTATGAAGTAATCAAAATTATACCTATTTTTGTCAGATCAGCAAAATATATATTTTTTGGTGTGCCACAGAATTGTAGTAATTAGCTTACATGTGCCATGAGATGAAAAAGGCTGAAAATCACTGCTGACATAGTATATTTTTTAATTTCACATGAATGATAGGGTTGCCATACAGTAAAAACTTTGGGTCAGTTCTCATCACCAACTGTGAGAATCAGTAGAGTGGATATGTGTGTTCAAATCCAGATCTACCACTTACTAGTTGTAGTCAACTTATTTAACCCACTCCATGTCTCATTTCTTGTTCTGTAAAATGAAGCTAATAACAATATCTACTTTACTGCATTGCATGAAAACAATCCAGTTAACCTCTGAACAACTGGTTTTACTTCATGGTTGTACATTACTCAGAGACCTTATTTTGATGAATAAACATTTGAGAGCATTTTCATATTACTATTGCAAACATGGACCAAACATTAAGACCATTTCCTCCACTGGCATGAAAATATCAAGACCTGAGGGAATTAAGTGAATGATTATCCCTTCTCCTTGAAATAAACCAAACAACCTCCTTGATTTTAGTTATGATAAAAGTGGCCCTCCCTCTACTCCACACAACTTTGTAGAAATTATCTGAATATTGAGATAGTAAATAAGAAATCATAAAGCTAGTTTTGAAAGAGCACAGACTTTGGAATCAATAGGCCTGAATTTCGAGGTGCTTCCTCTTAACAGTTGTGTGATTTTGGGACAAGTTCATTAAATTCTAGATATGGTATTGAGTTTAGTGTAAGTATATTCTGGCAAGTGGCAGGTACTCAGTATATAGTAGTTTTTATGGAGCCATCAATTTTGTTTTGAGGGGAACAGAAGCTATGATCTATGCTAGCTATGCCAAGAGATGAAATGATTCACAGCAAGGTACATTTTTTAGTTTCTGTGGTTTTTGTTGCAGTGGTTTGGAAAGGGGTTGATCTTAAGTAGTTTGGCTGGTTCTTAATAAAATCAAAGTTTATCTTGAAAACCATGCCATTCATCTAGGGACTTCCCAAATGCATGATAACATGCAACTCTGAGTGTGCCCATCATGGAGATATTCTTAAATAGCTTTTTTCACTGAACCAAATTTGGCATGTGTTACAGCCTATAGAAAGGTCTGTGAAAGAGTATTACTTGTGAATGAAATCATTAGAGCCATTTCTTGGACATATATTTTTACCAACAGAACCTTTGAAAGATAGGAAATCATAACCCTCAATAATTACCACACATACCAGCTCCTGATCAAGAGAGGAGGTGTACCAAAGATGATTTGCAGATTCAAGGAGAAATTCCACTTGGAGGAACTATGGCATTTATGAGCCATTAGAATGAAACCTAAGCAATTGAGTCAGTGTTACACATTTCTTAGATGCACAATTTCCAAAAGTGCTATGTTTGCTATACTATTCGAGTTACAACCCAATATGTACATTTATTTTGCTTATGAAGCTTCCACAATATTTTGTTGCCAAAATCTTTGCCAAAGTTATAAAGCCCAGTAGTTACCATAATCACATATCTGATGTTCCTAGGAGCTTGGTTGTGAGTGTAGAGTAGAAGCTGCCATTCTTTATTGCCTGGAATCTGCATCAAGTCTTTAAAAAAAACAACTGATTTCGGTCACTAGTAACTAATGTCCAGGGCATTCAGTTTCATGGAGCCAGCTCTTGCTAGCTGAGTAAAAGTATAATCAAAAGAACTTGGCATTACTTTTAGGGATAAATGTTTAAAATATCAACCACATAATAAAGTATAAAAATAAAATTAAAGCTATTTTTCTGGTTGATGAAGCAAGACTCACTCAAGAAAAACTTAGTGATCTTAATGTTCATGTTGTAAAAACAATAGAAATGCTAATCTTATTCCCTTCTAATGCACATTCACTGGCCACATTTTAATCATTGGGCCCCCCATATGTATCTGTAACATAAAAGGTAGAATGAACACGGTCTCCTTACCTCTCCAAACACCACACAAAGATGCCTCTGTATTTGTGAAGTCTACAGCTAGCAATTTGTCATGAAACTACTAGATTATTAAAGCATTTTTCCAGTATGAAAAATAATATACAATTATTGTAGAAAAATTGAGAAAGACTGAAAAGTATAAAAAAATAGAAATCATCTATAAACTTATCATCCAGAGATATCCAACTCCACATTTTGATATGTTTTTTTTTTCCCAGTCCTTTTATAAGCATACTAGTGACCCAGACCATGAAATTCATGCACATTAAAAGGGAATTAATTAAAGGAAATATTTTAACATTACTATTTGCCCTTTCTCTATAATAGAAGTGTCAGAGATGAAAGAAAATTAGCAAAATGTATATGAAAATCTTCCTCCTGTCAGAGTCTGGGGCGCGCCATGGGAACCAGAGTCAAGTCCCTGCCCACCCACATGTGCCTTGAAATCGTGCGAGACCCAGACTTGGCCAGCCCCACTCCCATTGGGCTAGATCCAGACCCAGATGGCCCACCGCCATCAAGCCCCACCGTGTGTGGGGCACAGCCTCAGGTCGCCTGGGCCGGGTCAGGGGGTGCACCTTGAGGTCCCCTGGCCTGGGTAAGGGGGCGCGACCTAAGGTCCCTTATTAAGCCTTGCCAGGAGGGGCTGCAGCCTCAGGTCCCCTGGCCTGGGCCAGGGCAGGGGGCACACCTTGAAGTTCCCTGTCAAGCCCTGCGGACAGGGGGTGTGGCCTGAGGTCCCCCATCAAGTCCCATGGGCAGGGGGCATGGCCTGAGGTTCCCCGTCAAGCCCCTTATGGCGGAGGGCATGGCCTCAGGTCCTCCAGCCCAGCTCTGGGGCAGGGGGCACAGTCTGAGGTCCCCTATCAAGCTCCACCAGGAAGAGGATATGGCCTGAGGTCCCCTGTCAAGCCTTGCCAGGCAGGTTTGTGGTCTGAAGTCACCCAGCATGGTGCCAGGGCAGGAAGTGTGGCCTGAGGTCCCCTGTCAAGCCCCACCAGGTGGAGGGCGCAGTCTCAGGTCCCTGCTGATTGCTCGTTAAGGCTCATTACAGAACTTGACCTCCACTGTGGGCATAGCCATCTTGTGTTATGGAATCCCTGCCTCCGCTGTGGGCACAGTCATCTTGACCATTATGGCATGGTGGTAAATTTGCATATTCCCTCTTTATTAGATAAAACTAGAGGCTCAGTGCACAAAATTTGTGCACTGTGGGGGTGGGTCCCTCAGCCCAGCCTGCACCCTCTCCAATCTGGGACTCCTTGGGGGATGTCCAACTGATTTAGGCCCGATCCCTGTGGGGCCACTGACTCCTAACCACTCACCAGCCTGCCTGCCTGCCTGCTCACCCCTAACCACCTCTACGTGGCGCCTGATTGCTGCCTAACTGCTCCCCTGCCGGCCTGATCATGCCCCTAACTGCTTGCTCCCTTGCACCAGCCTGATCTCGCCCCTAATTGCTTGCTCCCCCGCACCTGCCTGATCTTGCCCCTAACTACTTGCTCCCCTGCCAGCATGATCGTCCCTAACCGCCTCTGCCTCAGCCCCTGCCACCATGGCTTTGTCCGGAAGGAAGTCGGATGTCCGGAAGATGTCTGGTCGACCCAGTCTAATTAGCATATAACCATTTTTTATTAGTATAGACTAGAGGCCCAGTGCACGAATTCATGCACCAGTGGGGTCCCTTGACCTGGCCTGTGGGATCGGGCCAAAACTGGCTCTCCAACATCCCCTGAGGGGTCCCAGATTGTGAGAGGGTGCAGACGAGGCCGAGGGACCCCACTGGTGCACAGTTGGGGCCAGGGAGGGATGTGGGAGGTTGGCCAGTAGGGGAGGGACCGCAGGAGGGCTCCAGGGCATGTCCAGACCTTCTTGCTCAGTCCTGATCGGCCAGACCCCAGCAGCAAGCTAACCAACCTACTGGTTAGAGCGTCTGCCCCCTGGTGGTCAGTGCACGTCATAGTGAGCGGTTGAGTGGCCTTAGCATATCATTAGCATATTACGCTTTGATTGGTTGAATGGCTGACCAGATGACTGGACACCTAGCATATTAGGCTTTTATTATATAGGATATATTTTTCTGTTACAAAATTGAGATCATGCTATATGTCTTTTTTTTTTTTTACTTTGGTGTAATATCAGAAACATTTCTATTGCTATATCATAATTTATAATAGAATATTTTATTGTACAAAAGACTCTATTTTACTAAAATTTTCTACTTTATTAAATTTTCTCTATTTCCATATTACTTCTTCATTTCCATATTATTAAATTTTTTTCTATTACAAATGACACAGGCTGAGCTTCTCCTGATAACTAGAATTTCCACTGAAACTTTCTTGACTCTAACACATGCACGCTTCAGCCCCAGAACACCCATGTGTTACCTTACCCTCATTATAATGGTAAAAAACACACCCCTGGATGGAGAATGAACATGCTAATGAGACATAGGGCACACGGACAAGCATGTAGTTGTACTGAGTGCGCAAGGAAGTACAGAAGAGTTCCTGCCTCAACTTCTTTAAAGCTTCCCCTGGCCTTTGTTCAGAGAGCAGCGTTTTCTTTTTCCCTTTGAATTCTGTCTCCCTAGTACCTGAGCTATAGTAAACCTCTTGCCTGAGCATTATTTTTTGTGTTGAACTCTTGATTTCCATCTCAGGAGTTCCCAAGGCCCCCAGACACTGGTAACACAAATAGAGACTAATACCAATGCAAGTCTTTATAACTCTGATCATTTATTTAAGTGACATTCCTGAAGTGTCCTAAAAGTGGAATTATTAGGTCAAAGTATAAATTAATGATTCTTGATTAATAAATGACAAAGTAACTTAGAACTCATATATAATGTTGATTCTTTGTATTTCTCTCTTTCTGAGGGGTTTCTGTTTTGAATAATTTGCCACATAAAAGAAATATATTGCTAAGGGAACTCAAGAGAAAAAAATCCTTTAGGAACTTGGGTTCTCCTTGAAGTCATCTATGTATACTGAAGCTTTCTCTCCTGATGCCTATAGACCTTAAATATGAATCCGACTTATTCAACTGATTATAATACAGTAGTTTAAATATATTCTCAAATGCTGTACTTAAAATGTCAAGGTTTGGATGACCTTGTACATGTTTACGAAAGGTTGGTAAGTACTTGTGCCTGGTCAGCCTAGTCTCTGAATGCCTGACCAATCATACAAAGAATCAGGATTATACTCAATCAATGCTTTTAAAATCAGGCTTGTTTTCTCTCCGGGGCAGCATGATTCCAATTCTATAAAATGAAAACACACGTAACTATTACCAGATTCTCCAACTACTGTTGGCTGGTTTTCTGAACATAGTGACCTGGACTATTTGGCCATCCTGACGTTGGTTACTGGTTTTCTGAACAGATGGGCCAGGATCCAGTTTTCTCAGAGACTCAGGGAATGCTTGGACACACTCCTCCTCTTCTCTACTGGCAGCATGGCCAACTTGGCTGAAGAGAGAGGCTGGGCTAGGGTGTCTTTCCTATCTTTCTCAATGGGCCTGGGGATGATACGTGTTGGCATAAGAAAGCTGTTTGTGTAAATCCCACCCATGTCACCTCTGGGAGGCTGGGTGGGTGCTGTTGTTAAACAGTAGTCTCTGGTGTCAGGCCACATGGGTCCATAACCCTAGTTTCACTACACATGAGTGTTATGACCACGGGCAAACTGCTTAACCCATCAACCACATTTTGTCTCTATTTTCTCATTCTTACAAGAGGGATCATGATAATGGGAATACCTAATAAGGTTCTTCTGAGAATGAACCAAGATAAAGCATGTAAAAGGTATAGAAGAGTTCTGCTTAATAAAAGCAAACTTAATTTTCAAAGAAAAAGAACCTACTTAGTTGTACCTTCAGAAATATAAACAACCTAAAATTTAGTTTATATGTCTTAATCCATGTGCACATGCATGCATTTATTTATTTAACAAGCATTGGACTCTGCTTAGTGCTAAGGTAGGAGAAGATAAGCAGACACAATAAAAAATGAGATTGTGTGTGTAAAGAATATATGGTGCTTGTACTCAATAAGTAACATTGTAGTTATTATAAAATCATAATAATGTTTCAGTGTGTTATAAATAATTATGTTACAGACACTGTGAATTATAAATTCTTCTTCTAAGTCAAAACATTTTAGAATAAACTTGGACCTAGAAGAGGTGTGGATTCAGAGATGCTAAGAAACTTTGGACTTCGGTGGGTACTCTTTGGCTTAAATATTAAAACACAATGTACTTTTAAAATCAAGTTGAATTTTGGGCCTGGGTAAAGTCTGTGTGTTTGAGAAAGAAATATGTTTTGTTGAAAAGACATATTTATTTGTTGCAGTGCTTGTTTTGTAAGTCATTTTTGCAGGTAAACCATGGGATAAGGTAGGGTGGGGAGAGCATGGGGAAAGAAATAAGTTCTCTCTCATGTGTGGGATATTCCACACAGGATTGATGCACTTTCTAAAATGAATGTCAATGGAAGGTGAAAAGTCAGAACCGCGTTATAGGACCTAGCAGACTTGAAATCGTGAGTGATAACTTGCCATCTGGTATTCTCCGAAGAAAATGAAATTTTACATGGTTGAAGGAAAATAGTTTGTCTGGATCTAGCCTCTGATTAAATTCAACTGAAAGCTAAAAATACTTTTCCTTAAGAGAATGAAAGAAAAATGATTATTTATATAAGCGAGGGCTATATGATTGCTTTGGCATTAAAACCTGATGGAAAGGTAAGATTGGTCAAAGCATATCCAATAGAAAGTTTGAAAATGTGGTGTTTAGAAGGCTAAATTTCAAAAAGGTCACTTTAGACAAATTTGACCACAGACAGTGTATTCTAATTCCATCACACAATTCATCAAACTTATTCCCAAATTTTATAATTGGTTCTTATGTTTATTGTAGATGGTAACGTTAGCCAGGAGCCGATTCCCAGCCAAACTGAAATAAAGGACAGCAGAGTTTCATCTTTATACTGATGTGGAGCTTGTCTCCAAAGTCTCTCCTGAGTCTTTGATGAGACCTTGATTATCAGGGTACTCAGGCTAATGGGACTTCTGTGGTCTTCTGTGTCCTAACTTTCAGCACATCCTGTCAATTTTTTTTTTGATTGATGTTCTTATTGTTCTTGTTGAAGAGAACAAGATCTTCTGCCAAGTTAAGCAATACCCTCTTTTCTTCCATGGTCACTTCTCAGGCACTTGGAACGAACCTCCTGGTAATTCCCAGAATCCTTTTAACTAAAAGCATTTTGATTGATAGATTATACCCTTACCCATGTTTCCAAGTGTTCATTAGATATAGGTCATACTTACAAAATTTTAAAATACTTTTCTACATATTTAATCTAGTATTTTGTACTGAAATCATCCTTGCCTATGGCCCAAATTATTAAACTACAGTGCCTCTCAGACATAATTATTTATTATATTTTATCCTCTAATTATTTATAATTTAAAATTATAGTCATTACAACTTTGTGCTTAATTATTTACATATAATCCCATCGAATCATCATAACAACTCCTGGGAAGGTACAGAGTTTCAGATAGCAAGAGAGAGAAATGAGACTGAAACAGGTCTTTCGGCTCCCGGTGCCAGTGTATTTCACAACAGTACGGTTATTGCAATCACCTCCTTTTGGTTCCAACTAAGGGGAAAGGTATTTGACAAATCTAAATCTGTCAGAGTTTATCAACAGTGGATTTCTGGTGATGCTAATTCTGGAGCCAAATAGTTATCAATCATTAAATGATATTCCAAGCCAAGTTATTTCAGTACAGAGTTTTCAATGCGTGAGGCATTTTCTTATGTTTCATTGGAATAACTTTTTTGGATCCTGATAATGGAAAAAGCAGAAGATAAAACCCATGGATGACTTCATAAAACATTACCCTGTTTCACTAGACTAGGCATTGGCGAAAAAAAGAAAACAGGAATTTAACTATTGACATCACCTTCTTTGGCTAACACATATACAGTAAGGTACATGTAATACAAAATTTCATTATTCAATTATTTATTTATCCAATGCTGATATCTTGAGCCCCTACTCTATTGTTTGGCACTATGTTAAAGCCATGATGAGCAGGATACCTCCAAGGAGTTCAGAGTTTATGCAAAGGACTTACCAGGACTTGAGTTTAAAATATAGATTTCTAAGCTTAACCTTCACTAATTTAGATTCAGTAGATAGATAGGACAGCAACCCAAGCATCATTATTTTCAATAAGCCCCTGCAGTGACTCTGATGCAGATTGGTCGGGACTGTTCTCTGAACAGCAATGATCTAATGGGAAATACAGACAAATAAACAATTACAATAAAATATAAGTTCTAAGGTGGCAGTAAGCACAGGGTACTGTGGTATACAGGAGTATCTTCTAGTATAGGCTTGGGCTAAGAGAAAAAAACGAAGAGTTTCAAGTCTTTCTATGTTGTCTCAATTTTCACCAAGGTTTTCTATTACAACCACTGCTGAGACATCTCACAAAAAATGTGAATATACAAAAGCAATTAAAAAAAAACAACACATATTAAGAAAAGTTTGGTGAAGAATCCAGTCTGGTGGAAAACATGTACCAGGAAACAAACAAAAAAAGTTTCCTACAAGAGCTTCATGTTTTGGAATAAATGAATGAGAGCCAAATCCAATAAAATAAGCATTCAAATAGTAAATACTAATGTGGTTCAAGACACACTACCCCAAAATATGCCACCTTAGCATACTAAATATTTTGAAAAGAAGGAGTTTGAGAAAACAACAGAAGAAGGTCACTCTCATCTTCCTTCTATCCTTTTCCTTTGAAACAGGCATTAAAACTCTCATGTGAGAGGGGCCCTCCCTATACTTGGAGAAGCATCCTTATCTCTGTAGACAAAGGGACACCTAGAAAAACCCTAACAAACAGACCTTGCTAAATTTCCCCCAGTTTACCATAATGACCTCATACCCTGCGACCTATCATAGTCCGCCACATCTATCTACTCTTCATCAAACCTAGCATAAAAATAGTCTGGTCTGGCCCAGCTGATTTTGCTCAGTGGTTGAGCATCGGACCCATGAATTAGGAGGCCATGGGTCTACTCCTGGCCAGGGCACATGCCTGGGTTGCGGGCTCGATTCCCAATAGGGGGTGTGCAGGAGAGGGCTGATCAATGATTCTTTCTTATCATTAATGTTTCTAATTCTCCCTCTGACTCTCTCTCCCCGAAATCAATAAAAACATATTAAAAAATACTCGGCCTGTTTCTTTTAGTCATCATCTCCTTATGAAGGCACCTGTATCACGCAAAATTTATATTAAGTAAGTTTGTATGTTTTTTATCTTTTAATCTCACAGTTAATTTTCAGACACATCGAGGGTGAACTGAGGAAATTTTTTACTTCCCTACAACACAAAACAACACAATGAGACAAAAAGAGCAGTGCAGACCTACAGGAACACATTAAGGATCATGAACATTATTATATAACCGACACAAATTAGAAACAATAAAGCAAAATATACAGCTACTAATACAGTGATTGATGTGGAAGAAGAACTCAGTGTATTAAACTACAAAAGACCCTAAGATTAAAGAAACAGAAGAAAAAATAATAAATGTACAAGTCAGATAAAGAAGAACCAAACAATGATACACAAAGCAAAGTAGAGACCATCATAAATGGGAAATAAAATATTCAAATACATAAGGCCAGAAAATGTTTCTGGAATGAGAAAAAATTGTAATTTTTGGACTTGAAATTTTATTTTTTTTGGGGGGGGGAATTAAATTTTTGAGCTTCATAGATAAAGAATATCAGTGCAAACACATATCAGGAAATTGCCACCCCTGAAAAAAGGATACTATACAATGTCAGAAAGTTTGGAGTTCCAGGCAAACAGCAGTGAATAAAAAAGAAAGGAATTTATAATGATAAAGGGTACAATCTACATGAAGATTAGATCTTAAAAATGTTTATTTATGAAATGATTATCAAAATTACTATGGCAAAATCTTCAGGAAGTACTGGAATAAATATATATAAATCAAAGAGACAAAAATATAAAGAATCCATTTAAAAATTAATAAAACAAAAGTTGTATATATGTATATGAACATGGATATATGTATATCTTCTGAGAACTGCTTTAACCTGATCCCATTCATTCTATTTTCAATCTCATTATTTCCTAAATATTCTTCAGTTTTAATTTTGACTTTTATTTTGAATGGAATTAATAAGGGAGGAACTCTTGTATATTTCATTTTTATTATTACTTGTTAACTAAAATCAGAATTTATACTTTGGTCTGTATTTAAATTTAGAAATTACTGATGTAATCTTTGTGGATTAATTTATAACAATGTTATACAAGTATGTATATAAATTCCCTTACAAATTTTTAATACATACATCATCTGCTTTTTCATCTTTTCCCTTATCAATTGCATATACACCCATGTCAAAAGCTATAACCTGAAAATACAGAATAATCCTTTTTTTGTTCAGATGTTCTTAATTTATAAAAAAATGGATCATAAATTAGGTCACAATTAATAATAGTTCAATAATTGTTACAATGTCAATGTAGTACTAAGGTTAGTCTCTGGTTAATAAAAAACGAAAATTGTATAATAAATATATAAAAATTAATTCTCTCTTTTTAAAATTTCTATTTATTGATTTGAGAAAGAGGCACATTTACTTGTTGCTTTTTGTACGTATGTGCCCTGACCAGAGATCAAACCCGCAACCTTGGCCACATCGGTACAATGCTCTAACCAATTGAGCTACCTGGCCAGGGCTGAAGATTGTTTCTCTTTTAAATAATCCTATTCAAAATAGAAGTCAGAATTGCAACTGCAGACTATTTAAAAAATAATGAGAATGAAAATAGAATCAATAGGATTAAGCTAAAGCAGTGCTCTTAGGGGATAGACTATACATGTATTATGTGTGAACTATATATAATTTTATGTTAATATATAGTAATATGCAGTTATAAAATATATAAATATGTTTTCTATGTAATAAATAAAATACATATAAATTTTAGACACAGAGAAAAATTTTAGACCTAATAAACTCAAGACCTAAGAAATTTACTGAAGTTCTCTGGAGAGAAATTCCTGAAACAATACAACATATAAACCACAATGGATCCTAATTAAGAAGAAAGGGAAGAAAGCACAAACATACAAAATCAAAAATGAAACTGAATTAATAGCCAGGATGGTGGATTAAAAAGGCAACAAATTCTTAGCCACTTCTACCACCAAGGGAGTGGTCCAAGTCCTCTCAAACATGGCCTCTGAGCTTGGCTTTGTGACTTGCTCTGTCCACTGGAGCATGAGTGAATGTGTGGACAGGATTGTGGAGCTCAGAGACTTGATATGTTCTTTTGCTTTGAGGCTTGCCTTCTTGTAATTCACAACCACCAGGATAAGCTACTAGGGCAGTGGTTCTCAACCTGTGGGTCGCGACCCCTTTGGCGGTCGAACGACCCTTTCACAGGGGTCGCCTAAGACCATCCTGCATATCAGATATTTACATTACGATTCATAACAGTAGCAACATTACAGTTATGAAGTAGCAACGAAAATAATTTTATGGTTGGGTCACAACATGAGGAACTGTATTTAAAGGGCCAGAAGGTTGAGAACCACTGCACTAGGGGATAAAAAACCATGAAGGAGAACCATAGTGTCCCAGTGAGCAGCCAGTACCTTTTGCCAGATCTGGGAGTGAATCCGTCTGGACTCTCCAGTACCTGTCAGGCTGTCAGACGGCCGCAGCCACAAGAGGGATCCCAGAAAAGACCAGCAGAAGGACCTCCAGATTGCCGGTACATAGAATCATGATGAACAATTAACTATTGTTTAAGCCATGATGAACAATAAAGTAATTTTTTAAGTTTTGAAATGATTTATCATATAGCAATAGATGAGTGAGAAACATCGACTGGTTGCCTCCCAAACATACCCTGACTGGGATGGAACCCCAACCTGGGCATGTATGTGTCCCTGATCAGGAATCGAACCGATGACCTTTCACTACACAAGACAACACTCAACCAACTGAGCCACATTGGACAGGGCTCCTCATCCTTTCTTACCACCAGGTGGGTAGACAGAGAGTAGTTTGTGCTTATGACAACATTTGTGTCCAGAAGTCTGGATGAGCTTTGGCCACTGTCATAGCATACCCCACATTACACTGCCAGCTTGACTAGAAATTTTGATGATAGAAGACTCTTCAATCAACTTCTTCAAGCTGAATGATTTGTATTATTGACTGCATAAAATTCCTTATGCATTAGCATGGGATGTGAAGGGGAGTGTAACAGATGAGAAAAGCAAAACAAAACAAAACCAAAACCTAAGAGACAAGTTTGTTCGTGTGTGTTTGTGTGTGTGTGTGTGTGTGTTTCTCTTTTTTTAATAATAGAGAACCTCTTGAGGAGAGAACAATTTTGATGTTTTCTTTTCCACAACCCTCACACGAGAAGGAACAAATCCTGCTTCTAACAACTACCCAATCAGCATTATGGAATTGGGGTAAATAAAGCTTTCCAAATTGGAATTTCAAAATCAGAGCCATGCAGGGCACAACAAACAGTCTGTAAGTGCAAACTCAACAAGGGCACAGGGTACACAGAAAACCAGGTCAATAATCTCAGAGATGTCCACACAAACTGAAACACGAGATAGATCGAATTTTGAGGGGGGAAATCTCTGTGTCCTATTTTGGAATAATGTTTAATGCATAGCACAAAGCTCAAATTAATACTTAGATATGAGGAAGTGCAAATGGTGATGGACTCATTAAAGCACTCTCAACAAGAAGCATACTTTTGAATGAGTTAGGTCATTGAAGGTTATTGAAGCTTGCATGGGGTAGGGTTGGTGTGGTATTAGGGTAAACATTTATCACACTTGTTGGCCAAACATATTTTGGAGCCCACATCAAACAAAATAGGTATTTCAAAAGACTAGCTAAGACCAGAAATAGGTAAAGTTAATGATTATGCAAATTTGGACCTTTAGTTTCCACATTTCAGTACTTGTTTCTGTCCAGCCTATTTTAGTCTCTACTGTTTGGCTTAGAATTCTAAATTATATTTTTATTTTTTTTAAAAAGTACTCACATACCTGAAACTCCCAATTAGTTTTATTTTACTGTTAGGTTTGATTTAAAATTTTTTTTTTAAAAAAAATGTGCCCAATTTGGTATTTTGTGACAAAAGGAATATTTTCAAAGTTATACTGAGATATAACTGAAATGTTTTTTGCCACTTGAATTAACATCTATCTCCAAATGATTCCTGGGCAAAGATGACTGAATGAAGTTACAGGGCATCTACAATTCAGAAGCACTTACTGATAAGAAACAAAATACACGAATACATTTTGTGCAATCTTGGAAGTGAGGCTGATAACACTGGTCGTAGGACCACACTTTGAGTAGCAAGACTTTAGAGAAAGCCCTTTAACTACTGTAATGGACGACAATGTCAGAAAACCTCTTCTCCTTTGTCCATCAGGCAGTTATAATAGTGTGAGCAATGCCACTGGATTTCAGCAGGTTGCTTGGCGAATTCTTGAGATTCTTTTTTGGAATAATGGAAGTGGCATGATGAGTGAGGCAGGTGTGTGAGGTGAGGGTGGTTGGAAGGAAATCTAATTGATTGGTTGACCAAATCCAAATCATTATTACTAATGGATTGGTGCATCTCGGAAGGTTTCTAGAATTTTGTTGAAGACCTCCATCTTTGATTCTTTCCAGTGCAATAGTTTTAATAATGACTTGGGTGAATATATGGAAAAAATTTCTTATAAAATCTGCAGTTAAAATGATCTGGAAGGGAACCCAAGATAGTTAATGATGATGGATAACAAGTACATTATAAACCATAAAATGTGATTCAAATGAGGTAGGGTTTGTGTATATTTTTAAGATTGAGAAATTTTAATTATTGTTATGACAAAGTATATCCAAATGACTCTGGTAACGTTAAAATTTGCTTGAAAAAAGTATAATAGGGCCTCCCATGAGCTCAAAATACAGCTGGACAGTGTATGTGGAGAGAACACAGTACCAGAAGCCAGGGGCTCTGTGCCCTCCAAGCCCCGGATCTGTCAATATCTAGCTGTGTGGCAACTAGCAGGTACTTCCCCTTTCTGGATCTCAGTTTTCTTAAGTGCCCATAAAATTCTATAATTCAATAAGGCATCATCTTGGAACCTATATAAATTTTATGTTTATTAATTTTTATACCATCTTAATTTCAATAATATGTACAAATTCTGCTCCTTTAACAGCTCCATTCCTACCCTTTGCAGTTGATGTCACAAAATTACATCTTTATATGTTGTGTGTCGAAAAACAAACTAATCATTTTTTTAATATATTTTATTGATTTTTTACAGAGAGGAAGGAGAGGAATAGAGAGTTAGAAACATTGATGAGAGAGAAACATCGATCAGCTTCCTCCTGCACACCCCCTACTGGGGATGTGCCCACAACCAAGGTACATGCCCTCGACCGGAATCGAACCTGGGACCCTTCAGTCCACAGGCCGACGCTCCATCCGCTGAGCCAAACTGGTTAGGGCCAAACTAATCATTTTTAATTTGTTTATCTCTTAAATTATGTAGAGAACAAATGGTGGCTTTACAAGCCACTGTTACAAAATTACCAGCTTTTAGACTAATGGTTTTAAAAAATGTATTAGTCTCTTGAGTCATGTAGAAAATCAAAAGTAGAGTTACAAAAAAGACAAAAGACTGGAGAGTTTTAGTTGACAGGGCTCTGCTTGAGTCTACTAGTGTAAGTCTGCTTTGTGCTTTTGATGAGAACTGAATAGACCGGCATGCTACCTCAGGGACTACGGGTCAGAACCCTAGTATCTGTCAGAACCATGATGTGGGGGCCAGAGGGAGTGATCTCAAACAAGAGCTAGTATAACATAAAGTCCAGTTGAGAGAGAAGGGGAAGATAATCCTGCCTGAACCTGCTCTGACTCAACCATGTCCAGAATTGGTTAGCTCTGTGCACTATGAAGACTCACAATAAACCTGAATCCAGAGGACAGTGAAAGAAGTAGAGTCTTTCATTTAAAGAAAGGATGAAAATAATGGGAAAGTTTAACAAGAATATATGATGAGGTAGTGGCATGGGTGTATTGTGAGAGTGTGCTGCTTGTGTGTAAGAAAAAGAGGGTAGATGAAGTGTTTCATACGATATTTTCAAATATTTGAAGGATATTGGGGAGGTGGGATTGGAGTTATAGTTCGTAAACCTAGAGAACTACACTCCTAGTAGAGCCCTGTAATTGGAAAGCATAAGGGAAATGATTTTCGGTCCACACAAGAGCTTTTCATAGCAGTTAGTGTGCGTAAGTGAGCTGGCTTCTCAGGAGGCAGTGCAGTCTCTTCCGGGTGGACATGCAAGCAGAGCCTGGGAATGGCGTGGAGGAGAATGACGCATTGGGTTAAGTGGGTGCTTGTTTTGTTCCTTTGTTGATTCATTCATTCATTCATTCATTCACTCACTTATCTGTTCATTTGTGTGAAAAAGGACTGTGCCATTATATCATCTGTGTGAAAAATAGAAAAAAAAAAGGTTTAATAGAAATGTTTAATAGAAAAAAATGTTTCCACAATTTCAATCTACTCTATTTAGTTGAAAGGGCAAAAGCACCACAAAGCTGGTTAGTTATTGCAGCTTATACATTTATCTCTTTAAAATGATTAATGCTGAATAGTTTCACAAAATAAGTAGCTTTTTGTTTTATGGAAAGTCTGGGTGAGTGATTTTGTTGCTGCTTACAACTGCAACCCGTTAAAATTCAACTCAGGGCAGTAAATGTAAACAGAGGGGCGATGCTGAGGAAAGTCCAGGTGATATTTCCTAAGAAGGGGTTTCTCAAGATGAACAATCCAAGGGCAGATCTTTCTTCTCACACAGTAGAAAGGGGTAGTTCATAGGAACTGTACGTAGGTAAATATTGGAGTTATATAAGGAAAAGAATGAATTAGTAGGAAGTTACAAAACTTTACATAATGTCAAAAAGATACGTAATCTTCACAAATAATTCTTCTTTAAAGCATTGAGTTGAAAATTAAATGGGTGTTCTCAATATCTAAATTTTTATTCTACATTAATACTTCTTTTTCTCATTATGCCTATCCTACGTTGCAGTCTGATAACTTTGTGTTTGCTGTTTTAAAAACATAAGCAGGGATCATCCTTTTTAGTTTGATTATCAAATAATCCCTTGAAACTTAAGTCAACTTGATTTTCTGCTTATGCAAGGAGATGCAAACATTTTTTAAAAATCGCTGAATGACCTCAAACAGGGACACTGACACTAGACTATGTTCTAGGTTTGATTTTTTTCTCTCTGAAAAAAAAAATACACATCTCATTTCACATAATATATTTTACAAAGCCATGTTAAATAATGCTACGAAATTGCCATGAGTATTTTTCAGTGATTGGGTGTGCATGTGTAGAATACATACACAGGAGAGTGCATTAAACTCCGAGGCAAACTCCCGAGCAGTGCTGTCCAATAGAACTTTCTGCAGTGACGGGAAAGTCCCATATCTGTGCTCTCCAATATGGCAGCCACTAACACATTATTTAGGGGTAAGTGACAAAAGATGGAGAAGTCATGCACTCTGAAAGCCACAAAATATTACTGAAAGAAATGAAAAATATACTACCAACTAAGATAAAATGCTTGCAAAGCATATATCTGATAAAGGACTTATATTCTAAATATAGAATGAACTCTCAAAACTCAAAAAAATATGATTGATAATATGATAATAAAATGGGGAAAATATTTCAACAAACACTTCAAAGAAGATGTTCATGTAGCAAATACACACATGACAAGATATACAATATCTCTATCCAATTAGAAAATGCCCATTACAACCATAATAAAACAACCCTACGCACCATGAATTAAAAAGACTGACCAGCCCATCCAGGTGTGGCTCATCAGTTGAGCGTCAACCCAGGAACCAAGAGGTCACCGGTTCTATTCTCACTCAGGGCATATGCCTGATGGTGGGCTTGATCCCCAGTGTGGGGTGTGCAGGAGGCAGCCAATCAATGATTCTCTCTCATCATTGATGTTTCTATCTCTCTCCCTCTCCCCTCCTCTCTGAAATTGATAAAAATATTTAAAAAAAAAACAAAAAACTGACCATACCAAGTTTTGGTGAAGATGTGGAGAAACTGAAACGCATGCAGCACTGATGGGAATGTGAAATAGCACAACCACTGTGGAAAGCAGTTTGGCAGCTTCTCAACAAGTTAACCGTGCACCTACCCCATGATCCAGCTATTCCACTTCTACATATTTCCCCAAGGGTAATGAAAGTAATGCCCATACAGTGACTTGGACATGAATGTTCAAAGCAGCTTCATTTATAATAGCTGAAAATTGGAAACCACCCAAATGTGCATCAAGTGAATGGATAAGCAAATGGTGGTGTATCCATAAAAGAGAATACTGTTCAACCATTTTAAAATGATACATATACCTGTATAGATGAATCTCGAAATAATTTTGATGAGTGAAAAATCATACAAAAATCATGCTGTTGTATTGGGGACTTAAAAAGCTATTGGGACAGCAGAGAAAGGGGACGGGAGGCAAAAAAAAAAAAGAGTAGTGATACTCCTGATTGTCGTGTTCAGACTGGGAGAAAATGCTAGGGGAAGCTACCATAGAAGCTTGTTGTCCCTTTTTATAATTTTCCAAGTTCACTTCAAATTGCATTCTTTGCCATCCCTCTATGATTTCTTCTCTGATTCTACCATACCTCTCTCCAAATAATCTCTCTACTGAGAACTCACACAGTTTGTCATCAGGGACCTTGTACTTACTGACCCAATTTTAAAAGTTTGTTGTTGTTTTAATGAGCATGTATGTCATCCACCTTTACTCTAGTAAAAGCCAACTCAGCCTCACTGCATTTAAAGTTAAAGATTAATAACAAATTATCTGGCCACATGCTTATTTTTATCTTGGAAAATCTGAATTAGGATTTCTTTAAATCAGTTTTTTTTTTGGTAACATACTTTTGTTACAAACTTTACAATGCTTGCAAGCTACTTGAGGGCAATATCTGAATCTGAGCCATTTTCCTATGCCACAGACCTTAACACATTGCTTCTCCTATCGGGTATTAATAAATACCTGTTAAATTCCAGTCTGGGTAGAGTAACTTGGCAGTATTCAGCAAATAGTCAACATTTGCCAAATGATCCCTCTTTCCGTTATACTGTGGAGTATTCAGCAGCAGTCTACTATGTCTGTGTGTGTGGAGAAATCTGGGGAGTAGGGACAAGGAAGGTTATGATTAGCACAAACTAGCATTTTCAACCTTGTGCACCCTCCCATGACACATCACAAAATTGTTTCCAAGTTAATGTTGCTAGAGTTAGGACTCTGAAACTTTCTTGTTTGGGAACTTTCCAACCTTGATGTTTAAAAGTCATTGGCATGCAACTTCAATTTAAATAGCATTGCTTTTTTTTCTTTTATTTATGCTTCCGTAAACAGTGTTAAAGATAGAATTATAAATATGAGTCTGTTATGTAAGCTTCATGGATTCCCTATTCAGTGACTTTGTTATGTGATTGCCTTGCTAGCAGCCACATATTAACCATGTATTAGTCATCTATGATTAGAGTGAATGAGTTCTCCTACCCCACATTATTGCTAACTTTAATTAGCTCTAAAGAGATATTGGCCAACTCAGCCTCACTGCATTTAAAGTTAAAGATTAATAACAAATTATCTAGCTACATATTTATTTTTATCTTGGAAAATCTGAATTGGGATGTTTCTTTAAATCAGTTTTTTTGTAACAAAATTTTGTAATAAACTTTACTATGCCTAAAAGAAAAATATCCTGTCTTTTACTATGGTTAAAAGTGACACAACAAAATGTAGCCCTTTTGGTACACGTTAGAAAGAATTTGCCCTTAGAAACTTATGGGCACGTTGCAAGGCATAACCACAGATATACAAATACTGTACAAGCAGAAAACAATCAGCTTATTCTATTAAAGGTAGAATAAGCTTTTTTTGCTCATACAAACCTCTCATGCTGGCCTGGTCACCCCCAACTGCCCCCCCACCCCCCGCCAGCCTGGTAAACTCATTTGTAAACTCATTTGTAAACTCATTTTACAAATGAGTTTAAGGGTAATTTTCCTGATGATTATACCTCTGAAAAACTTACAATTAAATTTGTGCTTTGAAGGTTAATTTTCAATTAAAAGAGAACTGATCATGGTACACATTTGTAAACTCTTCTTAACTATATTGCATAAATACTATGCAAGTAAGATAGTCATCAGTCTGAATGTATTAAGATATTTAAAGAAAAATATCAATCAGAAGAGGGTGAGGCTAGCCATGGGAGCAAGAACAATTGTAGTAAAGCGGGCACACACTGCCAGTGCCCACCCAAGCATTTTCCAGGGAAGTTGCCCTGACCCAAGAGTAAAATCTACCCATGTCCTTTAATCCACTTATTCACTCAGTCAAAATAATTTATCGAACATCTACTATATGTCAGTCATTATTTAGTTTCTGCAAATATAACAGTGAAAAAATAATCTGTGGCTTCATAGATTTTATATTCTAATAGGGGACATGAAAACTTTAAATTTTTCAAACAATTCCCCATATTCTGAACCCTAGTGCACCAGACAACCTTCTAGGCTAAAGCTGATTTCTATGTAGTTTATCCACAAGAGAGGAAGAACCAGCTAGGTTATCCAGGTATCCTTGACAGCTTTATCTCTCATTGTAGTATCAAGCACTTTTTAAGTTACTAATAGTGAACTGGGCAGCAGTTGAACGTCGTCGATCCAGGAACCAAGAGGTTACTGGTTCGATTACCAGTCAGAGCACATGCCCAGGTTGCAGGCTCAATCCTCGATATGCAGGAGGCAGCCAATTGATGATGTTCCTCCCTCCTCAATGTTTCTATCTCTCTCCCCTCCTCTCTCTCTAAAAATCAATAAAAACATATTTTTTAAAAATAGTGAGCTGATCCCAACCCCAGTCTAACTGATCTCAAAGCCCATTGACTATACTATTCAATGACCCAGTAAATGTTAATGATTACCTCTTTATAGCAGTGGTTTTTAGGGAATTAAGGTGTTGAGTTTTTGTAAGAATCACTTAGAAAACTTATTTTCTAAAGTATCTTATCTTTTTCTCTTTCTGCCTCCACAATCTTCTTTGTCATTGTGGTGGTTCTGTTAAGTTTAGGTTCTTCCTGCAGTCAATAAATAGACTCAATTTTAAAAGAGCACCTCTTGTGTGCTGGATATTGGGACAGAGGAAGGGAGAGGGAAACATCAATGATGAGAGAAAATCATTGATCAGCTGCCTCCTGCATGCCCCACACTGGGGATCAAGCCCATAACCCGGTATGTGCCCTGACCTGGAATTGAATTGTGTTTTTCTGGTTTACAGGTTGACGCTCAACCACTGAGCCACACCAACTGAGTGAAATTCCTGTCTTATTGTAACGGTACTATTTGTCAAAACTCAAAAGTGTACTCATAATGAGTGGTTTTTATATGTAAACGAGAGGCTCAGTGCATAAATTCATGCATGGATGGGGTCCCTCGGCCTGGCCAGTGATCTGGGCTAATCAGGGGAGGTTGGCTATGGGAGCACACTGACCACCAGGGAGCAGGTGCTGCATTGAGCGTCTGCCCCCTGATGGTCAGTGCATGTCATAGTAACTGGTCGACTGGTCATTCGGTTGACCAGTCATAATGGTCGCTTAGGCTTTTATATATATAGACTAGAGACCTGGAGCACGAAATTCATGCATGGGGGAGGAGGGTCCCCTCAGCTCAGCCTGCACCCTCTCCAATCCGGGACCCCTTGGGGGATGTCCCTCTCACAATCTGGGACCACTGGCTCCTAACTGCCCACGTGCCTGCCAGCCTGATCACCCCTAACCACCTCTGCCTGCTGGCCTGATTGCCCCTAACTTCCCTCCATGCTGGCCTGGTCACCCACAACTGCCCTCCCCACTTGCCTGGTTGCCCCTACTTGCAACCCCCACCAGCCTGGTAACCCCTTACTGACCCCACTGCTGGCCTGGTCACCCCCAACTGCCCCCCCCCTGCTGGCCTGGTCGCCCCACACAGCCTTCTGTTCAGTCATTTGGTCATCCCTCACTAACCCCCCTGCCAGCCTGGTCACCCCATGCTGCCTGCTGTTCAGTCGTCCATCCAGTTGTTTCGGTTCTGACGGCCCCTGGCTTTTTATATATTAGGATTATATCTCAATGAAATTGAAAATAACACAAACCAAAAAATTAAGATTTAAAATATTTCTGCCCTTTAAACCCCAGCACCCTTGGGTAAACCTTCAGCCTCCTCATTCGAGTGTCCACTGTAGGAGTCCTCTCAGGTCAGCCAACTGGCCTTCTCTGCTATCACAGCCCTGCGAGGGTCTTGCTCCATACAAACCTCTCATTCCCCTTTTCGTCTTTACTTTTATCTGGCCAATAGCAGAGAATCCGGTATTTCGATTATGTTTTTTTAATGTAGAATAACTTTAATGATAGGAAGATGTTATTTAAAAAATTAATTTCAAGCTATCTGCATTTCCTAGAATATATGCACAACTTACCAAGGATCCATCCATCAGAGATGCCATAGTGGCTTCTATGTCATCACAGTCTGTCTCGCCCATTTATGTGGCTGCTGCATCCCGGTTCTCTTTGTAAGGTCATGTTTCTCAGCCTGTAGCATTAAGGTCTGTGTCCCTTAGTTGGTCCTCCCACCTCCCTCAATCTTTTTGTTATTCTATTTACTTTCCTTGGGCAATCTCATCCAGTCTCTGGCCTCTTGCTGTGACTGCCAAATCTACATCTGTAATTCAAATCTCTCTCCTGGGCTCCCTGTCGATGCCAGCTCTGCTAGACTGTGACAAGTTATCAAAGCCAGTGCTAAATTCTAAGGCCTATTTTATGTGACCTTTTAGTAGTTTTAAAATGCAGTTGACCACTTATTGCTTTTGAATGATATTACTCACCTGGGCCATCAATTACTCCTGGTTACTGTTCAGTCTCAGTAACTGTTGTTTCCTTTTTCCTGTTTGCCAGACCTCTTTCTTCTTTCAATGTTCGATTGCCCCAGGGACCAGTCCTCAGTCCTCTTCTCTCCGTCTATATTTCTTCTATCCTCTGTAGCCTCAAATGTCATCCATGTGTTCATAACTCTTATATGTCCATTTCCAGACCAAATAAACCAGATTCAGGAGGGAGCCACTGACAAGCCTCCCCCCACCCAACCCTGCCACCAATATACTTACAGCCATGAGTCATCCACCAGGACCAATTCCATGCTTGTTATCTCAATTCCATGGGACACCACAAGAAGCCCTAACCTTCCAGATCCTTCCTCGTCTTTCGTACACTAATCCCCACATGGCTCTGCTCATCCCCAGTTCTAGCCTATTCTTCTACCCCGTCTCAACTTTTGAAACCATCTTTCTGTGCTTCTCTTTGTCTGTTTCCTTCACTGGAAACCTGGCTCTCCCCTGAGAACACTGTCCCTTGCAGCCTTCCAAGTAGTGGCTGTATTTTTACTCAAAGCTCTAGAAATACTAGGAACTTAGATTTGAGGTTTAATCTATATATTTAGAGTAATGTAAAGTAGGATGCATGTCTGCCATTAATTTTAAAAAATCATTTTAGAAATAGGAAGAGAGAAAGAGATCAATGTGAGAAACATCAATTGGTTGCCTCCTGCACGTGCCTCAACTGGGGATTGAACCCAAAACCCGGGTATGTGCCCTGATCAGGATTTGAACCAACCACATTCTGGTGAATGGGAGGACATTTCAACCAAGTGAGCCACACAGACCAGTGCTGTCTGCCATTAATTTTTATGTCATATCTTTTTGTGTCTTTCTTCCTCTAATACTGTTTCTTTTGTGCTAAATAGATATTTTCTAGTGTTCCATTTTAATTTCCTTATTATTTCTTTTACTTTGTTTATGTATTTATTTTTTAACTATTTTCTTAGTGGTTTCCCTGGAGAATACAATTAATACCTTAATTTGAAATAATCTAGTTTGAATAATGCTAATTTTGTTCAAAATAGCTTCATTTCCTCCCCCCTCTTTTGTACTTACAAATTAATTTTATAAGCCTAACAAAACAGATTTGTAATTATTGCTTTATGTAGTTTTCTTTTAAGTCAGAAAAATAATACAAACAGGAATACATTTTTTAAATATATTTTATTGATTTTTTTACAGAGAGGAAGGGAGAGAGATAGAGAGTTAGAAACATCGATGAGAGAGATACATCAATCAGCTGCCTCCTGCACACCTCCTACTGGAGATGTACCCGCAACCAAGGTACATGCCCTTGACTGGAATCAAACCTGGGACACTCCAGTCCGCAGGCTGATGCTCTATCCACTGAGCCAAACAGGTTATGGCCAGGAATACATTTTTATTGTCTTATGTATTTATCTATATAGGCAGCTTTGCCAACACGCTTTACTTTTTGTGTGGATTCAACTTCCTATTTAGTATCCTTTCATTTCAGCCAGGTCATTTTTAGTATCCCTTGAACTAGTGTGAGACGAGTCATTTTCTCTTGCTGCTTTTAAGTCTCTGCCTTTTTCTTTTGACCGTTTGATATAATGTGTCTAATTGGATATTTCTTTTATAAAGTTCATATTTCTTAGATGTTGTTGTGATTCTTGAATGTACAGGTTAGTGTTTTTCATCAAATTTGAAAAGTTTTTTAAAAACGTTTTAATTGATTGTTTTAGGGAGTAAGGGGGTGAGAGACAGAAACATCAATGGGCTGCCTCCTGCAAGCCCCCTTCTGGGGATGTGCCCTGACTAGGAACCGAACCAGTGCCTTCTTGGTGCACCATACCTCGCTCAACCAACGGAGCCACACCAGAAGGGCAAATTTGCAGTTTTTAGCTGTTAATTTTTCTATCCTTTTGGGATACCCATTATACTTGATGGTATCCCACAGAGCCCTGAGGCTCTGTTCCTTTGTCATTAATTTTATTTTCTGTTCCTCAGACTGAATAAATGTCAGTTGACCTTTCTTGACTCTTTCTTCTGGCTGCTCAAAATCTGCTATTGAGTCTCTTTAGCTAATTTATCATTTCAGGTATTGTACTTTTCAACTCCAGAAATTCTATTTGGTTCTTTTTTTATAATATCTATCTCTACCAATATTCTTTATTTGGTAAGATATTTTTTCATGTTGTTTTTTTAATTTTTTTATAAATTTTGTTTTCTTCAGTCCTTAGGCTATATTTATAATAGCTGCTTTTGTGTCTTTTTCTAGTAGGTCCAATGCTTGTTCTTTCTCAGGGACAGTTCCCATTACCTGCCTTTTTTATTCACCTCTCTGTATGAGCCACACTTAATTTTTTGTTGTTTAAACTGGACATTTTTTTATTTTTTTAAATTTATTCTTTATTGATTAAAGTACTACATATGTCTCCTTTTTCCCCCGTTGACCTCTCCCTGGTTACTCCCACCCCCCAGCACATGCCCTCACCCCCCTACTGTCTGTATCCATGGGTTATGCTTATATGCATACAAGTCCTTTGGTTGATCTCTTATCCTCCCTCCTACCTTCCTCACCCCTGCCTTCCCTCTGAGGTTTGATGATTTGTTCAATGCTTCTCTGTCTCTGGATCTATATTTGTTCATCAGTTTATATTGTTCATTATATTCCATAAATGAGTGAGATCATGTGATATTTATCTTTCTCCGTCTAGCTTATTTTGTTTAGCATAATGCTTTCCAGGTCCATCCATGCTGTTGCTAATGGTAAGAGTTCCTTCTTTTTTATAGCAGCATAGTATTCCACTGTGTAGAAGTACCAGTTTTTTAATCCATTCATCTGCTAATGGGCATTTAGGCTGTTTCCAAATCTTAGCTATTGTAAATTGTGCTGCTATGAACATAGGGGTGCATATGTACTTTTTGATTGGTGTTTCTGATTTCTTGGGATATATTCCTAGTAGTGGGATCACTGGGTCAAATGGGAGTTCCATTTTTAACTTTTTGAGGAAACTCCATACTGTTTTCCACAGTGGCTGCACCAGTCTGCATTCCCACTAGCAGTGCAAGAGTGTTCCGTTTTCTCCACATCCTCTCCAGCACTTGTCATTTGTTGATAGCCATTCTGACAAGTGTGAGATGATACCTCATTGTCATTTTGATTTGCATCTCTCTGATGATTAGCGACTTTGAGCATGTGTCTAGGCCTTCTGTATGTCCTCTTTTGAAAAGTGTCTATTTAGGTCCTTTGCCAATTTTTTGATTAGATTGTTTATCTTTTGTTAAGTTGTATGAGTTGCCTATAAATTTTGGAAATTAGGCCCTTATTAGATATAACATTGGCAAATATGTTCTCCCATGCAGTGGGCTTTCTTGTTGTGTTTTGATGGTTTCTTTTGCTGTGCAGAAGCTTTTTATTTTGATGTAGTCCCATTTGTTTATTTTCTCCTTAGTTTCCATTGCCCTAGGAGCTGTATTGGTAAAGACATTGCTATGACATATATCTGATATTTTGCTGCCTATGGATTCCTCTAAGGTTTTTATGGTTTACCATCTTACATTTAAGTCCTTTATCCATTTTGAGTTTATTTTTGTGTATGGTGTAAGTTGGTGGTCTAGTTTCATTTTTTTGCATGTATCTGTCCAATTTTCCCACCATTTATTGAAGAGACTGTCTTGACTCCATTGTATACTCTTGCCTCCTTTGACAAATATTAATTGAGCATAATGGTTTAGGTTGATTTCTGGGTTCTCTTTTCTGTTCGATTGGTCTATATGTCTGTTTTGTGCCATATCAGGCAGTTTTGAGAACAGTGGCTTTGTAATATAGCTTGATATCTGGTAAACTGGACATTTTAGATAAAACAATATGACAACTCTAAAAATAAGATTACTATCAACTCCAGGGTTTGTTTTTGTAGTTTGTCTACTGACTTTCCTGGACTAATTCTGTAATGTCTATTTTCTTTGTCATTAAGGCCATTGAAGTCTGCTCAATTTACCAAACAGCTAATGAATAAACAGAAATTTCCTTAAATACCGTATACCAATAAATCTACCAGCCTTTAACAGCTCTATTTCAATAGCCTTCTAATATTTTAGTGATAAGGTCGAATTGCCAGATGGTCTATGAGGACAAAGTTGTGGTTAATTTACTATGTCCTGACTTTGTGTTTTCAACTTTGAGAATAATTCAGAAAGAACAATTGAGGAGAGAACATAAAGTAGTGTTCAGGCAAGAAGTTAGCTTGCTGAGTTGGGATAGAGACACATGGGACAAGTATAGAGCTACATGAGAAAAGGGTTTCCTCCTCATAAGTTAGATTTCTGTGTCCCTAGAATTATAGAATTAAAAATGTTAGGAGAACATACAATTAAATGGGAATTTATTCAAAGCAAAATGAATAATAGACCACTACATCCATACAATGGAATACTTATCAGCAAGAAAAGGAAATAGACAACTGATAACATGCAATAACATGGATGAAGGCCCATTGCAGTATTCTAAGTGAAAGATGTCAGTTTCAGAAGGCTACATAGGCTCTGATTCCATTATGTAACAATCTGGAAAAGGCAAAATTGTAGGGGCAGAAAAAAAAATCCTTGGTTATCAAGAAATTGACTAAAAAAATAAATTAGGGCATTTTGGAGTGGGAAAACTGTCTACATCTTGAGTATGGTGATGATTATGCAACTATATGCATTTGACAATACTTACACAACAGTACACTATAACAGATGAATTTTATTGTATGTACATTATACCTCAGCAAACCTGACTTTTTAAAAATGCCAAATGCAAATTAGTTTTGTTATCTATTACTCATAATTAGGATTGAATCTACAGATTCAATTAGTACTGCTTACACGTGGAGCATTTTACTTATATTTGAAAATATTCAGATTAAGGGGCATCTAATGACCCAAGATTTAGTGAGGCTTATGAAATTTAACAAGAGAGATTATTTTCAAGCCAGGCTAATTTGTGGATAAAGCTCACTTCCTTTTGACAGTTTTTTGGTAAAATCCTTGATTGACTTGAAACAGCAAAGGAGAATGTTCATGCATTTTAAAAAAATGAAGGCCTATGTTATAGGCAAGTTGACACAGAACAAAAATGATATTTTCATGAAGTCTGCAAAATTAATATCATGAAAGATGAATACATTTTCTGATTTATTTTTGCTTCAATTGTGAGCATCAATTCCAGCAAGTTCTCCTCAAATCAACTGAATCGTCAGGAGCTGAAGTACATAGATATAAGATACTATGAGAGTCTTTCCCAGTTTTAAACCTACTTTCATTTAGATACACAAACATTTTTCCTCTTATTTTTATTACCTTTACATAACGATTCATTAATTGTCTCTAATACAATATCAGATTTAGTGTTCTCATTTGTAATTATTCATCATCTTATGTAACACTGTATAATTCAAAAGTCTACCTCTTTTTCTAAGGTTAAAATCCTCCTATTGTTCCCATTTCAATAGAAAACCTGGAATTACCATCAAATGCCCAATGGTTTAGTGACAACTCAACATTTAAAAGTTATATTTAGTTGCGTGTTCAGAGCATGTTTTAGTACAGATTATATAACCTCTTATTTCATACAAATGGACATTTCCAACATAATTTTGTAGGAACAACTAATGAGACTGCATGGGGTAAGTTAAAAAAAAAAAAAAGTTCATCACTCTGGTCAAGCCTATAAATATTTTTCCATGAAGATTCTCATCTTAATGCATTTTGCAGTTTAACTTTGTAGGAAACTACTTGCCTAGGACCCATGATATAAGCTAGTAGAAGAAAATTATATCTAGAACAATTGCTTTTACTAAAAAATTAAAATATATGCTTCATTTTGTATAATCTGTTTCATGGTACAAAGGTTTGGTAGCTATAATTTTATATTCATACAGCTGAACTGGGATACATTTGCATTTTTCCTTTAATAGTTTCTTGACTTTAATCCTGTAAAGCTATTTGCCTGAAAGATTATGCTTTTTCTATGATTGAGGGTGGGTGTTTTTTTTTTTTAATATATTTTTATTGATTAAGATATTACATATGTGTCCTTGTCCCCACGTTACCCTCTACCCCCCCCCCCCCCCCCGCTCATGCCTTCACCCCCCCCCCCCCCGCCCTGTTGTCCGTGTCCATTGGTTAGGCCTATATGCCTGCATGTAAATCCTTTGGTTGATCTTTCCCCCTTACCCCCACACTTCCCTACCCTCCCTCCAAAGCCCGACAGTCCAATCAATGCCTCTCCGTCTCTGGATCAGTCCTTGTTCATCAGTTTATGTTGTTCATTATATTCCACAAATGAGTGAGATCATGTGGTATTTATCCGCTCTCCAGTTCCATCCACGCTGTGGCAAATGGTAAGAGTTCCTTTTTCTTCTTCCTCTTCTTAAAGAATACCTTTCAGCATTTCATATAATGCTGGTTTGGTGGTGATGAACTCCTTTAGCTTTTTCTTATCCGTGAAGCTCTTTCTCTGACCTTCTATTCTGAATGATAGCTTTGCTGGATAAAGTAATCTTGGTTGCAGGTTCATGCTATTCATCACTTTGAATATTTCTTGCCACTCCCTTCTGGCCTGCATGGTTTCTGTTGAGAAATCAGCTGACAGTCGTATGGGTACTCCCTTGTAGGTAACTGACTGTCTTTCTCTTGCTGCTTTTAAGATTCTCTCTTTGTCTTTTGCTCTTGGCATTTTAATTATGATGTGTCTTGGTGTGGTCCTCTTTGGATTCCTTTTGTTTGGGGTTCTCTGCACTTCCTGGACTTGGAAGTCTATTTCTTTCACCAGGTGGGGGAAGTTTTCTGTCATTATTTCTTCAAATAGGTTTTCAATATCTTGCCCTCTCTCTTCTTCTGGTACCCCTATAATTCTGATGTTGGTACGCTTGAAGTTGTCCCAGAGGCTCCTTACACTATCTTCATATTTTTGGAATCTCTTTTCTTTTTTCTTTTTCAGTTGGGTATTTTTTGTTTCTTTGTATTTCAAATCTTTGACTTGATTTTTGGGATCCTCTTGTCTGCTGTTGGATCTCTGTAAATTATTCTTTATTTCAGTCAGTGTATGCTTAATTTCTAGTTGGTCCTTTTTCATGTCCTCCATGGTCTCACTATACTTATTGAGGGACTCATTAAATTTATCAGCGGTTTCCATAAAATTCTTGAAAAACCTTATAAACGTGGCCTTGAACTCTATATCCAGTCGTTTGCTTTCCTCCATTTCTGTCATTTGTGACCTGTTTCTTTGTCTCCGCATTTTGGCTGCTTCCCTGTGTTGATAGAGTGGCTTTGTGTGCTAGGTGTCCTGTAGGGCCCAGTGGCTCAGCCTCCCCAGTTACCTGAGGTGGACACTCTTGGTGCACCCCCTCGTGGGCTTTGTGCACAGTCTTGTTGTAGCTATGCCTTGGTTGTTGTAGGATCACTGGGAGGAATTGACCTCCAGGGCAATTGGCAGCGAGAATCAGCTGACCTGATGATGCTCAGCTGTGTAGCAATGCAAGCCGCTGTGGGGCCTGGGCCTTCTCTTGGAAGCTCTGAGTCTATCTGGCCCGGCTGCGGCTGCGGTTAGGTAATTACAGGTTGTAAATGGCCGGGGCATTCATATGCAAAAGCCTCTGCCGAAGCCTGGGTGGGGCGGGGTCTCAAGGAATCAAAGGGCTGAGAAAGCAGCTATGGCGGAGCCTCAGCCCTGCCCTAAGGAGTTGCGAGTCCCAGTGTCCCGGCAATGGCTGCAAGCACCTCTGAGGGAAAGCCGCTCTCAAGCTCGCCCGCTGCCAGACAGTCCAGTATCTCCCCATATGAGCCCTGGGTCCCCAGAGACTTCCCGGAACCGGATTTCAGAGCCGTCAGGAGCTTGTGTCTCCCTCCGGATTCAAAAAGACAGCCGCGTCCTCAGGTGCCAGACCCTTTCCGCGCGCGCGAGCCCCCGTACCTCTGCACGCCACCTCCGCAGCTCCTCCCGCTCGCAGCGTGCTTTTCTTTCCTTCTAGTTGTAGAATTTACACTCAGCCAGCCCTCCTGTAGCTCTGGATGATGTCCACCTTGTGTTTTTGATGCATTTATCGATTGTTGTGGGAAGCAGAAATTTCCCGGTGTTTATCTATGCCGCCATCTTAGTTTCTCCGTGGGTGTTTTTTTATAGAGTAGATGACCTACCTTTGAAGTTTTGCAATAAAAGTTAGGTAATAATAATGATGATGATGCAAGCTATCATTTGCTGAGCACTTATACCCAACACATAGACTCGCCCAGGCCATTTGTATGTATTTACTTATATTCGTGTATAGAATACATATGAGGTAGCTACTCATTAACCCCATTTTATTTTATTTACTAGAGGCCTGATGCACGAAATTCGTGCACTCGGTGGAGGGGGTCCCTAAACCCGGGCTACACCGTCTCGCAGTCTGGGACCCCTCGGGGGATGTCCAACTTCCATGAAGGTAGGAGAGGTCCCACCACTGCCCCTGTACTTGCCAGCCACGAGCCCGTCTTCTGGCTGAGTGGTGCTCCCCTTGGTGAGGGGGCGGCTCCTGCATTGAGAGTCTGCCCCCTGGTGGTTAGTGTGCATCATAGTGACCAGTCGTTCTGCCATCCGGCCCAAACCAGCTCTCTAACATCCCCTGAGGGGTTCTGGATTGTGAGAGGGCACAGGCCAGGCTGAGGGACCCCACTGGTGCACGATTAGGGCCAGGGAGGTATGCAGGAGGTTGGCCAGCTGGGGAGGGGCCGCAGGAGGGCTCCAGGGTGTGTCCAGCCCATCTCACTCAGTCCCGATAAGCTGGATGCCAGCAGCAAACTAACCTACCAGTCAGAGCATCTGCCCCCTGGTGGTCAGTGCACGTCATAGTAACTGGTCCACTGGTTGACTCTCTGCCCCCTGGTGGTCACTGCATGTCATAGCAAGCAGTTGAGCAGCCTTAGCATATTATTAGCATACTAGAGGCCCGGTGCACAAAAATTTGTGCACTCGGGGGGGGGGGGGGGTTGTCCCTCAGCCGGCCTGTGCCCTCTCGCAGTCTGAGCCCCTTGGGAGATAATGACCTGCTGGCTTAGGCCTGCTCCCGGGTGGCAGAGGGCAGGCCCAATCCCTAGGTGCAGCCCCTGGTTGGACTCAGAGCAGGGCCAATTGGGGAGTTGGGGCACCAACCCCTGTCATGCACAGAGCAGGGCGGATTGGGAGGTTGCGATGCCACCCTCAGTCACGCTCAGGGTAGGGCCGATTGGGGGGTTGGGGCACTGCCCCCTGTCACACTCAAGGCAGGGTCGATGGGGAGGTTGTGGCGCCACCCCCTGTCACGCACAGAGCAGGGCCAATCAGGGGGTTGGGGAGCTCCCCCCTGTCATGCACAGAGCAGGGCCCATCAGGGGGTTGGGGAGCTCCCCCCTGTCACGCACAGAGCAGGGCCCATCAGGGGGTTGAGGAGCTCCCCCCTGTCACTCACAGAGTAGGGTCAATAGGAGAGTTGGCACACCGCCCCCTGTCACACACAGAGCAGGGCAGATCAGGGGGTTGGGGCACCGCCACTGTCACACTCAGGGCAGGGCCGATGGGGAGGTTATGGCTCTACCCCATCACACACAGAGCAGGGCCCGTGGGGAGGGGGGTGGTTTGGGGCGCCGCCCTCTATCACCCACAGAGCAGGGCCGATCAGGGGGTTGGGGTGCCTTCCCCTGTCATGAACAGAGCAGGGCAGATAGGGAGGTTGTGGCCCCACCCCCTGTCACACACAGAGCCGCAGGGCAATCAGGGGGTTTGGGCGCTGCTCCCGTCACGCTGACCCCGGTGCTGGGAGGCATATTACCCTTTTACTATATAGGATAGAGGCCTGGTGCATGGGTGGGGGCCGGCTGGTTTGCCCTGAAGGGTGTCCTGGATCAGGGTGGGGGTCCCCACTGGGTGCCTGGCCAGCCTGGATGAGGGGATGATGGCTGTTTGCAGCTGGTCACACACCCTTCAGGGTGGGGGTCCCCACTGGGGTGCCTGGCCAGTCTGGGTGAGGGGCTGAGGGCTGTTTTCAGGCTGGGACTGAAGCTCCCAACTGCTCCTTTTTTTCTTTTTCTTTTTTATTCTGGGCCAGCTTTAGCTCTGGCTCCAGCTCTTAGGCCCCCGCTCCTGAAAGCAGGTATCTGGTTTGTTTCGGTTCTCGAAACTCTGTATCAACTCTAGCTCTGAGATCCCAGCCAGCTGAAAGCAGGTTTCTGGGGTTTTGTTTAGCGTCTATATTTGTTACATAGTTGCTTAGAGTTGCAGCTCAGAGGCTGCCTGGCTGCCGGCCGCCATCTTGGCTGACAGTTAATTTGCATATTGCCCTGATTAGCCAATGGGAAGGGTAGCGGTCTTACGCCAATTACCATGTTTCTCTTTTATTAGTGTAGATTACACTTTGATTGGTTGAACAGCCGACTGGACAATTGGACACTTAGCATATTAGGCTTTTATTATATAGGATTTTTTCATTAAAATTTTGGGGTGACAGTGGTTAATAGGATCATACAGTACATTTCGATGACACATGATCTGTATATCACATTGTGTTCCCATCACCAAAAGTCAAATCATCTTCTAGCTACTTAGGAAACCGAGATGCAAAAATGCTCTATAACTTGCCTAATATCCCCGAGCTGAGGCTAGAACACGTGTCGTTCAGCTCCATTGCCAAGCTTCAGCCATGGCTTGGAACATGTCTAGTGACCAGGCCTACACAGTAATCAGCTTGATGCTCTGGTTCTCATCTCTTTGATTCTGTGTTGAGGCTGAGTTAGCGCCACTGCTAAGGAATAGTTCTTTCCCACAGAGCTGTTTTGGGTAGTAAGTCCTAGAGCCAGGAAGCCGTCTCTTTGTAATATAGGCAGCATGATATCTCATCAAATACAACTTCCTGAATGACCTCTGACTGTGACAGGGTAAGGACACCCAACTCCAGGTCTTCTCTTGGAAGAAACAGAGCCTAAGTCCTTTCAGGGACCTCACCTACACCTAATTCTTTTTCTCTATTCCCCTCATTCTGGTCAATGCTGTGTTTCCTCAAAAGTCATATGTTGAAGGCCTAACTCTAATGTGACTGGATTTGGGAATAGAGTCTTTAAGAAGGTGTTTAAGGTTAAATGAGGTCAAAAGGTTGGGGTCCTAACCTAATAGGACTAGTGTCCTTGTAAGAGGAAAAGATACCAGATCTCTCTCTCTCTCTGCCTCTCTCTCTCTCTCCCCTTTCCCTCCCTCCTCACCCCCCCCCCCCCCCACATGCAAGGAGAAGAGGCCATATGAGCACACGCTGACAAGGTGGCTCTCTGCAAGCCAGGAAGAGATGCCTCACCAGAAACTATCCCCACTGGCATCTTTATCTTATACTTCCAGCCTCCAGAATGGTGAAAAAATAAATGTCTGTTTAACCCATCCAGTCTGTGAGAATTTGTTATGACAGCCTGAGAAGACAAATCTACTCCCTCTCTTTTTCTCTCTAGGAAGATGGTGTAGCCCAGCAAGATGGTGCTTTTTCTCCTGACCTTTGTATACGAGAGATTACTCATATGCACTTTTCATTATTCTCTATGTTGTATAGTTTTTTATAAGCGCTGTGATTTAGTCCTCCAAGCTTTGTCTCAGATTTTCTAGGTCCTTTTGGATTTCAAAATATATTCACTTCTCTTTTACAGTTGTTCTTATAAATTAAAAGCCTTTCGTTTAAAGGGAATCCTTCTGTAATTTAAAAAGAATTTCACTTTAGATTAGTTCTTAGTCCAAGGCTACATCTGACCTTCACCTTTCCCCTTCCTCAGAAGCAATCAATGTCGTTGATTCACTAGATGGGAGGAGCCATGAGAAACTGACATGATTAGTCACCACATTAGCTGCCAGAGTTTGTTCTCCTGTATCTTGCTGATATCAGAAAGTATGCCATTTCCAGTGCACCAACGATGATTAATTTTTTTGAATCTAGTGTGCTTCTTCTAATAGAAGGGAGGAAAGAGGATTTTCCTAGTTTATCTTATCACAAATAGCTATGCAAGTGTTTCCCATTCACTCTAGGATGTCATGGAATTATTGGAACAAATCTGTGAACTCATATAGAATTCCAAGCTTTGATTACAAGCTGAATAAGCAGTGTCTCGTGCAAATGTAAACCTCTATCTTTCAAATGTGGGTAGCTATTATTGCCATCGACAAAATGTCAATCCTTTAAAGTATTCCTGAATTCATAGAAGCTGCCATCATTACTATCATTTGGAATTTCATTATTTTCTTGTTGCCTTTATTAATAAAGCCATTTTCATAAATGGAAGTTTGAGTGCCCTAACCTATTCTGTTTGCCTTACTTACATGAAGAAACAGTCCTAGATTGTGCTTTATTGGAAGGTCTCCTTTGTTGAATAACCTTTTAAGTTCTGCATGTTATTCTTCTCTAAATCTGAGCCCTGCAGCATGACCTCCTGGTCTCCCTTGGCAATCAGAACCGTCTCTGGAAAGGCCATCTAGAACGATTTATTGCCCAGAAGGAATTCCAGAAGAGGCTTTTTTTCTTTTCAACCAAGTCTGCCCAGTCTGCCCATGTTGGCCACCATGTTGGCCATGGTTTGTAAAGTACCATTCTTATTATAAAAATAACACATTGGGTACATTTTCATATCATATTAAGGAGAACATAATTTAATGCCTGTATAATGTGTATGGGGGTATTTTTTGTTGCCATATAATTAGCTGAGATAATTTTTATTGTTCCTTTAAGCTATTTCCAGGTGTTACTTTTTTTTTTTTTTTTTTACTATTGTAAATAAATAACAACACATATCCTAATATGTAATTTTTTTCTTTCAGGTAAATCCATGCCAAATTTACACAGTCAAATATATAAACATGTTTAAGGCTCTTAAAATATGCCCCTCAATTGCTTTCCAGAAAGGTGATGCCTGGTTAAACTCTCACTAGAAGATAAACTCCCACAGAATTTTACCTTCTAGAAGAAAACTGATCATTTTCATTCTTTTAATTGTTGACAATTTGATAAAAATATTAGAAAGGTTGGATTTCTCCAGTTTTATTATCCTTTTGCATTTCTTCTCTACAGGATTGTCTGTTCTTGTTCTTTTTAGCATGAGAACCTCGTTTTCGTTAGAGCATTTCCTTTGGATAGTATTCCTTGTTCTGCATAATTTGCAGCTAATCTTTTATGTCCTTGCACTAAAACAATCAATTTTATCTCAATTGTAGAGTCTCTCCCGCCCTTTTAACTCTAACTGCTCAGGGTTCATATATTGGAAGACTCTTCTCCTTGTCTGTATCTAGCACTTGTTTGTTTCCCAGGATTGGGCGAATGCTGAGCTGCTCTCCACAATCCCCGCTGCCGTTTTTGTTTTCTTCCGGGATGGCTCTCTATCTAGGTCAGTGATGGCGAACCTTTTGAGCTCGGCGTGTCAGCATTTTGAAAAACCCTAACTTAACTCTGGTGCCGTGTCACATATAGAAATTTTTTGATATTTGCAACCATAGTAAAACAAAGACTTGTTTTTGTTTTTAATTTGTTTTAATATTTTTAATATTTATTTTATATATTTAAATGCCATTTAACAAAGAAAAATCAACCAAAAAAATGAGTTCGCGTGTCACCTCTGATAGGTTCGCTATCACTGCCCTAGACTGTGTCTGTGCCTCAGGCGCTTTCAAATTCATAGCCAGGAAGGTCGCTGTAGCCGTAGATGAGAAGGCAAGCCTCCCTCTGCACAAAGGCCATCCATTCTTTAACACTGTCTCATACTCTTTTAAACATACCCTCTGAGACAGCCACTTGAGGTTGTACTATATTTTGTTTAATCACGCACTTCCCAGTGCAATCTGTAAAGCCCAGTTTGTAGCCACTGCTGTGGCAACTTTTACACTGCAGAAACAAATAATGTGGCAATGAAAATGGCTTAAAAGCCCAGTGTCTCTTTTTAATAAATATACTTTTATTGCTGACAGCATTTCAGATGTCCCCCATATTCCCATCCCCTATTGCCCCCCCCCCCATCTTTACTTTTGAATCATCTGGCTTCTTTCCAGAGGCAATAACATTTAAAATTCAAAGTCATACTGTATTTAAACTCAGTAAAAGCTACAATGAAAGAATGAGAACTTCGGAAATTAATGGACATACCTGTGCACCCCATTAACTAGCTGTGTAACTTAGGGTAGGTCCCTTTTTAAAAATTTTATTTATTTATTGGTTTTAGAGAGGGGGGGGAAGAAGGGGAGAGAGAGAGAGAGAGAGAGAGAGAGAGAGAGAGAGAGATTTGTCATTCCACTTATTTTTACACTCATTGGTTGTTTCTCATATGTGCCACGATCAGGGATCAAACCCACAACCTTGGCATATTGGGACGATGCTCTAACCACCTGAGCTACCCAGCCAGGGCGTGGGTAGGTTTCTTAAGTTCTGTATGTTTCAGTCTCTTCATTTACAAAGTGGAATAAATACAGACATGCACCATTCTGGAAAATATGTCTGTGAGAGATTTTGTTGTGAAAACATCATAGAATGCACTTACACAAACATCAGTGGTATAACCTACTATACACCTAGGCCAGTGGTTGGCAAACTACGGCTCGTGAGCCACATGCGGCTCTTTGGCCCCTTGAGTGTGGCTCTTCCACAAAATACCACATGCGGGCATGTACGTACAGTGCGATTGAAACTTCGTGGCCCATGCGCAGAAGTCGGTTTTCGGCCTGGGCGAGTCTATTTTGAAGTGGTGTTAGGAGAAGTGGGGGGTCGGGATACGCAGCACGGGGGAGGCGGGCGATTCATGCACGGGTTGAGTGAGCCAGTCAGCAGTCTCATTGTGCAGTGGTTAGTGCTAGTCGTGTCCGCAAATCGCGCGTGGGTGACAAAAGTACCTACTCGAAGCATAAAGTTACCTATATTTTTCCAACCAGCTGCAAACCCTACAGGTATTTTTGTCATCAATTTAAGAATTGTAATTATTTTGTGTTGGTGGCTTTACTATTATAAAATGAAACATTTTTAGCAAAGGCCAGCTTAGGAGTACCCTAATTAAGTTAATAACAATGTACCTACCTATATAGTTTAAGTTTAAAAAATTTGGCTCTCAAAAGAAATTTCAATCGTTGTACTGTTGATATTTGGCTCTGTTGACCTATGAGTTTGCCGACCACTGACCTAAGCTATATGGTGTAGCCTATGCTCCTGGGCTAAAAACCTATAATATGTTGCTCTACTGAATACTGTAAGCAGTGGTAATGCATAGCACTGCAATGTTACAATGGCTCTGCTATCACCGGGTAACGGAAACTTTTCAGCTCCATCATAATCTTGGGACCATTGTTGCATATGCTGACTGAAATGTCACTCTGCAGTGCATGATTAACACCTAATGTGGAGGATGTGAGAATTAAGCAGATAATGTGTGCTATGATACAGAATCAAATTGTCCAACCCAACTCACATGAATCAGAAATAGTATCTAGTATCAAGTTTTACTAATGATATTAAGAAAACAGGCAATAAAGAGGCACAGAAAAAGCAGAGAGATCTGGGAAGACTTTGTGGTTTCCTAGGTTCTTCCTTTCCATGACAAACCTGTTGTCTCTGGCCCAGAATATCAACTGAGGCCTCCAAGTAAGATTTTGTGAGGTTTTAATTTGATGCACTGAGGAATATTTGTTATAAAACATCTTCATTTTATACACTATTGAGTCATTTTGCATGTGTGGCATTGTTCATGGAACCATGTCTAATAAATCCATAGGTTTATTTACTTTAAAAGATCAGTTAGCCAAATACATCCATATTATCTTTAAGGACTCTTCCTCCTAGCAAATATCATCAGTCTGAGTCCATCAGTCAACTGTCTTCTCTTTTCCATGGAAGAGTCCCTCAATCCCACCCCATTCCCCATAAAGGAAGTGAATGACTCACAGGCAAGCTGCATTAACAACTTTTCCCCAAACTATATAACACATTCGTTATAGTGCCTCATACAAAGTACTTGCTCAATAAACTCACGTGAGTCTTTAATGAAATGGTTGATAGTCTTAAGTCAATAGTGGTCAATTGCATCTCCAAAAAGCAATACCAATGTTTTTACAAACCACTCCTTGATCATTTATATTTGAAATTATTTTCTTTGCTTAAAGTATTTGCTATGACTGAAAATGTTGGCAGAAATATTACCAATTATCTGTAGCTAATCTACCGGTCAGAGCATCTGCCCCCTGACTGTCAGTGCATGTCATAACAAGCAGTTGAGTGGCCTTCGCATAACATTAGCATATTATGCTTTGATTGGTTGAATGGACAACTGGAGGACCAGACACTTAGTATATTAGGCTTTTATTATATAGGGTTCTATGTACCATTCTATTTATATCTTACAATGTGGAAGCTATTGAGGTTTTATAATGTGTTTTAGTATCTGATACCCTTATTGCTCGTCTAAGAAATTTTCTGGCTATTTATTCTTGTTTCATTTTTTATATATGAACTTTAGATTCCATACATTCTTTCCATCCTCATTCTTTTTCTTTCTCTTTTCCCCTCTTCCTTCTTCCTTTTTTCACCCTTCACTAGGAATATACTTCTTGGCCTCATTCTCATATTAGTCTATGTCCTGACTCAGTGGAGGGAGAGAGGAAAACTTTGAGAAGTCATTATTCTACTTCTGAAGACAAACTTGATTTGCTTGTAGTAAAGAGAAACTCAAATCAAAGGGAAAAAACTATCAACATTTTAATGAGGATCATATTAAATTTATAAATTACCTTAAGTAGAAATAAAATCTTTACAATTTTGAGTCTTTTTATTCAAAAAGAATAAAAATCTGTGTGTGTTCTTTAGGGATGTTTTAATGTTTTTTCTTATAAAGGTTTTATACATTTCTTGTTATATTTGTTTCTAAGTGTTTTATCATTTTGTTGCTATTGTAGGTGAGATTTTTCTTCATTATATATCTTAGTTACTTGTTGCTTGTATTTCTGAAGGACATTAATTTCTGCATACTATTTTTATTCTACCCAATTTTTATTGAAGTCTGTTATTACTTGCAGTACATTTTTAGTTTAATCTTGCAGAATTGTCACTTTTTTATTTTTTTACTCTTTTTTTTATTGATTAAGTTATTACATATGTGTCCTTATCCCCACATTACCCCCATCCTCCCCACTCATGCCTTCATCCCCCTGTTGTCTGTGTCCATTGGTTAGGCCTATATGCTTGCATAGAAGTCCTTTGGTTGATCTCTCCCCCTTACCCCCACCCTCCCCTACCTTTCCTCTGAGGTTTGATGGTCTGATTGATGCTTCTCTGTCTCTGTTATCTAAAAAATATCTAAAAAAATATAATATGCATGTTTCATGGCTCTTATTTATCTAGTTGTCTAAATTGCATTGGATAATACCACCTATATTAATATATTAACATGTTGAGAAATTGTTGATTTTATTAAGTGTTATCAACAATGGGTGTTGGACCTTGTTAAAAGTCATTTTAAAAATCTATGGAGATCCTATAATATTTCTTAACTATATTAGTTCTGATAAATATATTTCTTAACATTGAACTATACTTATATATTTCTGAAATAAACCCCATTTAAGGTGATGATGAATTCTCTTTACTAATATTTTACTTATGATTTTGTCTTATATTCATAGACAAATTTGCAGTGCAATTTTCAAAAATTTAGCGAAGTTTTAGGATAATGTATGGTTTCCTGCCACCTTCTCAGAGTCAAATTTCCCATACTTTGAGCTTACTTCTCTTTCTTTTCAAAACATGAACCTGGCCTAGATCTTGTCTCTTGACCAACCTGAATTCTAGGTTTTATGTGTGTTTTGGAACCTTCATGCCTTTCTTTTCACAGCCTTCCTGTTTTTTTCCTCATTTGATGATCATCATGTGTCTGGTTTGTGTTCTAGGTTTTGATCCTATTTTAAATGAATTCCAAATAACTCCTGTTTGTTTCCTTCCCACTTTCTGGATTTAACTAACCCCTGACTCTACCCCTAGACCCCCCTTCCCGCCCCCCCCACCCCCTCCCCACACACACCAGTTGACAAAACTTTTAAGAACCCCAAATTCAATACTTCTGGTGGTGGATATTAAACAACCAGTCCTCTACTGCCCCCTTGAGGGCCTTGACCACCATACACATTGTGGCTCCCCTTGTCCAGAGAGGTGTTTATCCCTTCCTCTGGCCCTCTCCCCTGAACAAGTACTGGGTATAAAGAATGAACTGTGCTAAGAGCCTTGGAGAAGACAAAGATGACATCAATCTTGTCTTCTAAGAACGTAGAGGCTAGTTGGTCAGAGGGGAAGTGATGCTCATCTGTGTGCGTTTAGGGAGTGGGGGTGGTGAGGGAGGGTGATCTTATCAGGCACAAGCAGTTGTAAAAAGATAGCTGCAAGTCCCAGGAGCCAAAGGGGCAATACAAAAGGTTGCTATAACAGGGGTCACTGTGACAGTGATGGAAAACCTCATGGAGGACATCATAGCTGGGCTTTGAAGGGTAGAAAGACATGCCTGAGCCAAGGAGGAGGGTCTCTTGTGGGAAGAAATGGCTCGAGTGAAACCCTTGGAAGCAGAAATATGTGAAGCACAGGAAGGGGGTATTTTTGCTAGTATGAAGAGTTTGCATGGGGCAGCAGGATGAGAAAGAAGATAGGAAGCTAGTTTGAACCCAAACTGTAGAGGAATTTACATTTATTCTACTGCTGAAAGCAACATGTCTTAGGTGAAGAGAGGGGAGTTGAGAGTTCAGCACAAGAAAGGATCAAGTATAGAAGGTAAAAAAGGGTTCAGAGTAAAAGTTTTGTGTGGTAGGACGATGGATAAAAGAAAAAAATGTCAACCCTACAGTTTTTCCTAGAGTCTCCTTAAGTCCTATGGAGTATGTAAGAAGATTAGATGTCATATGAAATAAGTGATGCAATCCATATCTTTGATGTATAACACATACTCACACTACACAAACCCTCCTAAAGAACTGGTGTGTGTGTGTGCGTGCGTGTGTGCGTGTGTGCGTGTGTGTGTGTGTGTGTGTGTGTTTAAGCCACTAGCCCAGGGCTAAGAGCTTTTGTATATAAACAATGCACATATTTGCTATTGCTTGAGCCAGCCATCAGTGTGTCACAGACATCGCTCTGAGCTCCAGAGATAAGCTCATCTTTCCAGTGTTTGGTAGTTGCGTGTAGCAGCAAGAGCAGAGTGCAGTCCCTACATGGATCTTGTTATTCTAATAGATGTTCAGATGAGATCACCAGTTGGTTGTTAAAAAAAGTGATGTAAAAGTTTCAATTAAGTGAAAAAAGCAGCATACCCAACTTGTGTAGCAATTGTATGATTTGTGTATTGCTACAATAACAAAGTACCCCCACGATTAGCGGCTTACCACAGCAATAAACATTTATTATCTCACATAGTTTCTGTGAGGCAGAACGTCACGAGCAGATGAGCTGGGTGGTTCTAGCTAGGAGTCTCTCATGAGTCAAGATATCCTGAGAGACTGGAAGCTGAAGGCTTGACAAAGCTGGAGGAGCAGCTTCCAGGATGGCTCATTTATGTGGCAGGGCCTTGGTGCTACTTTTCACAGGAGTCTTTTCCATAAGCTATTTGACTGCCCTGTCACATGGGGACTGGCTTATCCCAGAGAAAATAATCCACAGAGAAGCCCCAATGTTTTTTATGACCTAGCCCCCTGCAAGCCCCACATCATAATTTCCTCTATACCTTAGTATTACAAAGGTCAGCCCTATATAGTATGTGTGTGTGTAAGGGGGTGGGTGGCGGAGGGAGCCTCTACAAGGACATGAATGCCAAGAGGCAAGGCTCATTGGGAAGCATTTTGGACTCTACTTAGTACAGTAATTGTATCATATAATGGTGCTCTATGGAAAATATTTAGCTTCTCAGCTAAATTGCTACAGTGGAAAAATTGACACATAAATATGTGAAAGGTTAGTAATGTATGTCAATAATTATCTAGTTGGTTATAAAAATTATTTTCTAGTAAGTAAACACAAATCCAAATGATGAAATTCCAGTAATAGTTTGGCATCTCTTTTGAAGTTTTCTATTTATTTTAAACATTTTTCTAAGTGCATTTGTTTGTTGTACATTGACTTGCAATAAGAATCCCTTTACAAGTACACATTAAGAAGTCTTAGACTTAATTTTTAGCAATATCATGAGGGAAGGCTTCCCAATACAGCTCATACTAAAATAATGAATAATAGAGGCTTTACTGTATGAATGAGTTATGACTAAATTAGAGAATTCTAGAAGCCAGAAGTCACAAGAAAGAAAAGAATCCACAAAGGTGAGCATGTCCTTGAGAGGACCTGGTAATCCTGGTGGTCCAGTGCTAGGGCTACCTCACCTGGGACGGGAGAGAGATCTGGGGAGAGGTGAAAAGAAGTCAGGGGTTTGGGCCAGAGACCTCCACTTAAGGGCAGAAAACCCAAAAGATAGTAACATCTGTGACTAAGCAAAAACCCCATTCTGTTGAGAGACACAGTCCCGAAAAAGAAAACAGTCACCCTGCAGAGGGAGACAGTTTTCCTGTCTTTTCTTCCGCTCTAAAGATAAAGCAGATCATGTCTTCTCGGGAAATCTCTAACCACCTCTTCTAACAGGTTTGGGCCTGAAACCACTCTGCCTATGGGGCTCCCCAAACTGCAGATTAGAAGTTGAATTTAAAGCTACTTTAAATTTGAACACTTTGATAGTGTTCCCAGGTTCCTAGCAAAAGCAAACACAAACACTCTCTCTAGAAGAATGTGCTAAACAAAGTTTCAAATAATCCCTAATAATGAAGTTTCAAGGAACAAGGGCTTAAAATAAGAACTCACTAAATACTTGAGGAAACAGATTTTCCTGAGCAGGCATCAGCTGAAACAACAAACTATAGATTTAGGCCCTCCAAGAATGTAGTTTTTGGAATTATGAGATAAAGACATTTAAACCAGTATTTTTAATATCTTCAAATAAGTAAATGAAGAAATCAAAAGTGTCATTAAGAAAAGGAGACTATCCTAATTGACAAGAAAGATTTGAAAAAGTAAAAAATGTAATTTGTGAAAAATACAATAATTCAAATTAGAAATTCAGTATGACAAATTAAATAGCAGATAGAATCCGCTAAAGAGAGTACCAGTGAACTGGAAGATAGAAGATAGAAGCACAGAGGGACAAGATAAAAAATAGCAAAAATAAGTAAAAGAAGATGTAGAGGATAGAAAAGGTTCAATTTACATCTTGCTAGATTTCCAAAAGGAGAAAACAAAGAAAATAGGAAGGAGGCAATATTGAAATGGATAATGGTTGAAATTTTTCCTTCTTTTTTTTTATCCTCATCTGAAGACATGCGGGGGCGGGGGGCGGGGGAGGGAGAGAGAGAGAGGCATTTATCAGTTGCCTTCTGTCCGTGCACAATTCAGGTATCTGCCCTGACTGGGAACTGGTAACCCTTCGTACACAGGACAATACTCAACCAACTGAACCACTCCAGCCAGGCTGAAATTTTTCCAGACTTAATGAAAGAAATCAATCCTCAGACTGAGGAAATCCAACAAATCTCAAGTTAAGATGAATACAAAAGAAAAAATGGTAATAATAATCTTTAGTCCAGAAAAACTGAACTCAAACAAAAAGAAACTTTCTCTCTCTCTCTCTCTCTCTCTCTCTCTCTCTCTCTCTCTCTCTCTCTCTCTCTCTCTCCTACCCTCCACTTCTATAAAAACCAATGGAAAACATATCCTCAGGCAAGGATTTAAAACAAAATAAAAGACACATCTAAAACACAAGGACATAGAAAGGTTGAAAATATAATACAGTAATGGGAAGATATTTACCAGGCAAAAGAGGAGCAAGATAAGGAATAATAATATTTAAAAGTGAAATAATAAAAGCAATTGTATATTTAAGAAAGCAAAAACCATTTCTAAGCAACATTTTGCTGGATTTCTTAAAGAAAAAAATAACAAAATATAGAAATCTAATTGCCTTTATTCATAGAAATGTAAACATTTCTGGAGAATGATTTTAAATAAATTTATCATTAAAATTAGTAAAAGTTTAGTACAATTGCTGAACTTCACTAAAATCAAATGATTTCTATGTAATTGCTTTACAATAGTCTGTTTGGCTCAGCAGATAGAGCGTCAGCCTGCGGACTGAAGGTCCCAGGTTCGATTCTGGTCAAGGGCACGTGCCTGGGCTGTGGGCTCAATCCCCAGTTGGGGCGTGCAGGAGGGAGCCGATCAATGATTCTCTCTCATCATTGATGCTTCAATCTCTCTCTCCCTCTCCCTTCCTCTCTGAAATCAATAAACATATATTTAAAAAATAAAATAAAATGGGGATAGTAAAATTATCTACCCTTATAGGCTTTTTGTAAGAGTTTATAAAGATGAAAAGAGTTTAGCCCAGCCTAACAAATAGTGACACTTTATTGTTGATTATTACTGAAACTGTTAGTATATCAGTGGTTCTCAGCCTTCCTAATGCTGTGATCCTTTAATACAGTTCCTCATGTTGTGGTGACCCCCAATTTCATTTTTACAAATTGAACATAATTAAATCATAGTGATTAATCACAAAAACAATATGTAATTATATATGTGTTTTCTGATGTTCTTAGGCGACCCCTGTGAAAGGGTCGTTCGACCCCCAGGTTGAGAACCGCTGGTATGCATGATGCCGGTATGAATGCCACAAACAGCCAAAACTACTTAATAAATACAAGGCTTCACAGGATAGGAGGAGCAATAAATGTGAAACAGAAGAGCCCAGAAAATGTACTCTATATTCTCTGTCTTGGTACCTGGAGAAATGGTTCTGTACACATACTTAGCTGTATTTGTGTTTATAATTTCTGTCTCTAGGGACTCCGCAGAAGAGGTCTCTATGGAAATGTACACTTCATAATTCTTATTTAGTGGAAGTCGTTTCCATGAAGCTTGGATATTTCTTTGTTAGACGTCAGGTGCCTATGGGGTGGAATGCCTTCCAGTTCTCTGCAATCCCGTTTGCAGTGTAGCCAAGGCTTTGAGTGAAGGGAAAGCCCATCAAACTGACCATGCTTCACTTTATGTTAGTCAAGCAACTTTTCCTTCTGAGCCCAGATTGGCAGTAGATAATCTGTCACTGCCAACAGTAAGAATGTGAGCAGAGTATCATGAAAAGGAACTCAGTTCTGGTAGCGTCAGGCCCCCTTTATTTATTTATTTATTGATTAAGTTATTACATATGTGTCCTTATCCCCCCATTACCCCCCCCCCACACACACACACACTCATGCCCGCACCCCCCCCCCCCGTTGTCTGTGTCCATTGGTTAGGCTTATATGCGTGCATACAAGTCCTTTGGTTGATCTCTCCCCCTTACGCCCACCCTCCCCTACCTTCCCTCTGAGGTTTGATGGTCTGATCAATGCTTCTCTGTCTCTGGATCAGATCCATGTTTTTGTTCATCAGTTTATGTTGTTCATTATATCCCTTTTTTCCTCTTTTCTGAGGCAACCACAACTACCTTGGAATGACAAAGAGGGGAATTCTTCTAAAGCTTTTGGGACTTGAGTTGCATGTTTATGTCTGCATTGTTTCTGTGAACTGTGGAAGCAATAAAAATGCATGATGTGCCAATATGTGATTGTGAATAAATTTCCATTATTTGGCGCCTGGACAATGTAGTTTTCACTGAGTGTTTACTTTAGGGGTGTGGGTCTAGTGAAACACAACAGAAAATACTCAGAAGATTTTGATTAAAAAGGTGTGGTTCAAGGTATATTTTCAAAAATTGTGCGGCCAGGGTCCAAAGACTAGGAATAAACAAAGACCTCCAGAATGAACTAATTTTTCACCTTTATTCTAGTGTTTCTACATTCCTACAATTACATAGTGATTATACAATAAGTCATTGTGTTCTTGTAGGAGTATCTGTTTATTTCTGAGTTGTGTGGTTTGTTTTGAGAAGAGTGGGGAGATAAGTTTATCTCATGGGAAGGATGTTAGAATGTTGAGCCAACAAATGAGAAAGTACATCACCATTTAATGGTAGATTCTCTGCAATTTAGGATAACGAAGCACACTGGGAGAGGGAACAGATTGTTGCTGCTGCTGTGTTTATTTTGTTTTGGCTTTGCTTGAGCAGATGGGCCTTCATATATACTAATGTGATAAGCAGTGCTACCTCTTATATTGTTGACGTAAAAACGGATTTATGGATGCCTAGGCTTAACTATAAAAAAAAGTGTCAGCTAATGGGATATTCCCCACAAGTCTAGTAAAATAACTACAACCAGAAGTTTTATGGCGTGGCAAACTAAATTATATTAAATTGGTTTAAACCTAAAGACTTAGAATACATTAAACTTATAGGGAATTTTGAGTGTTGAAGTGTTGACTTTCAGAATACAAAACTTTGTAACTTTGTACAGAGCCATACTGAGAAGTAATGAATTTCAGATGATAGTGTTTGAGATCAGTTCCATGGGAGATCACTGAGGAATTGATCAGTCCACATGTGGGAACAACAAGATCACATGTTTCCACAAAGAGCAGAGAACTGAATGCCACATATTGACTGACTATCACAGGTACTGCTGAGTTTGTGTTAAAGGGTTCATGATGTAGAAAAACAAAACAGCAGTTAAGCATGACTCAGCCAACAGGTGTCTGTTCGTTGAGTGTCCACAAGGAGCATGGTGCTAGTCTGAGGAGCACACAGCAAAACCTCCCAATCCTAGAAATAATAGATGGGGCTTTCTTGCTTAGTAAACACACATATAATATAGATATTTGTGGCATATTTGGAGTTAAAACAATCATATTACAAACAGCATATACAAGAGGATCCATTTTGTGGAGATAAAAATTGTATAGGTGATACAATAAAATACAAACTGAGGGTATCTCTGGGTAGTGATTTCTTTTTTGTTTATATCTTCTAATTATTCAATAATAAACTTTTTTCATGTAATTTTAAATTCAAAAAAATTTTTGAAGAAAGGACGACCAAGTCATTCTACAAACCTAAAAATAAGGATCTGTGACCTGGAACTACTGTAGGAACTGCTAGTATAATTGATGGACTAAGACACTGAAAACAGTGAGAATAAGTTTGGAGTCCAACATCTGTGTTTAAATATTTGACAATCTTATTGTTTCTCATTCTGTCTGCAAAGAGGCAAAACTGCTCTGTTTCCTGCCTCATTTTACTTAAAACTGAAGATAGTACTCACACATAGACATTTTGATGAAAACATTGTCAGTAGATGAAGCAAAACAGTAGATTGTAAGGAAAGTGTTTTTTGCCAATGACACACAGCTAAGAATTTAAATAAAACAAATCATGATAAATATCCCAAGGTTGCCAAATATGAGGAAATGGCTTTAGGGATTTTTTAATAAGGAAAACACTGTGATGATTTCATTCATCAATTCGGCAAATATTTATTAGGCAATATTATTGAGGTGCTGGGGATAAAGCAGTGAATAAGGTAGACATGGTTTCAGCCTCATGGAGCATTCATTCTAGTTACAGAGATGAACAGTAAACAAAAAGAATTCAAATACTTATATAATTGTAGGTTTAAGTTCTATGGAAGAGGAAGGGCGGGATGCTAAACATTCACCAAACATATCCTGCACAGAACCATCAATGAAGACATCCCTGAGAGACATTTAATCTGGCCCTTAACCATGAGTATGAATTGATGAAGGCAATGATGGTGGTGGGAGAATGGAAAAGGGACTTTGGGGAAGATGGACTACTAAGTTCAAGATATCTTAGGCAGTGAAGAGAGTTAAAAACTGAAAGAGGGAAAATGAAGCTAGAGTGTAGTGAAGGGGGGTAATAGCTCATTAGGCTGTGTAAGTTTCGATATAACCCTAAGAACAATGGAAAGCTCTATAGCCAGCAAATGAAGGCACCTCAGTTTTTGTTCATATAGTAATTTACATTAAAATCAACTTATCTCTTGGTCAGCCTTGGAACATAGAATTCCAGAAGTGTTAGAAAATGTGTTTTCTAATAAGCGTGTGTGGGGGGGGAGGGGGGTGGCGGGGAACCAACAGAGGATTAAAATCTACTGGTGCTGGCTTAATTAACTGGTATAACTGTTTTACTCAGTTGACATGTACGAAATATATTCTCGTCTCTTTTATTATTCCAGTTTACTTTGGAGCCTCCCTTGTTTCTGGTTGGCCAGAATTTCAGGATATCTTTCTGGAAGCGTTTCCCACTCCTCAATTTATCCAAGAAAACTAGGGCCTTAGTCTAGTCCAGTGATGGCGAACCTATGACATGCGTGTCAGAGGTGACACGTGAACGCATTTTTTTGGTTGATTTTCTTTGTTAAATGGCATTTAAATATGTAAAATAAATATCAAAAATATAAGTCTTTGTTTTACTATGGTTGCAAATATCAAAAAATTTCTATATGTGACACAGCACCAGAGTTAAGTTAGGGTTTTTCAAAATGCTGACACGCCGAGCTCAAAAGGTTTGCCATCACTGTTCTAGTCCAAAGTGTTTAAGTCCAGCTTCTAAAACTCCAAATAAGGAGGCACTGGAGCCAGTCTGTCCATTTCTGTCACGTGGTAACACTGTTGAGGAGGGTCCTGCACAGGTGAGCGGACTATTTGTGCTCACTCAATGCTGAGACACACTCATAAGGATTCAGGCCTCAGCCCAGGCTCCAGGGTGCCCATGCTGTGTGCCAGGGCTATGGTTATTATGATGATGTCTTTACTATCTACCATGAAACATTTCAAACATATACCAAAATATAGTGTATCCATCACCCAGTTCAGCAATTTTCGGCTCATGGACAATCTTTTTCGTTTGTACTCTTCCCTACTTGACCTACCTATCCTCCATCTCCCCATGTTTTGAAGGAAATCCCAGATATCATATCATTGCATTTGTAGTAATATTTATAGCACTACAAGCTAAGGGCTATTAAAAAGAAAACTTAAACCCAATTATCACACTTGAAATATAAGTCCTTTATGTCATCAAATATCCAGTGTTCAAACTTCCCCAATTGTCTCAAAATTGTTTCTTAAATGATTTATTTTTTTTATTGTGTGTGTGTTCAAATCAGAATTCAAATAAAGTCCATGCATTGCAACAGGTCTCTCAAGTCTATTATAATCTATAAATTCCCTCTTTACCTCTCTTTTTTATCCCTTGCAATATATAATTTTAAATAAATGGTATGGTCTGTCCTGTACTGTTTTTTATTGTCTGGATTTTGCTGATTGCATTCCAATAGTATCATTCAACATGGTCTTTGTTCCTCCTATATTGTTGGGAAATTGGTAGAGGCTTGATTAGATTCGGGTTGGATTAGTTTTTCTTTTTTGGTGCTATACCGTATGGGTGGTATTATGTCCTTCCATCAAAAATATTTAATATCTTCATTGTATATTTTTGAGATGTTGGCAATTATGAATGATCAGTGCTTGGATTCATTAGTACTTTAAATATGGTTTGAAAAATAGTAACAGTCTTTAATATCTTCTTTAGTCATGGACTAGAATATATCTACAAGGAAAAAAAATCCCCCCTCCTTAAATATTTGGTTAACCTGAGATGCATTTGTAGAATAGGCAGAATAAGTGCTTAATTCTTTCGTTACCAGATTTTAAGATCACACCCTGCAGTGACAATTTAAAAACAAAAAAAAATCTCATTTATAATTATGAACTCATGGATTTAGACATTTATTGTATTTCAGTTTGTTGAAGTTATTGTCTGTATTGATGATTGAGCTGAGCTATCTTATCTTTGTTTCCCGATTCCTGGCATGGCCCTACGGATTTTTAATAACTTTCTGGGTCCCTGCTTTGACAAAATGTTCCAGGCTTATCTTATCAATTTCCTGCCTCGCATCTAGAATAAACCATCTCCTCAAGGAGCCCTGATTATGTTGATTAAAAACTGGTATCTTTAGACAACAGTCTAGGCACTGCGATTCTCATTGCCACTGGGTTGTTCATTGTTTCTTGCCTGCTTCAGTAGACAGAAATAGAAAATCTTTTTTTTAAATTTTAAGGCAAATTATTCAATGAGTTCATATTATTTTCAACTCAAATTCAGAACTACAGGTTTTTTTTAAACTTAAACATCATTGAACTTACATCTTTATCTTCCCTCTCCAATGCTGACATTCCCAGTTCTCAGTGACAGCAACATAATTACTCATTTGCTTTATTCCATAATATATGTAAATGGTCCCATAATAGCACACCAACATCTGAAGATGGAGAGTCCTGGTAATGGAAATAACTGTAAAAGCCTTAAGACAGAATCAAAACCAGTGTGACTTGAGTGTCGTTAACAATGAGCGGAGTGCTGATGGGAGATGCAGTTCTAAAGTGGGTAGGGTCAGCTTGTACTCTTTTGTACTTTATAGCTCTGCTTGGATGCCTACTAAGCATCTCAAACAACATAGGGCTGTGCTGTGAGCCTCACTCCTCTATGGATGTTCTAATTCCCCAGAGGTTCCACGCACGCCCACAATACAATTTAGCACTTAGGAAAGCCGTGTGAGAATTTTGGGACATAACCAGCCAAACTCGGTGATGAATCAGTCTTTGAGGTACGAACTTATCCTTAAGGACTGGAAATTTATCTTAGAAGTGATCTATTCTAAAATGTGCTACAATTACCAGGGTGTCGTGTGTTAAGTAAACTATCAGGGACCTCATCTGGAATTGGCCACTGACAAGACATCTGGAGAAAGCTGTTTTCTGTTCTGTTTTTTCCAAAACTACTGACTTACTGTGTGTGACCAGAGCATTCAGCTAGAATCATGAATAAAGGGTATTATATAAAGGTGACCCAGATATTTCTCTTATGAACACTGATCTGAAAACCATATTTTTCTTGCCCAAAATATTCAACCTAGCTCTCCATACAATTGCTACTGCCACGTGAAATGGACTCAGGGAATTCTATTTTGTGTTTTACTTCACACACTCAAAATATGATCAGAATATTTCTGTGCCTTAAATTGTCTTATTAAATAAATTTTCTTACATAAATTTGATAAAACCCAATGAATAAAACACTTTGTTTATGAAGAAGCATTTGCCTTCCAAAGTTGAGGTTTTAAAAATAACTTAACTAGTTCATTTTATTACTTTTGTTCTACCCTGTGCTTTTGAGAAAAGAGTAGAACATTAAAATTATGCTGAAAGAATTTAACAATAATTACAGTTTATTGCAAAAATATACTCTTAAAATAGCTTTTCAAAATCAAGAAAACTTTGTATATAAATGTTACATTAATGCCACAGTCAAATAATCATGTTATTGCTCAGTCTTCAATATCTAACTGAAATGACGGACATGTGGAGGAAAAGCACTTCATTTTAAGTTAGTACACAGCAAATATGATTTCCTCCAAAAAGAAAAAAACTGTGGCTATATCTGAATTAATTCAAAATAGCACTTAAAAGGTTTATTGACATTTATGAACACAATACATAGTGATCCAGAAAACTGGGTATGTCAGGATCCCATGAGGAAGATTTATATTTATTGCATAGATTAATTACAGTTTGAGGAATATAATTACCACTTTCTGAAGAAAGATTCAGAGTTGTAAATCAAGTTAATTTATACATCTTTGGGTAAATAAGTGCTTCACATGATAGAAAATTTAATCTAGCCCGTTGTTTTTTATTTCCAACTCTGACCCTAACTCATAATGTCAAACTGAGCAGTCGTTTACGTTCTTTCTTCTTTTTTTTTCCAATTTTCCCATCTGCAAAATGAGGAACTGCATTGTCTCAAGGGGATACTGTGTTGCTTTCTCTCTAGTCCTTAAAACTAAGACTGAAATCAGTGCTGTTTCCTGCTTGATATGACTTGTGATCCAAGAGGTTTTCAAAAATCTCTCTCCTGTTACCACGAGGATCATTCCCAGAGACTCAAAGGAAATAAGTTATGCGAAGATCCCACATATTGAATCACCGCAACCTGCTCTTATTGATCAAGAAACAGTTTGATCAAGAAAAATAGTCTTGGTGACAGTGTCACAGAGGAAATCTATAATCTCAACCAGAGAACAGCAAAAGTACACTGGCACCTGTGAGGTACACAGTGAAAGGGGAGAGAGTTTCCGGAGGCACATTTCCCCCATTTAACAATTTTTCTCAAAGATGTTCATACTTGAAATTTGAGCCTGAACCCTCCATTTGACCAAATTGAGCAAATGAAGAAAAAAACCACATTTATGGAGTGGCTCCTATGTGCCAGTCACCATGCCAAGTTCTGAGGAATTAAAGAAAAAAAAAATGCAGTAACAAAGTCAAACAAGATCTAGTGTTTGCTCATGAAGAACTCATAACATGATATAATAGTGCAACTTTGGAACATTCAAGAAAGAATATTCTGCTTGTTTACCTGAGATCACTCAGGAAAAAAGAAATTTTATTAAGTTAGTATCCGTTAGGAAAAAATGAAGGTATATTTTAAAAAGCATTTTCCAACCTAGCTAAGACTTGGGAGTCCTTCTGGGGTAGAGGGGAGGGGAATCCTGGGAATATCCTTTTCTTCCTTAGAAGTGTTATATTGTCAAAGTACAATTTTGCTACAAAATGTGAAAATGTGGTCAATTGGTTTTGTATTTGATAAACAGCACAACATGACAATAAGCAAAATATAGACCTGCCTTACCTGCTTTAGCCAAAGACAAAACTGATTCCAGCTCACATGCGGCCTCAGAGCTGGGAAAGAGGCACTGGGTCTGTGGAGAAGTCACTGAAGGGACCCGACACCCCTGCCCGGTGGATGCAGAAGCAAAGAGCTCAGCAGTCCAATGCCCAGAGCTGTTTTCTTTGCTTCTGTTGCTCCTGTTAGAACGTGTTGCTCTTACATAGGCGGACAGAGTCACCCGTCTTGCCGACACAAACATTCTTTGAAGAGATTATTGGCTATCATGTGCAATGCGTGGGTAAATAGAATATACAAGTCTACTCTGGATCAAGTAGAATCAATGTTTAAGTTTTGATTTATATGTGTTTTGCTTTTTGTAATCTTGGTAGATTCTATGCAAAAATAAATGCATAAATTGCTTTTTGAGAGAAACTCAAAACATAATCTGACTAGAACTAGGAAGCTGCTATTTCTTAAAAAGTTCAATTAATTCTTTAATCAAAAATTGAGAAATAAGAGATTAACTAAAAAATATGGCCCCCTAGTAGTATCAACATTGTTGAAAGATGATTTCTTGAGCAATTCACAGACAGATAAGCTCACTTTCTAAGGCTGATATGTCTCAAAAATGTCTCTCATATACAGATCCTTGTCAGCCCGGAGACTTTCTTAGGATGAGGTGGAAGAAAAGATGAAAATAATAAATGAGGCAGTCTCCTGGGATTTTTAGTTTTTCTTGGTTCCTGCTTGATCGGAAACCTCAGAGGGGCTCCCTCCCTAATGGTATTTCAGTATAAGTATTTCCATGTCCAGTTCCAGCTGGAAGCAGGCACTCCAGACCATGTGAAAACTCAGCAAGTACACACAAAATTAGCCCTCAGCTTTTGAACCTTTAAAAGGCCGGGGTCAGGGCTGAGTTTATTCAGAATGACTTACGAGTCCCTAAAGATCAACAGTATCACTCTCCGACAGGGTGTCCTTAGCCCCAAACTTCTATTTTTCACATTCAAACACAGCCTCCTGTGTTCTCTCTCTCTCTCTCTCTCTCTCTCTCTCTCTCTCTCTCTCTCTCTCTCTCTCTCTCTCTCCTTTGACCCATTGATTCCCCAAAGCAAATGAATGACCTTTAAGGATATAGATATCTTTTAAATGCAAAATAAGAAATACAAAAGCCTAGAGAAACCATTTCATGGTAATTTCTGATACTGGAGCCCCAGGTCCCTTGGATAATTTGGGTAAGGGGAGAGTAGGTAAGAAGTGTAAGAACCCTTTTTAGTTCCCTTTGGATTGAGAGAAATCAAAGCAAGCATTTACTGACAATTTCATAAAACCATCTTTTAGTATTACTCATCATGACAAAATGTATTTGTGAGCCCTCAACTTTCCGACAGGCTGTTTTCCAAAAGTTAGTTTGTATGTTGTTTCTCTGGATCTGAAAAGCCATTTTCCTCTTATAAACAATGTTTTGAATTAGTAGCTCTTTGGCTTTTTGTGTCATGAACTCCTTTGAGAATTTATTAATAGTTGTGAACACACTTCCTAGAAAAATTCTCATATGCATAGATGCCCTAGTTTTTCAGACAGATTTACTAGTCGTGGCTTCACAGGTCTACTGAAGCCATTTCCTATTAAGAACTTTTGTCCTTAGGTCCCAGGCTACCTCAGATGCTAAATTCCATAGCCACAGAGTAAATTCAATAGACGTTTACACTCTGGTCTGGAGGCAGAGCCACCATTTAAACAACAATTAAACAGCACACTTGTAATTATGCTTCTGGACAGCAGCACCACAGAACTCCACCCTTACCATCCCTGACAGGCCTCCAGTTCCATTTGAACCAGAATTTACTCTGTACACAAAAGAAGGCAATAACAGGTGTGGACAAATGACATGTGTCTGCTCCTATGGTGTCGTTTAATAATTTCACTTCTCTACAAAACCCTCTGTAGTTCACCTATTCATCCCTCCCTCCTCACTAACCCCTGGCAACCACTGGTCTTCTTACTGTCTATAAAACTATAGTTTTGCCTTTTCTAGAATGTCTTATAGTTGAAACCATACAATATGCAGTCTTTTCAAATTGGCTTCTTTCACTTAATAACATGTATTTATATTTCCTTGTGAAAAGCACAGCACCAAGAGAAAGCACTAATGTAAATTATGGACTTGGGGTGATTATGTGTCTAGTAGGTTCATTGATTGTAACAAATGTATACCTCTCTGGTGGAGGGTTTTGATGGTGGAGGAGACTACATATGTGCAGGGGCAGGAGGCATATGGGAAATTTCTGTACTTTCTGTTCAACTTTTCTGTGAACCTAAAACTGCCTAATAAATAAAATCTATGAAGAACTTTTTTTAATAAGGTTTTTATTGATTTCAGAGAGGAAGGGAGAGGAAGAGAGAGATAGAAACATCAATGATGTGAGAGAATCATTGATCGGCTGCCTCCTGCATGCCCCGCACTGGGGATTGAACCGGCAACCCGGGCATATGCCCTTGACCGGAATCAAACCCAGGACCCTTTAGTCCACAGGCCGACACTCTATCCACTGAGCCAAACCGGCTAGGGCTGAAGAACTTTTTAAAAAGGCAATGTTCTAAGAAAAAACAACCAAGGAACCTTATTGTGTCCTTTTTATTTATATTACTTCCTCACATTAGCTGACCATTTGTGCTAAAGAAAATGACCTAGAAGGAAAGAGAAAGATCAGGTAACCCATATTTCCTCTTCCTTTCAGTCTTTCATGCATTTCTTTCAGAATCATAAAAAAAGATATATCCAGCCCTCCGTAGCAAAGTCTGGTACTTTCTCATGAACACAACTACTCTGTAAGCAAGCACTTCCAGTCCTCGGTGTTTATCTGAGAGGAATGAAAACACGGGTCCACAAGAGCACTTGTATAAGAAATGTTCCAATTAGTCTAAAACTAAGGACATTCCTGATGTTCACTAATGTGAGAATGAATAAACTACATATAATACATTTATACAATAATGTTCAACTCATAAATAAAAAGAAGTGAACTGCTACATACAATAAAAATATGGATGGGTCTTCAAATAATTATGCTGAATAAAACAAACTCAGCAAAAACACAACACGACTTACCTCTTATACCTGTTCAATGAAGTTCCGGAGCAGGCCACACTGAGCTGTGATGAACACGTCGGAACAGCGGTTGCCTTTGGGGAGGCAATGGGAAACTGACTGGGAGGGAGCATGAGAGACCCTTCTGGGATGACAAACATGTTCTGTGTCTTCTTCGTGGTTTGCGCTACATAATTGTATGCATACGTAAGAAATCATAGAACGATGAAGGTCTGTGCATTTTCCTCTATGTAAATTTTACTTTAGAATCTATAAATAAAATATTAAACTCCAGCTAGATGCATGCTGAACTGTTTATGGATCCGGCATACTAATGTCTACATCTTACTTTAAAAAGGCTTAAAAATTAAGATGAATAGATATGTTTTAAATAAAGAAAATATACACAAAGTTAACATTTGTAGAAACTCTATGGTAGGTATATGGGATTTCTATTGCTCTTAACCACCTAAGAGAAGAAGAAAAAATCTAATCTCTTTAAAAGGAGACCATATATACTAACTCATATTACTCGTACAGTTTTTCATATAATGTCTGCTATTCAAGAAAATTAACTGAGGACTTCTTCTGTTTGGTTATGATGTGGTAATAAGAACTGGATTAATCCTATACCATGAAATAACAAAGAGATATTAAGTAATGATTTTCAAGACCCGGAACATCAGGCAATGAGAAACAGTGAACCCTGAGAGGAGAGAAGCAAATGAGGCGAGTTCTACAATGGCCTCAGCCTACTGCCTTGGCAAAGTTTCTGGGTGCAGTGCAGGCTAGAACATAAGCAGAGCCTGACCACTGAACTCTAAATGGAAGTACACTGTTTGTCTTAGTCCTTCTCAGGCTGCTGTAGCAGAATTCCACAGACTGTTAATAAACAATAGAAATTTATTTCTCGAAGTTCTGGAAGCTGGAAGTCCAAGATCTAGACACAAGCAAATACAGTGTCTGGTGAAAGCTCACTTCCTTGTCCATAGGCTGACTTTTTACTGTGTCCTCACGTAAAGGGAGCTCTCTGGGGTCTCTTTTATGAAGGCACTAATCCCATTCAGGAGGGCTCTGACCTCATGACCTAGTGATTGCCCAAAGACCTCACCCTCCTAAAACCATCACATTGGGGATTAGGTTTTAACATATTAATTTGGGGGGGATATGAACATTTTGTTTATAGTACTATTGTAAGGTCCTTATCACTAAAGTTAGACTGTGATAATATGTATACTATAAACACTAAACCATCCACTAATATAACATAACAAGTTATAGCTAATATACAAACAAAAGGGATAATGTATAATTAAATCCAAAAGAAGGCAGATAAAAAGGAAGAAGGAAAAGATGGAACAAAATGTATTAAATATAAATACTATAAATACTTCAATTAGAAAACAGTATTGCATTTCCTCAAAAAATTAAAAATGGAACTGCCATTTGACCCAGGAATACCACTCCTAGGAATATATCCCAAGAAACCAGAAACACCAATCAGAAAGGATATATGCACCCCTATGTTCATAGCAGCACAATTTACAATAGCTAAGATTTGGAAACAGCCTAAATGCCCATCAGCAGATGAGTGGATTAGAAAACTATGGTACATCTACACAATGGAATACTACTCTGCTGTAAAAAAGAAAGACTTCTTACCATTTGCAGCAGCATGGATGGATCTGGAGAGCATTATGCTAAGTGAAATAAGCCTGTCAGTGAAAGATAAATACCACATGATCTCACTCATTTATGGATAATAAAGAACATTACAAACTGTTGGACAAAAATAGACAGAGGCAAAGAAGCATCGAACAGACTGTGAAACTACAACGGGAAGGGTTGGGGGGGGGGTGGTAAAAAATCAACCGAAGCATAACCAACAGACACAAGACACTGGGGGTGGGGGGATGAGGACAAATGTCCGAGGGTAGTGGAGGCCAGGGGGAGGTCAGTGGGAAAAAAGGGAAAAAAGGGGGGAGACATATGTACTACTATTTGTAATACCTTAAACAATAAAATTAAATTAAAATTTTTTAAAAAGGTAAAGATTTTCTAAGGTTGAATTTTTTAAAAAAGCAATTAGTTTTGTAAGAAACACACTTTAAACAAAAAAGACACAGGTAGGTTAAAAGCAAAATGATGGAGAAAGATATACCATGCTAACAAAAATCAAAATAAACTGGAGTGCGTATTAAAGCAGGCAGAGTAGACTTCAGAGCAAAGAATACTGTCAAAGATGAAGGTCACTTTATGATCATAAAGGGGGCAATTAATCAAAAGGGCATAACAATCTTAACATTTATGTACCTAATAAGCAAAGCTTCAAAATACATGAAGCAAAGCTGATAGAACCTGAAGAATAAATACGCATAGTCACAAATAAAATTAGATATTTAAAATCCCTCTCTAAATAACTGATAGAACAAACGGACAAAGATTGGTGAGAATATAGAAGATTAGGTAAACACTATCAGCCAATTAGGCCTAATTAATATTTATAGAGAACTTTATCCAACAACAGTAGAATAAATATTCTTTTCAAGTATGTCTGATCACACTGAAATTAAATTAGAAATCGTAACAGAAGAGGCTCTAGAAAATGCCCAAATATTTGTAAAATAATTAAACACTTCTAAAAAAAACTAATAGGTTATTAGAAAGTAAGGGAAATTAGAAAGTATTTCATGAGCATAAACATGAAAATGCAACAAATAAAACTTAGTAGGATGAGAGGGAGTTATGTTTTTTTAACTGTTCCACATCCTGATATGTGTTAAAACTCATAGAACTGCCTATCACTAAGCAAATTAACAAACAAGCAGAGGTAATACATACTCAAACCCTATCCCTTTCCAATTATTTTACTGCATATTGTTTGCAGCAGCACTTGCCTGGCTTTATACCCTCTTGCTAAGAATGCCTGCCTTGTTCCAGTAAGATTATGTAAACTCCAGCTTTCTTTTCACATTCTCATGGGGCTAGAGGACTAAGAAATTACACACCAGAGTCTAGAAAGGGGGCCTACTAAGGAAGCCTTGTAGTCCTGATAGAGTTTAATACTCTGTACCCAGAATATGGGATTTATGAATGGTACAACAGTGCGACCAAATAAACTGCTGTCCTGGTTCCGAAGGGTGAAACCTCAGGGAATCCTAGTTCTGGAGAAGTAGCCGTGGTTAAGATTGGGGGAGCCCTGGGAATCTGCCTCTGATCCCCATGAAGGACTCACACACAGCAGGGAAGGGAGCCTTGCTTTCTTTAACTTTATTTTATGATAACTGGAGAGACTGATCATGATCATGTTACCCATAGTATCTCGTGGGAAAGGATATGCTAACAATTGACTTGCTGGCTTCTTTCCTAATGTCATTCATTAACCAATAACTAAGGACCTTTCAAATTCTTTATCCCTGGAATATTAACAAAATTCTTATTCACATATTGCTTTGGCCTCCGTTTTTTTTATCATTGAATTTTAGTTCATATCCCCTAGAGGGGTCATACTAGCTATAATGGTTTTTATAAATATAGTCTCACTGTAAAGCTTGAAAATGTTTTCTTGGCCTATAGTAATAATAAAGGAGAGCCTACATTTTATTGTAGTTTTCAAAATTGTGAATATCTAGTAGTCTAAAGGGGGATAATTGTGTTTGCTATATGAGAATTGCTTAGGGGAATTCATAGCAGGGCCATTATAACTGTTTCTTAGATGAAAGATTTCATCTGTTTTCTTCCAATTTACCCAAATGACTGATAAAACTCTCCTCTGGGATACATAATGTCATGAAATATAGACAATGCCAACTTTTCAATTACAAAGAAAACTCAATTTACCAAATATCCTTGGAATGACAATTGATCTATTATTGTTACTGTGAAATGATTAATTAAATGAGTTTCACTGTTACCTCATTTACCAAGGAAATTCTGCTGAAATGGTTCCTAATGAGCATTTCTACAACTCAAGGGGAGAACACATTCTTTGCATGCAAGAGAACCTATGTGACATTAGGCAGTTTGCTTACACTTTTTAAATTCTATTTCTACATCTTCTAAAATAGGAATAATACCTCCTTATCATGGTTTTTCTGTTGGTATGTTGTTTGGATTTTGTTTTGTTTTACATCAGAGATAATATATATAAGGCAATAACACGGGATCTGAAAAAGTTATAATAATTATTGTAGAATTTAATTGCCTTATGGCTTAATAAAATTTGAGGCATGTATAGGGTTTCCAAGTTACAAGATAAAAAACAGAAGTAATAGTTTGCCCATCTTAAAGCTAACAGGATACATTTATTGAAGCAGATATATGAAGATTTTCTGTAAATAAGCCATCCTAAGAAAATAAAAATTGCAGAGAGATATCACGTAGAACACAGCTAGCCTTCATTTTACATGTAGATAGGTAGATAGATCGGATAGTGTGGACTATTGCATAGTAAATATTCACTCCCCGTCCATTTTGGTAGAGTATACTTCCAGTCCCATTGATATGAGGGTTGGCCATGAACTTTTGCCAATGGAATGCAGGCAGAAGTAATAGGGTGTAAATTCTAAGCTAATTGCTTAAGAGGCATTGTGTGTTTTCATTCATCCCTCTTGTGTTTCTGCCTTTTGTCTCAGAAAGCTGCTGGGCCATAGACAATACGAGACATTGGAACAGACGTGGACCCAAGCCATAGACTAAAACCAAGCCAAGCCAATCCCAGCCTCAATCATCTGAATCCCCGGTAAACACCCAACCCACCATGTATGTAAGAGCAAGAAATAATCATGTTGGTTTTGCCTCTGAGTTGTGGAGTAGTTTAAGAGCATTACTGTAGCAATAGCTTACTGAATATATGATTTAGCAATAGGTTACTATATATATTTGACTTCATTTAATTGATAAAATAAGAAAATATTCCTGTTCATGATCTGAAGAACTGAAGTTGTGAAATTTTTAGTTTGGAGACACCATACTGGTAATTGGCATTGTTGCAAAGGTGATTGTTTATACTCAGATAGCAGGAAATTTATTCAGTACAATGTTCTGGGGCTATGAGTGTAATTTCAGGAAGAAATGAAATTCCAGCATTAGAAAAAGGCAGTGATGAAGAATTAGAAAGTGAGATGGGGAATATATAAAGATGTATCTGTAGGAGGAGAGTCTTCATTCTTTGTATTGAAGGTTAATAATAAAGTCCAGTGCTGAATAGGTCAAAATTCAATCATAATCCCTTTATCTCCAAAATTTTCTACCCATTCTATAACCAAAGAATTTTATAGCTATAAAAGTCCTGGGAAATCATTTTAGTTTACTCATTCATTTTAGAAACAAGGAAACTGAAGACAGAGGAAGAACCCAACCACACCATACAAAATGAGAAAAAAATTAATCGTGACTATTTCATTAATAATACATCCATAAATAGATCTCCTGATTTAAAACATAATATTTTTTCTATTATATCACACCATCTCTTTATCAATTTATATGGGAGTACTTTTTGTTAACAATTTTTTTTTAATTTCATTTATATGAAATTATTCTTTTGTGGTTGAAATATTCTGTTATACAATTGAGACAAAGTAACTGAAAGGTTTTGCATGGGTTTACAGTGAAATTATATATAACATTCTGCATACCATAAGAATCAGTGGTCCTTAACTTTTCTGCATGTGAGGATGACCTGGAGAGCTTTTCAAAATACTGGTGCTTAGTCTCATCCCTTGGGGTTCAGCTTAAATGGTCTGTGGTGTGGCCTAGGAATTAGAATCACTAAAAACTGCTGTAAAGAAGTATAAACTATTTTTTTCATTCTAGCCTTTATTCTTTTTTAATTGATTTTTAGAGAGAAAGGAAGGGAAAGGAGAGAGAATGAAACATTGATGTGAGAATAAAACATCAGTCAGCTGCTTCCTACATGCCCCCTACTGGGGATCAAGCCTGAAAGCCAGGCATGTGCCCTGACCAGGAATCAAACTGGCAACTTTTTGGTGCACAGGATGATGCCCAAGCAACTAAGCCACACCAGCCAGGACAGCCTTTATTCTTATATAAACTTTTATATTCTTTTTATTGAACAGAAACATTAAATGCTATCCATTTCCCTCTATACCACTTTTGCTATACCCCCCAATAATGACATGTGGCATGTCTATTTAAAAAAACCCTTCATTTGACTTATCCATTATAATAAAGAGCTAATATGCTAATTAGGCTGGACAGCGGGGTGGAAAGGCTTTCCGGAATGACCAGGGGGAAGGGGGCAGGGCCACGGGGCCGCAAGGCAGGCAGGGCTGTGAGGGCCTACTCTTGCACGACTTCCGTGCATTGGGCCTCTAATAACTATAATAAATACAGTTCTGGGCAAACCAAAATTGCCTTGCATTTTAAATATCTCCTTTTGCTAAATTGTACATATTAAATAAAACACAATGTATATGATGTAAAGATAAAAATATAATAAAAGTAATTCATTGATAAAATTCATATGAAAATAATACAAAACACTATTCTGAGAACTGTTTCATCAAGCTTTATTTTGAGCTTAAATTGGTCTTGTATCATCAGTTCTTAAAATAATGAAGGACGTTAAAATTTCTTTTGAAGACTGACCATTTTAAAGAGTCCCAAGTTTCTTGTTGTATTTCTGTAGTTCCAATGGTTGGTTGATTTGAAGTTTGAATTTACCTTAAAGGAATTCACATCTGTTTTCACAGTGTGAAGGTGGCAAACAAGACTTCTGAACTGCTTCCCAGAAGCACGGACAACAAAAGACCTCATGTTGGAGGGGAAGGTAGAGGACAGAACCTGGTAGCACAAGGGATCTGAGTTGAGGGAAGTGAACAGCTTTGCTTTCAGACCCTTAGTGAGGGACAGTGGAGATACAGGCTTCCAGCCACTGCAGTGTTTAGAAATTCTCGTGAGGTGATGAGTCAAGTCATTTTCTGGTGACTGGGTCATTCTTATAATTTCAGCTATCATCTCTTTTTCTCTTGATGGTTTGGATCTCTCTTCATTAACTTCTTTTTACTAAGTAAGTCATTTCCTTCTCCAGTATCAAGTTGGTTCTCTTCAACTTTCCATATATGTCCACCAAGGTCTGTATTTTTGATGACTCTTTTTCTAGTCTGGTATCTTCTAAGAGTGACTCAATATCTTAATATTCCTTTTGAACAGAACTAAGGTTGTCAAAAAATGGATGCTTCACCTGAATCAATGCAGCCAGTCTTTGTGCAACTCCTATTTCCTTTTTAGGTAAAATCAGCTTCTAATCTAATGCCTAAGTCTGAACAAATATAAGAGACTCACCAAAAAGCCAATGACAGATACACACACCACTGACTCCCACTGAAGGTTATTGTAGACAAACCCTGGTCTCATGTCATCTGGCAGTAGTTCTTCTACCACTTCTTGTGACTTCCCCAGGATCAGCCAAAAGCCAAGCTCCATGAGAGTTCACAACCCCTCCTGTGGAACTGAAGTCCACCACAGAGTTCCACTGGGTAGTCATAGCTCCAACAACCGACACAAACCACTGAGAGCCCCACAGTGTTCCACCTGGAACCCAGCTCACATTGGGCAAACAGTCTACCAGTAGAGCTGGCCAAGGTGGAGAAGGGGTACAATTTCTTTGAAAATGTGCTTTTGACCTTTATTTTCTCTTTATTTTTTTAACTTTTTCAATTATAAAACTTTTATTAAAGTCAATATACATATTATACATTTCACATATTTTAAGTGTACAATTTGATGACTTTTCACAGGTTAGACTTGTGAAACCAATATGCCAGTCCAGATTAGAATGTTCCTCACTCTAGAAATTCCATTTGTGCCTCAGTCCCCCACCCCAGAGGTAACACCATTCTGATTTCTATCACCACTCATTAATGTTGAGTGTTCTTGAACTTCCTAAAAATGGTATCATTCAGAGGCAATCTGTTGTGTCTGACTTCTTTTATTCAATACAATCTTGTTGAATTGTATCCATGTTGATGAGTGGAATAGTAAGTACCTCACTCTTTTTAATTTCCTGTCATGCCATTGTATAAATATTCCATGATATATTTATCCATTTGACTATTGATGGAATTTTAATTTCCATTTATCTTAGGTAAATACCTAGGAATGGAAATGGTTATGTAAGAAATTGCCAAACAGTTTTACAGGGTGGCTATACCATTTCATTCTATTATCTATAATGTATGAGGGTTACATTTGCTCTGCATTCTCATCAGTATTTGTTTTTTCAGTCTCTTTTTAAATGTTTGCTATTTTTTATACATGTGAATTGGCCCTAGTGGTTTTTTTCCATTTATTTGTTTGTTTGTTTTTATTGTTTAAACTAAGTATTACAAATAGTAGACATTGACTGCCGGGGTTCTTGTTCTGGCATTAAAAAGGGTTCAGCAATCTGGAGAAGGGGCTGTGTGTAACTTAATAAAGAGTCCAGTGACGAAGCATAATTTTGAAAGGCATATGGGAGTCAGAGGAGCCTAGTTAAAGAAACTAAGTTCTCCTCGCCTCAGGACCCTATGCTTTTTATTAACACAAATTGTCCTGAGGTGAGGCAGAGATATACACTTCAAAGGGTCAGGTTTCATTTATAGAGTCCATTGTCAGATTGGAAGAATAGCCTACAGCTGTTCAGGTGTTTGGCCAATAGGAGGCAATAACATGTAGATTAAGATGCCCTGAGCTGTCTGGCAGCAAGCAATCAATTTAAGCATCCTTTTCAGGTTTGGGGAAATGCTCTTGCCACTACAGATGATTCAGCCCTGCTGTCATGCTGGAATTGGCTTCCGGCAATTGACCTCCCCTGGACTTGTATGCATGCATATAAGGATAACCAATGGACACAGATACTGGGGTGGGGAAGGGAGGAGGGCCCCAGTGTTTTTAATTTGCCTTTTCATGTGCCTATTGGCCATTGTATAAATTCTTGCATACAGAATGTTTTTGCCTTGCTTGAAAAAAATTTAAGTATTTGTCTTATTCTCATTGGTCTGTGGTTCTACATACATCCTAGTTTTAAGGGTATATATCAGATATACTATTTTTCCTTCTAGATGTTTTATAATTTAAATGTTTACATCTTACATTAATTTAATGTAGTACGAAGTAGGAGTTAAGGCTTATTGACTCATTTTGCTCTTGCTTTGCATTTCCATAATTTTTCATAATACACTAGGTGTTGTGAATAATACATTGTAGAGAATCTGGGTTGGTTATCTTTATTCAGTACTAGAGGCCCAGTGCACAAAATTCATGCACAGTTAGGGTCCGTAGGCCTGGCTGGTGATCAGGGCCAATCAGGGCCTTCCGGCTGCCCACTGGGGCCTTCCTTCATTCCACACTGCCCCCTGGTGGTCAGCGCACGTCATAGTGAGCAATCGAATTCCTGGTCTCCTGGTCGAACTCCTGAGGGGACACTTTGCATATTAACCTTTTATATACAGATTGTGTGTTATCATGGCAGGCAGTTAATTTAATCCTTTTGTTCAGGCTTGGATTCATTTCTTTATCTTCTTGTTAGTGTGAGTGCATTTGTTTTGTCGTTAGTCCTAGGGTGTGAACTTTCTAGGTTCTAAGTAGGTTCAAGGCCTATCTGTTCTCAATAGAGTGGCTAAGCTGACACCTGTACATTCCAGCACTGGGCTGTCTCTGGTATCTCCTTTCAGCTTGCAGCTTTACAGCGGTCACCCTCTGTTAGGTTTCTTGGAGTTTTGCCCTGTGCATATGCAACCCTGCTTGCCCTTGGACAAGCACCGGCAGGGAATATTTCTTGGTAGAATTCTGCCCCACCCCCCAGCCTCCCGCACAGTTTCCCTCTTCTGGACACAGGTTGCAGCGGCCCATTTCTGCCTCCTCGGCGCAGGGAGACCCCGGTGCTCTGCTTGGGGCTGCACTCCCACCTTCCTAGTTTGGAGATTGCACCTACCTGAGCGCTAGGTCTCACTGCATGTGCTTCTGCTCTCACAAGGACCTCGGTCCTAGACCAGGACTGAAAACAGTCACAGCATGTGTTTTGTCAAGTTTTATGTTTGTGTGTTACGGGTTCAATTTTTCCTTCCCTCAGCCCCACCAAAAAAAGAAAAAAATTGTATGTTGAAGTCCTAACCTGTGACCTTATTTGTAAATAGGGTTGTTACAGATGCAATTACTTAAGATGTACCTCAGATGTAGGCTCGATCCCCAGCTCCAGTCAGGGCACCAGTGGGAGGCAACCAATCGATGTGTCTCTCTCACATCCATGTTTCTCTCTGTCTCTCGCCCTCCCTTCCACTCTCTCTAAAACTCAATGGATCTTGGACATCCAGCCTCCAGACTGTGAGACAATGATTTCTGTTGTTGACGCCCCTCAGCTCGTGGTACTTTATGATGGCAGCCCTAGCAAACTAATGAATCCAGGCTGGAGGAATAGGTCCAGTACCAATAACTCGGGCCTCGTGTTGCTGCCCTTTCCTCTGGGGCCCTGGGGGTGGGCCCTGCAACTGCATTTCTCCAGCTTCAGCTCTGCTTCAGGCTCTGGAGCTCTTGCAACAGCTGCTGGTCATCAGGGGAGGGCACTGGGAACACTTTAAAATATACCAGACCCCCATTTCCAGAGCTTTTGCCTCAATCAGTCTGGTATGGGTCCTGAAAATCAGTTTCTTTTTCATGTTTCCCAGGATGGAGAAGCCCTGCTCTACCACTCACAGCCCAAGTCAGCTGCCCAATTGCCTTGCAACCTGGCTTTATTTCAGACTTAGACACGTACTTATTTTCATGGGTGAAATGTATTTTTTATAATATCTTCTATTAAAATAACATTTTGGCGAAACTGAAAGATAAAGTGATACAAGTTTGTTAATTTTATTCATTCGAAGAAAAAAACAATAAAACAGGTTAGGCAACAAATGCTGATTCTCCCCCGCCCCCACGTTTTAGGTGCTGACACCTTGATACAGGTGGTGCAGTCGGTACTAAGCAAGGCAGCTCTAGCCCTGGCCTCAGGAAGCTCCATCATGGTGGGTGGAAGCACAACAATGAACAGGCAGACAAACAAGTAACAAAGATAATTATAAATAAAAATAATGTAATGGGATAGAGTGATTAAAGGACGGGGAGGCAGCTTTATAAGGAAGTCCAGGGATTGCCTTTCAACGGAGGTGCCATTGACACTTGGGCCTGAATGAGGAGAGAGCATCGGCTTTATGAAGACTTGAGGGTACAGCATTCCGGGCAAAAGGCACAGCCAGTGCAGAGATCCTGGGGAAAGAACAGATGTGGCACACTGCAGAGTCGGGAAGAAGGCCAGTGCGAAGGCAGCACGCTGCAAGGAGAGTGAGGCAGACCCTATCTCAGGCGCAGCTTTATCTACCAGTGTGACGTGCAAAATGGCCCTGCAGAGATGCCCACACCCTAACAGCTGAAACCCATGAATACGGTAGAAAGGACTTTGCAGATGCAATTCAATTACAGACCTAACGAGAGAAAGGGTATGCTAGATTATCCAGGTGGGCCCAATCTAATCATTTGAGCCCCAGCTGGTGGAAGGTGAAGAGATGAGGCTGACAGGAAATGAGAGAGATTGAAGGCCTTCGAAGGAGAGGGCCACATGATGAGGAGTGCAGGCAGCCCCAAGGAGCTGAAAAAGGCTCTGGCTGATAACCAGCAAAGAGACAGGGACCTTAGCCTGCAACCTCAAGGAACTGAATTCTGCCACCAACCTGAATGAGCCTGGAAGTGAGTTTTCTGCCAGAGCCTCCAGGTAAGGGCCCAAGCTGGCCAGCACCTTGATTTCACCTTGTGCAACCCAAATGTAAGAACCAGTCAGATCCTCCGGGATTTCTGACTTACAGAGCTGAGAGATAATGAATGCGTGTTATTTTAAGCAGCTGTATTTGCGGTAATTTCTTTTAGCAGCAATAGAGAACCAATATAGCTCAGTTATTGGTTTGTTTTGTTTGTGGTTTGTTTTAGTTAGGTGTCAGTGCAAATTGAATCAACACTAAAGTATTCATCCATTTTAATCACTATGCAATAGACTCCTCTACAGATTGGATTCTAAGCATGTCAATGATTAAGCCAAAATGGTCTGTCTTCAGCAACAACAGCAGAGACACAAATTATTTTGCTCCCTTAGATCAGTTTTTGCCTATTTTGCAATTGGCTATTTTTACAATCTCTGCTTTAATTTTTCACCTATGTATTTATGCTTGACTTGGCACCAGGTCAATTTATTTAAGAATTGATGATGATTCACAGGAAAGCATTAAGTATATATTAAGTGGATATATGATAAAAGGAAAGTAGATGTTGCCTGCCAATACTGGTAGGGATGTCTGCGGGACATGTCTCTTACACTTTGGAAATTAAATGGGCATAAAATACCATTCTTCAGGCAAGAAAACGTAAGGATGTAAAACAGTGATGGTGAACCTTTTGAGCTCGGCGTGTCAGCATTTTGAAAAACCCTAACTTAACTCTGGTGCCCTGTCACATATAGAAATTTTTTGATATTTGAAACCATAGTAAAACAAAGGCTTAAATTTTTGATATTTATTTTATACATTTAAATGCCATTTAACAAAGAAAAATCAACCAAAAAAATGAGTTCCCGTGTCACCTCTGACACACGTGTCATAGGTTCGCCATCACTGATGTAAAATAAAATAAAGACAGCCTTTGGAAATAGAATTGTATTTCAACATTACTTTCTTCTCTCATCCTTTATTGACTAACAAAATATAATTACAAAATGTAATCCTTTTAAAATAATTCTTATTTGTTAAGGCCATCATAGTTATTAAGAAGGGGTATATCACTTAGAAAGTGTTTTCATAAATAAAACAATATTGGAAAGCCAATTTCTCAGCAGTGGACCTAAGGTTTATTGAAGAGCTCTCAACTTCTTAGGGGAAGTTAATTTAGCCTCCCAAGGCAAACTCAGTTCTATGGCAAATTATCTTATTGTTCTTCTCTCAAGTCTCTAGTCATAGCTTTCTCCCTGGAAGCAAAATTCAGAACTCTGACTGGCCTTTGAATACATTTAGGCTGATTCAAACTCTCTGAGAGTGGGATGCTACAGATAATTATGAATGCCAGCAAGGGGTGAGCAGTTTACATTTCAGTGGAGAATGATGTGTTTGGTCTCATATTTGGATGCAGAAAAGGGGAGGAGATACTGACAAGCAAGTGACAGCTAAGCCTCCTTTCCAATTGGTGCTTCTCAAATCATGATCCAAGAGGAGCAATAGCAATTCAGTAGGAATAGTCAGAATTCCCACAATATAGAAACCAGTGTGATGCTACAACCGAATTGTTCTCATATTGAAAGAACCAACAGTGATAATCGTCAAAGTAAATACTTTTTAGCCCTCAAAAAGCCACTGATGAGGGAGTCACCTTTAAGGTGTGGGGACATTCAGAGAATGATAAAAAAAATTAAAATAAATAAGTAAAAGATGGTTTTCTTAGTTTAGTATTCCCAGAATCCTGGAGTTCCCAAGATCAGGCCAGTCTGTGGGAGAGTATCTGATTAAAGTGTTTAAAGGTACATAAGTTACATTAGTTTGTTCAACAAATATTTCTTAAGGACCTACTATATGCCAGGCACTAGGGATACAAAGGATGAGATGAACAAAACAAAATTCTTGTCCTTGGAGAACTTACAAATAAATCAATAAAAATTTAAGCGCCCTGGCCTGTATGGCTCGGTTGGTTGGAGCATTCTCCTGAACACCAAAAGACTGCGGGCTCAATCCCTGATCGGGGCACACAAGGGAAGGAAACCGAGCGGTTTCTTTTTCACGTCGATGTTTCTCTTTCTCTCTCTCCCTTACCCTGTCTCTAAAAATCTATAAGCATGTCCTCAGGTGAAGATTTCAAAAAAAATTTAAGATAATTTCAGTGGTGATTAGTGCTCTGAAGAAAATTAAGCAAGGTAGTCAGCCAGAGAGTGACTGGAAGGTACGTGTGCCCCTGTCAGCTGACTGTCACGGTGGGCTCTCTCAGAACGTGACATTTAAGAGGTGAAAAAAGAAAAAAAAAAAGAAAAAAAAAATTTGCAGTAGTGAAGGTCCTTCGGTTCTTCTATTCTTCAGTGTGGCTCGCCTTAGACCTGCCAGGTATTCAGGAGAGTGTTGAGTTTCCCTGCAATACACTGTTCCTCTGTGTTGTAAACCACAGTCCTTATTTTAAAGCAGGCCGCATTTGTTTCCCAGACTGCCTTATTTTGTGTTTAGCAAAGAGTCAGTTTGTGGCTCAGCCTCTGGGTGGCAGTGTTCTGGGATTGGCCTCTGAGGCTATACGGCTTCTCTATCGCACTTAAAAGTGATTTGGAGAGGTCAACTATGCAGAGCTGGTTCCTTAATAGTTACCCGCTCTGTGTTGTTGCTGGGATTGAAAAAAAAGAGAAAGTGACATTTGAAGAAGGCCTGTGTAATGAAGAGGAGGCATTCAAACATAGGTCTCGGGCAGAGCCTTGCAAGTAGAAATAGCCACACGTGCAAAGGCCCTAAGATTGGAATGAGCTTGGTGTTTTCCAAGGGCAGAAGTTGTTTATCTGTGTTCTCTGGTAGATCTCTTAGCCCGTTTTAAACAATTCTTTGAATTCTTTGTCGGGCAATTTCTGGATCTCCATTTCTGGGAGTCAGTGACTGGAAGTTTCCTGTGTTCCTTTGGTGGAGTCAGCTTTCCCTGATTCTCTGTGATCCCTGCAGCCTTGGACAGATGTCTGCACATTTGGAAAAGCAGTCACCTCTTCCAGGCTTTATGGAGTGTGATAAAAAAAAAAAAAAGCCTTTACCTAGATTGGGGCACACTGGAGCATGCTATGACCCTGGGTCTAGCAGTACAGGGTGCCAAACACATCTTTTGTTTTCTTCAGTGGAGAAATGTGGCAGCTCCCTGTCTGGTGGCCAGAGGATGGGTGGGGCCTGGTGATTTGTCCGCTCAGACCACTGGAGTCCACAGCATTGGCAGCTGTGTGGTCTTTGGCAAGAACTGAGGAAAGTTCGTGGAAGCTGCAAGGGTTCCTGGGGTTCTCAGTGGTGCCTCCAAGTCCAGTGGTTGGGGACCAGGGAAAATAGTAGTGGTGGCCAGAGCCAGTGGTATGCACACACACAGCTGCAGGGGCTGGCAGCAGGTGCTGCAGTGACAGGAGGCAATTACAGAGATAGTGATGGGGCTCAGGTTGTCCATGGGCACTAGTGTGGCTACTGGGTAATGCCATGGGCACTCTGCATTGGAGGCCAGTATTGGGAGTCAGGCAGGAGCATATAGGTGTGCAGTTGGAGGGCTAGCTGCAGTTGAGCCCAGTAGTTCAGGCCAGTGACAGGAGACAGGGTTGAATTCCGGCCCACAAGCAGCTAGCAATGTGCCCTCCAGAGCTGCACAGTCTCCCAATAGGTGTGCACATAGCAGGTGCAGGCCAGAGGTGTGCAGGTGCACACCTGAGTGAACTAGTTGCCAATGAGCCCAGTCATACAGGCTAATGACAGGCGAGAGGGCCAAATCTGGGCCCACGTGCAGTTATGTGAGCCTTGGTTGTCAGTGTGCATTTCCATGGCTACAGTGATCTTCCCACGGGTACACACACATTAGTGGAGGCCAGTGACAGCTGGCCGGCCAGAGGCGTGCAAGTGCACAGCTGGAGGGGCTAGCCCCAAGGGAGTGTATGCACAGCATCAACTGGGGAAGTCTAGACTGGCACTTTAGACTCACACAGCTGCAGAGGCCTGGGCTGGCTGCCTGAGAAGGTCCTGGGCTCTTTGGGGGGAGAGGGAAGAGAGGAAACAGGGAGGGACTCAGACTGCAGTCAGTGAACGAGAATATCTGTTGTCATAAAACCTGCAGGTGGTCTGTGGCAGTTGTGCTGGCTCTTGGTTTCCTCCATGAAGAAGCTGCCAGGGCCATCTGCAGAGCAGGTCACTGGGAAACACAGTTGCTTCCGCTGCATGGCTTACATTGGTAGCCCTGCTCTTTTTCTTCCTTGTTCCTACTGTGCCTCTACTTCTCAGCTTTACTGGTCCGGGTGGGGTGAAGTGGCAGAGCCTTTGTGTGGTACCACAAAAGGCTGGGGAAGTTCATTGCTCACCTTGCTGTCCCTTTCCCTTTCCAGATGGAAGTTCCTCTTGGGGCGGAGCAATGCCAACCTGGCTAATGGGATGATGCGGGCAAAATGAAGCTGTTCTTCCTTTTTGTGTGTGGTTCTTCTCAGGTGTTTTGTTCCACTGTGTTGCTGAAGTGTCTTATTTGTGGGGAGCTGTTTAATTGTTAACCTTTGGGGAGAAGGAGTCTGGGGTCTCTACACTGCCGTCTCGGTGACAGCTGACTCCTAGGTTTTTGTCCTGAAAAACTGGGCACATGGTGAAACCCTTCCCTGAAATGGAACAAGTAAAGACCAAAATAGAAACAAATCTGATGGGAAGAGTTACGAGTTTGTTTTGACTTGTTACCTTTGAGATGTTTAGTGGATTGCAAAGGATATCCGAGGGGAATTATCAAACAGGCTTATGGACATTTGATTCTGAAGCTCAGTAGCTTTATAGATTTACTAGAGGCCCAGTGCACAAATTCGTGCACGGGTGGGGTCCGGCCAGCCCGGCCCCAATGGGGACAGATCGGGGCAGGGCCTGTCGGGAAGAGGAGATGGTGGGAGGTTGGCCATTTGGCCTGCCCCAGTTGGGGCCTGACGAGGGCCTGGCAGGAGGAGGGGCTGCAGGAGGTTGGGGTGGGAGAGGCCCATCAGGGGCAGGGCCAGCTGGGGGGAGGGGCCATGGAAGGTTGGCCAGCTGGCCCCACCCCCCAATTGGGTGGGTTCGCTGGCCACAGTGGGTGTCATAGCTACTGGTCATTCCAGTCGTTCTGGCATTACAGTTGATGGCTTTTTATATATATAGATTTCCTGCCCTAACAGGTCATGTTTCTGTTGAAACTGTAGACCAGGGAAATTAAGTCACCTGATCAAGATCATAGCTTAGAAATGGGAGATCTCTACTCTTTTTCCAAGAAAAACATGGACCCTGAAACAAAGAAACTATATCATCCCACCTGACCCTTTCCCACTGAGCTGCACGTAGAGGTTTTGGGAGGTTCATGCAGACTGAAGGCAGTTGCAAGGATGGAGCTGTATATTGGTGGTTAACTTTTCTTCTACAAAGTGATAAGTAACAACAAAAAAAAGAGAGAGGGGGGGGCTAATTAGTGTTGGCTAATTCACCCTGAATGTAGTGGGTTTTAGCACGCACCAATTTAACCTTCATGGTTTAACCATTTGTAAGTGACTCTGATTCCCATGATAGGCTGTGATTTTGCTAAGGTTCCAAATTTGCACCAAGGTCATGTGAGGCTGATATGTGGGAGTGAGTCTCTTCACCAGCGGGACAGCCCAGCTGCCTGTCCAGTATCTGGATCTCAAGTTGGCCCCATTGTTTCTACTTGCTTATTATACATGAGGACTTTTGTAAATGCTAAACAAGTTTGACTCAAGAATGCATAACAATAAAAACCTCCATAAAGAAGTTCAAACGATTCGAGCATAACTTCAGTGTTGTATTTATTAAATTACTGGAGATTTGAAGTAATTGTTTAAGTATTTTAGTGCTGCCTTATTGTATCGTCTGGGGGAAATTGTGTTTGAGAACCACAACTTTCTAAAATGTATTCCTTGCAAACGTCAGGGGCTCATGCTATTATTTATTTAAATGCCAGGAGATCTCTTAATTCTAGACCAAAAAGGCATTCATTTATCATGAGAAAATGTTGAGACAGGCATGACAATGGAAGGAAGTAGAGGCGAACTATGAGCATATTTGGTAGTACAGCTCTCGGTTGGCTACACTCGGTGGTCACATGGCTGCCCAATATTGGCGATGTGAATAGGACAGCTGTTCTGGTTTCAACAGACGCTTCACCAATTTAACAGGACTTATGGATCAATGTAGTTGCTAATCTGCACCAAGAGAACATGTTGCTAAAGAAACTTTTAGGAGAAAACATATACAAATGTTGCTTTTTAGATATAAAAATGTAAAAATTCAACCCAGCAGCAAACTTCTGAATTTGACAAAACACACATATAACGATGGAAAATTAAAAACAGACTCTCAGCAGCTGCATTCTGAATAGCGTGTTGAGGTCATAAATGCAAGATGAGTTGACAGTAGCTTAGTGTGGGCTCACAGGGGCTGTTACACAAACTGCTACTAGCATCTATCCCAGAACAAGGGAGGTGGGTGCGTTCACCCCTGCCAGTCCACATTTAAAGGATCCTCCTTGTTCAATTTAGACCTGGAACCTACACAAATCATCCAAAGATGAACTTTGATTCTTTAGGCTAGGTAAGGATAATGGGGAGGAAAAGAAAACAGAAAGGTACTAAAGAGAGAGATTATAACATTTACCTAGACTTTAGTTCATGTATGTAGTTGTATGTGAAGGTATATTTAAATTTTCTTCCTAATTAAAAAGTAACACTCACTGTAAAAAGAAAAAAAGATCCAAACAGTCCACAAATACATAAAGTAGAACATTTAATTGTCCTTTCTCCCAAGTCCTACTTCCAAAAGGAACCGCTATTAACATATGGGGTACATTTTCACAAGCTCTTCTCTGCACTTGTACATATATGTTATGTATACATGTTTACAGATGGACAGGAGAGGGAGAAAAGGCTTTACATTTCTTTCCAAAAGTAGGATCACACTTCACATATTGTAGTGTAGCTCTCTGTTTTTACCTAATACATCATGAACACCATTCCATGTCCACTCATGGAAATCTACTTCATTTTTTAATGCTTTGAAAACATAGAATAAGTATTCCATAGATTGAATGTACCATAATTTATTTAAAGGCCTCTGGATTGATAGGCCTTTAGATTGTTTCCAGTTCTTAGCTATCAGTATTTTTTTTAAACATATTTTATTGATTTTTTTACAGAGAGGAAGGGAGAGGGATAGAGAGTTAAAAACATCGATGAGAGAGAAACATTGATCAGCTGCCTCCTGCACACTCCCTACTGGGGATGTGCCCGCAACCAAGGTACATGCCCTTGACCGGACTCAAACCTGGGACCCTTGAGTCCGCAGGCTGACGCTCTATCCACTGAACCAAACCGGTTAGGGCTTAGCTATCAGTATTACAAGCAATGTCGCAGGGTAACATCATATAGCAGTGTCTGCTAGTGCAAGTATTTCTGTAGGACCAATTCTTATACGAGCTGCTGGGCCAGTGTGTTCCCTTCTACTGTGAATGCAAAGGGAGAAGCAGCGGCTGCAGCCTGATTTCTCCTGCTCTCCAGGCTCCAGAACCTCAGCAGAGGAATTCAGGACACACCGGCAGAGAAAGGGGCCACCCATCTCACATGGTGTGGCGTCTCCAAAAGCTTTCCTGACTAGAACGAATCTCTTCTCTGGCCTGTTTGAAAGCCTGGAATTCCCAGAAGAAAACTAAAGTCTTTAGTAGCCTTCTGCATCCCCCTTCAATGGAGCAATATCCTTACACAATGTGAGAGTGCTAACATCCTCTACAGCTGAAATGTTGGCAGGGAAGTATGTATCTAGTTTAATCAGCACATCTTTTTCTTGTAAGGCTTGGTGAAAATCTTTATACATTTTATTTTTCTCTCCTTGTGATTTTAGGGGACTAGATTAATTTGCCTTTTTAAACCTCAGGATGTTATGATACCTAAGGATCATGAAGTAATGCCATATTTTGCCCAACATTTACTAGCTGGGTATTTTAGATATGACGGGCTTCTTTTAGAATAGCAACTCATCTCCCTCCCGACTATCCAGTGAGTCAGGCAGGGCAAAGTGTACTTTGGTTTTATAAATGAGAATGCTGAGACTTGGAAATGTTAAGGGACTAACCTGGGACACATGAGGCATACTGTTAGAATTTATCAGTGATGAGTTCATCATATGCTAGATTTCAAGGCTATTGGAAATGGGACTGAACTTGAACTGATCTTAGGAGGTATTGTGAAAGGTTAAGATAGGGCGTTTTCTGCCATTTTGCTTAAACACTGTTGTTTTCTCTTTACTCAGTCCTTAAAATATGATAGTGTTATTTTTATTTACTTTTCCCTTATAAAATCAAAGTGTTTTTAAAATTATGTTAATTAAAAGGTCTGATTGGCCTCATGATACTTAAACTGAGGTTTCACTCTACTAAAACCACTATGACTATCATATACCAGTAGACATATGCACATTTATCAGCAGTGGATACGTCAGCCAAATGAACAAGGCAAGCTGGTGCCACCAGCAATAACATTACCAAGTGCTAATCTCTCCTTTATTGGTCATCCATCTAAGATGTACTCATGTTAACTCATGAGGTGAGTTTTGTTATTATCTCCCTTTTGTACGTAAAAAATAAAAAAATAAAATAAAATAAAATGAAGTGCTGAGCCATTGAGTAGCTTGTCCAGTGTAGCCACGAAGTGGCACAGCTGGATTATAAACTCCCTTGGTCTGACTCCACCACCCATGCTCTTAAGTCACTGGGCTGCACTGCAATATCAGAATGGCATTTCTCACTGTCCTGTGTCATGCTCAAGTACTTCAGAAAGCAAGTGGCTTCAGGAAGCAAATACTTTGAACTGTAACTTGTAGATAGTAAGCTCAATATAAATGTAACTCTGGCCCATCCAGAGAAGCCAAAAAGACATTTGTAACAATTCAATTTCCTCAAAACCCCTACTCTTAGCTTTATTGACTTTCCTGTGGGCCAAGAAAAATAATGGAAGGAATTTATTTAATTTTATTAGATTAATATTCCTTAGTGATCTGTACCATAACCCATTTATTCCTACCCACTGGTTCAAATTTCATCTAAATGTGGCCTTTAGGACAACATTCTCCTTTTATCTACTAAAGCAGTATTCAGTTACATAGTTGTAGGAAACTTTGGTTCTTTTTATCTTGAGGCTTAATAGGCTTAACTATGTTTTTATTAGCAGTAGTCCTATTTCAAAGCATTCTTCCTATTAGTATTTAATATTTTTATAAACTGAGATCTAATCTCGACAATGCTACTAAAGTTTAATCACAATTTCTCAAATCTACTGGAGTCATTATATACAGTCTCCAGCCACAGGGCTTGGGCTCAAATCCTAGCTCTTCCACCGACCAGCTGTGTGCTCTTGATCAAATTACTTAATTGTTTTGTGCCTTTTCTTTTTCATCTATAAAGTATGATTTGATATTAATATTAGTCAAGGTTCTCCAGATTAAGAGAACTGATAGGATATATGTAGGTATGAATGTAGACGGAGACTTATTATGAGAGATTGGCTCATGCAATTATGAGGACTGAGAAGTCTCCTGACCTGCCAACTGCAATCTGTAGGCCCAGGAATGCTAGTGGGTAGTTCCAATAAAACACGGGCCTGAAAACCAGGTAGGGGAGCCAATGATTAAGTCTCAGTCCAAGTCTGAAAGCCCAAGACCCAGGAATGACAATATCTGAGGGCAATAGAAGATGAATGTCCTAGCTCAAGCCAGTAAAGCAAATTCACTCTTCCTGTTTCTTTGTTCTACCCAGGCCCTTAGTGATTGCATGATGCCCACCTGGAATGATGAGGGCAATCTCCTTTACTCAGTCTACTGACTCAAATGTCAATCTCTTCCAGAAACACCCTTCAGACACATCCAGAAATAATGTTTCACCAGTACCTGGGAATCCCTTAGCCCAGTCAAGTTGACACATGAAATTGTCACACTTAACCTCAAAGGATTGAGAATTTATTGAGTATTTACTATGCCAGGCACTAGTCAAAGCTCTTTTTATATATTATTCTTTCAATTCTTTTACAACTACTAAAGTACTAATATTATCCCCAATTTAACAGTAGCAAACAAAAATCACAGAATGGTTAAGCAATTTGTCTAAGAAAAAATCAAAAGCTAGTAAGCAGTAGAGTCTGGCTATGAACCTAACCTATCTGGTTATAAACCTACAGGCTTAGTTGCTACTACACACTGCACTTTTGAAAATTAGTTTAAAACAGGAACGAACTTCCAAACCCACTTTTCAAAAGCAAACATGCTCTCCCACTGTTTCCCACTTTGACCTCCTGTCTATGAGTAGCCGGACCAACCCTTGTTTGCCATTCAGATGACCCTGGTGTTCTATCCACATACACTGAGATTCAAATGACTTAAACATGGGATTGATTTATTACTATAACTCCAGCTCATCCAAATCCCTTAATCTACCACCAGATTAACACCATTTGTCCTAGTAGATGTCTGGTAAGGGCTCATGACAGAACAAAACTCCTGCTTAGAAGCCCATGCAGTGATACAATCACTGTAAACATTTTCTCCCTCCTGAGATAAAAGTTTATAACAGAAGCTTGAAGGAGAATGGCTGAGAAGTAAAATTTTACAATGAAAATTCTAAGTCTCAAAGATATATATTTTTTAAAAATCCAATTATTTATGGTTAATTTTATAGAAAAAAAGACAAAAGCATAAATGTGCATTGCTTTTTGGATGTGAAAATCATTTTCATTATTCTCAAGACCCAAATAAGAAAGCAGACCAACTTAGAAAACAATACCTCAAAATATATTTTATAAATGAGCATGGTAGCCACATCATGCTATTTGCTACAATAGACCTCCATTTTCTCTTTCCCTTTTGATAATAAATCCAGTCAGTTGCCCAAGTGCAGTCCTCTGCATGCTATTTGAAGTGAATTAAATCCTTTCAAGAAGAGAGCATTGGGTTTGGACAAATTGTGGGAATCCATTTTGTAAAGGCCTAATATTGTGTACTAAGTTTTGAACAACTTTGTGATTACTTCACAGTTTTCTAAGTGGAGAAACATGCTTCTTGAATGAGGTTTTAAAAAAGAAAATAAAAGAATAACCAACAGCAAACATTGTTTTCTGGGCCAATGAGAAATTAAATGTTTAAAAACACTGGCTAGGACTTCTAAAGAAGCATTTTAACTTCTCCATAGTAGGAATACTCCATTTAACCCTAGAATTGGCAGCTGCAGACACATAATTGAGATTTCTAAAATACCTATCTACCCCTGAAAGAAGTACATAGAAGCTTAAAGTCACAGAGTCTCAAGATTTGAAGAAATGTAATGGTCAAATACTACAACCAATCAGTCAATGTTTTAACTCTCTTTCTTGATATTCTCAGGATGTCACCACTAGCCTATGAATCACACCTCTAATGACAAGAAACTTACTTCTCCCTTAACCTCTAAATGTGACATAGTATTCCTCATAAGGACCAATGTTAAGGCCTTTTCTAGCTTAAAGTGTTTCATTCATATTTGTATCCTCGATGACTAGTAAAACATAGAAACACAAGTGCTCAATGAAGTTGGTTGGACTGAATTGAAGTAGTATTCCTTGGGTCTTATACTACCTTCATGCTTTATGCACATGTTTTATTTCCCTAACTAGACTGTAAACTCTATGAGGTGTCTTGTTTCCTGTGTCTTTATATCCTCTGCATCCTCTAGTACTGTACCATGCACATAGAATACCCTAAATAAATACTAGTTGAATTAAAAATGTGAATGAGTGAATGAATGAATGAATGAATGAATGAATGAATCTTAGTTCTAGGCCAGCCGTGGGCAAACTATGGCCCGCGGGCCGGATCCGGCCCATTTGAAATATATAAAACTAAAAAAAAAAAGACCGTACCCTTTTATGTAATGATGTTTACTTTGAATTTATATTAGTTCACACAAACACTCCATCCATGCTTTTGTTCCGGCCCTCCGGTCCAGTTTAAGAACCCATTGTGGCCCTCGAGTCAAAAAGTTTGCCCACCCCTGGTCTAGGCTATTCTCCAGGGATACATTTTTATACTACTTTTCAAAATCAGGGACTAACATTTATATTCTACTAGTAGCCCTGCACATGAATCTATGCGCCAGTACCTCTCTGCGGGGCCTGGCTGCTCCGCGCCTGCTGCCCAGAGGCTCTCCGCAACCCAGAGGCCCATCTGCGGCCGGGCACAGAATGCTTGCTGGGGCGATGACACAAGAGTCCTCCCCTCACCCCCAGCCACTCCGTGCCCGCTGCCCAGAGGCCCTCCGTGGCTGGGGTAGAATGCTTGCCTTGTCACCGTGGCGATGAAGCAAGCATTCCACCAGACTGCTACACTGCCCACTGTCAGCAGCCACCCCCCCAGGACTGGGGGACTCCAGCGGGGCTGAGAGGACTGGGAGCCACCATCTTGTGGTTATGGGCACTGCCATTTTGTGATGGAGTGATGGTTAATTTGCATATTACCCTTTATTAGATAGGATTTCCAAGATTTTAAAGAATAACTTCAATTACAATTTTCCTATAACTAGAATTCAAAGACTTCTATATCTTATTTTTATTTATTATTTTGAATCTATAAATATAACATTGAAAACCCATTTAAAGAAAAAAATAGATTTACATCTCTAATGAGTTTTTCACATTCTTTTTGTACTCAAGAGAGACATTGAATATGAAAATGAACTATTGAAACTGAATGGAACCAAAATATATGGTATAGAGTATATAAGTTCTAAAAAGAACTTTGTCTTTTCAGCATAATAAGTACAAATCTTTGGTTAAATGTTTTTGAAGATATAGAAGTTGGCATGTAATTATGCATATTTCAAACTTTGTCACTTTAGTTTGTCATGAAGAAATAATACAGATACAAAGTATGCCCTTGTTCAAATTCTGAGTCTACCACAACTAGCTGGGTGACCTTAGACAAGTTATTAAAACTACCTGTGCCTCATTTTTCTCCATATAAATAGAATTTTTGATGATTAATAATATATGGTATTTATTACAGTGTAAGCGATCCATTAGTAATAATAGCTAATGCACAGGGAATAGGGCATGGCTGTTGAACAAAAGATTTATTTCCAAATACTATTATTAATGTTTATGCAATCTGAAAGGCATGTACTTTTAAATCAGTCACTTTATGAAGTTATTGAATTATTTAGGAACTGTTGTCTTTACTCAGTTAATTTTTGAACTTTTTTTGAAATTCCCTTATAACTACTTTATTAGCCATTTAATGCAAGGATTTCAAATCAGAGTTGTTGTTTTTATAAGAAGTAATAATAGCCTACTGTATTACTCAACTTATTCACATTGGCTATGAATAACCTTGAGATGTTTACAGAAATCTGACCATCTGCCAAAGGAGAAAAATTTCCATCATTGGGCATAATCAAAACAAGATTCCAAAAATGCAGATGATGATTATGGAAGGTATTTTGTGCAATGGTATTATTATTAAATTTAATGTCTGCTACCCTAAGAATTTCTAAAAGTGAATGATATATATTTTGCCATATAAGTTCTATAAATATTGTACTTTGTATATTTGACTTACATATTTTATATATGTGTGATTTGTTACTATAATGTTGCATTTTATTATTATTATGTAGGAGAAACAAGTGATTAAGGCAAGATTGGTGCCACCAAGATGGATGGTAGGAGCGCCAGGTCCTGTGCACACTTGAGCTCCCTGGGCAGGCTTTAGCACACAGTAGAGTGGTCCAGAAAGTGTGTCCAAGTACTAGAGGTTACCTTTTATTTTTCCCAGGAGGACAAAAACGTGGCAGAAAAAGCAAAACCCTTTTTAGACTCTGACATTCTCCTATATACTAAGAAATGAGAGCCCTGAGTGCTTTGGCTCAGTGGATAGAGCGTCGCCTGCGAACTCAAAAATGAGATTCTCTCCTGGATATCCATATAAGGTTTTCCTCATCTTTAATTTCTTAAGTACAAGTTAGAAGTCAAAGAGTGGTCTTCATTTCCACATCTGTTCTTACTCACAAGGTCTTTGGAAAAATAACTGATGTGCAGAAACACAAGAATTGTCTCTCATCTTGAAAGCAAAGCACTGATTGGTCTTTGTTCCAGATTGTCTTTTCATGAGTATTTGTATAGCAAAGATAATGTGTCTCTATTCAGAGCAAAAGGCAGGTTTACTGATAGTCCTAGAAGATACAGTATAGTCTTCCTGAGAAAAGGGCAGACATGCTTACTGTCTAGTATAATAAAGATAATGCATTCCATTAGAGCAAAGGCTATGCATGCTAGTTGATTATTAGAGATTTGCATTTCCTAAACTCAGGATTCCACTGTAATGTCACCCTTTTGGTGTGTAAGTATCGTCATATCACCCATGGGAATTGGGACTCACGGAACTCATGCTGTTATTCTGGCTTCTGCTATTGCTATGAATAATAAACTATCCTTTATATTTGATCCATGAGTCTCATGTCTTGTACTAGCATCCTTGAAACTATGGCAAGCTAACTTTTTGGTGTGCAAATAGGATAAAGCCTCAAGACCCTTCACAGTTCTCAAAAGCACCTAGAAATCAGAGAGAATACTAAGCAAATAGGATACTCAAGAGCAGAGCTGTCCAACAGAAATATAATTTTAGCCACATGTGTAAATTTAAATTTCTAGTAGTCATATTAAAAATTTTAAAGAAATAGATAAAATTAACTTGAATAACATTTTATTTAACCTGGTATACCCAACGTATCATTTTAACATGGTAATCAATAAAATATTATTGAGATATTTTGCATTTTGTTTCATACTAAGGCTTTGAAAACAAATTATATTTTTACCCATAGCACATCTCTATTCAGGTTAGCCAGATTTCAAAAGCTCAGTAGTCACACGTGCCTCCTGACACAGCATTAGACAGCATAGGTTTTGGATGAATGGGATACAATTAGAACAACATGACCCAAGGCTGTTCCATGGATATAAATAGGGTTCTATTAAAAAAAAAAAAAGGTTGCATGTTCACATAAATTCAAGAGGTGCTGAATTATACAAAGTTGGAGTCTTTTTTTTTTTTTGCAAAACTCCTTCTAAACTTTAATACTTAAAATATTGTTTCCCTCATTTACTTGGCTGAAAAAAATGTTTTTCTTTCAGAGCATTTTATGGGATTAGTGTTCTATGTAATACACTTGGGAACTACTGACACATTGGGTTTGCTAGGTCAGCCATGATTTCAAATATCCTATCCTGTTGTCTCTCTAAGCATTATGTGCTCTGACTATAGGTTTGGAAGTTTTAATCACCAAAATGCACTGCTCTGCTAACTCGAAGTACCCTCCCTTCTGTTGCACTCCCAGCTAGCACTCATGACTTCTCACTCTCCAGACCACCCCACACACCACTATCCAGTTAATCTTTTAAGTCACAGTTTGAACTTCTTCCAAGTCTCCCCATTTTTTTCCTAAATGTATGTGTATTATTCCCTAGGGCTGCCATAGCAAAGTACCACAAACTGAGTGGCTTAAACAACAGAATGACATCCTATCTCACAGTCTGGCAGCTGGAGGTCTGAGATCAAGGAGTCTGCAGGTTTGGTCCCTCTGGGGGCTGTGGGGCAGACTCTGTCCCATGCCTCTCATCTAGTTCCTAGTGGCTTGCTGGAGATCTTCAGTGTTCCCTAGCTTATAAAATCATTATCCCCATCTCTGCCTTCATCTTTGCCTGGTGTCTCCCTATGGATGGTTCTGTGTCCAAATTCCCCCTTTTTATAAAGATACCAGTCCAGCTCTGGCCAGTGTGCTTCAGTTGGTTAGAGAGGCACCCCATGTACCAAAGGGTCATGGGTTTGATTCCTTGTCAAGACACATGACTGGATTGTGAGTTCGATCCCCAGTCTAGGTGTGTATGGGAGGCAACCGATCGGTGTTTCTCTCTCTCTTCCTCTCCCTTATCCTCTCTCTCAAATCAATAAAAACATATCCTTGGGTAAGGATTTAAAAAAATTGTCCAATTGGATTAGGGGCCCACCCCTAATATAACCTCATTTTCACTAACTACATCCACAACAATCCTATTTTCAAGTAAGATCACATTCTGAGGTCCTAGGAATTTGGGACTTTAACATATGAATTTAAAGGGGACACAATTTAAGCCAAAATAACATGTAGCAAATGCATTTAGCACACAGTTATGAGTGTTCACCAGATGCCAAGAAGCCATGCTCTTTTCCCAACCTGCAGGTTCAGCCTGATTTCCCACTGCCTCCCCACAAATACCTTAGACTACAAACTCACTATATTTTTTAAAGCCGTATTTTCTCATTGTGTTAGTTTCCGATTGCTGTTGTAAAAATTACCACGTCGGAGCCTAAAAACACGAATTTATTATCTAACAGTTCCGGAGGTGAGAGTCAGAAATGGGTCTTACAGGATAAATCCAGGTGTTGGAAGAGGTGCCCTTCTTCTAAAAGCTCTGGGAGAGAATCTGTTTTCTTGCCTTTTTCAGCTTTGGGAGACCCAGCTGTCACTGGCTCATGGCCCCTTCCTCCACCTTCAAGGCTAGTTATATAGCAACTTCAAGAATCTCTCTCTCCTCTCTCTCTCTCTGACTCCCTCTCACCCATGCTTCTCTCATCACATCTCTTTCTTCATCCCTGGCCCTTCTGCATCCCTTTTACAAGGACCTTTGTGGTTACATTGGCCTACCCAGGGTAATCTCCTTATTCCAAGATCCTTAACTTACAAAAGTGACAAATAGCACACTCAGAATTTTTTGAAAATGATAAAGTGCAAAGGAGTTAGCAGGATGGGTTTCCTGCAGAGTTGTGCTCTGAGCCAGGTTGGAAAATAAGTGATTGCATTGGCAGGAGATATACCCAGGCTGAAAAAGAATATCATGAGCAAAGAGCTAGAACTGGAAAATAACAAGCATGAGAAAACTTACTGATTTTTCCAACTACGTGTATTTCTTAGCATAGTCTTGAAATGACACTTGACGTCTCACACAAGTTACCACTCTTCCCTGAAAACTTCCCTGTCAGCTCATCCCAATCGAATGTTCTAACTTCACGGAAATGTTTCCTTCTGTGCCTCACCAATTAGCATCCTGCTTTGTTTTCCAGCTGTTTAATGAGTCCAACTATACTACTCCTGGGTGCAGGAATTATGCATATATCCTATTTCCAAAATGTCTAGTATATTTCATGGCATAGAGTAAGAACTCAAGAAGACAAAACATTGATTAATAAAAATCTAAAACTTACTTCCAGAAGAAGTAGTAACATGTTACTCCTCCAGCAAAAACATTTCAGCTTCAAGTACAGAAGTTTGTTTAATCCTTTAGGAGGTGGTCAGCAAACTCATTAGTCAACAGAGCCAAATATCAACAATACAATGATTGAAATTTCTTTTGAGAGCCAAATTTTTTTAAACTTAAACTATATAGGTAGGTACATTGTTATTAACTTAATTAGGGTACTCCTAAGGCTTAGGAAGAGCCACTCTCAAGGAGCCACAGTCTGCCGACCACGGCTTTAGGAAATCATCAGAATGGCATTGCTGTTGTGCTTTTCCTCCTAAGAAAATGATTCTGTTCTTTCCCTCTTCCCTCTCCTTTCTCCCCAAGGACTAGAAACCCACTGGAGCCCGTTTGTGGATGGCATTTTCCCAGTACAATCTGGAATATAGGAACAGCAATGAGGAAAAAGCCTGTTTGTACATATATGGGGTGGGAAGAAGATTTGGGGTAGATCTATAGATGAAAGGTTTTGGGCTCTGCCCTTAGCCTTCTGCTAATCTTCCTTGAAGGGATGCAATATATCCATGAATTCGATCCAGAGGAATGGTAAGCCCTGTTGTGGTCCCCACAGGTGGTTGCAAAATAAACACCCTTCTGTCCGTGTGTAATGGTCACTGGTTGCTATCATGCAGGGCTTTACACGCTGAACTTCCTTTAACTTTGAAATCCATGGAGCAAAAGTGTCTCCAAGTGGGTCTAACTACAGCTAACCTCATTACCTTTGATGTTTCTGTTTCATCTGAGTTTCCTTTTTTAACATTATTTATTCTCATTTATTTGATCCAAGTTTCCAAGGAGTTATTGGTTTAAAGAGACACATTTGAATGACATTTAATGATGCTGCTTTCTGAAGTCATATTATCAAACTACTGGCTTGTTCCTTTGGATTAGACCAATTTAGTTGCAGTGTAATTGGCTTATTCTACTCCTGCATCTTCTTTCTTCTGTCTTACACGTTGCTGTTGCCACATGGCTTACCAGGGTTTATTTGTCAGTCTTCACAGGAGTGCATGGGAAGCACACAGAGATCTTTTTCTCAGTAAGGGGTTTTCTACTTATCACATTTAGTTCAGAGTACAATTCTAGTCTTTGTTTTGTTCAGAGTTTAACAATGCATATTGTAATCTACTCCCACAAACGCAGTTAGTAAATGGTATTCTAAGAATTCCATAAAAATGCAAATCACAGATCCAATCTGCCTTTGAGTCAAAAGCAAGATGTTTTTCTACACTATAGCCCTCTCTTTGGTGACTCTGATACAAGATCATTAGCCATCGTTTGGGGATATTCTACTCTATTTAACATTATCTCCCCCACCCAGAATACCTAAAAAAAATATACCCAATATCAAATATCTACTAGTCTACATATGAAAATATCCCCTTGATAAACATTATTTTCAATCTTTCAGACATGTGGCATCACATAGACCCCGCCTCATTTTTCTTGGAATAATGCGTGCGTTTCTTGGGACCTTATATGGCATTACTAAAATTATGGTTAGATGAGAAAACTCCAGAAACGGGGTTTGGAAGATGATGTTTACTCTACATTTCTGGAAGCAGAGAAAATAGACTGTCCCTAAATGTTCTCACAATGAATGAGGAATGATTTCATTGTTTCTGTAACCATGCAACTAAGGTTAGCATGTCAGGATCAGCACTACTAGTACATACTGACAAAAAGCATATTTTGTTCAGCATGTAGTTGAGAGGATTCTTTTCCAGCTGTTTCATGAAAATAGGAAGAAGTTCTACCCTGATTTTGATGATTAAGTGCCACGTCTTAAAATTCCCTATGCTAAGGTTTTTTTAATCCTCACCGAGGATATGTTTTTATTGATTTTTAGAGAGAGAGATGAAGGGAAGAGAGGGAGAAGGAGAGAAGAAAAGAAACTTCAATGTGAGAGAGAAACATCCATCCTCTGCCTCCTGTACGCACCCCGAATGAGGATTGAACCCGCCACCTGGGTATGTGTCCTAAGCAGGAATCAAACCCACAGCCTTTTGGTGTATGGACAAGGATCCAACCAACTGAGCTACCAACCAGAGCTCCCTATGCTAGGTTTTGAACGTTAGATGTTAAAAGGAACTTAGAGAGACCCTTTCTCTTCTAATTCACCCTCTTTTTTACAGATGGAAACTGCCGTCCAGGGAGGTTCAATTGCAAACAGGCAAAGCCAAGGTTAGAACTAGATTCTGGCTACTAATTCATTGCTCTTTTCCCTGACCCTCCTTTTCATCCAATATTTGCTCCTGCCTGTAGATCATCTGACAACAGTAGAAAATTAAACCAATTTATCTGGGAGCGAGATCTCAAAAGCCCCACTCCATCACCATAAACTCAAAGCCTTTCTTCAAAGAAATGTTTAGCAATGTAGTATACTACTAAGAGAGATACTAAACCCCAAAGTCATAGTTTCAATTCCTGGTCGTCTTACTGTTTGGCTTCAGGCTATAAATCTCAGTTGCTTTACCTGTAAAACATGGTGACATTTTTGGCCTCTTCCTTTCTGCTGGTATTAAATAAATGTTACATTAGTTGAGCAATTCATGTGCCAAGCATTATGATAAGCACTTTACATGTAATATTATTTCATTTTCATAGAAACCCTATTTATGTAGAAGAAAAAGCTTCCTCACATAAGGGTATGTGAAGATGAATTCATATAATGTAGGTGATAACAAGTATGTGGCACTGAGTACATTAACGTTTCTCTTTTTCTCCCCTCATTCTGAATAATTTACATATGACTTTGTTTGGCTTCACTCAGTCAATAAATATTGAACATTTACTGTGTACCCATTGCTGTAATGGGTGCTATGGTGCTCTATGAAGGAATAGTGTGAAGAAAGGATCAGAAGCAAGAACGCCCAGGTGAGCAGTCTTGGTATTTTTCCATCAACAATGATAATAATAATAATATTTTGACCACGAATTATATGCCAGGAAGTTTGCTAAGTGCTTTACATGACATTTTATTCATTCAGTAACATAGAAGTATATATATTCTCATTTTCCCAATTGTTATAAGGTAACTGAAGTTCAGAGGGTTGAAGAAACTTCTTTAGGGTCGGAACTGAGACACAAACTCTTAACCATTATATCATATTCCAAGGAAATGGACCCACTGTGTAGTTTATCAGCTGTTAAACAGAATGTATAGCCCTCAGGAAAAAAAAATAATCACAACCATATCATCTTCATATATTTTAGTCTGGGTTAGCCACTTCTTTCTCATTTGTCAACATGCAAATTCTACCACCTCATTGGACTTATTGTGGGCATTAAACAATTTTCATAAAAAAGGAGGAGGAGGAGGAGGAGGAGGAGGAGGAGGAAGAGGAGAAGAATGAGGAGAAGGAGAAAACTTAGCCACAGAACATGCACAGACCTGGACTGTCTCCATATGGAGATAATTCCAAGGAAAAAATGTTAACTTGGATGGCTTTTAAAATGACTGTAATTAAAGCTACTTAAAATGTTATTCCCCCTATTTTCTCATTTGCAAAGTGTATATTAGAATAATAGTGCCTTCTTTGCAGTATTTGGATGAGAATCAAACAAAGTAGAGCTGTTCCAGGGGGCAGGAGGAAGTAGAAGAGGGAAAAGGGGGATAGATGGTAGAGGAAAGAGACTATACTTTGAGCAATGGGTGCACGATGCAGTATGCATATGATGTTTTGTTGAGTTGTACACTTGAAACCTGTATGGTTTGTTAATCAATGTCACCCTAATAAACTTCAAAATTTAAAACTTCAAAAAAAATTTTCAACTTGGAGAGTACTTAGAAGGTATTAACTGGCCTGAAAGATATATAGTCAATCACCCAAGTCACAACCATACAAAAATTACAGCACAGTGTTACTTCACTTTGAATCAGATTCGGTTGCCCAGTCTTAATTGCCCAATCTTCAGTAAGCATTTACTGCCAGAGAATGAAGCCTTTCAAAAAGGACCATATATTCTCCTTGACACAACTCAGATATCCTCTGGAGTATATGAGTGGCAGAAATGTTTAAAATTTATTTTTGCCGAAGTGCTCAGAGAGCCTTCTAAAATCATCTCACTCAAAGCACTCTTGTTCTCTATTCCTTCAGCTATTTACCGTTCCATTTCATTTAGCTTTCATAAAATATTTAATATCTCCCTAGCCGGTTTGGCTCAGTGGATAGAGTGTCAGCCTGCGGACTCAAGGGTCCCAGGTTCGATTCCGGTCAAGGGCATTTACCTTGGTTGCGGGCACATCCCCAGTAGGGGGTGTGCAAGAAGCAGCTGATTGGTTTCTCTCTCATCGATGTTTCTAACTCTCCATCCCTCTCCCTTCCTCTCTCTAAAAAAACAATAAAATATATTTTTAAAAAATTTTAATATCAATTTTTCTAAAGGGATCAATACAACAAGAAGATATAACCCTGGTAAACATATATGTACCCAATGCAGCAGCACCCAAATTCATAAAAAAAACTCCTGGAAGATATCAAAGGAGAGATTGACAACAATACAATCATAGTAGGGGACTTTAATACACCACTGACAGCACTGGATAAGTCCTCTAGACAAACAATCAGCAAAGATACAGCAATCCTAAATGACTCACTAGATCAGATGGACTTAATAGACATCTTCAGAACACTTCACCCCAATGCCACGGAATATACATTCTACTCAAGTGCTCATAACACATATTCAAAAATAGACCATATATTGGGTCACAAGCAAAGTATCCCCAAATTCACGAAGATTGAAATCATAAAAAGCATCTTCGCAGAACATGATGGCATAATATTAGAAATAAACTACAATAAAAACAACCCAAAATACTCAAACAGCTGGAAGCTGAATAGCATGCTATTAAATACTGATTGGGTTACCAATGAAATTAAAGAAGAAATTCGAAACATCCTGGAAACTAATGACAATGAAAACACAACAATCCAAAACCTATGGGACACAATGAAAGCAGTCCTGAGAGGGAAGTTTATAGCTCTACAGGCCTATCTCAAAAAACAAGAAAAAATGGTAGTAAATCATCTAACTCTACAACTCAAAGAATTAGAAAGAGAGCAACAAGAAAACCCCAGAGTGAGCAGAAGGAAGGAGATAATAAAGATTAGAGCAGAAATAAATGACATAGAGACCAAAAAAACAATACAGAAAATCAATGAAACCAAGAGCTGGTTCTTTGAAAGGATAAACAAGATTGACAAACCTCTAGCCAGACTCACCAAGAAGCAAAGAGAGAGGACCCAAATAAACAAAATCAGAAACGATAGAGGCAAAATAACAACAGACCCCAAAGAAATACAAATGATTGTTAGAAAATACTATGGACAGCTCTACTCCAACAAACTAGACAACCTGGAGGAAATGGACAAATTCCTAGAAAAATACAACATTCCAAAACTCAATCAGGAAGAATCTAAAAATCTCAACAGGCCAATAACTATGGAAGAAATTGAAGCAGTCATCAAAAAGCTTCCAGCAAACAAAAGCCCAGGACCAGACGGCTTCACAGGGGAGTTTTACCAAACATTCAGGGAAGAACTAAAACCTATCCTCCTCAGACTACTACAAAAAATTCAAGAGGAAGGAACACTTCCAAGCTCATTCTATGAAGCCAGCATCACCCTAATACCAAAACCAGGTAAAGACAACACAATGAAAGAGAATTACAGGCCAATATCCCTCATGAACATAGATGCCAAAATCCTCAACAAAATCTTAGCAAATCGGATCCAACAGTACATCAGAAAGATCATACACCATGACTAAGTAGGATTTATCCCAGGGATGCAAGGATGGTACAATATCCGCAAATCAATAATCGTGATACATCACATAAACAAATTGAAAGAAAAAAACCACATGGTCATATCAATTGATGCAGAAAAAGCATTTGACAAAATTCAACACCCATTTTTGATAAAAGCTCTCAGCAAGGTGGGAGTAGAAGGATCATACCTCAACATAATAAAAGCCATATATGACAGGCCCACAGCCAACATCATACTCAATGGACAAAAACTAACACCATTTCCCCTAAGAACAGGAACAAGACAGGGATGCCCCCTCTCACCACTCCTGTTCAACATAGTACTGGAAGTGTTAGCCATTGCAATTCGGCAAGAAGAAGAAATAAAAGGCATAAAAAAAAAAAAATTTTAATATCAATTTTTCACAAAGTGCTTTCAGTAGGTAGATTTGGCCTTGACAGACTCTAAGCTCCTTCAAGAGACAGGCTATGGGTTCTTGTCATTTCAGCACAAATAGAACCTTTCCTTCAGGGGAGCTCTGTATACAGTTAGTCAATTATGAACCACCTCCATAACACTATCCATATCTTTGGTCAGCTACCAAATTAGTTCTTCACTTGGTAGATATAGCTTTAAAAGGAGTATCTTTTGGTCATTTGGGATTTATACCATGTGAAAAAGGTAGAATTTTAATTGGGCTATAAAAGTTCTCATTTGGCTGCTTGCCTTGTTTTGAGTGTGAAAACAGACAAGAATTGTTTTTAAAGTTTGAAACTTATGCAATGGTGATGTACCAGGTGTACTGGTTAATAATGCAGTTTTTTTCAAGAGATGGAGTTACACATATGTTGATATGTATGTGATTTGATATGTATGCTATTTTGTTGTATTGACACAAGCTTCAAAACTTCATATCAAATTTTGTGAAGGTGTTAACATCATAGATATTTTTAGTTTAAAAATGTTGAATTTCATGCCAAAAAAGGGGGGGGGTGTTTGCAGGAAGTTTTAATTCATTACTTTATTTTGAAGAAAAAGTTATTGTATACTTCGGGAAGCTTATGGTGAACATGCTCCATCTCAAGATACTTGTGAACGCTGGTTTAAACGCTTTAAAAGTGATGATTTCGATGTGAAAGACAAAGAATGTCCAGGTCAACCGAAAAAGTTTGAAGACCAACAATTAAAAGCATTATTGGATGAAGATGAATGTCAAACTCAAAAACAACTTGAGGAAAGTTTAAATGTTGCTCAGCAAACAATTTCTGATCGTTTACAAGCAATGGGAAAGATTTTAAAGGAAGGAAAATGGGTGCCACATCAACTGAACGAAAGACAAATGGAAAACCGAAAAGTCATCAGTAAAATGTTGCTTCAACGGCACGAAAGAAAGTCTTTTTTGCATCGAATTGTGACTGGCGATGAAAAGTGGATTTATTTTGAGAATCCCAAATGCACAAAATCATGGGTTGATCCAGGTCAACCATCAACATCAACTGCAAGGCCAAATCATTTCGGAAAGAAGACAATGCTCTGCGTTTGGTGGGATCATGAAGGTGTGGTGTATTATGAGCTTCTAAAACCAGGTGAAACCATTAATACTGACCGCTACCAACAACAAATAATCAACTTAAACCATACTTTGATCATGAAATGACAAGAATGTGCCAGAAGACACGGCAAAGTAATTTTGCTTCATGATGACACACCATCTCACACTTCAAAACCAGTTAAAGACACGTTAAAAGATCTTGCCTGGGAAGATCCCACCCGTCATATTCCCCAGACCTTGCTCCTTCAGATTATGACTTGTTCTGATCAATGGCACATGCACTTTCTGAGCACCACTTCAAAATGTACGAAGAAGTGGAAAATTGGGTCTCTGAATGGTTTGCCTCAAAATAAGAAAAGCTCTATTGGGACAGTATCCAGAAATTACCTGAAAGATGGGGGAAATGCCTTTGTCCACCAAAGGCAATGGAGAAGCTAGCGAGGGACATTACTTTGAAAAAATTTTGAACATTTTCAATTTAAAATTTTAAAGCACTTTTGAAATTTTCAATTTTAAAGCACTTTGAAAATTTTCAATTTTCAATTTTAAAGCACTTTTGATGTTTCTCTTGAAATTATTGTGTTTTCTTTGGTTACAAAATCCGCATTATTAACTGGTACACCTGGTATGTTCCACAAGTACATTGCACAATTGTCATAAACCTCTGTTTTCAAGCAATAAGTATAAATGAAAATAAGAAACTATTTCATAGTTGCCTTTTGTAAATAGTTGTCCATTCAACCATAACAAAAAATTAGGATGGTATACTTTAAAAGAATATGCCTCCCTTTAGAAGGGGCAAGTGAGTGGAGGGAGAGAACTTTTTATATGTACTTTATGAGACTATTTTGAACTTGTATGATGGTGCTTTCTTTGTATTGTTTCCCATGACTCCAAATATGTATGTATTGTCCTCAGGATTGAATTAGGAATTCTTGAACTATATTTTCTTTCAAGGAAGAGAGTTGCACACAAAATAAGCTATTAATTTGCACACAAAAATAAGCAGCTCTGCAATGGCTTGTTAAGGAAAGGAGGCATTCACATACTTATAAGCACAAGAAACATTTGGCAGTGCCTGTGTATGATTGGACTTTTCTGCCTAGACATACTAAGGCCTTGTGAAATGTTCTGCTAATTGTTCTATTTAGATTAATACACTTCCTGAAAATACAGTGTAACTCAAGTTTAATCAAATACTTGATAGTCCAAGTTAGGCATTTTGAAATTATGTCATTTATGGAATATTTATAAAAATATATTTGTGCTATGTTACTTTGTTTCTTATTGTCGAGAGGACCAACTGGGAAGCTAAGGGAACTCCAGCAAAGACAGTCTTTGTCCACCAAGGGCAATGGAGAGGCATCACCCAGGCTAAGGAGGGGCCCAACAGTAGGACTAAAAGAGTCCTGGAAGACCCAAGAAGGTCATGTTAAACTTAAGCTGGTCTCTAAGATTCCAAAGTCAGTTTCTGACAGAACACTACCAGATAAGTGAGAACTTTCCTGAACCCGTTTTGCTCCTTTGTGTTCATGCCAATTCTAAAGTTACTAGAAAGCTGGGGAGAAAGGGGAAGGCAAGGGGTAAAAAACCTGCCCTTTCCTGTGGAACCATGCAGGTGTCATGTCCACAGCCTGTAGCTGATTTCAGCCAGGAGGGGTGTGTGTGTGTGTGTGTGTGTGTGTGTGTGTGTGTGTGTGTGTGTGTGGTGTTTGTGTGTTGTATATGTTGACTATAGGTCTTACTTTTGACTTAATATTGAAGTGTTGGTTAATACATTGAACTAGACCATTTTAAATACAAAATGGAGACTGTGTTTGCAACTTAAAATGGCCAGAGAACTTTTTATTACCTTTGGGTAAATGGTTGGACTATGATATGCTACTGGGCTAGCCCTGGTCTCATGCATCATTTCATAGAAGGGAAAGTTCCTCCTCATCCTATATAATAAAAACCTAATATGCAAATTGACTGAACAGCAGAATGACCGGTCACTCTGACGCGTATGGACCACTGGGGGCAGACCCTCAACACAGGAGCTGCCCCCTGGTGGTCAGTGCACTCCCACAGGGGGAGTGCCGCTCAGCCAGAAGCCAGGCTCACAGCTGGCAAGTGCAGCGGTGGTGGCAGGAGCCTCTCCCACCTCTGAGGCAGCGCTAAGGAGCAGTGAGCCCGCTAAGGACCCCTTGGGGGATGTCTGCCTGCTGGCTTAGACCCAGCAGGCGGACATCCCCTAAGGGGTCCTGGACTGTGAGAGGGCGCAGGCTGGGCTGAGGGACTCCCCTCACTCTCCCCCCTCCCTCAGTTCACAAATGTCATGCACCGTGCCTCTAGTCAAATATATTTTAAGAAACAATGGAAGACAAAAATATAACGTATTTGCTTCTTAAGAGTTTCACTTGTTCAGTGTATCAATTTTCAAATATTAATTTAATGTAATAGGCCAGCCAGTGTGGCTCAGACGTTGAGCATCGATTCAGGAACCAAGAGGTCACTGGTTTGATTCCTGGTCAGGGCACATACCTGGGTTGCAGGCTCCATCCCCAGTAGGGGGTGTGCAGGAGGCAACTGATAGATGATATTTCTCTCTCATCTATGTTTCTACCTCTCTCTATCCTTCTCCCTTCCTCTCTCTCTCTCTAAAAACCAATAAAAACATATCATATTTTTTAAAAAATTTAATGTAATAAGTGTAGTTTGCTGAAAACAAATCAACCATATTGATTTGGTCTGTATTTGTATTTTAACTTTATGATACCAATACAGAAGATGCTTGTTCATAAAAGTAAAATTATCTTTAAAAACTTTGCCTTTCTTGACTAGTTCAAAATAATCTCACTTCATATGTATTACCCAGACAACCATCACTCCTTAAGTACCAATTTTAATTCATTGTCTCTTAATAATTACATAAATCTGTTTAGTTCATTTTACATTAACTTTTTTGTGTAATTAAATTGATTTCTAGTCCAATTGTTATTGAAATCACAATGAGAATATTGTCAATTGTTCATTTACTACCTTACTTGCTGTTAATTATAAGCTGCTCAGTACTTCAGTTCCTAAAATGCACATGGTCCAGAGCCCTATAGTGTAGACTCTTTTGAATTTGGCATAGTTCCAACAGTGCTGACCTTGTGCTGACTCAGTTCTCCCTATGTTTGCCTCTGATTTTATTGTCCCAAGCCATCTATATCTATCTATATCTATATCTATATCTATATCTATATCTATATCTATATCTATATCTATATCTATCTATATCTATATCTCCCCATGTCCCCATTTCAGAAACCACTCCTTATTAGAACGACATTATATATTAGGGAGAAAACACTATAATAGAATCAGTTCTTACAGATCACCTAACCTCTCTGTACCTTATTTTTTTTTCTATCTATACAATAGGTAAAATAATACACAACCTACTTTACCAAAATGAGATTATCAATAACAGAGATGCCTTGGAGTAAAATTACATTAAAATTCAAAGAAATATGATGTCAACATTAATGTAATAATGCAAGCTTTATTAACTGATATCTGAGATTTTCTTCAAGAATCAGATTCTGGTTTTCTTTCATGTTCTATCACATGAAGTAAGGTCTTCTTCAATTTAATCTAAAAATGAGGCATTTGAAGAGAAGAAAAATTTTACTTGGTTTATCATCTCATTTCGAAGACATCTTGAATAGGCAGCAAATGTAACTTACTCCTGTTAGTCCACTAAAATTTCCATTGATGAGCACTTTTCATTTCCTTCAACTGCTTAAAAATTGCTTAGGTACTTCAGCTCCAATTGGGAATTCAAGAAAATTACCTCAGAGAAGGATGTATTTTTCTGCATTTAAGTAAAAAAGCCTCAGATCTATTTATAATTCTATGTAAGGGCAAAGAGATCGTCTCTGTAGTTGCTTCAAGTCCTATAACTCTATTTGATCATAATTATCCAGACAGTCATTTCATGTCTTCTTAGTCTTATAATATTTGGTCCATTCCAGTCTTTTGAGTTGTGAAGATACAGGTTTCGTACATTATCTTATTTTTTTCTGTCTACAGTAAGTCTTATGAAAGTTCACTTCAAAGCTCCCAAAAGGAGAAGGGAAATATAAAATTCATTCTAAAACAAAGAGAAAAATGGGCCTATTTACTATTGATTACTATATTAAAATTTATTTTAAGCAAAGAAGAAATTCGATGTTTTTATTACACTACTAGAGGCCCGGTGCACAGATTCATGAGCATTGAAAGGAAGTTAATTAGAAAGTGGCCGGTAGGGCAGGACTGGGCGAGATGGGCCAGACACACCCTGGAGCCAACTTCCTGCGGACTCTCCCAGGCCTGCCACACCTGGGGCAGTGCTGCGGCTCAAAGGGCGTCTGTGAAGTGAGCAGGGTCTCTACAGCAAGTGGGGTCCCTCAGCCTGGCCTGTGGGGATCAGGCCGAAACCAGCAGGACAACATCCCTCAATGGATCCTGGAGTGCGAGAGGGCACTCTGCAAAGTTGCTGTTGCTGGGCAGCTCCTGCATTGAGTGTCTGCCCCCTGGTTGTCAGTGTGCATCATACCTACTGGCCCGTTGGCCAGTCAGCCAATCGCTTAGCCTTTTATATATATAGATAACAGGAAAGAGAATTTGTCTTTTTGTTTTTGTTAATCCTCACCTGAGGATATTTTCTCCATTGCTTTTTAGAGAGAGTACAAGGGAGGGAGGGAGGGAAGGGAGGGAAGGAAGGGAGGGACGGAGAGAGAGAAATATCGATGTGAGAGAGACACATCATTTGGTTGCCTCTTGCATGCGCCCTGACCAGGGCCAGGGATTGAATCTGCAACCCAGGTACATGCCCTTGACCTGGAATTGAACCTTCGACCTCTTGGTGTGCAGGCCGACATTCTAACCACTGAGCACAGCAGCCAGGGCAAGAATTTGTCATTTTGATCATAACTTTTATTTTAAATATCAGTGATATTTTAAAATCTATGCACATAGAATATGAATTAAATATATTTGTGCTATATAGAAAGAGGGAAACATACTTTCTCTCAATAGCCCAGGGAAACTTTCAGTGGTAATGTGTTTGTAATAGAGAAAAGAGATGCCAAAGTGTTTGATCTGTTAGTGAACTCCACTGCGCTTCTGTGACGGTGTTTGTGGTTAGGGGAAATAATATAGAAGAAAAATTTGAAAGATGAACACATATCATGAAAAGTTGTTTTTAAAAATATTCCCTTCCTCCTCTTTCACACATTAATTGAAGAAAAGTTTTCTTTATTCAAGGTCTCCTGAGCTAGGTCATATAGCCATAAATTTCTAAGTTGTTCTTTTGATAATATTCTTTCCACGAATCTCCCTTCTGAAGCCTCTCATTTAATATATTGGGGTTTTGACTCTGCTTTTCTAAAATAGCATAAAACTTTTTAAATATTTCACTAACTCTAGATAACATGTACCAAAGATGGGAACATAGGGTTTAATTCTCCCTTGGCCATTAACTTGCTGGGTTGCCTCAGAACTCAGTCTCCTCATCTGCCAAGTAAAATATTAATATCTTATCTTCATCAAGCCAGGCAGCTGTGCCAAATCACCTCCCAGGTTCTTTATAACTCTAAGTTATTTCTACCTCTAGTTTCTGGATTCTCTATTATTATGTCTAAGTATAAAATATTTCCTGTACATTAAATTGGTTATGCCAACTTTTTTTGTTAATCCTCACCTGAGGATATTTTTTCCATTGATTTTTAGAGTGGAAGGGAGGAAGGGGGTTGGGGAGAGAGAGAGAAAAAAAAAAAAACATCCATGTGAGAGAGACACATCAATTGGTTGCCTCTTGCACATGCCCTGACGAGAACCATGGATCAAAACTGCAACCCAGATATGCCCTTGACTGAGAATCAACCAGCAACACTTGGATATGTGAGATGATGCTCTAACCACTGAGATCACTGGCCAGGGCTGGTTATGACAACTTTTGATAGGCACATTTACCATGTTTTTCATGGGGTGGGGGGTACAGTTAATCATTTTCTGGTTATAAACCCTTCCATAGTCTCCTTTTGATTGGATCTTTGCATGGATGTTTAATTCACCTAATTCAGTGCTTTGGCTAAGTCTTGAGCTTTCCTATTACCTAGAAGAGGTAATAGACCACTATTTATTTGGTATGAGGATAAGACACATGCAATATAATAGCTATAATTGGTGTTTATGTCTCCAAAGTAAGACACAAATAGGATAACTTCTTGAACTAGTCTGAAATTTGTATTAGCGCTAAAAGGGTTAGAGAGGGGAACATAATAAAAAAAAAATGTGTGCACTAAATAAGAGGAGGTAAAATTAGTTAAATCACCATTAAATACAACAAATTGAAATAGTTTATTTTCCTACATCTTATTCCTTATCTGTATAGATCAGGGAAGTTCACTTAGGAATTATATGAAATTAGAAAAACGTTTGATATGCACATCTCAGCCACAATGTTTTCCAAGAAGAGGTCTCATATCATAGAACTAGATGAGTCAGAAATAGAGAACATCAAACAGGCCACTATTTATTCTCTTGCTGGGCTGATGCTCCACAATACATCGCACAGTGCTTTCCATTTGTTCAAATGGCCATCATGTCAACTCTGGTCTTCTACTCAGATGAATACATTGTTCCTAAGTTTGTTTTATACCTGAAGTTTCAGAGCTGCTTAGATATTATCTGCGAGCTCTTCAGGCCTATGCTGGTAAGCCTCTCCTCTCTCTCCTTCCCTCCCTCCCTCCTTTCTCCTTCCCTCCCTCTTCCTGTTTCTCTCTCTCTCTCTCTCTCTCTCTCTCTCTCTCTCTCTCTCTCTCTCTCTCTCTCTCTCTTTCTCTCTCTCTCCTATTCAAAATACCCCTAGCCATTAGCATTATTATGTCTGTCCCTTTCCTTTCTATGCCTTTATTTTTATTTCTCAATTTCTATTATGCTCTGTCTCAGAAACCTCCAACTGAAACCTTTAAAAAGTGTGCATATTTTCTGTCTTTGCCTACTGTGCCTATAAGAACTCTTCCTGCTGTCCTACTCTACCCCAGACAGCAAAAGGATTTCCAGGGCCAAGCCCTCAGTTCTAAGGCAGTCACTGTGGTTGCTTCCAGGACACTGATGCGTTAAGTTAATGAAGCTTCTGAGCCCAGGCAGAACAGGGAAGAAGATCCTGCTGAGGATATAGCTCCATTTCTGCCAACATTCTTAAGCCTCTTGCCTCACAGAAACCCCACTAAGGGCCTGGAGTCCACGCTGCTCTGGCTCCCGGAGGCCTTCCTGTGGAACATCACCACGTGTGTCCTCTCCGGAAGGCTTTAAGTCGTTTTGATCTTTCATTCCAGTCCTTTGAACTCCTGATTGCTTCCAGATTGAATCTGATAAACCTATTTATGACTAAGGTTTTAGTCATATATAATGACTTGAGCATTCATCTTTTCCACTTTAAATAGTGACTTACACTATCTTAGCCCTGAAGACGATGGGCCAGAGGCAAAACAGCAGGAAGGACACTGAGATGACACTGATGATGAGATGAGCAACTGCATGTGCGTATGAGATGTTCATATGAGGCTTCCCAGAGCATTCTTCAAGTCCCATTGGGATGTATGAACTGCACTGTCCTGGTATAGAGAAGGTTTTATATAATACTGATGATGGCACTATGCACTAGCATGGAATGAGAAGTATTGTTAGTAAAATGTATCATTGGAAGCATGTGAATTAGAGACAACTTGTTAATCCCGGAGGCACCCAGGTAAAACAGTGTCCTTATTACTAAGCATTTCTAAACTTTGTTAACAAAAGGAAAACAGAGCAGTTGTGGCAAATAATATGTTTCTTCCTTCTCTGAATGGTTCTTGGGAGGAAATAATTAGGTGTAATCAAACATCATCCCCAATTCATTGCTCTCCCTCCTTCTGGTTATTATTGGCTTGGAGAATAGACACCAGGAATGCTTTTTGTTTTGTTTTTTGCCACCACTGAAAAGTGATCTCTAATAGTGGAAATTCCAGGCACTGTGATGGACTGTACAGGAAAAACTTGGGGTCAGGAGAGTACAGTAAGTACCCTGAAAGACAAGCCACTTAATCACCAGTGTGGCTGAAGGTGATTGCAGTGAGTCACATTTCCTAGAGACGAATTCTTATGGGAAGAAGAGAGGGTAGTCACAGCCTTGCTGCAGGCAAACTGAGGAACAGGCCGTTGTTGTCTACAGCTGTAAGGTATGGACACCAGAAGGTGGCTTCCTCTACCTGGAGAGATCTAAGCAGGGAGGCAGGCCATTGGCGGTTCATGTCTAGGAAAGCCTGAGGACTTTCTCTTCCTCAGTGACCCAGACATTAACACACCTAAGCTCGATGTTCAGAGAAGAGGAGTCAAAGGTTTTTGAAGAGACTGTTAGACCTAGGTCAGTGATGGCAAACCTATGACACGCGTGTCACAGGTGACACGCAAACTCATTTTTTGGGTTGATTTTTCTTTGTTAAATGGCATTTAAATATGTAAAATAAATATCAAAAATATAAACCTTTGTTTTACTATGGTTGCGAAGATCAAAAAATTTCTATATGTGACACAGCACCAGAGTTAAGTTAGGGTTTTTCAAAATGCTGACATGCTGAGCTCAAAAGGTTCACCATCACTGACCTAGGTCCTGCTGCACCACAGCCCTGTGCTGAGATGGGCGGTCTCAGCCCTGTGGTGCTAGAGGGGACCTAAAGGGGCAGACTGGAGCTCTCTCCCAAAGTGCAAGCAGCATCTAGATTAAATTTTCTTTGGAATTTTTCCAGGCTCTCCTGGGGTTTGTAATTTCCAGTAGGAAGAAGAACAATTTATATTAATAACATGGGCTTCTCATCATATAGACTTCCTAGTTTCCATGTACTGTCACTCATTCCAAAGATTTAATTGGCCTCCTTGTTAAATTGTTGCCTTTTGCCCTCTGGAACCTCTGCTGCTTTGTAAACAAACTCTCATGAACCCTCAGTCTCTTGAGGATTATGTGAAATACTATACAAGGAAAATCAGAAATATGAATGTATTAGTCAGGGTTCTCCAGAGAAACAGAAGCCATAGGATGTGTGTGCGTGCACATACACACGCACACACAGTATAAGAATTGGCTCATGTAATGATGGAGACTGGCAAGTTCAGAATCTGCAGTACTTCCTGGCAGGCTGGAGACCCCCGAGAACCACTGGTGCAGATAACATGCACTGGAGTCTGCTGGAGAACCCACTTTTACTTGGGGAGGCTGGCCTCCTTGCTCTATTTAGGCCTAACAGGTAGGCTGAGTCCCACTCACATCCTGGAGGGCAATCTGCTTTACTCAAAGTTCACAAATATAAATGCTAATATCATCTAAAGGTGACACATAAAATTAACCATCACATTAAAGAAAAATAATAGTTGGTTTTTAAAAATATTTTCTTTCATTTCTTACCTTAATGAGACCTGGCTTTCCCACAATGAAACTGCTTTCCTTGTTTCTTCTTTCATAGAGGCAACCCATCCTTTCATATACCATGGCCAGGGGGCTCAGAACAATGTTGTCCTTCTCTTAGTAGCCCAGTGTCACGTCCAGACCATTTTCCCCCACTGTGTGCAGAAATCTATCTTCCTTCAAGCTTATGCTAATAGGTTATGACACCTGTTACCTCTTCATGTCACTATCAATTTCCTACTGGTCAATCCCTCACATTCATTTAAGGTTCTCACACCCAACTTGCAGTATTTCCTTCTTAACTTGATTCTACTATTCCCATGGGTGACCTCAGTGCCCATGGTACTGACTCACCTTTAAATAAAGAGTTTTGGACTCCGGGGCAGCCAGTGCAGGCACAGAGACCATGCCATCTTGAAGAAAAGGACTGCTTGCAACTAGGACCCTAGCCTCACCACCACCCAATCTGGTCTCAAATGCAAGCTGGGACCTTACAACCACTCAGGACAAAGACCTGCAGACCCACGAACACCAAGAGTCCAGACATCCCGGCCGCAGATTATCATGAGTTACGGAGCCCGTCCCCCTCCCCCACCGGCCTGCTGCGGCCGCATAGGACCTGCCAGATCCACTTCTTGTGACAAGGCTTCCTGCCGACACAGGGCGGCTATGCACATGCACTCGGGAGTCTGTTTCCTGGCGCAGGATTGGGCCTCCCGCTGACACAGGGCAGCTGTGCAACCTGGCCCCCCAAGCAGACCAGGGACTCTGATTCTTCATGCAAGAGGCAGCACTGAACACCAGTGACTTGACTCTCAGCACCCATGGGGACTCTGTTTCTCATCGTGTGCGCACGGGATCCCTGATTCTCAGTGCATGCACACTGAGTGCCTGTGACTCCAATTCTCAGTGCATGTGCACACAGGGACCCCAATTCATTGTGCGAGGCCGCACCAAGCAACAGAGACCCTGATACTCGATTCTCGGTGTGTGCACTTAAGGGACTCTGACACCTGGCATGCACTAGGGAACTCTGGTTTTTGGTGTATGCCCACAGGGACTTTGTTTCAGCATGGTGCATGCAGGGTCCCTGATTCTAGGTGAGCGCACGAGGCTGCACTGAGCACTGGTGACTCCGATTCTCGGCATACATGGCTCCCACTGACCCACAGCATCCACACATCTTGGTGTTGGAGCTCTTCAGTGACACTCAGAATGGTGCAACACTTCCACTGCACATGGCCTGGACCCCCACAGCATTTGGACCTTCTGGTGATAGTTAGAATAGGGAGACAATGAAACAATCCCCAAAGGGGGGTAAAAAAGAGGAATCGCCAAGAAAGGAAATAAGTGAAACTGAGGCATGCAATATGACAGAAAAAGAATTCAGAGTAATGGTGATACAGTTCATAAACTGGATGGACGAGAAAATCAACAACCTATGCAAAAATCAGGAAGAAATCAAAAGTGACGTAGCTACAATAAAAAATGCTATGGAAGGTTTCAACAGTAGACTAAAAGAAGTGGAGGACTGAATTAGTGAGTTAGAAGATAAGGTAGAGAAACAAGCCCAATCTGAACACCAACTGGAGAAAAAAATTAAAAAGCAGGAGGAGAGCCTAAGGGAGCTTTGGGACAATGCAAAACGAAATAATATGTATAATAGGGCTGCCAGAAGAACAAGAAGAAAAGGAAGGATTAGAGCTATTTGAAGAAATAATGACAGAAAACTTCCCTGATATAGGGAAGAAAAAAGTTGCACAAGTACAGAGTCCCAAGCAAAATGAATCACAAAAGACCCACACCAAGATACATCATAATTACAATGGCAAATGTTAATGACAAAGAGAGAATCTTAAAGGTTGCAAGAGAGAGACAGAGAGTTACCTACAAAGGATCCCCTATCAGATTATCAAAGGATTTCTCAGCAGAAACACACCAAGCTAGAAGGGAAAGGAATGAAGTATACAAAGTGATGCAGAGCAAAGGACTGAATCCAAGAATACTCTATTCAGCAGGACTATCAAACACAATTGAAGGGGAAATCAGGAGCTTCACAAATAAAAAAATGCTAAATGAGTTACCAAGCCAGCAATGCAAGAAATGCTAAAGGGAATGCTGTAAAAAGAAGAAATAAAAAGGGAGGAAGGAATACAGGCATAAATCACAGAAATGGCTACAAACAAGTACCTATCAATAATAACATTAAACATAAATGGATTAAATGCTCCAATCAAAAAACATCCAGTGCCTGAATAGATAGGAAAATATGACCCATATATATGCTGTCTACAGGAGGCCCACCTCAGAATAAGGAAGTCACACAGACAAAGTGCAGGGATGGAAAAATAGCTATCAGGCAAATAGAAATGAAAAAAAAGCTGGGATAGTAATACTTATATCTGACAAAATAGACCTCAAAGTGAAGACCATAACAAGAGACAAGGAAGGGCACTTCATAATTCTAAAGGGATCAATATAACAAGAGGATATAACTCTGGTAAACATAGATGCACCCAATGCAGGAGCATCTATGCATAAAAAATTCTGCAAGATATCAGGGGAGAGATCGACAGCAATACAATCATAGTAGGAGACTGTAATACCCCTTTAACATCACTGGATAAATCCTCTAGACAAAAAATTAGCAAACAAACAGAAATCCTAAACAACTCACTAGATCAGATGGACTTAATTGACATCTTTAGAACATTCCACCCCAAAACTACAGAATATACATTCTTCTCAAGCGCACATGGGACATTTTCAAAGATAGACAACATATTGGGAAACAGGCAAAGTCTCTCAAAATTCAAGAAGATTGAAATCATATCATGCATCTTCTCAGATCACAATGGCATAAAATTAGAAATCAACTGCAATAAATACAATCACAAAAATTCAACACTTGGAGGATAATAGCATAATATTAAACAATAGGGGGTTACCAAAGAGATCAAAGTAGAAATAAAAAACACCTGGAAACAAACAACAATTAAAACACAACAATCCAAAATCCTATGGGACACAGTGAAAGCAGTCCTGAGAGGGAAGTTCATAGCATTACAGGCCTACCTCAAAAAAAACAAACAAAACAAAACAAAAACTGGTAATAAATTATCTACTCTACAACTTAAAAAATTAGAAAGAGAGCAACAAGAAAACCCCAGAGTGAGCAGAAGGAAAGAGATAATAAAGATCAGAGCAGAAATAAATGAAATAGAGACCAAAAAAATACAAAAGATCAATAAAACCAATAGCTGGTTCTTTGTAAGGATAAGCAAGATTGATGAACCTCTAGCCATACTCACCAAGAAGCAAAGAGAGAGGACCCAAATAAATAAAATTAGAAATGAAAGAGGCAAAATAACAACAGACCCCACAGAAATACAAAATATTGTAAAAAAAAAAAAAATACCATGAACAACTCTACTCCAACAAACTAAACAACACAGAAGAAATGGACATATTCCTAAAAAAAAAATACGACCTTCCAAAAATCAAGAAGAATCAAAAAAATCTCAACAGGCCAATAACTAAGGAGGAAATTGAAGCAGTCATCAAGAAGCTTCCAGCAAACAAAAGAACATGGCCAGATGGCTTCACAGGAGAGTTTTACCAAACATTCAAAGAAGAACAAAAACCTATCCTCCACAGACTATTCCAAAAAATTCAAAAGGAAGGCACACTTCCAAGATCTTTTTATGAAGCCAGCTTTACCATAATTCCAAAACCAGATAAAGACACTAAAAAGAAAGAGAATTACAGGCCAATATCCCTGATGAACATAGATGCTAAAATCCTCAACAAAATTCTAGCAAGTTGGATTCAGCAATACATTAGAAAGATCATACACCATGACCAAGTAGGATTTATTCCACAGATGCAAAACTGGTACAATATCCACAAATCAATAAATGTGATACATAACATAAACAAATTGAGAGTCAAAAGTCACATAATCATATCAATTGATGCAGAAAAGGCATTTGACAAAATCCAACACCCTTTCCTGATAAAAACTCTCAGCAAAGTGGGAATAGAGAGATCATACCTCAAGATAATAAAAGCCTTATATGACAAACCTACAACCAACATCATACTCAATGGGCAAAAACTAAAACCATTTCCCCTCAGAACAGGAACAAGACAGGGATGCCTACTTTCACCACTCCTGACATAGTACTAGAAGTGCTAACCATAGCTAACAGACAAGAAGAAGAAATAAAAGGCATCCAAATTAGAAAAGAAGAAGTAAAACTGTCCTTATTTGCAGATGACATGATATTGTACATAGAAAAATGCCAAAGACTCCATCAAAAAACTACTAGACTTAATACATGAATTCAGCAAAGTAGCAGGATACAAAATTAACACCCAGAAGTCTATGGTTTTTCTATACATCAATAATGAACTCGCTGAAAGAGAAACTTAAAAAGCAGTCCCATTTTCCATTGGAACAAAAACATTAAGATACCTAGGAATAAACTTAACCAAGGAGATAAAGGACCTGTACTCAGAAAATTTCAGGATGCTGAAAAAAGAGATAGAAGAAGACATGAACAAATGAAAGAATATACCATGTTCATGGATTGGTAGAATCAACATCATTAAAATGTCCATACTACCCAAAACAATCTATAAATTCAATGCAATCCCCATTAAAACACCAACAGCATACTCCAAAGACCTAGAACAAACTCTCCAAAAATTCATCTGGAATATAAAAAAGACCCCGAATAGCTGCAGCAATCTTGAGAAAGAAGAACAAAGTAGGGGGGATCTCAATACCAGATATCAAGCTGTATTACAAAGCCACTGTTCTCAAAACTGCCTGGTACTGGCACAAGAACAGACATATAGACCAGTGGAACAGAATAGAGAACCTAGAGTTCAAAGCCAAGCCGTTATGCTCAATTAATATTTGACAAAGGAGGCAAGAGCATACAATGGAGTCAAGACAGTCTCTTCAATAAATGGTGTTGGGAAAATTGGACAGATACTTGCAAAAAAATGAAACTAGACCACCAACTTACACCATACATAAAAGTAAACACAAAAATGGATAAAGGACTTAAATGTAAGATGGGAAACCATAAAAATCTTAGAAGAAGCCATAGGCAACAAAATAGCAGACATTTGTCATAGCAATATCTTTACCAATACAGCTCCTAGGGCAGTGAAAACTAAGGAGAAAATAAACAAATGAGACTACATCAAAATAGAAAGCTTCTGCACAGCAAAAGAAACCATCAACAAAACAACAAGAAAGCACACTGCATGGGAGAACATATTTGCCAATATTATATCCAATAAGGGTTTAATCTCCAATATTTACAGGGAATTCGTACAACTTAATAAAAGGAAGATAAATAATCCGATCAAAAAATGGGCAGTGGACCTAAATAGACACTTTTCGAAAGAGGACATACAGAAAGCCAAGAGACATATGAAAACACTAGTGGCCCCATGCACGAAATTTGTGCACATTAAACGGGGATTAATTTGAGGAAATATTTTAATATTGCTATTTGCCCTTTCTCTATAATAGAAGTGTCAGAAATGAAGGAAAAATTAGTAAAATGTATATGAAAATCTTCCTCCTGTCAGAGTCTGGGGCGCACCATAGGACCCAGAGTCAAGTCCCCGCCCACCCACGTGTGCCTCAAAATCACACGAGACCATTGTAACCTGATGAACAAAAATAGATACAGAAACAAAGAAGCATTGAACAGACTGTCAACTACAGCGGGAAGGGTGGGGAGGGTTGGAGCTGGGGAGGTAAGAGATCAACCGAAGGACTTGTATGCATGCATATAAGCATAACCAATGGATGCAACACGCTGGGGGCAGGGGGAGAGGGGGAGAAGGTGAGGGCATGTGCCAGGGGGTAGGGGAGGCTGGGGGAAGGTCAATGGGGGGGGAAATGGAGACATATGTACTACTATTTGTAATGCTTTAAACAATAAAATAAAATTATAAATAAATAAATAAGTACATAAATAAATAAATAAATAGTTTTGTCATCTCCTTGATTCTTAAGACTTCATTCTACCCCATTTTCAGCCATCTAATCTACATTCTAGGCTTGACTTTTATATGGAATTCATTATCTTTCCTTCATCTACATTTTCTAAATCATGGAAGCAATTTCTGTTGTCAAGTCCTAAATAAAAGCATCCAGTGGGAAGGACACTTAGCCAAAGAGCAAGAATAAAATAAGCAAGAACATTTCTGTCCAGTCTCCTACTCACCAATCAATGTTCCTCAGTCCCTCCAAAACAGTGATCCAAAATTATTTCCTTACACAAAAAGCTTTAGTGGTTTACTGGATAAGTCCTAATCCATCCCATGGTATGCAAGGGCTTCATGATCAAAATTCTTCCTAAGTCTTCAGTGTTCAGTGCCTGCACACATACTCTGCTGACTGTTTAGTGAAAAGGTCCCATAATTAAACCTGCTTTCTCAGATGTCTTTCCTTTGCCTGTTATTCTCTGTCTGGAAAGTCTTCTGCTTTTATACTTTTGTTTACATAGCAACTAAGGCAATGGGCACTTCCTTGGACAAGTCTTTCCTGAACTTCCCCCCAAACACAGACCCCCCCCCCACCCAAACCAGAGATACCTCCCTCCCGCCATGCTACACTTATCACATAGTTCCTATTACTTTATACTGTAATTTACTTGTCTATGTGTCGGTATTCTTTCCCATATTCGGAGTTTCTTGAGGGTGAGATCTGTGTACTATTCAATCCTCAGCACCCTACATAGTGAATGACTATAAGTCCTACCTATTTAAGTCTACTTAGAGCAAGTTGACCACCAAGATGGCCAGGAGGCTCAAAACCTCCCAGACCATTGGCAGAAGTTCTCCTGGACCCTCTTACCCTGTTTCTCCTCACTCTGGTGCTGTGTCCTTCTGGCATCTAGTCTCTTTGGCTCCATCTCTTATTTCTCAGTCTGTGTTTTCCCTCTGGACAAGACAACAGAACTCAGATTTTTAAGCTGCTTAGGGCAACAGTTCTAAACCTCTGTGTCCCAAATGTGTTGAGTCACAGAGCAAAAAGAAAGGAAAGGGTGGATTTACAGGGAGCTTTCTGGGAATTCAAAATTAATACCACACGCCACAATATGCATGAATCTCAAAACCATTACACTGAGACAAGCAGCCAGACATACACACATAAAAAATGTACATATATAAATTAATTCATGCTGATAGAAGTCAGGATAGTGGTTCTTTACCTTGGAGTGGATTGAAAGGAGCATGGAGTGGCATATGGGTGCTTGTAATACTCTGTTTCTGGTTCTAACTGTTCATTTTGTGAAGATTTATTTAACTACACTTATGATCTGTGCACTTTTCTGCATTATATAGTAATACACAATGAGAAATATAAAGTTAAAAAAATTAATGATACAACGGGAAACCATTTTATACTCAAGAGAATAATAAAAGCTTTAAAGCCTGACTAAGCAAAGTTTTCTCAAGATTGGGGAAAATGGGAAGTCATTTTTAGAAATGGAAATTGGCAAAAAAATCTTTGGCAAACGATTTGCCATTATCTTGTAAGGCTGAACATGTGCATATTTTACAATTTAGTTAATTCCATTCCTAAGCCAGAGAAATTCTGACATATGTGTAGCAGAAAACCTATAAAAGAATGTTCAGCCCTGGCCAGCGTGGCTGTGGTTAGAGTGTCGACCTGTGCACCAAAGGCTCTCAGGTTCAAGTCCCTGACAAGGGCATATACCTGAATTGTGGATTCAATCTCCCACCTCAGTTGGGACACATGAGGAAGGCAACCAATTGAGGCGTGTCTCCCACATCAATGTTTCTCCGTCTCTCTCTCTCTCTCTCTCTCTCTCTCTCTCTCTCTCTCTCTCTCTCTCCTGCCCTTCCTCAGATGAGGATTAACAACAACAACAAATGTTCATAGAAGCATTGTTCATGGATTTTTTTTAAAAAAATGGAACTTTGGGATGACCAACCATCAGGTAAATAGATAAATAAATGGCAGTACATCCACAGTACACAGCAGTAAAAAATAAAAGAATACAATCACTCACATCAACAGAGATGGCTTTAGAGACAAAATGTTCAATGAAAAATTCACAAGAGACTATATATGATTCAATGTTTATAAAACCCTCCAAAATAGCAAAATGAATATATATATGTATATACATATATATATATGATAAAGCCACTAAAGAAAGCAAAATACTGTAAAAAACATAAGATAGAAGATGGTAGCCTCTGGAGTGGAGGGAGGTACAGTTGAGGAGGGACATCTGGAAGCTTCACCCAAATTTCCCACATTCTAATTCTCAGGTTGGGGTGGGTTAAATATGTGCTTTGTAATTTGCATATGTATGATCACTATTCATTTGTATGTACAGATATTAACCAAGAAAAACTTTATCTTATTCCTGTTCAGTATAAGCACATGCTCTGCTTGATCTCCTTTCTAGACTCTCATAAAATGAAAAATACTGATAACAAAAACAATAATATGACACAAGAACAGATATATAAACCAATGGAACAGAATAGAGAACCCAGAAATAGACCCAAACCACTATGTTCAATTAATATTAGACAAAGGAGGCAAGAGCATACAGTGAAGTCAGTTCAGTCTCTTCAATAAATGGTTTTGGGAAAATTGGACAGATACATGCAAGAAAATGAAACTAGACCACCAACTTACACCATACACAAAAATAAACTCAAAATGGATAAAGGACTTAAATGTAAGACGGGAAACCATAAAAATACTAGAGGAATCTATAGGCAGCAAAATCTCAGACATATGCCGAAGCAATATCTTCACCAATACAGCTCCTAGGGCAATGGAAACTAAAGAGAAAATAAACAAATGGGACTACATCAAAATAAAAAGCTTTGCACAGCAAAAGAAACCATCAACAAAACAACAAGAAAGCCCACTGCATGGGAGAACATATTTGCCAATGTTATCTCCGATAAAGGTTTAATCTCCAACATTTACAGGGAACTCATACAACTTAACAAAAGGAAGATAAACAACCCAATCAAAAAATGGGCAATGGACCTAAATAGATACTTTTCGAAAGAGGACATAAGGAAGGCCAAGAAACATATGAAAACATGCTCAAAGTCACTAATCATCCAAGAGATGCAAATCAAAACAACGAGGTACCATCTCATACCTGTTAGAATGAATATCAACAAATCAACAAATGACAAGTGCTGGAGAGGATGCGGAGAAAAAGGAACCCTCCTTCACTGCTGGTGGGAATGCAGACTGGTGCAGCCACTGTGCAGAACAGTATGGAGTTTCCTCAAAAAACTAAAAATGGAAGTCCCATTTGACCCAGTGATCTCACTTCTAGGAATATATCCCAAGAAACTAGAAACACCAATCAGAAAGGATATATGCACCCCTATGTTCATAGCAGAACAATTTACAATAGGTAAGATTTGGAAACAGCCTAAGTGCTCATCAGCAGATGAGTGGATTAGAAAACTGTGGTACATCTACACATAGGAATACCACACTGCTGTAAAAAGGAAGGAACTCCTACCATTTGCAACAGCATGGATGGAACTGGAGAGCATTATACTAAGTGAAATAAGTCAGTTGGAGAAAGATAAATATCACATGATCTCACTCATTTGTGAAATATAATAAACATAAACTGATGAACAAAAACAGATCCAGAGACAGAGAAGTATTGATCAAACCTCAGAGGGAAGGTAGGGTAGGGTGGGGGTAAAGGGGAGAGATCAACCAAAGGACTCGTATGCATGCATATAAGCCTAACCAATGGACACAAACAACAGGGTGATGAGGGCATGAGCAGGAGGTGGCGGGGAGGGGCCTGGGGGGAGGGCGGGGCACGTAATGGGAAGATAAGTACACATGTGTTATACCTTAATCAATAAAGAAAATTAAAATAAATAAATAAAAACAATAATAATAACATTTTTAGAAAAACCCAAAGCAAAAAAAGAAGAGCCACTAGCTAACAAAAGCTTTCTACTCACTCCTGAGACAGAAACTGGATGGAGAGGGCTGCTAAAGAACACTGGGGAGTGCCGGAGTGGGGAGCTTCAGCCAAAATGCGTGTGTGGAGCAGGGCATGAATCTGAGGAAAGACAGCCGCACAGAACCCATAGAGCAGTGATGGCGAACCTTTGGAGCTCGGCGGGTCAGCATTTTGAAAAACCCTAACTTAACTCTGGTGCTGTGTCACATATAGAAATTTTTTGATCTTTGCAACCATAGTAAAACAAAGGTTTATATTTTTGATATTTATTTTATATATTTAAATGCCATTTAACAAAGAAAAATCAACCAAAAAAATGAGTTCGCATGTCACCTCTGACACACGTGTCATAGGTTCGCCATCACTGCCATAGAGACATCTGGCCCAGGGAAATGTCAGCTCTGCTGGTCAGGAATGAGAAGTGAAGAAGAAAACAGGGAGATTCTTTGGACATCCAGTTCGTACCCCTCCTCCAACCCAGGTGGAAAATTTCTGGATGGAAAAGCCCTGCTCTCCTGGCCAATGCAGCCTTGGTGAAGGGAGGCAGGTCTGGATTTTATCGCTTCTTTCAGAAACAGCTCAAGACTCCATTTCTGGAGTTTTTCTGAGATTCTGTAGCAGAAAACATTGGGCTCCTGTCCTTTTCCCAGGGAAAAGCTTCTTGCTAAATCTGTTATCACTTGTCCATCTAATGTCCAACTTTTAAATGGTAGTTCCTATTTTTCCCCTCGTAGCCCTTGTGTTTTGCCCTTTTATTAAAATTCCTTTATCATAGTGTGGGGTGGGAGCATGGTTGCTAGGGTACTCCCACAAATTTGTATATTCAGTCCTATATTTAACCAAAAGTCTCTATAACTTTACAACAAGGAAAATAAGATTCATTTTTTAAGCTTTTAAATTGAATTCATTGGGGTTACATTGATTAATAAAATGATATAGGTTTCAGTTGTACATTTCTGTAATACATCATCTGTGTATTGCTTTGTGTGTTTACCACCCCAAGTCGAGTCTCCTTCCATCACCATTTATCCCCTTATACCCTTTTCTAACTCCCCCACCATGCTTACCCTCTGATAATCATCATACTGTTGTCTGTATCCATAAGTTTGTTTGTTTTTGCTTAATGCCTTCACCTTTGTCAGCCAGCCCCCCCAAACCCTTCTCCTCTGACAGCTGCCAGTCTCTTCTCTGTGAGTGTGTTTCTATTTTGTTTGTTAGTTTATTTTGTTCATTGTATTCCACTTAAAAGTGAAATCATATGGTGTTTGTCTTTCTCTGAATGGCTTATTTCAGTGAGCATATGCTCTCCAGGTCCATCCATGTTGTCCCAAAGAGTAAGATTTTCTTCTTTTTTATGACCAAGTAGTATTCCATTGTGTAAATGTACCATAGCTTTTTAACCTACTCATCTACTGATAAGCACTTGGGTTGCTTGCACATCTTGGCTATTGTAAATAACGCTGCTATGAACATAAGGATGCACCAATCTACGTTCCCACCAACAGTGCATGAGGGTTCCCTTTACCCACATTCTTGCCAACGCTTGTTTGTTGATTTATTGATGAGACTCACTCTGACATTTATGAGGTGATATCTCATTGTGGTTTTAATTTGCATCTCTCTGATGATTAGTAACATTTAGCCTCTTTTCATATGTCTATTGGCCATCTATATGTCCTCTTTGAAGAAGTGTCTATTCAGGTCCTTTGTTCATTTTTTTTATTGGATTGTTTGTTTGTTTTTAGTGCTGAGCTGTATAAGTTCTTTATAAATTTTGAATATTAACTGCTTATCAGATGTATAATTGGCAAATATGTTCTCCTGTACAGTGGATATTGTACCAACCTTGCAACCCATGAATATATCTCACTTCATCATGGTGTGTGATCTTTTTAATGTATTGCTGGATCTGGTTTGCTAATATTTTGTTGAGGATTTTAGCATCTATGTTCACCAGGAATATTGGCCTATAATGTTCTTTCTTTGTGGTGTCTTTATCTGGTTTTGGAATTAAAATAATGCTAGCCTAGTAAAATTAGCTTGGAAGCTTGGATTTTTGGAATAGTTTGAGAAGGATGGATGTTAGTGCTTCACTGAATATTTGGTAAAATTTGCCTGTGAAGCCATGTGGTCCAGGACTTCTATTTGTTTGGGATTTTTTAAATTAGTACTTCAGTTTCACTAGTTGTAGTCTGTATGTTCAAATTTTCTGATTCTTACTTATTCATTTTTGGAAGATTTTTTTTTGTCTCTAGGAATTTAGCCATTTCGCCCAGATTGGTCACTTTCTTGGCATACAGTTGTTCATAATGTTTTCTTATAATCTTTTGTATTGTATTGGTGACAGTTGTTACTTCTCTTTCATTTCTGATTTTATTTATTTATGCCTTCTCTCTTTTTTTTCTTGATGAGTTTGGTTAAAGGTTTGCTAATTTTGTTTATCCTTTCAAAGAACCAGCTCTTGGTTTCATTGATTTTTTTGGAGGGGTGGGAACAGGGTCTTTTTTAGACTCTATTCTTCTGCATCCAGCACAGCTAGAGAATGAACAAGACCTGAGTACGGGCAACTGGGGATTAAGAAAGAGACAGACACAGAGATATTATACAAGTAAAGCTGGGACCAGGTTGGATACTGTTCTCAGATGGAGACCCAGTGACCCAGAGCTAGTGCAGTGCATTTATTATATACAGCATGATACCAGGAAGTTTTACTAGAGTTTAAGACAAAGGGAAATTATGTTAAGTCATGCTTAAAGATCAGGTTGCAGTCTTCATTCTTGTGGCTTCTTGTAATTGTCAGACCTGGCTGAACCCGGATAATTGCATCCACCCCTGGTGCCTGAGTGAACCTAGATAATGGCACCCATTCCCTGGCACCTGAGCTAAAGGTCAGGACTGACAATATTCCTGCCTTTGGTGAGATATGTTTCCACGGCATGGCTTTGCTGACACTGCAGGATTCAGTTGACGACCTTTGCTCAGTTGCTCTCCCAGGCACTCTCCACATCTCCCCCTTTTTTATTTTTTAAATGTAGCTTATGGACATCTAATTGGAGCCTTCAAACATGGGATTGCAGAAGTTTGTTGGTGACTGAAAGAAAGCAGGGTAATATTAGTGGTGCACAAAGGAATCCTATTAGGTACCAGGTGGTGTGTTTTAACATATTCCATAGATTAAATCCTTTTAAATCATCTAGCAATTATTTTGCTAGCTTTGCAGGAGGTATAATCTCATCATGACTATTCTGAATGGCTTGCACATGTTTGTGTAACCACACTAGGTCTATACTGATGTTATTATGATGGCATATTCCCTGTAGGTGCATTTTGATTTTATTCCAATTCCATAGAGAACTGTTATAGTGGGCTGAAGTTACACAAATTATATGTAAAAGCATTATGGCATTGCAGCTGTTGTCTAATCTTGACACTTTCTAATTGATTGCCTAGTCCTATTACTACAGCTTCCAAAGCATTTAGCTTTGTTTCTAGCTTTCTGTCTATGTCTTCTTGATTATGAAGTGTAGCCAAGGTGTTCTGAGCCAATTCATTAACAGACTTTGCATTCTGGATGCTCTGGGTCAATGCGAGAGATGCAGTAACAGCAGATGCGATAACAGTAACTAGGGTAACAAGACCAAAAATAGTAAGTCCCAAGGCACGCTTTTCCTGGGACAGTTGATTAGGCAGTTCCTGCAATGCCTGGAGGCCTGTATCATGATACCATTTTCCTGTTATGTTGGTAGGAAGCATAATAAAAGAGGGTTGTTTTAAAATTAATATATCTTTATTCAGATTATACCTGGAAACACAGCTGGTAAGGTTACAGTGATGGCATTGGACAGCATAATGGTTGCCTACTCTGGTGATGTTCACATTTCCAGTCACCAATACATATGGGGGCTGGACACAGGCTCATAAGCCATAGCAAGGGCTCAATGAACATGCTCCTTTAATATCAGCAGAGGAAGAGCTAGTAAAATGAAGAAAGTCAAGGGCAGTGGTTAAACGCCAAAGATCTTTCTGCAAACCTCCTGTTTTTGTGGTCAGGGCATTACCTACACACCCTCCTAGAGACATAGACTCGTGATGGGGATGTTTAGCATCAAGCCTGTGAGACCAATTCAATGCATACAAGTCAGAGCCAAAAATATTATGTCTTACTGGTACAGGGTTGGCACAATCTTGCCATTGAGGAAATGCCCCTAGCTCAATAGTGGTGCTATTAGGACAGTAGGGAATTGGGGGATGCTTATCAGACAGCCATAGGGTGGTATTAGGAAACCCCAGTTTAGTAACTCTCTGAATATATTTTCTAAAATCCCAAGGGCCTGCAATGTTAGCAATGCTTGTGCCCCTATAGGACATCTTATTTTTTTGGCCAAGCTGCAGACATCCTGAAGCCCCGTTTCAAGACAGATAGGGACCTCTGCACTAAAGCTATTCTATCCTATCTAATAGAGATAATATGCAAATTGACCATCACTCCAACACACAAGATGGCCACCCCCATGTGGTCAAAGATGGCCAGCCCCATGTGGACACAAGATGGCCACCACAAGATGGCTGACAGGGGAGGTCAGTAGTGAGCAATCAGACCAGCAGGGGAGGGCAGTTAGGAGTGATGAGGCCAGCAGGGGAGGGCAGTTGGGGGGCAACCGGGCCGGTGGGGGGGGGGCAGTTAGGCATCGATCATGCTGGCAGGGGAGTGGTTAGGGGGTGATCAGGCTGGCAGGCAGAAGCGCTTAGGGGCAATCAGGCAGGCAGGTAGGCGAGCAGTTGGGAGCCAGCAGTCTCGGATTGTGAGAGGGATGTCCGACTGCCCATTTAGACTTGATCCCTCGAGGGGTCCCAGATTGGAGAGGGTACAGGCTGGGCTGAGGGACACACACACCCCCATGCACAAATTTCGTGCACCAGGCCTCTAGTTATAAGTATAATTACCTTTGGAGGAAGGAGTTATATGTTGGTCAGAGTTATTCCCGACCATATTGGTGTTGTTAGTAAACACTGGCACTGGTTCCCCGGTCCAGGTGGCTGGATTAACCACAGGGGGTCTGTAACATATGTCCAGTAAGTTTCTGCTGTAGCCATACCTACCTGGCAGCTGACAAGTGCCAGCATAGTGACAAAAAAGGGTGGAGGGGGGTACCTGACCCCCTGTCCTTCTACCACTTGCTGAGCATCGATGGTCAGCTTCTTTAGTTGACCCCATGGGGACACTAGCTTCTCTGGTGGACTGGTCACCTGCCCTTTGCTCTCCTCCTCCTTCCGGGTCAGTGGCTGAGCCAGCATCATCACCAGAGGCGTGATCTTCAGCTTCTTGAACAGCAGGATGAGCTGTTCTCCTGGATCCATGGTTGTGAGGTACTGCTTGCTCTGGCACCCTGATGGGGTTAGAGGCACCTTCTGGAAAGATCCAAACGTGGCCTCTTCCCCACATCATCACTGGATCCGGCCCTCTCCACTGCCCTGTTTGTAAATCCTTCCATTGCGCCATACCTGCAGATGCCACGGTACCAGGAGCTTAAAGCCTTTCAGCTGCTGTGTGACCCTCATTGTTACAATTTTAAAAAATTTAAAGTGTAAAGAGCATAATTTAACTAATTCTGTGGAGTAGGATAATACCCATCTACCCCTTTTTGTTTCTGCAACTGAGCCTTCAAGGTCCAATTAGCTCTTTCTACAATTGCCTGTCCCTGGGGATTATAGGGAATTCCTGTTTTATACATTATTTGGTATTGCTTGCAAAACTGCTGAAAGGAGGATCTAGTATAATTAGGTCCATTGTCTGTTTTTATCTTTAGGGGCTGCCCCATGACTACAAAAGTAGCTAGGCAGTGATTAATTACATGCTTTACACTTTCCCGTTTGGGGAGTAGCGAAAATGAAGAATGAGCATGTGTCCACAGAGGCATGGATCCACCAAAATCTGCCAGATTTGATTAGGTTTAAATCCTCAGGGATTCATCCCTAATGCCGGCACAGGGAGGTGAATAACACACTGGGGGCATTGCTTAATGATTTGGTGAGCCTGCCCTCAGGAAATATGTAATTCCTTGCGCAAGGCAGAGGCATTTCGATGATGCAGGGCCTACGAGGCCTGTGCCATGGAAAATGGAGTGACCTCCTCTACCAAGGCAATGAGGCAATCTACTACCTTATTACCTACAGCTAGGGAACCCAAGAGGCCATTATTGTCTAATATGGTGAATAAAACATGGAAACTGCCATTTTTGAATAACCCTTTGCAAGTTGTAAACAAATGAAATAGCTCTTCAGAATTTGTATGCCCAATGGTAGCGTTTCAATAATGGTAGCCATTCCTACTACATAAGCACTGTCACTGTAGATGTTGACGGGCTCAGAGGCAAAATTTTCTAAAGCATAAATGATGGCTTGGATTTCTACTCATTGTGCAAAGGAGTAATTTGTCTGAAATACTTTAGAATCCTTTACACTATGAAAGCCAGCTCTCCCTGAGTACATTGACATAAGCTATTTACCCTTGGTTTAGGGAGGCAAAATACAAATCATTTACTTTTAAATGTCCTTGGTTTAGGGAAGATAGGACATACTAGATGGCTCCAAATTGCTGTTTTACTATCTCAATTTCCCTATTCTGCTTGCCCTGGCTTACTGGCCTGTGTCATTTAATCAATTTCCTTTTAACACTTCTTTCTACAAACTTCCTATAACTTCCACAGGCATTCCTACAACTTTCAGAAACATTCTTACAACTTTCAGAAATAACCACCTTTAGAAACCACTTTCTTTTTCCTTCAAAATGCATAACAATGCCTCAGACCTTCTATTAAGTATTTCTACTCTAATATTCTTTCTTCCTGTCATACCTTCAGCAACTTGTACAGACCTTTTCTTTCTTTTTTCTTTAAACCTTAATTTTTTCAATGATAACCAAAAAGTAAACAGTCAGCATTTTTTAGGTTAACATTTATGAACACACTTTAAATGAACTCTTACTTTCAAGAAAATATACCTTCAACAAAGTACAAAAGACCTTCTGGAATAAAAACTAAGAGCAGGAGAATTAAAACTTGTCTAGCAATCTATGTTTCCATTTGTTATGTTATTTTAAAATATTTAGATATTTATCATTTAACCTAGCAATGCTCCAAAGTCTTTAAGTTACCAAAGACTTTGGAAAATTATGTATAGGCATATGAGGCAGAAGAAAAGGCAGGGGGAGGAGTGAGCAGGTCCGCAGCCTGTTCTCAGCCTCTAGCGCAGCGGTTCTCAACCTATGGGTCGCGACCCCTTTGGGGGTCGAATGACCCTTTCACAGGGGTCACCTAAGACCATCGGAAAACACATATATAATTACATATTGTTTTTGTGATTAATCACTATGCTTTAATTATGTTCAATTTGTAACAATAAAAATACATCCTGCATATCAGATATTTACATTACGATTCATAACAGTAGCAAAATTACAGTTATGAAGTAGCAACAAAAATAATTTTATGCTTGGGTGTCACCACAACATGAGGAACCGTATTAAAGGGTTGCGGCATTAGGAAGGTTGAGAACCACTGCTCTAGCGGCTTTTTCCTTAGAGATAACATTTTTCCTTAGAGATAACATCTAAGGTTCTGCTGTGGCTTCTCTACTTTTACAGGGAGAAGAGCAACCGGCCCCTTCCTCTAATAGAGAGCACAGTCAGTCTCCTCTTGAGTGACTGGACTTTTATTATTAATGTATTTATAATTATTACTGAAAAGCTTTATCACAAATTCTTCATTTCACTTACATCTATTTATTATATCTTAACAACTTTGAGATTTTTAAAGCTAATTATTACCTAAAGCATTTTCTTGACCAATTTTATAACTGAGGTAACTCAATGTGAGTATTATTTTATTTTAATTATGCTGTTAACCATACTTGCCCTTTCTGGCTGGGAGTCATATGCCCCCGGGAACCAGGAACTACCCTTGGAATGTGGTCCATCCTCATTCAAGAACCGCCCATTATCGTGGAGGCATTACTTTTGTTGTCCAACCCAGCCTGCATAGCTTACTTCCTTATGTAACTTCAAGTATACTGTACTGGTCTAATTTAGTCCAAAAGTATTTCTTTTAGGGAGAGAGAATAAATCTTTGCATCACCTCAGGGCCCTCAGGGTATCATAAAGCTGTCTCTCAGTTAAATTCTTGAAACATTACATTCAGAAAAACTGTCAATTATACCCAATTTAAAGATTATTAAAACTTAAACTGGTTTTAACATTAAAGATTTGGTCTTGACCACAGAATTAATCATTTTAAATTTGGCCATTTAATTCTTATATATTAGTAATACCACAGAAGTACAGAATATACTTTGAACTGTAGAGAAAATGCTGGGGGGACACGCCTGCTGCTTGCCCATTCCCTTGTTTCATGTCCCCAGGGCTGGCCAGCACAGGTTTGTGATGTCACAGGCAGGCGCCAGACCACCTGACCCAGTAATACTGACACTGCCTACTGGATATTTAATGGACATGATGCTGGGCAGGGCTTTGCAAATTTCCCCGCACTGCCAAATTCAGCAAGTACCGCCTCTCATTCTGCCTGGCCTGGAGATTGAAACCTCAGTTTTGTTTTGTTTGTTTCCCTTCTTGCTTTGCCTCAGGTGAGGAAGATAATGGTTTGTTAATCACAGACAGGCTTGGAATTAGCTGGCCTGTTTAAATTTCCCTGGGTTGTAATCTTCACAAATTTTATACTTTCAAATTAATCTTAAAATTTTAACACAGCACAGCAAAATCATAAATCAGGGAAGAGCAAATTAAAGTCCCTAAAAGTTAGAAAGCCAAAATTGCATGACAGACATACAGACAGAAATTTTACTAGCTAAGAGTTTCTGGTGGCCTGGGAGGGGGAGAAAGGTCTCTAAGATAAAGAATTCTTGGCAGCTGCTGGGAAATTCCTTCAATCCCTTCTAAGCAGTTCAGCCTACTACAGTAGCTTTCTCCAGGCTGATGCCACAGGGAGGGACGTGCTCCACCCACGAAAGATGGCATCTTTGGTAAGAGAAAGTGACTCAACACAGGGATCCTGGCAGCTGTCCCTTCAGCTCTCTCCCCAGAGCCACAAACCCCAAACTCTCCTCACACAACTCTAGTTTATTCAGCCTTCCCTTCACTAGAGAGCAGAGTGAGTGGCTACAAATGAAATTTTGTGCATTGGCCCTTTGAGAGGGTTCCTGTGTCTCTAGCAACCCCCATCTTTCCCTGATAGATAGAAACCCACTGCTTTTCACAGTCAGATATATATGTGTGTGTGTGTGTATATATATATATATATATATATATATATATATATATATCCTATATAATAAAAGAGAAACATGTAAATTGACCAACCCTCTGCTACATCCACCAGCCAGTCAGGAGTGAGTATGCAAATTAATGTGACAAAGATGGCGGGTTAATTTGCATATGCAGGTGTCAAGCACCCCAGGAGGCGATGGTGGCTGCTGGCTCCTGGGACCTTCGCCGGCCCCGGAAGGTGAGGCTGACTGTGCCTAGCCACGCCCGCGGGCTCCCGGGACCTTCACCAACAGAGAGCAGAGTGAGAGAGTGGGTGGAGAGCAGAGGTTTGGAAGACTTGGCAGAGCAGGAGGCCACTGGACATAGAGCAGAGTGAGAGAGAGGGCGGCTTGAAGGGTGTGGCTCCCTCTGTCACCCCAGCTTCCTCATCACAGCTGTGGAAACTGACAGCAGGGAGGAGGAAGTCCCACCCCCACAGAATCAGACAGAATCAGCCATTGGTCAGACAGCTCTCAGTAGCCTGACAGCCAGGACTCTCATTCACCTGCATCTCAGACCGTGACAGTAGAGAGGTGGAACTGTTAATACAACGTAGCTCTGCAGCCAAAAGATGCCGGCATTATTGACAGAAAATGTCTGAAGAGCAACATGCGTCTGATCTTGAAAGAAGGCGGCTCCTGTGAAAGAATGTATCTGAAGACCATCTATTGGAAAAACATCACTCAGATGTCAAAAAACACTGGTGTCATTGACAGAAAATGTCTAAAGACCAACATGCCTTTGAAGTTGAAAGAAGGTGGTGGTGACGACAGAATATGTCTAGAGAACAGTCATCAACAAGTACTACCAATTCTGGTAGGAACTGCCTTCTCAGAAAAAATGGAGTACATGAGGATGCAATTCTCGAACATAGTTGTGGCGGAATGATGGTTCAATGTGAATTTTGCCTATCACTAAATTTCTCTGATGAAAAACCATCTGATGGGAAATTTACTCAATGTTGTAGCAAAGGAAAAGTCTGTCCAAATGATATACATTTTCAGATTACCCAGCATATTTAAAAAGATTAATGACAAATGAAGATTCTGACAATAAAAATTTCATGGAAAATATTCGTTCCATAAATAGTTCTTTTGCTTTTGCTTCCATAGGTGCAAATATTGCATCGCCATGAGGATATGGGCCATACTGTTTTAGAATACATGGACAAGTTTATCACCGTACTGGAACTTTACATCCTTCAGGTGGTGTTTCTCGGAAGTTTGCTCAACTCTATATTTTGGATACAGCCAAAGCTACAAGTAAAAGATTAGCAATGCCAGAAAACCAGGGCTGCTCAGAAAGGCTCATGATCAACATCAACAACCTCATGCATGACATAAATTAATTAACAAAATCATACAAGATGCTACATGAGGTAGAAAAGGAAGCCCAATCTGAAGCAGCAGCAAAAGGTATTGCTCCCACAGAAATAACAATGGCGATTAAATACAATCATAACAGTGACCTGGGTAGATATAATTCTCCCCGTGTAACTGAGGTTGCTGTCATATTCGGAAAATGAAAATGGAGAGCCTTCTTTTGAAAGGGACTTTCTCATTCATTGTAAACCAGATCCCAATAATCCAAATGCCACTAAAATGAAACAAATCAATATCCTGTTTCCTGCATTAGATGCAATGACATATCCTATTCTTTTTCCACATGGTGAAAAAGGCTGGGGAACAGATATTGCATTAAGACTCAGAGACAACAGTGTAATCAACAATAATACTAGACAAAATGTAAGGACACACAAGTCACACAAATGCAGTATTATGGATTTCATCTCTCTGTGCAGGACACGTTAAATCCTATTTTAAATGCAGGAAAATTAACTTAACAGTTTAACGTGGATTCGTATTCAGAAATGGAGGCCAATTGGATAAATTTCATCAAAGCAAAACAATCTAAGTTGAGAGTTGAAAAATATAGTGGTTTGATGGATTATCTCAAATCTAGATCTGAAAAGGACAATGTGCTGATTGGTAAGATAATAATACTTCCATCATCTTTTGAGGGTAGTCCCAGAAATATGCAGCAGCGATATCAGGATGCTATGGTAATTGTAACAAGGTATGGCAAGCCCGATTTATTCATAACCATGACGTGCAACCCCAAATGGGCAGATATTGCAAATAATTTACAACGCTGGTAAAAGTTGAAAACAGACCTGACTTGGTAGCCAAAGTTTTTAATATGAAGTTGAATGCTCTTTTAAATGATATCTGTAAATTCCATTTATTTGGCAAAGTAATAGCTAAAATTCATGTCATTGAATTTCAAAATGCGGACTGCCTCACGCTCACATCCTCTAATTAATTCCCTCTCAATGTGCATGAATTTTGTGCACTGGGCCACTAGAGAGAGTGTGTGTGTGTGTGTGTGTGTGTGTGTGTGTGTGTGTGTGTGTATGCCTCTTTTCTACTCTGGTCCTCTGGGCTTTAGAGCCTGAGTTGGGGTTGAGACCTCATCCTTCTCAGGGGGAATGCCCCACACCTGAACTATCCCTCTGAAACCTCAGCCTCTGCCTATGGGAGTGGGGCCAGTCCTTTCCATGTGCCACCCTTCCTGTCAGTCTCAATGTGGCTTCTTCTATAAATCCTTGGATATAAGATTTCTTTTCAGCTGGTCTTCAGTTGGATTTTCAGGGTGATTGTTCTATAATTTGGTTGTAATTCCATTTTGGTCCTGGGAGGAGCTGAGTGTACTCTGCCACCTACTCTGCCACCATCTTGGATTCTCCAAGAAATATCCTTAAATTAAATTGTGTTGGGGAGATAAAAATGTATATGTGCATGTTTAGTAGATGGTTAAAAAATTAAACAGAACAGAAAACATTACTGTATGCCTTATCCAGCAAGAGTAAGTATCGTTTCCTGAAATATGTTATGTCATTTGAAATGCATGTGTTTAAATGTAGTTCTTACTGTGGGTTGTGATTGTTTTAAAGTTTAAAAAACACTCAAATAAACATTGATTAGTTCCCAAAGGCCAGAGTGGGGCTTTCAAGTGCAGAGACTGACAGTTTCCTGGATGACAGAGCTGGAACACTGCCAGACACATACCAGTTCTAAGTTAGCTGCTAGGTGCCTGCCTAGGAGTTGGCCTGTGGAAAGGGAACTGGGTGGTCTGAGCGCAAGGTTGAGGGTAACTTTTATAGTATATCCTTTTGTAAAAATAGCACCTATTCATAAATAAATTAATCTAATCTAATAAAAGCGAAGCATGCAAATTGACCGCACCTCTGCTATGCCCCAAGCCATGCCCACCAGCCAATCAGAGCGACTATATGAAAATTAACCCAACCAAGATGGTGGCTGGCAGACACGGAGCTGGAGCAAGCAGGAGGCTTGGTTGCCCCAGCGATGGAGGAAGCCAAGCTTGCCGCCTGCCCTGGCTGGTGTGGCCTCCGCTCAAGGCAACAAAGTTTCAATTATAGAAGATAAATAAATCCCAGATAACTGCTTTCAGCCAGCCTCCACTGGGAGCTTGGGTGGCTGGGAACTGTGGCCAGCCTGCAAACAGCCATCAGCCCCTCACCCAGGCTTGCCAGGCACCCCAGCAGAACCCCCCTCCCTGAAAGGGGTGTGGCCAGTCTGAAAATGGCCCTCAGTCCCTCACCCAGGATGGCCACACCCTCATGGGGTGAGGGTCCCCGCTGTGGGGCTTGGCCAGCCTGCAAACAGCCATCAGCCACACACCCAGGCTGGCCAGGCACCTCAGTGGGACCCCCACCGTGATCTGGGACACCCTTCAGGGCAAACCAGCTGGCCCCCACCCATGCACCAGGCCTCTATCCTATATAATAAAAGGGTAATATGCAAATTGACCCTAACAGCAGAATGACTGGGAATGAGTGGTCACTATGACACACACCACTAGGGGGCAGACGGTCAATGCAGGAGCTGCCCCCTGGTGGTCAGTGTGCTCCCACAGGGGGAGCTCTGCTCAGCCACAAGCCAAGCTGATGGCTGCCAGTACAGCAGTGGTGGTGGGAGCCTCTCCCGCCTCCTCAGCAGTGCTAAGGATGTCCAACTACAGCTTAGGCCTGGTCCCCGCTGGCAAGTGGACATCCCCCAAGGGCTCCCGGGCTGCCAGAGGGATTTCTGACTGCCAGCTTAGGCCCAATACCCCGGGGAGTAAGCCTAAGCCAGCAGGTGGTCATCCCCCAGGGGTTCGAGACTTCGAGAGGGCACAGGCCAGGCTGAGGGACCCCCCCAAGTGCACAAATTTTTGTGCACTGAGCCTCTAGTTAATAAATAAATAAACACAGTTATAAAAAGGCAGACAAATCCTTCTTAAAGTTTACTGTATGCCAGGCATACAGTATGCCAGGCAATGCCTTAGTGTTTTACTGATAGAACCAATAAACTTGAAGGAAGGTAATGCTGCATCATAAAAAGTCTAAGGTATGCCCTAATCGGTTTAGCTCAGTGGATAGAGCATTGGCCTACAGACTGAAGGGTCCCAGGTTCGATTCCAGGCAAGGGCATGTACCTTGGTTGCGGGCACATCCCCAGTAGGGGGTGTGCAAAAGGTAGCTGATTGATGTTTCTCTCGCATCGATGTTTCTAACTCTCTATCCCTCTTCCTTCCTCTCTGTAAAAAATCAATAAAATATAAAAAAAAAGTCTAAGGTATGATCTCACTCATTTGTGGATTATAATGAACAACATAAACTGATGAATAAAAACAGATCCAGAGACAGGGAAACATTGATCAGGTGCTCAAACCTCAGAGGGAAGGTAGGGGAGGGTGGGGGTAAGGCGGAGAGACCAACCAAAGGACTTGTATGCATGCATATAAGCCTAACCAATGGACACAGACATCAGGGAGGTGAGGGCATGAATGGGGGGCAGTGGGGGGTAAGGACACATGTAATACCTTAATCAATAAAAAAATGTCTAAAGTAGTGGGATGGTGAAAAAGCAGTACTATGTGGTGATCATAGTATGTTCTAGTGATACTCCCCAAACAAAGGACATTATTCACTTTTTTTTTTAATTTGTTTTTATTTATTTTAACGTTTGAGTCGAATTAGAATGAACATCAAATGAAATCATGCAGGGGAAAGTATTTTGAAAATGAGAATAAGTAATACAATTTTAATGTTAGGTAAAATCTGAGAGATCTGTAGTTCCTTTAGGGTATGAGAAAAATGAGGACTTCTCTATCGCAGAATGGGTTCATGGGGGCATTTACAGGACTATATTTGCTTTTTATATTTTGGGATGGAATTCTAAATAACCTCAAAAGTTGAAATATTTCCCAAATGTCAGAAATACTGAAAGGTCAGCACAGCAAGCCGCAGAGGTTGTTGCTAAGCCTAACAAAGCTCTCTGTTTATCACATCATCTGTACATTATTTTTATCACTGTCCTCCTAGCTGGATGACCTTACATAGACAAATGATGCTTTCTTACCTCGGCTCCTCATTTATAATCCAGACATAGGGAATTACAGACATTGAACCAGACAAAGAAGATTCCTTCCATTGTTAAACATTAGTGGAATACCTCCACCAGCCAAGGCACCTGGCCCATTTTCCCCTTGAAATCATGAATCAAGTCATTTTCTTTTTGTAATTTAAATTCTTTTTTTTAATTAAATCTTTATTGTTCAGATTATTACATTTGTTCCTCTTTTTCCCCCCCATAACTCCCCTCCTCCCAGTTCCCGCCCCACCCTCCACCCTCACTCCCCACCCACTGTCCTCATCCATAGGTGCACGATTTTTGTCCAGTCTCTTCCCACATCTCCCACACCCCTTTCCTCCCCAAGAATAGTCGGTCCATTCCCTTTCTATGTCCCTGATTCTATTATAATCACCAGTTCATTCTGTTCATCAGATTATTTATTCACTTGATTCTTAGATTCACTTGTTGATAGATGCATATTTGTTGTTCATAATTTGTATCTTTACCTTTTTCTTCCTCTTCCTCTTCTTAAAGGATACCTTTCAGCATTTCATATAATCCTGGTTTGGTGGTGATGAACTCCTTTAGCTTTTCCTTATCTGTGAAGCTCTTTATCTGACCTTCAATTCTGAATGATAGCTTTGCTGGATAAAGTAATCTTGGTTGTAGGTTCTTCGTGTTCATCACTTTGAATATTTCTTGCCACTCCCTTCTGCCCTGCAAAGTTTCTGTTGAGAAATCAGCTGACAGTCATATGGGTACTCCCTTGTAGGTAACTGAGTTTCTTTCTCTTGCTGCTTTTAAGATTCTCTCTTTGTCTTTTGCTCTTGGCATTTTAATTATGATGTGTCTTGGTGTGGTCCTCTTTGGATTCCTTTTGTTTGGGGTTCTCTGCGCTTCCTGGACTTGTAAGTCTATTTCTTTCACCAGGTGGGGGAAGTTTTCTGTCATTATTTCTTCAAATAGGTTTTCAATATCTTGCTCTCTCTCATCTTCTGGCACCCCTATAATTCTGATGTTGGTACGCTTGAAGCTGTCCCAGAGGTTCCTTACACTATCTTTGTATTTTCGGATTCTTTTTTCATTTTGCTTTTCCGGTTGGGTGTTTTTTGCTTCTTCGCATTTCAAATCTTTGCCTTGATTCTTGCGCTCCTCTGGTCTGCTGTTGGGAGTCTGTATAGTATTCTTTATTTCAGTCGGTGTATGCTTAATTTCTAGTTGGTTCTTTATCACAACATCGAGGGTCTCATTCGATTTCTCGAGGATCTCATTAAGTTTATCGGCAGCTTCTAGACAGTTCTTGAGAGACCTTAAAAGTGTGGTTATGAACTCTATATCTTCCATTGACAATTTTGTCCTGTTTCTTTGTCTCCGCATTTTGTTATGCTTTCTTGGTGCACCCCCTAGTGGTCTTTGTGCGCAGTCTTGTAGTTAAGCCTTGATTGTTGTAGCTAATACTAGGGGGGATTTTCTGTAATTTAAATTCTTGATTGTTTAAAGTCTTACATATGTCTCCTTTTCCCCCTATTGACCTCACCCTGGCTGCTCCCACCCCCCAGCACATGCCCTCATCCCCCCTACTGTCTGTGTCCATTTAATCAAGTCATTTTCATGAACCCATCCTCAGATTAGTTTAACTATGACAACTACCCTGAGACATGATCCTTCCCATGGATCCCAGATCAAAAGAGAACCATTTCTACTGGAAAGTATTTCAGACTACTCCCAGAAAGCAATAATTGGCACACTAACACTCAAATAGTTTCAGAAAAACCAATCCACATACCACTATATTTTTCTCACTGATTTTAAAAGAACTAAAATCTGTGCCTGCAACAGAAGAGGGACTCTCCATGTGCACAAGAGATGCTTAATACCACCACATAATCCCAAATGTTGAGGTCAGGAAGGGGCCTTTATTATAGCTCAATAAAGCTGAAAAGCATTAAAAGGCCAACAACTGATGGGAAAACATATTGGCAATATATTAATAAATATACATTTAATATCTAGAAAATGTAAAAGCTTCTATAAATAAGACTGAGAAAAATAATAGAAAAATGGACGAAATATGCAAAGAAAAGATGCAAGGATAGAAAAAGGAATAGTCAATAACATAAATGAGATATTCAACTTGATAAAAATCATCTAAAAATGATATGTTAGTGTCCATTAGATGGGCACATTAAAAAACAGATATTAATAAGTGTTGGCATATGGGGAAATAGAAGTATGTATTCCTAGAAGTTTTAAATGGAACCTCACCCCTGGGTGAGGTAGAGGGTAGAGAATGAGATAGAGGGAGGATTAACTCTTTAGGTACTTCTCTAATAATAAATATTTACAAAGAAGTATTAGTGTGTTATTTGCAGGATTTTCAAACTTGAGAATGAAATTAAACAATACAGGAAAGAAACGAAAAGTGAAGGACAGTAAAACCTCTTCATACATCAGGAATTAGACTATCGGGGTAAGATATACCTGGCCTCTTTAATAATGATTTATCCTTGAGAAGCTTCATTGCCTTCATCTAAATTTCTTTTGCTGAGAGTAGAGCAGAGTGATTTATAGCCCAATCTCTAGGACCAGGCTATTGGATTCAAATGCTACTCTATCTTATCAGATGTGATCTTAGTCCAGTTACTAGACCTCTCAGAACTTCAAAGTCCTCATAGGAAAAGGGGGGAGGGAATATTAATACCTACTCCATAGGGTTCTTGTGAAGATTAAATGCGTAAATTCTTGGAACAATATTGACACATGGCAGACACTCGATAAATGTTAGTTTTTATTATTAATACCAATAAACATCATCTATATGTTCTGGCTGCGAATAACATAAGAGAGCACTGCTCTTTCCTTGCTTAGTAAACAGGGAGAGAAGGCTGTGTTGGAAGCCAGTCCACATGAGTCAACCCAGGTGGACAGCACAGGCCCTGGCGTCACGCAGCCTACAGACCCGATAGGTCAGGTTCTAAGCCAGAAAGCAAGCAATGCTTGCGCCACTGCAAAAAGGTTTGTCAGTTTTTGTGTTACTTTTCAAATGCTTTCAACATAGTAGGATCTCGATAAATGGGCATTTGGTCTCTCTCTAAAAATCAATAAACACATATTTTAAATTGGTGTAAGTGGAGTGCTAAAGTCTCCTACTATTATTGTTTCTCTTTCTATTTCTCCCTTTATGTCTGTTAAAATTACTTTATATATCTTGGTGCTCCTAGATTGGGTGCATATATATTAATAAACAGTATATCTTCTTGATGGATTGTCCCACATTCCTACTCCTCCATTGCTACCACATTAGCCGGCGCCATGGCTGGGGAACTGCATCCATGCACTGTCCCTGTTCCCACCCCTATCTTGCCTCCCCAACAAGTCCAGCACACCCACCTTCAGATGTACCCAAGTGTGGATCTCCCAGGCATGTTTGTGTGTTGAGCAGAAGAACCTTTGTTGGATTATGGATGTCCAACTAGTTGTAAACGTAAGGGAAAATACAAGTGGTCTTCTCACTCCATCATGATGCTAACCTAGAAATCTAAAAATCATCTTGTATTTCTCTCTTTTTATCACTTCCTGCATGTATTAACAAGTCCCTTGATTTTTTTTCTTTAAAAATCAAGTACATATCAAATACTTCTGCTTCTCTCCATCTTTGTAGCCACAAGTTTAGTCATTATCTGTCTTCTGCCCTACTGTAAGTCTTTTAACTGGTCTCCCTACTTCAATTCTTAAATATAATTTTACAACTACTCCAACCTCTCTTTATACCTCTCTCCCCATCACTCACTACACTTCAGCCATATTTATTTTCTGTCAGTTCTTAAAATATGCTAAACTCATTCCTATTTTTGAAAATCAATGGAAAAATATCTCTAAGTGAAGATTTTTTAAAAATTAAGGAAACAAAGTCTTATGAATAATTTCAAAATTAATTGTGGCTCATGGCAAAAGCTTTAGACTGTATTTCTTTAATTAAACCCAGAAAAGAAAACTTCTTTAATGAAAAGGCAATAAAAATTAAAGTCAAAACATATTGGAAATTTTGTAGTCATTGTTTCCAGTAATAAAACAATAATTTTTTTCTGCTAGTAATTTTGGGAATGGTGTGGGTGGACGAACAAAAGACCAAAAATCAAGCATTTCAAAACATTTGGGGAATACAAGGAAGTTTGTCTGGTTTTTTTTTTTTTCTTTTTTTTTTTAATTAAATCTTTATTGTTCAGATTATTACATTTGTTCCTCTTTTTTTCCCCCCATAACTCCCCTCCTCCCAGCTCCCGCCCGAAATGCTGAAAGGTATCCTTTGAGAAGAGGAAGAAGAAAAAAAAAAATGGTTTTTTTCTTTTCCATTTATTCAGCAATTATTTGAGTTGACTAATGTATACATAACTCCACATCAGTAACACTACCAGCACTAGGAATGTAAAGATGAGAAAAAGCTAGCCTCTGTTCTTAAGGAGCTCATTATTTAGCAAGATATACATTAAATGTACAGAAAAGCTATACCTGAGTAAAATTGATGGAAGAAAGGACCTTCCAGGAAAAGGGAATGGCTGGAGCAAACACTTTTTATATATATTTTTATTTTTATTTATTTATTTATTTTTAGAGAGAGAGGGAGGGAGAAAGATAGAGAGAAACATTGATGAGAGAGAAACATCATTGATTGGCTTCCTCCTGCACGCTTCTTACTGGGGATCGAGCCCACAACCCAGGCATGTGCCCTGACTGGGAATTAAACAGGAGACCTCTTGGTTCCTGGGTTGACATTCAACCACTGAGCACCACTGGCCAGGCTGGAGCAAACACTTTTGAAAGAACAAGATAATCAGTTTGGCTGGCCTATGAGAGTCATGAAATAGAAAAAAATAAAACCCAAGAAGCATACTGGAATCTGTAATACCTAGCAAAGTAGTTTGGCCTCCATTCTCAATATTATTTCAGGCAGTAAAATAATGAAAGACTATTGATTAGGAATGTGACATGATTTAAGCTATATTCTTCTATAGAACATAGGACTGATCTGGATATGGAGAAACAAAAAGCAGGCAACCCAGTTAAGAAACACTGAATTCATACAGCTAAGGAATAGATTTAGATAGAGGCTTGGGAAAAGGGAAAACGAAATGATTGGATTCTTTCTTTGTTCCAGGCAATGCACTACATATTATAATGTACCTCTGACTCCTCACAACGAATTAGCCCAACTGGGTAGCAGTGTTATTATCCTCTTTTTACAGTATTACTTTTAACTTACTTTTTATTTACTTAGATTTCTCCAGGTGTCAATGGGTGTGGGACTTAAAACCAGTTCAGCAATGCTTTTGCTAAGAATCTGGGTGACAGCTGCTGTGTATGGGGGTGCAGGGAGGACGGAGGCTGGAGGAATGGCTCCTTCCATGAAGAATCTGTCTCCCCACTCCCTGTCCAGATGGAGCTTACTTTCGCAGCAACCTTCTTCCTAGAAATTTCTATAGAAATACTGAATGTCTAGTAAGAGGATTTTTGCTTTGCTGGAATAGTGGGGAAAAAATCAGACCCTAGTTATCCATCAATTTCCTTTCCTCCCCCCTTTTTTGTGTTTTTGTTTTGTTTTGCTTTCTTCCATTTGCTTATTGTCTGATAAAATACAACTTTGAGGGAATGAACTGGTGAACCAGATAGCTGGTTGTCAATGGTAGCAAAACAGAATCTTACAACCAGTCACCTCTGAAACTATTCTATGATTCTCAAGAACAAGTCAACCAAGATAGTATTAGGAAATATAGTTCCAGAAATATGCTGTTCAAAAATAGTGCTTCCCCCGTAGCAATTGATATCAACTGAGAGAGAAAATATTATTCAACTATTATTGTGACATCATATATGGTGTACACTCATAGAAAATTGGAAGTCTGCATTCAAAAGGCCTCACAGAGGAAGGCCTGCTTGTAAGAGGCAATGTGATCCCAGAGTGAGGCACAGGATCAAACAGAATGGGGGGCCGGGGGGGGGGCGCCTCTAGCTCTGGCATTTACTGTGTGGCCCTGCACAAGTTATTTAAATTATCTACAATAATACCCCAAGATTGCTTTGAATATTAAGTATGAAAATATACCTATATGAGTGGCAGATTCTTTCAACAAATAATTATTGAGCATCTATTAATCCCACCATGCTGAATGGAGGAAAAGGGAGATGGAAATAGGAATAAATGAGAAATACATGGTCTCCATCCTCAAAGGCAAACATTGAACAAGTTAGAAAGTAATGCAGCGCTAGCCAGTTTGGCTCAGTGGATAGAGTGTCAGCCCGAGGACTGGGTCCTGGGTTCGATTCTGATCAAGGGCATGTACCTCAGTTGCAGGCTCGATCCGGCCCTGGCTGGGGCCCATGAGGGAGGCAACCAATCAATGTGTCTCTCACATCGATGTTTCTCTCTGAATTTCCCCTTCCCTTCCACTTTCTCTTAAAAAATCAAGGGAAAAATATCCTCAAGTGAGGATTTAAAAAAAATAAATTAATAAAAGTAATGCATGTAACAAAACAGGTACAGGATGCTATTTGGTAGGGGCTCAATAAATAGTAGCTATCATTTGAATTATTTTAACTAAAAAAAACTACAAATAGTCACTATCAGAAAATAGGAAAAAATAGTATCTATTTTTAAAGAAAAACAAGCAATTATTATGAGATATTTTAGTCTGTATTTATGAATAGATATAAATTGGTTTGAGTAACAAGTCTAGGATACTTGTGTTAATGTTAAATCTACATTGCCAATTTTAAATTCCACCAACACTCCCTTAACTGTGTGTACCCAGGCTCATCCTTAATTAAGAACATGGTCTTTGGAGGATGACATGCTTGGTTTTCAATGTTAATTCTGACAGTACTAGCTGAATAGCCTTGTGCAAACTTTTAACTCTTCCTAAGCTTCACTTTCCTTATCTGTAAATTGAGAACAATATTGTATCTTCTCTCCAAGTTGTGAAGGATAGAACATTTAGCAGTGAGTGCTTAACAAATTACAGCTTTCACCATTGTTAGCCTGTAGCAGGCAGGATGCAAGAGTGAACAAGTCTATCCTCAAGGGTTTGCTGTATAGTATGGGTACTTAAATAGGAAATCATAAAACAGTAAGTTAATTGCTGCAGTAGGAAGAGCACACAGTGCCATGTGAGGACGCATTGTAATCCCGAGGCTAGGACAGGGGGTGAACAAAGAAGAGTCTCTGCCTCTGTGAGCTTGTGTTAAGGATGAAGGAGGAGAAGCAGGACATGGACCTGATAAGTACACTGGGAGGCATAACGTGTATAAGGTGGTAAGTACCTTCAGGAGGACCAATACGTTGTAGAGGGTTTCTTGTAATGGACGACTATCTCACATGTGGTTTGTGAGCCAATCCATACTTCTAAGGAACATTGTCCATAAAACCTCAAAACGAATGGAAATTTTATTGATGGACCCCCATTGTGTCTCTAATAAGAGATAGGCAGTACCTATTATGCATTTGTCATCCTGTTTGTTGTGCCCACAAATATAAAACTCCACTGGAAAGATACTTGAAGCTAGCATATGATTAGATCCTGGTTTTCATTATGCTCTTTTGAGATACTCAAATGGCAGAAAAAATTCAGTCAGATAAAATTAATGTTCATATCATAATGACACTTAATTTTTTTCAAGTAGAAACAGATCACTCTGTGTGTCAGAATTAGCATAGCAATTGTTAAAGCAAAAACATTCAATTCTCAGAGGTCCATTATGTAGTAAATAAATGATTCCCCCTTACCCCACACATAGAATAGAAACAAGCTCAAAATTCATGTTTGAGGTTTTAATGAAAATACTAGATTAGTTGAGAGTGGCTGACACCATGCTATGAAATATGAAATATACCCACTTTTACTAAATAGTTAATCTGAGTGTTAGACAGTGGGGGATGAGATTCAGTTAGAAGATTCACCTCTGTTCTGATGCCGCCGTATTCTTTCTCCTTGCATAGCCCACATCCGGCTGATTCCCCTCGTGTGTGTTTCACGTGGCTCCTGCTCTATGAAGATCAGGGTCCGTGCTTTCTGTCTCTGATGATGTACCTGCTCAACTTTCACGTTAGGAGCAATTGTCTTCCATCGTGTTTCTAAGGGCGCTTGTTTTCTCCCAGCTCTTGGCAAAATTCCTCCCACCAATATCTTATTCTTCTGCGTGCACTTTATTGATGAGTGAAGCTACCGTACAAACCTTTTAGTGGAAGAGCAATATCCACTTTGGTGCCCCACTGGAAAACGGAATTGCAGCATGAACTGAAACACGGACACTTTCTGACAGCATGTTGCCCTCCTCCCTGGCGGCCAGGCCGCAGGCTTCTCTATTTCACCCTTTCCTGCCTCATTCTTTTGTATTTAACTAAGAATTACATACACACACACACACACACACACACACACACACACACACACACACGGATATAGAGTTCCAATGCTGGGGAAACTCCTAAATTAAAAAGACAGAATGTCCACTGAATACAAATAAGCTGGGTTTCATCTGAAAAAAAAAAAAAAAAAAAAGCTGTGGTTATAAAGTTGCATAATGCTGCCAACAAGTGTCTTTAAAGGTCCCATCTGTGAACTAACACATGCTGGACACAAAAAGTACAACTCTGACACAAAACTGTGATGTGATTAACTCATTAAAATTAATATGGGGGAGGGGGGATGTGATCACTAAAAGCAAAACAGGCTCTGAAGTCTTTTTAACATCCACAAAATCTCATTATTGCTGTTTGGACAATTGCACTTATTTCAGAATATGTGCTCACTGTTCCAGGAGCTGTTTGCAGACATTCCGCTATTTCATTTTACAAGTTCTTTATTCTGAAAGGATGCGCTCTGTGTTCTCCAGCATTGAGTTGACAGTTTTCATGCCATTTTATAGTGCTATGTGCAGAGGCAGCTGACTCAGCGGTGGTACCTCCCAGGTGCCTGAGGCGCCTCCTGGCGTCCTCTCCCCACAGAGCTCTGTGTGGACACAGTCCGGGGACTCAGGATATGTTTCCTGTCCTACCTCTTCCCTTCTATCATGAACCCTCTTGCTTAATTTCTGTCCCATTTTTCAGACCTGGATTGTCTCCCTGCCTAGCATCTTCATGCTAACAAAATATTCAGACTATCCTCTTGGCTTTATGCTCCAAATTCTGTCCCTTGGAGCACCCTGCAGTGTGATATATAATTGGGGCTCCCTGTGATCTAAGGCAGGTCAACCACCCCAAGTTCGCTCTTGTCTGAAAAGGAGTTTCGAAATCATATTTTTCAAAGGTCTGCAGGGGAACCTTCTCTTCCCTTCAACTACTTTCCCTACCTGTTTGCTAGTGCCTATAACTAAATGATAAGCATAGCATCATGACATTTCCTCATCATTCTAGAATATTTGATACTTGCTAAAGGTTGACTCATCTTAGGCCTGGCTTTTTTTTCTTTTTTTTTTAATCCTCACCCAAGGATATTTTCCCACTGAATTTTAGAAAGAGTAGAAAAGAGAGAGGGAAAGACAGAGAAATATCAATGTGAGAGAAACACATGGATTGGTTGCCTCCTGACCATGGCCCGAGACGGGGAGGAGCCTGCAACTGAGGTACGTGCCCTTGACCAGAACGGAACCTGGGACCCTTTGGTCCACAGGCTGACACTCTATCCACTAAGCCAAACCGGCTAGGGCAGGCCTGGCATTTTTAATAATCTAGGAACATGCTTTGATAAAGAGACAGAACCTTGGGGCTGTGTTGGGGGGACTATGTCTAGGACACCAGATGTGTGTGCACATGCACGTGCGTGTGCTTATGTGTGCTCAGAATTAGGCTGCTGTTTCCATCTCCAAATCACAAAATCACCCTTTATTTTGCTGAAAGTTTTTATTCTTAAAAGGGTACAAAGTTAAGTGAGTGCAATTTTTCTGTAGAAGTACTTTGTACAGAGAAGTGGAGGATGGTTCAATCTAATTGCTAATCATACAGACTATGATTTCTCAGGAAAGGAGCTAGGAACGAACATTATTTTGGCACCTGGACATGCCAAGAGCATCACAAACATTATCTCAGTTCTTCCAACAACTAAGGCAAGGTAGTTATTATTTTTCCCAATTTAGTGGGAAAGAAACTAGGCAAGGTCACAGATCTAATAGTGGTGCAGACAGAATTCAAATCTAAATCTTTCTGATGCCTCATCTCATGTATTTTTCACATTCTGTACATAAGAGGGGATCTAGTATAGTAAAGAGCTCAGATTTTTAAGTAAGACAGATGTGGGTTTGAACCTTTCCTCTGCCATTATTATGTCTGAGACCTAGAATGATGCAACTTACCTATGAGCCATGGCTGCTTCCAGTTTTATATTCTTTTAGCCTTTGTTCTAACTGTCATTTCTGTTGATAGGTGTCTATTATTGTTTCCATTTCTCATTGCCCATAAGTCGTCATAAGCCTATATTTCCCCTCTCCATCTGCAAGTTCCATCACTTTGTCAAATTCAGACTTAAGTGCTGGTATCTCTTAGTGCTTCTGAAATTGAAGGCTGGATATTTTGACATTACCTCAACTGTCATTTTCATTCATGCTAAATAATATTAAGTCAATCATTTTTTCAAAGACATCATCACATGCTTACCATGTTCCTGTACACAAAAAAATGTTTATGCAGTTTATGTATATTACTCATGTCAAATGTGATTTTGTTATTTCCAGTGAGCAGAACAAATCTACAATGGCTGCCTTTGACAGGGCCAGCTTTAGTAAGGTTAGTAGATCGTGAAAATATGTACTTCCCATTAAAATTGTGTACTCTTCATTTACACATTTTTGATACATGCTTATTTCCAAAGAATATTATTGATGTAACTTGATACAATAATGACTAATAAATATATAGCTAACCATATGCCAGTTATCATTCAAAGTGACATATATATAAAACTGTAGGAAGCTATTTACTGTGGCAGGTCCCCACGGGAGTTCAACCGGGAGACCAGGAGTTCTATCACTCCCTATGACATGCACTGACCACCAGGGGGTGGCGCAGAATGAAGGGAGGCCCAGGCCAGCAGCCAGAAGGCCCCAATCAGCCCTGATTGCCGGCCAGGCCTACGGACCCTATCTGTGCACAAATTTTGTGCACCGGGTCTCTAGTATATAATGGTTTATTACTCACAATAACTCTATAAGGAAGTTGTTATTATTATCATTCCTACTTTACAGAGACATTAAGTAACTTGCCTAAATTACACAGCTAGAAAGTGGTAGGAATAACGTTATAAATAGATGAAAAGAAGACTCCTCAATATATGACATTGGGGCTATTGGCTTATTACATGGAAAAAATAAAATTAGAGCTCTATCTTAATAAGTCCCATCTAGATTGAGACATAGGATGAAATAATTTAAACATTAGAATAAAAGATAAAAATAACTTTGTAATATTTGTGGTAAGAAAGATTGTCATATTAAAAAAGAAAAATTATAAAAACACATTTGATAAATTTTACATCAGAATTTAAAATGTATGTTCAACAAAGACATATAATCGAAGTTGAAATTGAGGGGCACAAAAAGAGAAAACATAACCAAATTCAAATACAAAATTTTTTTGAAAAACTTTAAAATCTATTAGAAAAGGAAAACCCCATAGAAAATGGACAAAGGATATGAACAGGTAATAATTGTAAAAGAACTGGCCTGACAAAATGCTCAGGTATTTGAAAACTTAAAATTTGAACAACAAGAAGATACCATTTCTCATCATCAGTTTCTCAAGAACATTAAAGTGTTGACAATGATGCAGGAAAATGGGAACACTATACATGGCTGTAGAAATTGGAACAACCATTTTGGAGAGCAATTGGGCATTATCTATAATTTTATTTTATTTTTTTTAATTTTAAATGTAGGCTTATATTCTAGAATGGTTCTTTCATTTATACTCAAGGAAACTATAGGAAGCTATTTACTGTGGCAGTATTTATAATAGCAAAATAGAAGGAAAAAAAAGAGAGAGCAACTTAAATGTTTATCAGAAGTGAATAAATAATGTGACTTATGTTCATAAAACATAATTTACATAGCAGTTAATAGAAATGTTCTATGTTTATACAGCTGTATTTCCTTATATCAACATAGAAAGATTTCTACTCTTCTGCAAAAAAAATAATTCATAGTTCAATATTCACATTATATGTTTTATGTATTATTTCTTTTAAAAGATACAAATACAAGTTATTTTACTTATAAATACCTACACAAAATGAAAATTGATTATTTAGAAAAATATTTGGGTTAATTAAAATATGGGTAACATCTCTACATAAAAGACTAAATATTAAATTAATTAGAGTAATTAATTAGGAAATGTATGTATAAAATGGGATTAAAAGCAATATGTCTATAAAAATAAAAGGAAATTAGAGTCACTAATTAGGCAATTGACAAGAATGATTAATCAGGGTAATATAATAAAACTAGAGGCCCTGTGCACAAAAATTTGTGCACTCGGGGGGAGAGGGGGTCCTTCAGCCGGGCATGTGCCCTCTCACAGTCTGGGACCCCTCAGGAGATAACGACCTGCTGGCTTAGGCCTGATCCCAGGTGGCAGAGGGCAGGCCCAATCCCTAGGTGCAGCCCCTGGTCGGGCTCAGAGCAGGGCCGATTGGGGAGTTGGGGCGTCGCCCCCTGTCATGCACAGAGCAGGGTGGATCGGGAGGTTGCGATGCCACCCCTAGTCATACTCAGGGTAGGGCTGATTGGGGGGTTGGGGCACCGCCCCCTGTCACACTCAAGGCAGGGTCAATGGGGAGGTTGCAGCGCCACCCCCTGTCACGCACAGAGCAGGGCCCATCAGGGGGTTGAGGAGCTCCCCCCTGTCACTCACAGAGTAGGGCCGATAGGGGAATTGGGGCACCGTCCCCTGTCACACACAGAGCAGGGCGGATCAGGGGGTTGGGGTGCCGCCACTGTCACACTCAGCACAGGGCCGATGGGGAGGTTATGGCTCTACACAGTCACACACAGAGCAGGGCCTGTGGGGCGGGGGGGGGGGGGGGGGGGGGCCTGGGGCGCCACACCCTGTCATACACAGAGCAGGGCCGATCAGGGGGTTGGGGCGCCGCACCCTGTCACACAGAGCTGCAGGGCGATCAGGGGGATGGGGAGCTCCCCCCTATCAGGCACAGAGCAGGGCTGATCAGGGGGTTGGGGCGCCTTCCCCTGTCATGAACAGAGCAGGGCAGATAGGGAAGTTGTGGCCCTGCCCCCTATCACACACAGAGCCACAGGGCAATCAGGGGGTTTGGTCACTGCCCCCTGTCACGCTGCTCCAGGGGCCAGGAGGCCTCCCAGCTCCGCTGATCCCGGTGCTGGGAGGCATATTACCCTTTTACTATATAGGATAGAGGCCTGGTGCATGGGTGGGGGCCGGCTGGTTTGCCCTGAAGGGTGTCCTGGATCAGGGTGGGGGTCCCTACTGGGGTGCCTGGCCAGCCTGGATGAGGGGATGATGGCTGTTTGCAGCTGGTTACACCCCCTTCAGGGTGGGGGTCCCCACTGGGGTGCCTGGCCAGTCTGGGTGAGGGGCTGAGGGCCGTTTTCAGGCTGGCGGGTGACTGAAGCTCCCAACTGCTCCTTTTTCTCTTTTTTTTTTTATTCTGGGCCAGCTTTAGCTCTGAGGCTTGGCTCCAGCTCTGAGGCCTCAGCTGCTGAAAGCAGGTATCTGATTTGTTTAAGGTCTATAATTGAAACAATGTTGCGGTCCTGCTGGCTGAAGCCCGGCTGGCTGAAAGCAGGTTTCTGGGGTTTTGTTTAGCTTCTATATTTGTAACAATGTTTCTTAAACTGCAAGCTCAGAGGCTGGCAAGGCAGGCAGGGAACGTTGGCTTCCTCCGTCACTGAAGCAAGCAAGCCTCCTGTTTGCTTCAAGCTGCCTGGCTGCCAGCCGCCATCTTGGTTGGCAGTTAATTTGCATATCTCCCTGATTAGCCAATGGGAAGGGTAGCAGAGGTACGGCTAATTATCATGTTTCTCTGTTATTAGATAGGATAATTCTAAAAATCCAGTGGTTAACCCAATAATTTATTGCTTGCTTATAAAACAGTGCAAATTTTTCTTGTTATTTAGGGATTCAGACTTCTTCAATCTTTAAAATCTATCATCTTCTTAGACCTTGCCCTCTGCATCCAGCCAACAGAAGGGAAAAGAGATATAGAGGGAACACACTTGCTTTTTTTTTTTTTTTTTAAACCGGTAAAATAAAGTTTCGTTTTGTAGTTATTTCCAAAGTTGACAGAGACATGGATCAGATATCCCATATAGTTGCATTGCAGAAAATGTTCATAACCACTTCATCGAAATTGTACTGTTTTTGTAAATATTTGGGATGAACACATCATTGTCCAAATATTTTAATCCATAAGCATAAAAGTTTAACAGCCAGAGGCAAACAGAATGAGCTGTGAGTTAGCTATGTGACTTAAACAGGAAGGACCCTCTTCTGGCTGTCTCCACCTGGCCCCTCTCCCGTGAGACCAGAAGGTGGCACCCCCTCTCACCTGCTCAGATGCCTCTGTGTCCGGAGAGGCCTAAACACAGGTGCATTCACACCCAACAGCATCAGAGGCGCAGGACTTTGGAGTGAGGCATTGGTTTTCAATACAAGAACCAGATGGAAAATCTTTATTGGACAAATATTTAAGTAACAAGGGGTTTTAAGAATGTGAAGAATGTACGAAGCGAAATAAGTTATGGATGGACATGCTGGGTTCTCCAAGTCCCTTGTGTCCCACGGGCTTTGCTGAGTGCCTCAAGGGGTCGAGTGGCAACTGCAGGTGCTGTGGTCCCCACGGTGACACCTGCGAGGTCTCCTTCACCCCTCAGGCTCCTGAGACTAGGGCAGAACACTTCAGGAGCAGGACGTTCCCCCTTTCCATCCTGGGCCAGAAGGACAACCGCGGCGATTGAGACACTTCACTCCACCTCCGCCTGGTCCTAGAGAAATGAAGTGACCCAGCGCAGCCTGTGGAGCAGACGGAGGCCAGGGCTCGTGTTCTCGGCGGCTCCCACGCCAGAGCCGGGTATGGGCGAGGAGAGCGGGGCCTCGGGAGCGGGAGATCTTGTCCGAGGCGTGAACCCCGTGTCCCCGGGTCCTGAGCTCAGCGCAGCCATCAGGCCGGACCACCAGGTGGGCGATGCTGCCATAGTGGAGGGAGAGGCGGAGCCAGCCTTCGGGAGGGAACTCTGGCGGATGACGCGCGCATGGCATGCGAAGGTCTCGTAACTGTCCTCCTGCTGCTTGACATCTATGGATGTCGGTGGTTTCTACTGCGCGGGTCACGGAGGAATGGACCATTTCATTAAACTTCAACCCCAAGCTTGCAAGTCGGAGACCAGTGAGCTCAGCCTGTTCACGACCCAGGGGTGTCAGGTGCGGTCCTTTCCCCGGGAGGCATCGTGTGGCACTGGGAGTGCCTGATGAGGGACATGTGCCGCGTGGCCTTGGCTTTGTAGTTGTCTATCCTGGACGCCACTCCCTCGTCTCCGGAGCCCAGGCTCCTCTTCCAAAGGCTGACCAGGGAGAACGGTTCTCGCCTGTCCCAGTTGGAGTCGAGCTGCTCGCCAGGCCACAGGCCCCCGGCTGCAGCGCCTGCCGGAAAGCCATGCCTGCCCGGCCCGCACTCACGCACCCACACTTGCTTCTTAAAAGCTTTGGCAAGAAGTGACTTCTGATCATTTCATTGGTAAGAAATAGTCCTAAGGCCACACCTAAACAGAAGAGCAATATGGACATGGAACCACTGGCTGGACAGCCATTTCCAAGTGACAACTCTAAACTATGAGAAAGAAAGGAGGCATTTTAGCCAACAGCTGGCCATCTGTAACTCACCCAATTTAGTGTGTTTCTACCCATGGAAGTGGGTCAGGGGGGAGAATGGAAGAGGAAAAACAACAAGATTTAAACTTAATCTGTATTATTTTACAGGGGAAAAAATGATGTAAATAAAATATGGTAGTTCATAATTATTCGTTCTGTAGGTACATGAGTGTGGTTACAATATTCATGATAACTTTTCTCAATTTTAAAATTTTCTTTTAAGGGAAAACGCATGCTCTATAACTGCTAATGTAACCATATCATTACTTAGGAACATCACTGTCATTCTATCTTTGGATTCAGTGCAATGGCACCAAATCATAGCAGACATTTCCTATAATGAGGTTATTCTGGAATATTCTGACAGGTAGCACAGTGAGATAAGTGGTAAAATTTGAGTCCAGATTTGGGTTTGAATCCTGGAACTGCTACTGCACCATGTGACCTTACACACATCCTTTGACCACCAAGGCCAACAGCAATAATACTTGCCTTGTAAACTGTTGGGAGGACTCAATGAGATATTTTATATGAACTGCCCGCCACAGTGGAGAGGTTTTAAAATATCAATCCCTTCTTTTTTAGTTTGTCTAGTAATTACTGTTCCCAAAGAGAGTAGCAGTAAAGGGGGAGAATAACAATTCTTAATTTCTTTTTATATACCACAGTGCTAGGGGGATGCTCATTTGCACAAACTGTTCCTTTAGATTGCTCATGTCTTGCCACTTCTGGAAATCCAATTTTCTTAGTACTTGTGTTGCCTAGTTTAATGCCTCTTGAATATCCTTCATGTGGATTGTCTTCATACTTTATATTTTGATTTCACATTATTGAGTTGTCCTCAGTTGTGTGGTCTGATGTCTCCTTTGCTGGTCATGATTATGGCTTTATAACATTTCCCTAGACACATTTTTTAAATTGCTTAAAATTGTCCTGTGTCCCATGGCCCGATGTTCCTCTTTTGCACGTCGCTGTTCACCAGGCTGGAAAACACTTCAGTGCCTGCCAAGGCAAAGAAAATATATATCCTGGAAGTTTTTAGACTCTAATTACTTACAGGTCATGTGCACCACTCAGCCCAGGTAAGCCCTGCCTTTTACAATTGACGTCCCAGCAACCGATGCAGTCACCTGGGAAAACACAAGAAAATGCACAGTAAGATCTACCCAGGAAAGCTATCCCAACTTCCTTTGCGTTATTTAAGTGATCATTTAGAAACAAAGGCGGAAATAGCCTTCTGTAACCACAGCGTGAGGGGCTGTGCTGATAATCACAGGGCAAGGCGGCCCAGTGGAAGATTCTGCACAGAAAACACAGGGAAGAGATGAAACACTTACCTTCCCAACTCTCATCTCACACCTTCAAAGGCCTTTAAATACATTTATTTCACTCATTCTTTCATTCATTTATTCTTCTTTTTAAGAAACGCAGAATAGAGGAGAACCAAGATGGCGGCATAGGTTAACGCCGGAGTTTGCTGCTCTGAACAACTACTTCAAAAGTGAAACCAAAAAACGGAAGGGACATCACCCAGAACCACAGGAACGCTGGCTGAGTGGAAGTCCTACAACTAGGAGGAAAGAGAAACGCATACGGACACTCAGAGGAGGCGCAGTGCTGAAGTCAAATTCTGAGGTGCGGAGTGCGCGGAGCGGGCTGGCGGCAGAGGGCGCGGTTGGCGTTTTCAATCGGGAGGGAGTCCCAGACTCTGAGCTCCAGATCCGGGCGAGTCTTTAGGGACCCAGACTCAAACGGGAGAAGCGGGACTGTCTGGCTTCGGTCAGAGTGAGTGCAGCTTTCTCTCTGAGCTTTACAGCGGGTACTGGGACTCAGAGAGGCAGAGCCCCTGGGGACAGGACTGAGAGCCGCCATAACTGCTCTCTCCGGCCCACCCTGTTGATCCTGTGCGACCCGCCCCGCCCAAGCCCTGCACACAGGCATTTGCTGGATAGCCTCAGGCAAAGGCTAGATTAGCACCTCCCTAGAGGACAGAAGTTCTCTCACTGCTGACACAGCTGATTCTCATAGCCACTTGGCCTGGAGGTCAAACCCTCCCTGGAATTAACTACAACAATCAAGATTTAACTATAAGACTGCGAACAAAGACCACTAGGGGGTGCACCAAGGAAGCATAACAAAATGCGGAGACAAAGAAACAGGACAAAATTGTCAATGGAAGATATAGAGTTCAGAACCACACTTTTAAGGTCTCTCAAGAACTGTTTAGAAGCCGCCGATAAACTTAATGAGATCTACAAGAAAACTAATAAGACCCTCGATCTTATATTGGGGAACCAACTAGAAATTAAGCATACACGGACTGAAATAACGAATATTATACAGACTCCCGACAGCAGACCAGAGGAGCGCAAGAATCAAGTCAATGATTTGAAATGCGAGGAAGCAAAAAACACCCAACCGGAAAAGCAAAATGAAAAAAGAATCCAAAAATGCGAGGATAGTGTAAGGAGCCTCTGGGACAGCTTCAAGCGTACCAACATCAGAATTATAGGGGTGCCAGAAGATGAGAGAGAGCAAGATATTAAAAACCTATTTGAAGAAATAATGACAGAAAACTTCCCCCACCTGGTGAAAGAAATGGACTTACAGGTCCAAGAAGCGCGGAGAACCCCAAACAAAAGGAATCCAAAGAGGACCACACCAAGACACATCATAATTAAAATGCCAAGAGCAAAAGACAAAGAGAGAATCTTAAAAGCAGCAAGAGAAAGAAACTCAGTTACCTACAAGGGAATACCCATACGACTGTCAGCTGATTTCTCAACAGAAACTTTGCAGGCCAGAAGGGAGTGGCAAGAAATATTCAAAGTGATGAATACCAAGAACCTACAACCAAGATTACTTTATCCAGCAAAGCTATCATTCAGAATTGAAGGTCAGATAAAGAGCTTCACAGATAAGGAAAAGCTAAAGGAGTTCATCACCACCAAACCAGGATTATATGAAATGCTGAAAGGTATTCTTTAAGAAGAGGAAGAGGAAGAAAAAGGTAAAGATACAAATTATGAACAACAAATATGCATCTATCAACAAGTGAATCTAAGAATCAAGTGAATAAATAATCTGATGAACAGAATGAACTCTTGATTACAAATAGAATCAGGGACATAGAAAGGGAATGGACTGACTATTCCTGGGGGGGAAAGGGGTGTGGGAGATGCGGGAAGAGACTGGACAAAAATCGTGCACCTATGGATGAGGACAGTGGGTGGGGAGTGAGGGCGGAGGGTGGGGCGGGAACTGGGAGGAGGGGAGTTATGGGGGGGGAAAAAAGAGGAACAAATGTAATAATCTGAACAATAAAGATTTAATTAAAAAAATTAAAAAAAAAAAAAAGAAACGCAGAATAAGTTTCAATCAGATGCGAGACTTCAGGAGGTTGAAAATTAGTAAATTCTAATCTGTGTCCTAGAGAAACTCCGGGAACTGGAAAGATAAACAAATAATGTTCTTACAGTCACGTATGTTTAAGGAGGTGTGGTGACAGGAGGTGGAGAAGCAGCAGAGAGCGGGGCAAAGGAGATGACAATGGCATTGAGGTTTAAGAAATGGGCAAACCTGGAGGCCAAGGAGATTATCAAAGATAAAGGAATGAGGAGCAAATTCATCACACATGCAGGGATAATAAGGGGTCTGCTGTGAACAGAGACAAGAATTGGTTCATGAGGTTGAAGAAAGAGGAGTTGAGGAAAAGGTAAGAAGGTGATCCTGAGAAATTTAGGTTTGACCAGTTCTTTAAAATATCATTTGCCCACTGAGGGATATGGCATGCAGAGATGGTGAGAGACTGTGGTTTTGTATTCTCATGGGTCTCCTTAGCTGTGTGAACTTGGACTTGCTATCTCTGAACTTGATATCTTAATCTTAATTTCCTTACTTATTCAAGGAGGATGAGACTCAGGATGGAGCTAGAAATGAAAGACAATATGATTATATTAACTATAGCTACTATTTATTGAGTATGTACTATGTACAATTATTGTGCTTTACATGGAGTATCATTCAATTATCAGATAGAAATGCTATACCTTAGATATTATGATTATTCATATTTTATCTCTGAGAAAACTGAGATGAAATAATTTTTTAGTAAGTAGCATGCTTGTATGAGGGATCTAAAACACAACTCTAGAAAAAAAATGTTTTCAAAAAATACATTTTTGGAGAAAGTTCCAAGAGCTTAAAAGGCCATTATTAAATGGCCTCCTAATAAAGAGATGCTTGCACAGAGGATAATTTTGTCTTAATGGATTCCTCAGACAATTACACGCTAAGCCACAAAACCCAGCACTAATTTTACTGCCCACTTTTAAAATATATTAAATACATTAACTTAATTAGTCTAGTCATCCTCACTCCATTTTTTTTAATGTTAGTTCTATTTTTTATGAGGAAATATTACACTGAAGCATCCTAAAAAGGTAAATCCCTCTATCACATCAGTGGTAGCTTTAATTTGATTTTATATTTGAAGTTAAAAGGACTAAAATGAAATTTTAAAGGATAAATATAGTCAAGTGCTTTTCCATTTAATATATAACTATATTTTTATTCTAAACTTTGATATTTCAAAGTCTTTGATGTTGGCAGAGTGTCTGAAAGCTCAGTCCACACCACAAAGTATCAGATGTATAAAATAAAAACTATCTCAGAAGACACATAAGGTGTCTGTGAAATGAAACAAATTTCCCAGCCTCAATTTCATATGAATACTATGAAGAAAAATGAATTTTATTGGTAATTGAATTTAAATGACTATTACTACAAATAAGTAAGCCTACATCAAAGAAAAATATGAGTCCATTCTTCAAATCAGGAGAAATTTCTCCAAAAAATGTAAGATTAAAACAAAACTACCTCAGAAAAAAATTATTGATGTCTGTGAAATAAGGCAAATTTTTCAACATCAAGTTCATATTGATGGTATGAATGAAAAATACATTTTATTTATTTTTTATTTTTTATTTTTTGTAGTTGTTAATCCTCACCCGGGAATATGATTTTTAGGAAGAGTGGAAGAGAGAGGGAAAGACAGAGGAACACCGATGTGAGAGAAACACATCAATTGGTTGCCTCCTGCATGAGCCTGACCAGGGCCCTGGTGGAGAGGAGCCTGCAACCAAGGTACATGCCCTTGACTGGAATTAAACCTGGGACACTTCGGTCCACAGGCCGACATTCTACCCACTGAGCCAAACTGGCTAGGGCTGAAAAATACATTTTAGTTATAATTTAATTGAAATGACTGTTACCGCAAGCAATCCAAAGAAAAAATATAGAAGTTGGTTCTCAAAAAGCAGGAGAACATGGGCAAAGGGAGAGCTCTAACCTTTAGCAAACAGCCGCTTTGTTCCAGGCACTATTTATCAGCATTTTTTGTGTGTGTTTTTATCTTCATCTGAGGCTGTGTTTATTGATTTTAGAGAGAAAGGAAGAGAAAGAGAGAAACATTGATTAGTTGCCTCCCATACATGCCCAACCAGGGATTAACCTGCAACTTGGCTATGTGCCCTGCCTGGGAATTAAACCCGCAACCTTTTGGTGTATGGGAAGATCCTCCAATATCAGCATTTTAAAAAATATATTTTTTTATTGACTTCGGAAATGAAGGGTGAGAAAGAGAGAGAGAGAGAGAGAGAGAGAGAGAGAGAGAGAGAGAGAGAGAGAGAGAGAGAACCATCAATGATGAGAGAGAATTATTGACTGTCTGCCTCCTTCACACCCCCCACTGGGGATCAAGCCCACAACCTGGGCATGTTCCCTTGCCTGGAATTGAACCCAGGACCCTTCAGCCTGCAGGCCAATACTCTATTCACTGAGACGAGCCAGGTAGGGCCCACTATCCGCATTTTTAACTGGATTCTCCAAAGTTGCATCACATGGCACATCTCACCGAAGTACAAAAATCTGGGTTTGCTCCTGAAAATTGCTAACATGTATACCAAAGCATCATCTAATGTACAATTTTCTTATTATGGAGCTGAATACATCCACTCATTCAATTAAAAAAAGACAACATATACTTTTACCCAGAGAAGCAAATGGGAAGCTCAAAAATGTCTAAGTTATTTGAACCATTATTTCCCACATAAAGAATTCAGCTTAATCTGCTTTTTTCTATAAGAAATTTGAGTAGTTTGGGATAATTCACGCATGAGTTCCTCCACATTGCATGCCACTCTACAGGTTTCCCATTAATATTCATGAAGTGGTTACAATTTTAAATGGCAACAAAACGTTGAAATCGAGGTATTATGTGACTTGGTTGCTCTGGATAAAACATTTTTCTCCATTTACAAGAATTATAGTGGTAAATATGCCCTTCATAAGGCAGCAGTGTGTGTGAGAAATACTTTGCTTCTAACTCTTTTAAATGAGACCAAGAAGAGTTTACATATAAACTTCTTGCTGGTGTCAAAGATTTACAAAATGAATCAGGAATTTTAGACATAATGTTTTTCTCAGCTGAAGTTTGGCTTTGTGAGTATGCATTAGCATCCTGAATCAATGGATTTGTGCTGTAAAAAAAAAACCTCTGAATTTGATCCATTCTATCAAATTCACTAAGAAAAACTAGATTCAATATGTAAACCCACATGTTCTTCATAAAACTTCTAATTTTGAAAATGATTAGCGCAGTCAGTTTGACTATGTATTAGTGACAAAATAACATGATTCATGGATTTAGCAACATTAAATAAGGTTAAATAGTCTAATAATGAAGTGCTCAGCATGTATTTCAGGTACTGTATTAGACCAGCAATCTTCAGCCTCTATATTTTCTATACAAAAATCATCCCCACTCTAGTCAGTGGAATGCCTTCAGTAAGTATAGACGCAGTTGCAGAGATTTGGAAATAAAGAAAATATCACATGGCCATTGTAGTTATTAATTGTAGGAATTAAATTTAAAAACACTCAAATAAGCCAGAATGCATGGCAGTGGGCATTTTTAGCAGTGATTATGAAAAATTTTAAAGTATGATTTAATGTATTCTACATACATTTTATAAAATATATAGATATTAGAATTATTAATATTTATATAATAATCTACAGTTCACTGATAATTTTTTCATAATTAATTCATTCACTCTCACAGCCACTCCACAGAATAGATGTTATCATCCCAGTTTTTTCCAGCTAACAGCATAATGAGAAAGTTGTGGAATTGGGACTCACACACACATCATCAACAAATGACAAATGCTGGCAAGGATGCAGAGAAAAAGGAACCCTCATTCACTGCTGGTGGGAATGCAAACTGGTGCAGCCACTCTGGAGAAGAGTATGGAGTTTCCTCAAAAAACTAAATAAAAATGGAACTTCCATTTGACCCAGTGATCCCACTTCTAGGAATATATCCCAAGAAACCAGAAACACCAATCAGAAAGGATATATGCATCCCTATGTTCATAGCAGCACAATTTACAATAGCTAAGATTTGGAATCAGCAAAAGTGCCCATCAGCAGATGAATGAATTAAAAAACTTTGGCACACCTACACAATGGAATACTATGCTGCTGTAAAAAGGAAGGAACTCCTACCATTTGCAACAGCATGGATGGAACTGGAGAGCATTATGCTAAGTGAAATAAGTCAGTCAGAGAAAGATAAATATCACATGCTCTCACTCATTTGTGGATTATAATGAACAACGTAAACGGATGAACAAAAACAGATGTAGAGACACAGAAGCATCAATCAGATGCTCAAAACTCAGAGGGAAAGCAGGGGAGGGTGGGGGTGAGGGGAAAGATCAACCAAAGGACTTGTATGCATGCATATAAGCATAAGTGATGGATGTGGACAACAGGGGGTGAGGGTGAGGGCAGGATTGGGGGGATGAGGGGACATTGGGGGGATAAGGTCACATTTGCAATATCTTATTCAATAAAGGGGAAAAAATAAAAATAAAAATAAATATGTGAAAAGATAAAAAAAAAAAGTTCCCACACAAAATTCTTTTTATTCTTCCTGATGATTTTAGAAATGATTTTTTCAAACCTCAAAAGAAAAGTCTATTGAGATTTATATTAGAATTATTTTACATAGAATTAGATTTTTAAAATATGTAGTTGCTCTTCTGGACATCCTTGCCAGCATTAAACCCTTAATCATCTTACTCTAATTCAGAACTACTTTTATTCATCTATAAGCCTATATTGAAACTTACCAGGAAACATTTCACAGTCTTGTCTTTAGCCCTAATAAACATGGCTATTGTTATGTACTGGCCTTTAAAGCTAATAAAAATAATAAATAATAATAATAACTTGGTTTTATCTTTATTTTTGCTTCATATCCAGTATCCAACATGAACATTGAGAAACTCCATCCTTCTTTAGTGACTAATGATCTAATATGTAAATAATATATATCAACTAGCTAAAAATCAAAGGCAAACATAATAATCATTTCTCAGTTTGGGGAATTTTGAGAGGAACTAGTAGTCTTTTATTTTTTTTGTATATATACTAGTGGCCCCATGCACGGATTTGTGCACATTGAAAGGAAAATAATTACAAGAAATCCTATCTAATAAAAGAGAAACATGGTAATTGGCATACGACCGTTACCCTTCCCATTGGCTAATCAGGGCAATATGCAAATTAACTGCCAGCCAAGATGGCAGCCGGCAGCCAGGCAGCTTGAAACTAACATGAGGCTTGCTTGCTTCAGTGACGGAGGAAGCCAACGTTTCCCGCCTGCCGCTGCAGGCCTCTGAGCTGCAACTCTAAGCAACTATGTAACAAATATAGAAGCTAAACAAAACCCCAGAAACCTGCTTTAGTCCTCCAGGCTTCAGCCAGCAGAATCGCAACATTGTAAGCAAAGGCCAGAAACCTACTTTCAGCAGCGGAGGCCTCAGAGCTGGAGCCAAGCCTCAAAGCTAAAGCTGGCCCAGAATAAATAAAAAAAAAAGAAAGAAAGAAAAAAAGGAGCGGTTGGGAGCTTCAGTCACCCCCAGCCTGAAAACAGCCCTCAGCCACTCACCCAGACTAGCCAGGCACCCCAGTGGGGACCCCCATCCTGAAGGGTGTGTGACAAGCTGCAAACAGCCATCATCCCCTAACCCAGGCTGGCCAGGCACCCCAGTGGGGACCCCCACCCTGATCCAGGACACCCTTCAGGGCAAACCAGCCGGCCCCCACCTGTGCACCAGGCCTCTACCCTATATAGTAAAAGGGTAATATGTCTCCCAGCACCGGGATCAGCGGAGCCGCGAGGCCTCCCGGCACCGGGATCAGCGTGACAGGGGGCAGCGCCCAAACCCCCTGATTGCCCTGCAGCTCTGTGTGTGACAGGGGGCGGGGCCACAACCTCCCTATCCACCCTGCTCTGTTCGTGACAGGGGAAGGCACCCCAACCCCCTGATCAGCCCTGCTCTGTGCCTGACAGGGGGGAGCTCCCCAACCCCCTGATCGCCCTGCGGCTCCATGTGTGACAGGGTGCGGTGCCCCAACCCCCTCCCCCCCCACGGGCCCTGCTCTGTGTGTGACAGGGTAGAGCCATAACCTCCCCATTAGCCCTGCCCTGAGTGTGACAGTGGTGGTGCCCCAACCCCCTGATGGGCCCTGCTCTGTGCGTGACCGGGGGCAGCGCCCCAACCCCCCTGATGGGCCCTACTATGTGCGTGACAGGGGGTGGCACCGCAACCTCCCCATCGACCCTGCCTTGAGTGTGACAGGGGATGATGCCCCAACCCCCCAATCGGCCCTACCCTGAGCGTGACTGAGGGTGGCATCACAACCTTCCTATCGCCCTGCTCTGTGCATGACAGGTGGCGGCGCCCCAAATACCCAATCGATCCTGCTCTGAGCCCGACCAGGGGCTGCACCTAGGGATTGGGCCTGCCCTCTGCCACCCGGGAGCAGGTCTAAGCCAGCAGGGTGTTATCTCCCAAAGGGTCCCAGACTGTGAGAGGGCACAGGCCGGGCTGAGGGACCTCCCTCCCCTCCGAGTGCACAAATTTTTGTGCACCAGGCCTCTAGTATTTTAATATTGCTATTTGCCCTTTCTCTGGAAGTATCAGAGATGAAAGAAAATTAGTAAAATGTATATGAAAATAATATATAAATTTATTAATAAATAAACAATAACATGATAGAACAACAAAGACATGATATAAAAACAACAAAAACATGATATAAAAACAACAAAAACATGATATAAAAACAACATTGAAAAAAACAATGACTGATAAATTGAGAAAACTTATTCTAATATCTGCCTGTATACTACATTAAGAGTAAAAACACTTTAAGAGTGCTTGACTAATTTCCCTTGTGATGAAGTATTTACAACTTTATTGTCTGTGGGGTGATCAGCGGTGCGATCGGGCCCTGCCCGGCTCCCTCAGTGCCTGGGAGCTGGGCAGCAGTGCCCCCCACAACCACCACTGGTCACCATCTGCCAGGCGATCGGTGGGGCAATCAGGCCCCGCTGGCACCCGCCTTGGCCTGGCACTGCCCACTCACCTGCTCCACCATCCCGCCATGGCCCCACTCTTATCAGGACCCATCAGTGCTGGCAGCACCTCCACTGCTGCCTGCTGCCAGCACTGTGTTGCCAACACCTGCCATTTTCTCCACTGCTCCCTGGTGGTCAGCACACATCATAGTGAGCAGTCGAACTCCCGGTCCCAGTCAAGGGGACAATTTGCATATTAGGCTTTTATTATATAGGATATATGTGAAACTGATAGATTTTATTTTTGCAATCTTAAAAATTTCTTCTAACCACTGTAGTGTGTCCTGCCTCATGTAGCGAGCATATCATTATAAGACTTTTCCAGCAAGTAACCTTAAATGTATTTGCCTTGCTTAGAGTCAGAGAAGTCCAAAAAGATTAGTAACCCAGAATGGGATGTGGAGCAGACACGACCTCCCTGAGGAGTAACTTGTATTGCCAAATCCATAAAAAGAACTTCCCAAGAATCGGGGTCCATAAAAGTCTAAGAATGAATGAGTTGTCTACTTCCCACATACCTCAAATCCCCAAGCATCTTTGTGGGCATATGATTTTGTGGTTTAAGAAACTCATTAAATCATTGTTTCTAAAGTGCCTTCAAGTTTTAGACCACTATTATACGTCTCTAGCAGACACTGAACTTTCTAGTAATAAGGTACAACTTCCTAAAGAATGTTCTGCCTTCAAATGTTCATTAAAAGGGAGTTCTGTCGTGAATGCATTTGATCAAGTCAAGGTTTAAATTTGAAAGACCTCTTTACAGTGGGATTGCCGAGGGCCTTTAATAGATACATATGAATTGTGACTCTTCTGGAGAGAAATAGAGTTTGCAGCTTTCTCTAAACAACTGACAAAAGAATCCCTTTTACAATAGTCACTAGCTCACCAAGGAACCTTTTCAGGAACACTAGCTATTGGGATAGAGGCCATCATCTCCACATTAGAAATTGCCCTATTTTAACACCAATTCAATAATACTTTCATTTAAAGTCATACATTTTTATATAAATAACACAAATGGAATTACATATTAATTGTATTCACAGTGGGTGTCACCTCTGAGCCTGGCACTTAGCCCACCACTTATGGGCTATATGTACTTTGTAAGTCACTCAAACTCTCTGAGTCTCTGTTTCCTCGTCTATAAAATTAAGGAAATAGTTATATTTTATCAAACTTGTACAAAAACTAAAATAACAGATTTAAGTGTGACTTTTCAAATTATAAAAGTTACATCTGTAAATATTATCATAAATAGAATCCATTAACCCTGATAGGAGAGGAAATAGACCTTTGCACAGGAAACTGCACATGATGAAATGCGTGTTTTTTCATAAATCAGTTTAAAAATCCACATGGAACAATGAGGGTAGATGCACTTTTTAATGTGAACATTTTTCCATTCTATCCCCCTTATATCCCAGTACTATATAGATCATTTTATTAGTTCTATCGTATTAACTGTTAAAACAAAACTCAAAATAATAGTGACTTAAAAAGATAGAGGTTGATTTATCCTTTATGGAAGTATCTGAGCATAAGCAATTGAGGAATAATACTGTGTCAAAGCCTCAGGTTCCTTCTTTCTGGTTGCTCTGCCAGTACTTGAATCATCTTCACCCACATGGTTGACCAGCAGGAAAAGAGAAGAAAAAGGTAGTTGCACACATCACTCCTGCTCATTCATATCTTACTGGCAAAATTTAGATGGTGACCACTACCTGCAAGGGAGGCTAGTAATTTTGATCTTTATTTTGGGTTACCATGTGTCCAGCTGAAATTCGAAGGGTCTTATTATAAAAGAAAAAGGGAGAGAGCAGATAATGAAGGACCAGGACTGTTCTCTACCACAGTCATGTCTTTCAATTCCAATTAGTTTAGGATCCTGAAGATCCTGTGATTATTTGCACTGAATTTCAATATCAGTAAGCATTTTCAAACAATTCTTAAGTGCACTTTCTATCAGTGGGCATAGAAAGATCATGTAACATGATGCTTACCGTCTTTGTTAATTTCTTCAACCTAACTTATTTCCTATCAAAAATCTGAGGTCTCTGATCCATTAATTTTCTTGTCATTTGTGTTGTTGATAACCATCTCCGTTGATTCTAATTTTGATGGAAAGTTATTAGTAATTTTGACTCAAATTAGTTAACATGACCTTCTCAACACATGGTAAAAATTGAATAGCTAGTGATCATATAGATGGAGTTACACAACTTACATTATTATAAATGCATTAGTAAATTTTAATAATGTATTTTTTAAAAATATGTTTTGTATATCTGTCCCCCAGGGATTGAGGGAATAAGAAAAGTAGTTAATAGCACCTTGATTTTTTAAAATGTTTTATTAAATTTATTGGGGGTGACAACTTGTTAATAAAATTATATAGTTTCAAGTATACAATTCTATAACACACCGTCTATATATTGCATTGTATGTTCACCACCCAAAGTCAAATCTCCATCCATCACCAAAATTTGGTTCTCTTTACCCTGTACTACTCCCCCACTATCCTTTTGAAAAAACTAATCATACTGTTCTCTAATCATCACTGTTGAATAGAACTTTGTAGAAATGTTCTATATCGCCCTAGCTGGTTTGGCTCAGTGGATAGAGCATCAGCCTGCAGGCTGAAGGGCCCCAGGTTCGATTCCAGTCAAGGGGGCACATGCCTGGCTTGTGAGCTCAATCCCCAGTAGGGGGCGTGCAGGAGGCAGCCAATCAATGATTCCCTCTCATCATTGATGTTTCTCTCTCTCTCCCTCTCCCTTCCTCTCTGAAATCAATAAAAGTATATTTTTTTAAAAAAAGAAATGTTCTATATCTGTGCTATTTAGTACAGCAGCCACTAGACACATGTGGCTATTGAGCACTTGCCATGTAGCTAGTGTGGCTGAAAAAATGAATTTCTGATTTTATTTCACTTTAACTAACTTAAATAGCTACATGTGGTTACTGGCTACTATATGGACAGCACAGCTTAATGCCATAAAACAAATGGGACATTTCTAGATTGGGGAAATACAGACAGACATTGGGGAACTTAAATTAAGTCCTATTATGATGTAAAAGTGACAAGTCGATCAATAACTCTGAGAGACTTCTGTGTGAATGTGTGTATTGTTTAAATTGAAGGCTTAATACTGACTGCCCAAATGAGGAGGAACAACATTATCTTTCAAACTTCTCAGAATCAAAAAGCCTCTATTTAGTTTTATTTGTTCAGAGAGAATGGTCCACCATTCTAGAAAATAAAAATGATTATGTAATAAATGAAAAGTAATACAGTAAATGGGAAAGTTACATTTTATTAATTTTTAACACAGGGAGGAAAAATGGAGATTACTTTGGGCTCTAATGAGACCTAAAGCAACTGAAGGGTATATGTCACTGAGCTCTTTGAACATCTAGAGAAAAAACTCATTATGAACTTTAAGAAACTCAGTAGTTCTCTGAAAAGAAATACTCCATTGGGATACTGAAATTGGCTATTTTAAAAAGGGTGAATGGGAAAGAAATACTTTTTATATACTTGTTATTTTTATATATTATACTTATTATGCACTTCAAAGAAGCCTTTATTAGTATTAGTCAAAAATTATTGGGAAGAAAGGAACATCACTCACCTTTCAATTCTAAACAAGTCTTCCAGCTCCTGTTTTTTAAATGAGAAAGGCTGATTTTTTCAACCATCATATCACCAGCTTGACACAGGTTTTACCTTTCTCTTAGCTGTCAGTTCAATTTACTTTAACACTTAAAAACTGATTCACTCATCTTAGTAACCCTTCCTCATGTTTATTAGGTTGTACCAGTAGAATTTAAAAGTAGTTCTAAAATATCACATCTACATAAAACGGAGGATACAGAGAACACCTTTTATTTGATAGTCAATGAAATGAGCAAGTCTTTTCCAAGATCAAGCAGAAAAGATCTACAGACAGAGCCAGTGGAATAAGATTAAAGTACTTCATACTAACTTTGGGAGAAGAACTAAGGTATAAAACCTCAGCAATCTGTTATCCAATCTAAATATCCAAACCAGCAATCTAAGTATACAACCAGAGTTACTGTACAACAAGCATGTCAAACTCATGGCCTGCAGGCCACATGTGGCCCACAATGAATATTATTGCAGCCCAGGCAATATAACGGTATGTAGAAATATTTCATAATTTAATTTTTACAATATCCTGTTATACATAATTATTAATAATGAACTACAACATTTGCTAATAACTGATTACTATAATCGTGTTGCATTCCTTTCCCTTATGCGCAGGCATACCACTTCTCTCCACTAATACTAGCAGCAAATATTTTAGCAGCCAATTGCCACATCATTAGTCTTGGACTGACTTGTTTGGTGTGCGCAACAGGAAATATTTCGCTTTCAGAGAACAAGAAAGATAGGTTTATTTGCATTACACTTATTAATTTGTGCAGTTATTCAGTGTCTGGTAAGTTAATGTTCAAAAAAATATTAATTTTTATTTAAATGTTCTATTATTTTAAGTTAATGATTACTCATTTATTTCAGCCCTTTGTATTCAGCATGTCTCTATCGAAATAAACCTACATTTCTATGAAAATTGAAGCTTTTGGTTTTTTGTGGCCCATATAAACTTAAACCTTATTTATTTGGCCCATTTTAGCCTTTGCGTTTGACATGCTTGCTGTACAACTATTTCTTTTTATTTTTTTATTGTTTTATTGCTTAAAGTATTACAAAGGGTATTACATATGTGTCCTTTTTTTCCCCCCGCCCTTGACAATCCCCTGGCCTCCCCTACCCCCCAGTGTCTTATGTCCATTGGTTATGCTTATATGCATGCATACAAGTCCTTCGATTGATCTCTTACCCCCCTCCCTCCTGCCCCCCAACCCTCCCTGGCCTTCCCGCTGCAGTTTGACAATCAGTTTGAGGCAGTTCTGCCTCTGTATCTATTATTGTCCATAAGTTTATAATGGTCTTTATTATCCCAACTATTTTTAACCTCCAAATAGACAAATGATATCCCAAATCTAAAGTTACTATGTTCCTAGAAGCCAGCGATTGAACCAAGTTACCTTGCAAGATCACCTCCACAATGCTCACATTTGCCTCCGTGAGATGAAAGATTTGTGAGAGCAGGATTTTGAGTACTATGTTCACTGCTGCGTACCCAGCTCATGATGGATGTTCAGTAAATACTTGCTCTTGCAAGTATACTTTGTTTTCTCTGTCACAACTCCCCTCTGTGAAGGCAATCAACTTTTTCCAGAGTTTCTGTTTATACCTAAGAGGCCTTTTCAGGGTCAGTGGACAATGGAAAATGAAAGGCTGAACTATCAAGGTGGAGAACGTATTTTAAATCCCATCTAGCAATGGAAATCATTTGTAGTTTATCAGGAGCAGCCCATGTAAGTAAGCTGGACCACTCCATTTAAGTTACCTAGTAAAAGAAAGAAAACCTGAGAGAGGGCAGCACACCTTACAACAGTGACTTCTCAACCTGGGGAAGTGGGAGATGGGGGAAGATTTTCAGAATATTGGAGAGAGAAGCATGAAGATGAGCTATGATAAGTACACTTGAAATAAATTCATATTTATGAATTTGAAAATGAGAGAAGAACAAATTATAGGCAGTAAGTCTCAGCAAAATCGTAACTGGTGTTGAGCGGCTGGGAAACAGTGGGAGTGAGAGAAGAGTCTATCTGCAGAGCTGTTCCAGAAACTCTTACACATCGTTAGCGAATGGGTAAGTTGCCATCAGGAAACTGAAGTGCATCACAAGCAATCCACTAAGAGATTGCAAAGACAGAAAGAAACTTCACCTTTTTATCTAACGAAGCAGAACAAATCCATTATGTAGATGTTTTCAAGATAGATAATAACTAGCCCTCAATTAAGGAGATTTAACAGCACCATTTTTATACATAGTTCATCCTAACTTTTCTAATTGGGATGACCATCTATGTTAGTTAATTGGCCTTCTGCAGTGAAAAAACAGACTTCTCATATATTTATGACAGAAGGTAGTTTTGCAGCTTTGAGCAGGCACCCCACGTAAGGCTCCTACTCTCCCACAGAAACTAGAAGAGGGGGTGCTGGCACTTTGATTTTACATTTCCAAGAGATGGCTCCCAGGTCCTTGAGAAAGACATTCCTGGATTAGATGGTCTATAGAGGCCTCCCCAATTTACAAAAGGATTTAAACACATTTCAGAGAGGAGGAAGTATGTACAAGTAGAGTTTTCTAAAGTAAGTGCTATAAGAAAAAGGAGATGAATGGAATCTCTTAATTTTCAACAGGGATAATGAAACTTCTTAGTTTTTATTTTTCCTTACAGAGCCTAAGCTCTTTCTGGTTTTTCAATGAAGTATTATTGAGTGAAATAACGCTAGTTAGCATGGGACTGCCAGATATAATGTAGAACTAGTCCTAGGCAACAAACATTTGTAGAACATGGAAATGAAAGAACCTCTGACTCCTCCCAAGACCTAGGCAGATGCTTCCTCCGTGTGTGGTGCTGCCCGGTTCAGAGCCACTCTTAGGCCCCTCCTCCTCCCTTGACATTGAAGTCATATGCCGATCCTTTGCCAAGCACACACCGCTGTCCATCTCTGGGGCACTGGGACGCTTCTGTCAGATTCATCAAATTGCTGTATTCCCTGAATCCTCAGTAAGATACACCCTCTAAAGAATGGATTTAAAACACCCAGCATAACTTTGAAAGTTCTCTTCTGTGATAGGAGTTGTCATTCTCATAAGTGGACTAAAAATGTCTTCCCAGGGCAAGTCTAATTTATTGAAAGTAACTCCTTCACAGACCAAACTTTAACTGGAAATAGACCAAAATGGAGTAATTTCTTCCTCAGAGGAAACCTGTATTGCTAAAGGCAAGATGGCAGAGAAATTGTTTTTTATTAGAAACAAATAATCCTTTATTTTTCTTTTTAAAAAAATCTTTATTGTTTAAAGTATTACATATAGCATTACATGTCTCCTTTTTCACCCATTGACCTCTCCCTGGCCACCCTCCCCCCCCCTCCCCCACCGCACATGCCCTCACCCCACTAGAGTCTGTGTCCATTGGCCGTGCTTATATGCATGCATACAATACCTTGGGTTGACCTCTTACCACCCTCCTCCCCCTGCCTTCCCTCTGAAGTTTGACAGTCTGTTCGATCCTTCTCTGTCTCTGGATCTATTTATGTTCATCAGTTTATGTTGTTTATTATATTCCACAAATGAGTGAGAACATGTGATATTTTATCTTTCTCCAACTGGCTTATATCACTTAGCAAAATGTTCTCCATGTCCGTCCATGCTGCTGCTAATGGTAAGAGTTCCTTCTTTTTTACAGCAGCATAGTATTCCATTGTGTAGATGTACCACTGTTGTTTAATCTACTCATCTGCTGATGGGCACTTAGGCTGTTTCCAAATCTTAGCTATTGTAAATTCTGCTGCTATGAACATAGGTGTGTATATATCCTTTCTGATTGGTGTTTCTGACTTCTTGGGATATATTCCTAGAAGTGGGATCACTGGCTCAAATGTGAGTTCCATTTTTAACTTTTGAGGAAACTCCATACTGTTTTCCACAATGGCTGCACCAGTCTGCATTCCCACCAGCAGTGCAAGAGGGTCCTTTTTTCTCCTTGCCAGCACTTGTCATTTGTCAAATTTTTGATGATAGCATTCTTAGAGGTGTGAGATGGTATCTCATTGTCGTTTTGATTTGCATTTCTCGGGTGATTAGTGACTTTGAGCATGTTTTCATATGTTTCTCAGCCTTCTGTATGTACACTTTTGAAAACTGTTTAAGTCCTTTGACCATTTTTTTTTGGATTGTTTATCTTCCTTTTGTTAAGGTGTATGAGTTCACTATAAATTTTGGAGATTAGGTCCTTATTGAATATAACATTGGCAAATATGTGCTCCCATGCAGTGGGATTTCTTGATGTTTTGTTGATGGTTTCTTTTGCTGTGCAGAAGCTTTTTATTTTGATGTAGTCCCATTTCTTTATTTTCTCCTTAGTTTCCATTGCCCTGGGAGCTGTATCAGTAAAGATACTGCTACAACATATAGCTGATATTTTGGTGCCTATGGATTCTTCTAAGATTTTTATGGTTTCCCCTCTTACATTTAAGTCCTTTATCCATTTTGAGTTTATTTTTGTGTATGGTGTAAGTTGGTGGTCTAGTTTCATTTTTTTTTGCATGTATCTGTCCAATTTTCCCAACCCCATTTATTGAAGAGACTATCTTGACTCCATTGTATGGTCTTCCCTCCATTGTCAAATATTAATTGAGCATAATGTCTTAGGTCGATTTCTGGGTTCTCTATTCTGTTCATTGATCTAGATGTCTGTTCTTATGCCAGTACCAGGCACTTTTGAGAACAATGGCTTTGTAATATAACTTGATATCCATATTGTGATCCCTCCAACTTTTTTCTTCTTTCTCAATGTTCTGAAGATGTCAATTACTTCCATCTGATCTAGTGAGTCATTTAGGATTGCTGTTCCTTTGCTGATTTTTTATCTAGAGGATTTATCCAGTGATGTCAATGAGGTATTAAAGTCCCCTACTATGATTGTATTGCTATCTATCTCTCCCTTGATATCTTCCAGAAGTTTTTTATGTATTTGGGTGCTCCTGCATTGGATGCATATATGTTTACCAGAGTTAAATTCTCTTGTTGTATCAATCCCTTTAGTATTATGAAGTGGCCTTCCTTATCTCTTGTTATGGCCTTCACTTTGAGGTCTATTTTGTCAGATATAAGTATTGCTACCCCAGCTTTTTTTCATTTCCATTTGCCTGAAAGATATTTTTTCCATCCCTTCACTTTCAGTTTGTGTGAGTCCCTTGTTCTGAGGTGGGTCTCTTGTAGATATCATATATATATGGGTCATATTTTCTTATCCATTCGGCCACTCTATGTCTTTTTTTTTTCACTCTATGTCTTTTTATTGGAGCATTTAGAACATTTACATTTACGGTTATTATTGATAGGTACTTGTTTGTAGCCCTTTTTATTCTCTATACTTGTGTTCCTTCTTCCCTTTCTATTTATTCTTTTTACAACAGTCCCTTTAGCATTTCTTGCATTGCTGGCTTGGTAGAGATAAACTCCCTTAGCATTTTTTTATTTTTGTCTGTGAAGCTCCTGATTTCCCCTTCAATTTTGAATGATAGCCTTGCTGGATAGAGTATTCTTGGATTCAGCCCCTTGCTTTGCATCACTTTGTATACTTCATTCCATTCCCTTCTGGCCTGATGTGTTTCTGTTGAGAAATCATTTGATAATCTAATGGGAGATCCTTTGTAGATAACTCTCTGTCTCTCTCTTGCAGACTTTAAGATTCTCTCTTTGTCGTTAACATTTACCATTGTAATTACAACATGTCTTGGTATGGATCATTTTGGGTTCATCTTGTTTGGGACTCTCTGTGTGACATTTTCTTCCCCCAATCACGGAATTTTTCTGTCATTATTTCTTCAAATAGGTTTTCTAAACTTTGCTGCTCTTCTTGTCCTTCTAACACCCCTATTTTACATATGTTACTTCATTTCATGTTATCCCAAAGCTCCCTTAGGCTCTCCTCCTGCTTTCTAATTTTTTTTCTCTAATAGCTGTTCAGATTGGGTGTGTTTGTCTGCCCTATCTCCTAACCCAGTAATTCAGTCTTCCACTTCTTCTAGTCTACTATTGAAACCTTCCTCGTGTTTTTTGTTGCAGTTATATCACTTTTTATTTCCTCTTGATTCTTACATAAGTTGTTGATTTTCTCATCCATCCTGTTTATGAACTGTATGACCCTTACTCTGAATTCTTTTTTGTCATATTGCATGCCTCCATTTCATTTAGCTCCTTTTCTGGTGAATCCTCCTTTTCATTCCTTGCGGGGGGGAGGGGGGAGCAGGTTGTTTCTTTGTCTCCCCATTTTTGCTGTCTCTTTCTTGCCCTGGGCACCCTGCTTAGGGGTTTAGAGGCTGAAGACTCTATCAGGGCAATGGTCTGGAAATCGTTAATCCAGAGGCTGGGTCTGCCTTGAGTCTCACACCTTTATTGTATCTGCTCTGAGTTGTATCTCCTCCTCCCACTGATTTGGTCCCTCAGTTGTCTGATTCAGATGATCAGGGTGGTGGGTGTGTGTGCACAGTTCCTCTAATGTGCGACTTCCTGTGAGGACCCAGAGTCCTCTGGTATGCAGTTCGCTGTGCGACCTGGCACCTGTTTCAGGGTAGCATCCTAGTTCCCTCTGGCAGCACACTTGTGGCACAGTCCTGTGGCCCCTGGCTGGGCACACTGGCTTGCTCCGGGTCAGCCTAGCAGTGCTTTTCTATGGCCCGGAGTGATGCGTGTGCTGGGTTGCTCCAGATAGCCCCTGCAGGACTGTTCCAGTGGCTGGGGAAAAGTGGGTGAGGGTTGCTCTGGGATGCAAAGTCCCCACTTTCTTATAGCCTGGAGTGAGATGTGCACTGGGTTGCTCCAATTCACCTCTTCTCAGTGTGGAGCAGGGGCAGATTGCCCTGGGTTGCTTAGTCCAAGCTCCCATGTGGCTTGAGTTTGGCTCACATGCTGGGTTACTCCAGGTTTCCCTGGCAGCAAGACCCTGGGCTCAGAGTGGAGTGGGCGTGGGTTGCTCTGGGTTTCACAGTTAGCGCTCCCCTGTGGCATGCTCTGGGTTGCTCCGGGTTTCCCTGGCAGCAGGTCCCAGTGCTGGGGGTGTAGCAGGTGCCGGGTGGCTTTTGGCCAGGCGAGCAGCACAGTTCTTGGGCCTGAGGAAGGGGTGGGGCATAGGGTTCCTCCTGGCTTGCACTCACTGCAGGGTCTTGGAGCCGGATTCTAGGACATTGGGTCCCAGCAGGCTGGTGAGGAGGCCTGATGTGGGAGTTCACTCTCACAGTACATGCTCCCTGCAGATGTTTGGGCTCCTGCTGGGAGATACTGAACCACTCACTGCCGAGGCATGGTGGTGGCTCCATGTGGGTTATGGCTGGCAAGCGGCATTGTCTAGGCATCCTCTGCCCTTCCTTATTGAAAATTGTCTCCTCAGCTGTGTCTAATTTGTTAATTCAGGGTAGATGTTCTCTGATTTGGTTGTTTTTCTGGCCTGGCCCTAAGAGGAGGTACACAACACTGCTGCCAATTTGGCTGCCATTTTTCTCTCTATAAATAATCCTTTTGAGACAACAAATAAATAAATTGTAAAATATGAATTGAAAAAAAATAATCCTTTTGTAGCAGGAGGCATTGTGAAGTAACTGACATTTCCATGTGCATAACTATAAGCAATTACTTTAGCTTATTAAATGATCTTTTTCAGATTAAAGCATTTGTTCCTTCCAAAAAGTCCTTAGGGTGCTACGACTCACATGGGCATAGCACCTGTTTACTGAACTAGACACTGTGCAGAGGACCCCAAGAAGATTGGTTTATTTAGAAAGCTACCCTCCAAACAAACAATTTTTAAAAGATTTAACTAAAGCCCTGGCCCGTGTGGCTCAGTTGGTTGGGTGTCATCCTTTGCACCAAAAGGTGGCCTACTGGTTCAATTCCTTATCAGGGCACATGCCAGGGTTTCAGACTTGATCCCTAGTGGGGGGTGTGCAGGAGGCAGTTGATCGATATTTCACTCACATTGATGTTTCTCTCTCTCTCCCTCTCCCTTCCTTTCTTTCTAAAAGTCAATTTTAAATACCTTAAAAAAAAGATTCAACTAAAAATATAAAATTTTTATTGATTAAAAAAATTAATGTGTTTGAATAGAGAGTGTTTTCTGTGTGAATTACTTAAGGGGCTTTTTGTGAAGCATATTTTGCTGAAATGAAAATATATTTGAGCCTGGCCAGCATGGCTCAGTGGTTGAGTGTCACAGTTTGATTCCCGGTCAGGGCACATGCCTGAGTTGTGGCCTCTGTCCCCAGTGTGGGGCGTGCAGGAAGCAGCCAATCAATGATTCCTTCTCAGCATTGATCTCTCTCTCTCTCTCTCTCTCTCTCTCTCTCTCTCTCTCACTTCCTCTCTGAAATCAATAAAAATATAGTTTTTTTAAAAGATATGTGAAAAATATGTTGACTGAAACTACAAAATACAACACACACTCTGGTGCTATTTTTTATAAATATATAGAAGTCAACATGTCTGAAAAGGTATATGCTAAAATGAATTTGACTCCCACTTCCAGCCCTTAAAAGTTGTGTGACCTTGAGACAGCCACTTTGACCTGAATTTGTTTTGTTTTGTTTTCTCTGAAACAGAAGCAAACAAAAAATACAATCAGAAAAGATCATTAGCTTTGGAGCAATTTGCACAGGAATCATGTTTGTAACCTTCTATTTTCCTTTTGTTGACTGGCACATGACTGCTAGGAAATGTTCAGTAAATGTTGCATTAAAATGAATTTGATTGTTTGGAATGGATGCAATTTGTGTTGGCCCTTTTACATTAAACAAGCTAATGCAGTCGAAGCCCTTTACATAGTGCCTGACACATAGAAAGTGATCAATAAACTTTAATTATGATTATCATCACCATTATTAATCTTATAATTACATGACCGTTAAAAATTTGTAAGGCTAAAATCACTGCAAAATTTCCAAAAATGTTTGGAAAATACTAGAAGCAAAACGGCTTAGATTAATCCCTAATATAAAAGGTGGCTTAATTAGAACCTAGCAGCCTGAGGATCTGGGGGTGGCGGGGGGGGGGGGGGGGAGAAAGAAAAAATTAAAACTCACCCATTATCTAATGTCATTCTGCCTAAATTTAAGACTTAAATTGAGCCTCCCCCCACCAGCCAAAGGAGCCACTGTACTGTGAACAGCACCCAACAGAGGAGCTGCTACCAACTGAGGAGCAGCTACTACCACAACCACCCGAGGAGCAACCACAGCCAGAGGAGATACTGTTATCCAAGGAGCAGCCACTGAATGACTCAACATCTAGATATGGCAATACGAACAAACATGGGTAGACAAAGAAACCCCCAAAGGAAAGAAAAGGAGGACTAGCCAGAAAAGCAGCTAAGTGATACAGAGGCATGCAGCATGACAGAAAAAGAATTCAGTTGCCAAAACCGGTTTGGCTCAGTGGATGGAGCGTCGGCCTGCGGACTGAAAGGTCCCAGGTTCGATTCCGGTCAGGGGCATGTACCTGGGTTGCGGGCACATCCCCAGTGGGAGATGTGCAGGAGGCAGCTGATCGATGTTTCTCTCTCATCGATGTTTCTGACTCTCTGTCTCTCTCCTTTCCTCTCTGTAAAAAATCAATAAAATATATTTTAAAAAAAAAAAGAATTCAGAATAAGGGTCCTAGAACGCATAAACCAGATGGAGGAAAAAATCAACAACTTATGTAAGAAGCAAGAAGAAACAGATGAAAAAATCAATAAATTATGTAAGAACCAAGAAGAAATGAAGAGTGATATAGCTGCAATAAAAAACACCATTGAAAGTTTCAACAGTAGACTGGGAGAAGCGGAGAACCGAATTAGCAAATTAGAAGACAGGGAAACAAAACACACCCAAACTGAACAGCAATTGAAGAAAAAAATTCTTCAATTTTTTGAAGACAACATGAAATGGAACAACATACAAATAATAGGGGTGCCAGAACAACAGAAAGAGGAACAAGGGTTAGAAAACCAATTTGAAGAAATAATATCAGAAAACTCCCCAGAGGTGGGGGGGAAAAAAGTCACACAAGCACAGAGAGTCCCGAACAAGGTGAACCTAAAAAGACCCACACCAAGACACATCATAATTACCATGGCAAATGTTCAGGACAAAGAGAGAATCTTAAAGGCTGCAAGAGAGAGACAGAAAGTTACATTCAAGGTATCTCCCATTACATTATCAAATGATTTCTCAACAGAAACACATCAGGCCAGAAAAGAATGGACAGAAATTTACAAAGTGATGCAAAGCAAAGGACTGAATCCAAGAATACTCTATCCAGCAAGGCTATCATTCAAACTTGAAGGGGAAATAAGAAGCTTCACAGACAAAAAAAGGCTAAGGGAGTTTATCACCACCAAGCCAGAAATGCAAGAAATGCTAAAGGGACTGTTGTAAAAAGAAGAAATAAAAAGCTCAGAAAGAAAACAGCCACACAAAAAAAAGAAATGGCTACAAACAAGTACCTTTCAATAATAACTTTAAATGTAAACAGACTAAATGCTCCAACCAAAAGACATCAAGTGGCTGAATGGATAAAAAATCATGACCCATACATTTGCTGTCTACAAGAGACCCACCTCATTGGAAGGGACTCACACAGACTGAAAGTGAAGGGATGGAAAAATATCTTTCAGGCAAATGGAAATGAAAAGAAAGCTGGGGTAGCAATACTTATATCTGACAAAATAGACCTCAAAGTGAAGGCCATAACAAGAGATAAGGAAGGCCACTTCATAATACTAAAGGAATCAATACAACAAGAAAATATAACCCTGATAAACATATATGCACCCAACGCAGGAGCACCCAAATACATAAAAAAACTCCTGGAAGATATCAAAGGAGAGATTGACAATACAATCATAGTAAGGGACTTTAATAAACCACTGACATCACTGGATAAATCCTCTAGACAAACAATCATCAAAGAAACAGCAATCCTAAATGACTCACTAGATCAGATGGACTTAATTGACATCTTCAGAGCATTTCACCCCAAAGCCACGGAATATACATCCTTCTCAAGGGCTCATGGGACATATTCAAAAATAGACCACATATTGGGTCACAAACAAAGTCTCCCCAAATTCAAGAAGATTGAAATCATACCAAGCATCTTCTCAGACCACAATGGCATAATATTAGAAATAAACTACAATAAAAACAACTCAAAATACTCAAACACTTGGAAGCTGAAAAGCATGTTATTAAATATTGATTGGGTTACCAATGAGATCAAAGAAGAAATTAAAAACATCCTGGAAACTAATGAAAATGAAAATACAGCAATCCAAAACCTATGGGACACAATGAAAGCAATCCTGAGAGGGAAGTTTATAGCTATACAGGCCTATCTCAAAAAACAAGAAAAAATGATAGTAAATCATCTAACTCTACAACTCAAAGAATTAGAAAGAGAGCAACAAGAAAACCCCAGAGGGAGTAGAAGGAAGGAGATAATAAAGATTAGAGCAGAAATAAATGATATAGAGACCAAAAAAAATACATAAAATCAATGAAACCAAGAGCTGGTTCTTTGAAAGGATAAACAAGATTAATGAACCTCTAGCCAGGCTCACCAAGAAGCAAAGAGAGAGGACCCAAATAAACAAAATCAGAAATGATGGAGGCGAAATAACAACAGACCCCACAGAAATACAAATGATTGTTAAACAATACTATGGACAACTCTACTCCAACAAATTAGACAACCTGGAGGAAATGGACAAATTCCTAGAAAAATACAACATTCCAAAACTCAATCAGGAAGAATCTAAAAATCTCAACAGGCCAATAACTATGGAAGAAATTGAAGCAGTCATCAAAAAGCTTCCAGCAAACAAAAGCCCAGGACCAGACGGCTTCACAGGGGAGTTTTACCAAACATTCAAGGAAGAACTAAAACCTATCCTCCTCAGACTACTACAAAAAATCCAAGAGGAAGGAACACTTCCAAGCTCATTCTGTGAAGCCAGCATCACCCTAATACCAAAACCAGGTAAAGACAACACAATGAAAGAGAATTACAGGCCAATATCCCTCATGCACATAGATGCCAAAATCCTCAAAAAAATCTTAGCAAATCGAATCCAGCAGTACATCAGAAAGATCATACACCATGACCAAGTAGGATTTATCCCAGGGATGCAAGGATGGTACAATATCCGAAAATCAATAAACGTGATACATCACATAAACAAATTGAAAGAAAAAAACCACATCCACATAGTCATATCAATTGATGCAGAAAAAGCATTTGACAAAATCCAACACCCATTTTTGATAAAAACTCTCAGCAAGGTGGTAATAGAAGGATCATACCTCAACATAATAAAAGCCATATATGACAAACCCATAGCCAACATCATACTCAATGGACAAAAACTAACACCATTTCCCCTAAGAACAGGAACAAGACAGGGATGCCCACTCTCACCACTCCAGTTCGATATAGTACTGGAAGTATTAGCCGTTGCAATTAGACAAGAAGAAGAAATAAAAGGCATCCAAATTGGAAAAGAAGAAGTAAAACTGTCCTTATTTGCAGACGACATGATATTATACATAAAAAACCCTGAAGACTCCATCAAAAAACTATTAGACTTAATAAATGAATTTGGCAATCTAGCAGGATACAAAATTAATGCCAAGAAATCTATGGCATTTCTATACACCAATAGTGAACTTACAGAAAGAGAGACTAAAAAAACAATCCCATTTACCATCGCACCAAAAAAATTAAGCTACCTAGGAATAAACTTAACTAAGGAGGTAAAAGACCTCTACTCAGAAAACTACAGGATGTTGAAAAAAGAGATAGAGGAAGAGATAAACAGATGGAAAAACATACCATGTTCTTGGATTGGTAGAATCAACATCATTAAAATGTCCATACTGCCCAAAGCAATCTATAAATACAACGCACTTCCCATTAAAATGCCAATGGCATATTTCACAGGCCTAGAACGAACTCTCCAAAAATTCATCTGGAATAAAAAAAGACCCCGAATAGCTGCAGCAATCCTGAGAAAGAACAAAGTAGGTGGGATCTCAATACCAGATATCAAGCTGTGCAAAACTGCCTGGTACTGGCACAAGAACAGACATATAGATCAATGGAATAGAATAGAGAGCCCAGAAATCAGCCCCAACCAATACGCTCAATTAATATTTGACAAAGGAGGCAAGAACATACAATGGAGTCAAGATAGTCTCTTCAATAAATGGTGTTGGGAAAATTGGATGGATACAGGCAAGAAAATGAAACTAGACCACCAACTTACACCATACACAAAAATAAATTCAAAATGGATAAAGGACTTAAATGTATGATGGGAAACCATAAAAATTCTAGAAGAATCCAAAGGCAACAAAATCTCAGACATATGCCGAAGCAATTTCTTCACCGATACAGTTCCTAGGGCATTGGAAACTAAAGAGAAAATAAACAAATGGGACTACATCAAAATAAAAAGCTTCTGCACAGCAAAAGAAACCATCAACAAAACAACAAGAAAGCCCATTGCATGGGAAAACGTATTTGCCAATGTTATATCTGATAAGGGCCTAATCTCCAAAATTTATAGGGAACTCATACAACTTAACAAAAGGAAGATAAACAATCCAAACAAAAAAATGGGCAAAGGACCTAAATAGACACCTTTCAAAAGAGGACATTCAGAAAGCCAAGAGACATATGAAAACTTGCTCAAAGTCACTAATCACCCGAGAAATGCAAATCTAAACAACAATGAGGTGCCATCTCACACCTGTCAGAATGGCTATCATCAACAAATCCACAAACAACAAGTGCTGGAGAGGATGTGGAGAAAAAGGAACACTCGTGCACTTCTGGTGGGAATGCAGACTGGTGCAGCCACTATGGAAGACAGTATGGAGTTTCCTCAAAAAACTGAAATGGAACTCCCATTTGACCCTGTGATCCCACTTCTAGGAATATATCCCAAGAAACCAGAAACACCAATCAGAAAGGATATATGCACCCATATGTTCATAGCAGCACAATTCACCATAGCTAAGATCTGGAAACAGCCTAAGTGCCCATCAGTAGATGAATGGATTAGAAAACTGTGGTACATCTACAGGATGGAATACTATGCTGCTGTAAAAAAGAAGGAACTCTTACCATTTGCAACGTCATGGATGGAACTGAAGAGCATTATGCTAAGTGAAATAAGCCAGTCAATGAAGGAAAAACACCACATGATCTCACTCACTCATGGATAATAAAGACCATTATAAACTTATGAACAACAATAGATCCAGAGGTAGAGCTGCCTCAAACAGACTGTCAAACTGCAGCGGGAAGGCTGGGGAGGGCTGCGGGGCGGGAGGGGGTGGGGGTAAGAGATCAACCGAAGGACTTGTATGCATGCATATAAGCATAACCAATGGACGTAAGACACTGGGGGGTAGGGGAGGCCGGGGGATTATTAAGGGCGGGAAAAAAAGGAGACATATGTAATACTCTTTGTAATACTTTAAGCAATAAAAGAATTAAATAAAAAAATAAATAAATAAAATAAAATAATATAAAATAAAAAGACTTAAATTACTTAGAGCCAAAGTATTATAATAAAGATTATCATTGTACGAGGTTTTTATAAAGTCACAAACCAGCAAAAGCTTTGGAATGATGTGTTTCCAGGTGCAGAAGGCAAGCATAATCTGCAAATAAGATTCAATAGGTGGAGTGTTTATTTACTCTGCTCACATTCTTGACTATCAGTCACTGGGAGAGGAAAAAAAAAGCGTGGTGGATAAATCCTGACAGTTCAGGTTTGCTTGCGAGACAAAGTAAAATACACATAGAGTTCAAAAACCCAAGTGAGATTTCAGGAATGTTCACATAATAGAACAATGGAAAAGTTAAATCTCTAGGCAGAAAAAGAAACAAGGCACAAGGCCAGTGTAACCCAAATATTCTTGTTAAATGTTATGAAAAGTGGCTTTCCTCTGTAGCTGTTCTCAAGCTTTAATACCACTTGGTTATGTTTCCATGGAAAATTAACTCATCCTTTTGTGACCCTTAATTCCAAACCAGAACTCACTTAGAAATTATATAAAGAAGGAAATATCTATTTTGCAGAATGGGGGGCCGGGAGGGGGAGTGATTATTTGAAGAATCAAACTTCTGTCATCATTGAAACCTCCTTCGTGGGCTCTGTCAAAGAGAAGTCCCTTAAAATCCCTTAAAAACTATAGGAATGCTGTTAACAGTTCTAATGAACAAGGAGGTATTCCAGTTCTACCAAAAACTACTCTCACTATGAAAGTAAGAAATAACAAAAGAGAAAGCGAAATGCATTTTCCAGGCAGCAGGAAAGAGTTAAAATAAAATGATAAAAATGACAATGATGATAATATCTGTTGAATAATTACCATATGCAAAGCATTGTGCTCACATTATTTTAATTTCCAGAAAAGCCCTGTTAACACAAAAACATTCAAGCCTGTAAAGAATTTTTGTGAGTTTATTTGACAATTGCTGGGAAGCAGAATCTCAACGGATTGGCATAATGCTCTGGAGAATGTCGGGTTTTTAAGTTATTTTTATACATTATAATCAAAGGAGGAGACGTAGGTGGGTTACATGAAATCCATTGGTAATAGATTAGGGAGGCAGGAGAAAGTAAAGCAAGGAATCCTCTGGGATTAGATAAAGAGTAAAACGATAGACACTTCTTTTACTTAGGTGGGTACAGGATAGTTAACAGCCAACAATTAACATGATGACAATAACAATGGAGGAATTGTGGTATCTGTCCTGGCACCCAGGGCATTTGGTTGTGCCCTGGGGGGTCTGGAAAAAAGGGAAGTTACAAGTTACCCTGACATTTCAAGGATATGTTATCTTAGACAAAATGGCAGTAGACTCCTTTAAGGTAAAGATTGACTTTGTCAGGGAAGATACCTGCCTAGGACATGACTACCCACTGTAACTGTTTTTAGTTAAAGTTTAAATTTCAGACCATCCTTATGGTTACTTTAGACTTCCATGCAGGCCTTCCCTGAGCTTGTATGGTTAGCATGTGGCCCCTTTTGTCCATAGCCCTATACAAGTGGTCGGCAAACCGCGGCTCGCGAGCCACATGCGGCTCTTTGGACCCTTGAGCATAGCTCTTCCACAACATACCGGCTCTTCCACAAAATACCGACTTCTTAGCATGGGCCAAAAAGTTTCAATCACACTGTACGTGTGCGCCCGCACGTGGTATTTTGTGAAAGAGCCACACTCAAGGGGCCAAAGAGCCACATGTGGTTCACGAGCCAGGGTTTGCCGACCACGGCCCTATACAATAAACATTATTTGTACCTATTTTTCTGAAAGAAATATCAACAAATATATACTAGTATCATCTGCTCTGATAAACAAACCGCAAATCCCCATAGTTTAACATGATGAAAGTTTGTGTTTATCTCACATCACAGTCCAATTCAAGCATATTAGTTGAGCAATCTTCCATGTGGTCATACTGGGATTCAGACACTATCTGTCTTATAAGATTAACAGATCACATCACTTTCACTCATATTCAACTCCCAAAACTCAGTCACAACTAATTACAAGGAAGGCTATAAAATAAGACCTTCTGCTCACAAGGAAAATTAAGCTAAAAGAACCTTTCTCTGGCATCAAGTAATTTGTCCATAGTCACAAAACTAGTGGGCTTTGCCCTTATGGAACTTGCAGTCTGTAAAGATAGGAATTAATTGCAAACAAAAGTAAGGTTACAACAATAAGGAGCACAATAAACCAGAAGGATATGTGTGATGAAAGTTTCTGAAGGAGGCTGGGGTGGGTGAGGGGGGTAACATTTGAATGAAATCTGAAAGATGAATGGAAGAGGGTTCTATACAAAGGAATCAGCATGTGCCAAGGCCCAGTAATAGGAGGGAGCATGGTGAGTATGAGGAAACTTAAACAAGACCCGTGGCCAAAGAGGAGAGAGAACAACAAAAAGTGTAGAGATGTTGGGCCTGATAGGTCATGTCGATCGATTCTGCCTATATCTTCAGAGTAAGGTAAATGATTTAAGAATTTTGAGCATGAAGTTGAATTGATTGGATTTGTTAGTTAAAAGCACCAGTCTGTATGCATCGCAAAGAAGGAATTCATGATGGTATCCAGTGAGTGCACAGAAACCACTTAGAGCTATGGTAGCTGATCAAATAAGATAATGGTAGCCTGGACTAGTGGAAATGGAAAAAATGGAAAGAGGGAAGAGGATTTGAGAAACATTTAGGAATGAACTGAAAAATGACAAAGATTTGTGAATACTTTTATTAAGTGTGACAACATTATAAGTAGCTTTACTCAGATAATTTATTAAGGTATTATTCCTATGAAATACAAATAATTATATGCCATTTTAGGATCAGAACCTATCATGATTTTTAAAGTAAAAATCAAGATAATTAAAATAACTATACTCCTTACAAGTCCTTCTCCTATTTATGTTTCTTTTAAATATCAAGTTAGGTTCTCCCTCTCTCAGTCCTTCCTCTACTCTTTTCATAAGATTATAACTAATTTTTTTGTTTTCTTTAAATGTAGAACCCAACCAGAATTTTTGAGCATCGACCTATGAACCAGGAGGTCACGGTTTGATTCCTAGTCAGGGAATATGCCCGAGTTGTGGAGTCAATCGCCAGTGTGGGGCATGCAGAAGGCAACCAATCAATGCTTCTCTCTTATCATTGATGTTTCTATCTCTCCCTCTCCCTTCCTTTCTGAAATCAACAAAAAAAATTTTTTGAATGTAGAAAGTTCATGTGAGATCCAAAAACATTTTCTAAATCTATTAGAAAAGAAACAACATTTTTTGGTTGCATCTGAATGTTCTAGACAGTTAATATGGGGCAATTTTGTGGATGGAAAATTGGGTGGGTAAAAAATTTCTCCAATGTTGTTGTGATTACTAAAATTAAATGTATTATATGACATGTCCTTCTAAACAAATACTGCAATGTCCTGAAGAACAGTGTTTTCATCTTGTATTGGCAGTGGACATACATTAGTCATTCAGGTCACGGCCGTGTGATTCATAAGTGACCATATTTAATTGCACTTTTATATTAACACCTGAACTGCTTGATGATTTTTTAATTTTTTAATTATTATTTTTCTCTATAAAATAAATATGCTTATTAGAATAAGTTCTGAAACTATGAGGAAATGTAAAAGGAAAATATCATATTTATTATTATGTCTTTTTTATTTAACAACTTTTTAATTTCACTAATAGCAAAGACATCAAACAATGGAAACCATTATACTCTACTCACAGGAGTAGAGAGTGGTATCACTTCTTTTTTCTTTTTAATATTTATTGTTGAAAGTATTACATAAATCCTCCTTTTTCCCCCCATTGACCCCTTCTAGCCTGCCCCCTGACCCCTGCCCCAGGCCTTCACCACCCTATTGTCTGTGTCCATGGGCTATGCATATCTATATATATATAAAAGCCTAAGTATCTATATATATATATAAAAGCCTAAGTGACTGAACAACCGAACGACTAAACGACTGGTCGACCTGTCACTATGACACCACTGATCACCAGGGGGCAGATGCTCAATGCAGGAGCTGTCCCCTGGTGGTCAGTGTGCTCCCATAGCCAACCTCCCGTGATCCCTCCCTCTGGCCGGCCAACCTCCTGCGGTGCCTCGCCTGCCCCCTGGCCAACCAGCCCCAATAGCTCTGATCAGGGACGGCCAACCTCCTGCGGTCCCTCCCCCACAAACCCCCCCCCCCTCGGCCACCAGCTCCTATGGTTCCAATCACTGGCTAAGCTGAGGGACCCCACCCATGCATGAATTCGTGCACCAGGCCTCTAGTATGCATATAAGGTCTTTTGTTGATCTCTTCCAACGGACCCACCCTCCCCTGCCTTCCCTCTGAGATTCCACAGTCTGTTCCATGCTTCTATGTCTCTAGATCTATTTTGTTCATCAGTTTATTTTGTTCATTAGATTCCACATATGAGAGATCATGTGATACTTATCATTCTCTGACTGGCTTATTTCATTTAGCATAATATTCTCCAGGTCCCTCCATGCTGTCTCAAAAAGTAAGTAATCCTTCTTTTTTTACTGCTGCATAGGATTCCATGGTATAAATGTACCACAGCTTTTTTATCCACTCATCTACTGATGGGCACTTGGGCTGTTTCCAGACCTTGGCTATTGTAAATCGTGCTTCTATGAACACAGGGGTGCATACATTCTTTCTGATTGGTGTTCTTAGGATATATTCCTAGAAGTGGGATCACTGGGTCAAATGGCAGTTCCATATTTAATTTTTTGAGGAAAATCCATATTGTTGTCTATAATGGCTGCACCAGTGTGCATGCCCACCAGCAGTGTACTAGGGTTCCCTTTTCTCCACATCCTCAACAACACTTGTCATTTTATTAATTGTTGATGGAGCCATTCTGACAGGTGTGAGGTGATACCTCATTGTCACTTTAATTTGCATCTCTTTGATGATCAATGACTTTGAGCATTTTTTCATATGTCTCTTGGCCATCTGTATATCCCCTTTGGAGAAGTGTCTATTTAGGTCCTTTGCCCATTTTTTAACTGGATTGTTTGTCTTTCTTTTATTATTGTTGGCATTGTTGTTTAAATATGGAATGCTTCACGAATGTGCATGCCATCCTTGTGCAGGGGCCATGCTAATATTCTCTGTATTGTTCCAATTTTTAGTATATGTGCTGCTGAAGTGACCACTGTCTTCCTTTTGTTAAGTTGTATGAGTTCCTTATACATTTTGGATATTATCAGATGTATCATTGCCAAATATGTTCTCCCATACAGTGGGCTCCCTTTTCATTTTGTTGATGGTTTCTTTTTCTGTGCAGAAGCTTTTTATTTTAATGTAGTCCTATTTGTTTATTTTCTCCTTAGTTTCCTTTGCACGATGAAATATATCTGTAAACATGTTGCTATGAGAGAGGTCTGAGATTTTGCTGCCTATGGTTTCTTCTAAGATTTCTATGGTTTCTTGTCTCTAAGTCTTTTATCCATTTTGAATTTATTCTTGTGTATGATGTAGGTTGGTGGTCTAGTTTCATTTTTTTGCACGTATCTGTCCAATTTTCCCAACACTGTTTATTGGAGAGGATGTCCTAACTCCATTGTAAGCTCTTGCATCCTTTGTCAAATATTAATTGAGCATAATGTCTTGGGTCGATTTAAAAATATCATATTATTATGGTCCTTTTAGGTTATTTCTAATTTTTGCTCTGAAAAATAATGTAATTAATTTCTCTGGGGAGATAAGTCTTTGTATTTCTTCATTATTAATTTCTTGAATTCCAAGCAATAGCATTATTACATGAGACTCTTTTTATATATTCTCAAATCACCATCAAGAAAAGTTATACCAAGAAACCAAGATGGCAGCATAGGTAAACACCGGAAATTGCTGCCTCACACAACCACTTCAAAAATACAACTAAAAGACAAAACAGACATCATCCAGAACCACAGGAAGGCTGGCTGAGTGGAAATTCTACAACTAGAAGGATAGAGAAAAGCACACTGAGACTCAGAGGAGGTGCAGAAGTAAAGTGCAGAGGTACGGAGGCGCACGGCAAGGGCTGGCAACTGAGGATGCGGCACATGTGGAAAGGGCTGGCAGCTGAGGATGCAGTTGTCTTTTTCAATCGGGAGGGAGTCTCAAGCTCCCAACTGCTCTGAACTCCAGTTCCAGGCGAGTCTCTGGGGACCCAGACTCATACGGGAAGAAACTGGACTGTCTGGCATCAGTCGGAACTTGAGGGCGGCTTTCTCTCAGAGGGGCTTACAGCAATTACCAGGACACTGAGAAGCAGGGCCTCTTAGGGCAGGACTGAGGAGCAGCCATAGCTGCTTGCTCCACCCTGTTGATCCCCTGAGATGCCGCCCCACCCAAGCTGTGCACAGAGGCTTTTGCATATGAAAGGCCTGGCCCTTTGCAATCTGAAAATTACCTAACAAACTGCAGCTGGGTCAGAGAAACCAGAACATCCAAAAGAAGGCCCAAGGCCCCACAGCAGCTTGCATTGCTTCACAGCTGGGCTCCTTCTGGGTAGCCTCAGGAAGAGGCTAAATTAGCACCTCCTTAGAGATCCAAGAGCCAGTGTACCCAATGGTCAGAGTGGGACCATCCAGATTACAACTCCTCAGATCCATAAGGGACACACTCAGGGGGCAGACTCAGTGAGCACCATAGCCCCACTGAAGCAAGTCTTGCCCCAGAAGGGTGTCTTCAGCACAGAAGTTCTCCCATTGTAGACACAGCTGATTCTCACAGCCAGTTGGCCTAGAGGTCAATTCCTCCCAGTGATACCTACAACAATCAAGGCTTAACTACAACAAGACTGTGCACACAGCCCACAAAGGGGTGCACCAAGAGTGTCCTCCTCAGGTAATTGGGGAGGCTGAGCCACTGGGCCCTATAGGACACCTAGCACACAAAGCCACTCTATCAACACAGGGAAGCATAAAAAATGCGTAGACAAAGAAACAGGTCACAAATGACAGAAATGGAAGAAAGCAAACTACTGGATATGAAGTTCAAAACCACTTTTAAGGTTTCTCAAGAATTTTCTAGAAACCGCCGATAAACTTAGTGAGACCCTAAAGAAATCTAGTGAGACCCTCGAGGTTATGAAAAAGGACCAACTAGAAATTAAGCATACACTGACTGTAATAAAGAATATTATAAAGAGTTCCAACAGCAGACTAGAGGATCACAAGAATCAAGTCAAAGGTCTGAAATATGAAGAAGCAAAAAACACCCAACCAGAAAAGCAAAATGAAAAAAGAATCCAAAAATATGAAGATAGTGTAAGGAGCCTCTGGGACAGCTTCAAGCATACCAACATCCGAATTATGGGGGTGCCAGAAGATGACAGAGAGCAAGATATTGAAAACCTATTTGAAGAAATAATGACAGAAAACTTCCCCTACCTGGTGAAAGAAGTGGACTTACAAGTCCAGGAAATTCAGAGAACCCCAAACGAAAGGAATCCAAAGAGGACCACACCAAGACACATCATAATTAAAATGCCAAGAGCAAAAGACAAAGAGAGAATCTTAAAAACAGCAAGAGAAAAAAAGTCAGTTACCTACAAGGGAGTACCCATATGACTGTCAGCTGATTTCTCAACAGAAACTTTGCAGGCCAGAAGGGAGTGGCAAGAAATATTCAAAGTGATGAATACCAAGAACCTACAACCAAGATTACTTTATCCAGCAAAGCTATCATTCAGAACTGAAGGTCAGATAAAGAGCTTCACAGATAAGGAAAAGCTAAAGGAGTTCATCACCACCAAACCAGGATTATATGAAATGCTGAAAGGTATCCTTTAAGAAGAGGAAGAAGACGAAAAAGGTAAAGATACAAATTATGAACAACAAATACACATTTATCAACAGGTGAATCTAAAAATCAAGTGAATAAATAATCTGATGAACAGAATGAACTGGTGATTATAATAGAATCAGGGGCATAGAAAGGGAGTGGACTGACTATTCTCGGCGGGGAAAGGCATGTGGGGGGTGCGGGAAGAGACTGGACAAAAATCGTACACCTATGGATGAGGACAGTGCGGGGTGGTTGGGTAAGGGCAAGGGGTGGGGTGGAACTGGGTAGAGGGGAGTTATGGGAGGGGGAAAAAGAGGAACAACTGTAATAATCTGAACAATAAAGATTTAATTTAAAAAAAGGAAGAGGAAGAAGAAAAAGGTAAAGATAAAAAATTATGAACAACAAGTAACAACAAATACATATCTTTCAACAAGTGAATCTAAAAATAAAATGAATAAAAAATCTGATGAACAGGAAAAAAAGAAAAGTTATACCAATGTAAATATGTAGCAACAGTATAAAATAATAGCTGGCTCTTGAAAGCATTGAATATGATCTTTGCTCAGTGTCTGCCTATTTGAACCAGGAAGAGTGGTATATTTCATTGGTTAGATCTTAATTTCTTTGAATGCTAGTGAAGTTCAATAATTTTCTATTTTTTCTTTCTATATGCCCACTAGTCCAGAGACTTTAAATGGGGCAATATTACTAGTTCATGTGTCCACTTGCTACTGTGTGACCACAGTCCTTTAAACACCTGCCAAAGCTGCCTCAGGTGAAGGGACACAAGCCTGCCCCAGGCCATCATTTGGCCTTTGTTGTTTTCTCCTTTCTGATTTCCTTCAGAAATACAGTGAGCCCTCCAATAATGCTTGTTTCATTCAACATTGTTTTGTTATAACGTTAATGAGATGCTGTAGGAACTTAACTGTTGTTTATATCAATTAGCCTGTGATAAAATCAGTTATACATCGTTCCGTGGCAGTTTCAAGAACCACTGATGACACTGAGGACTTCCTGTATCTGCAGCCAAGGTCTCAACTGCTTGGGAAACTGATTGGGGGGCCTTTGTCACTAACTTGGTGTCCGTAAGAGCCTCGCCCCACTAAGCAGTAGCAATCCAGGGAGGCTTCTTCCTCCCTAAGTCACTGCTGCCCTCCACCGGGAACCATTGGGCTGTTTATGTGAGAGATGAGAGCCTTCCTATTACTGCCGCTTGTGTGTGGTTCCCACACCTCTGCTGGTGATGCTGATGCACTGTCCTCAAATCACCAAACATCTGAGGGTTTTATCACCTCACAAGGGTTTTTGACCTAAAGGGAAGGAGCCAGAATTCAAGGCCAATTTCTCAAAGATCCACAGTCAAGCCTAATAATCTTACTTCCTTTCTGATCCTTTTTGTTTAAATCTCAGGTCAGGAAAAGTAACTCTCTCTCTTCCGAAGTCAAAGGAAAAATAAATGGGCAAGTACTTTTCAAACCTGTAATTGCTGTTATAAACTTGTGTATGTTTAGAAGAAATGAGGGAGTGGGTAAACTAAGGAATTGAAGGGGCCAAAAAAAAATGCTGGTATTTCATAATATCATCTCTTCACAATAAAGACGTAGGTATATTTCTATATGCATGAATTAAAAACTGGAAGTCTACATCCCAAAATATTTATTGTAATTCTTTCTGAAGCATAGGATTCAGAGGTCAAAGGGAGAGACTCTTATTATTTCAAAAAATGGGGGGAAAGGTGTTGATATTATAGATAATTTTACTGTCTTTTTGTCATTTTATGCAGTTACCAAATTTGACTGCATAAAAAATGTAACCAAAATACAATAACCAAAAGTTGAACAAAATAAAATCAGTTAAATACAAAGCTACTTTCTGTAATATATAAAGAACTTTTATCATTTATTCACATGTGGCAAATACACACACACACACACACACAAACACACAATTGAATGGGGGGATTAGTAAAATATAAAACAACAATTGACAGAAAATAATCCCAATGGACAATAGCTACTTAATAAAAGGTGCAAATCTACTAGTACTCAGGAAATACACATTAAAGTGACAGTGAGATACCATATTTCACCTATGAGCTCAGGGGAAAAAAAATGAATAGAGCTACAGAACTTATTACTGGTAGATGTGGGGAAAGGTGGACTCCCATGCATTACTAGAAATTTGATGTAATTCGGCCTTTAGAGAAAGCAATATGGAGCTCTATTAAAATTAAAACTACAAATACCCTTTAACACAATGATTACACTCTTTTGAATCTATCCCACAGAGATAAATGCTAGTTTGTGAGAGCATGCTTACAGAAATGGTTATTACAACATTTATCAGAAGAGTTTAAACATGGAAACAGAATAAATGTTCATCAATAGACAAATAGCTGAGAAATACATCATATAACGGAACATTATGTGGCTATTGTAAATAACCAAACGATATGTCAGATGATTTAGAGAGATTTGCAAGAGATATTATTGAGTGATAAATCAAGAAAATCATATTTTTGGAGAAAGAGGAATCTTGGTATCTGGAAATCCTGTATATGTAACTTTGAAAGTGCAGTATTGTGTGAGTGCAAAGAAAATTGCTTATTGGTGCAATGGATTCATGGAGTGATTCATACTAAGTTATTAATATGGGTTAACCTGGAGGTGGGTGGAGGAGGTGATATAAGGGGTGCAGAGAGAATTATAAAGAAATCTAAGCCCAAAGAAAAAAATACATATTGGCTTTAAAAAAAATCTATGACATGAAAAAAAATCAATGAAATTATTATATTTATGTATTTCAGTAAAATTATGAGTGTGGATAATGTTTTTAAAGTATAAAAAGTTTTTAATGGATATCTTATTAATAAATACATTCCTAAAAGTTGATATAAATCTAGTATAATAATAGTTGACTATAAAAAGTCATGTAAAAATATACACCCGAGTCAAGGGGAAATTTATTATACTTTGCTTTATATCAAGGTCGTTAAGTGGGTGAAGGCTCAAAAGTACTTGATCATAATTTATCATGATGCCAGCTAATACTCTGTGTATGTCAAAGATCAGTACAAACTATCCAAAAATTTTCTGATAGAAGTTTTGAAGAAAGGTACCTTGAAAAAAAGGTATTACTGTATATGAAAGTGTCTGGTCAAACATCTGAAATTTAAAATATTTAATAAATGAGATTTTGCAATAGAAATAGAATGGCATTTACAGAGCTAATTTAAATTAAATGATTTATAGATTGTCCATAATGATAAAATTGAAATGGTAATTAGGAATTTCAGTAATAAGCTTTAGGCTAAGTCAGGCCTGAGGTTAATTCCAGATTTCCAGGACAATAAAAAAAAGATGCAGCCTGGCCAGTGTAGCTCAGTGGTTGAGCATTGACCCATGAAGCAGGAGGTCACAGTTCAATTCCTGGTCAGGGCACATGCCTAGGTTACAGTTGGAACCTCAATGTGGGGCATGCAGGAAGCAACCAATCAATGATTCTTTCTCATCATTGATGTTTCTATCTCTCTCTCTTTCTCCCTTCCTCTCTGAAACCAATAAAAGCATTTTTTAAAGGTATGTTTAGACTTTCTATCTGAGTTAATTGGTCTTTTCAATAAAGATACTATTTGTCAAATAAGATATGGGAGTAATAAAATTGTGGACAAAACTTCACCTTCAGAATGATTTACCTTCGTATTATATTCCCAGGTTAGTGAAAACAATTTTAAAAGAGAATGGTATTGAGAACATCCCCAGAGCCTTTTAAAGGTACAATAGCATGCACTCTTCTTATTTTTTTTTTTTAATAACATGCACTTTTGAACCTGTGGAACAGGAAGGCAAGAGTACTGAGAGACAAAACTAAACTATGGATCAGATAAATAAGGTTTAAAAAAAATTCAGATGGAGGAAAATGGTTTGACTTTGAGTGGTAAGCACATAATGCAATATGCATATCATGAATCATCAAAATGTACATTTGAAACCTATATGATCCTATTAACCAATGTCACCACAATAAATTTAATTGTAAAATTTAATTAATTAATTAATTAATTAATTAAAAGGATCCAGAATGTACTCAGAAATGTCTCATCTCTTAAATTAAAAATAATAATAAGTTTCCGTTTTCAAAATTTGGGTTCACCTCTCCTATGTTGAATAGTCCCTCCTTTTTGCTCTCCCTACCTCCAGGACTGTGTTTATTTAGCAGGGTGGGAAGTATGATGGCCCACAGACATCATCCCCACTGCTCTGTCACGGGTCAACTGTTCACCTACCTGACTCAAAAGTCTCAACATTGGAGTCATCTGTTTCCCTTAGAGACTAGACCCATATTTATTAGATGGTCAAAATAATTTCCTCATGTCTGATTGTTTCCTAAATTTGCTCACTGTCGCCTTAAGAGAAGATTCTTTTAAATGGACATTCTGACTTGTATATTAGGGAAAAGAATGCCACCCGTTCTGGGACAGCTGGTATTACCTAAAGCCAGCTTTCTAATGCCATGTTAAGCTTGTCCGAGTCAACTGGCCCCCAGAGGTTACCGAACCCACCATGGAGATAAATGGGTCATGGGTATCTGCTTTACTTTTCTCTGGAGCCAGTGGAAAATGGGTAGGGAGGAGTGTTCAAATACTGCTATGATTCTTTCAAGTGAGTCGCCCGTGGGTAATTTCCTTTTGTGGGATTCATCTTTTGGTAGCAGCAATTCTCCTGCAGTATAACAGGCCAGTAAAGCCCTAGAATTGAGGAAGCAGAACTCATGACATCTAACCAAAATCAATTTCATCTTTCCCACTAAGTATTTCCCTGACCTTGGAAAAATTTAGGGCAAGTTCCCAATTTTGCTGGCCACTTTTAGGTAACAAAGAGTTTTTAGTCACTTCTAGGCAAAGTCGTAGTCCTGGTTTAGTAACTAATATGTCCAATCCAGTCAAATAGCTAAAAACTTGTCATCTTAAAGGTTAAGCTTCCTCTCCCTAAGTTTGGACCTCCTAGGAAAGGAAGAGGGGACATGACCAGTTCCCTCTCTTCAGACAGACTGCTAGAGAGGTTCATTACCAGCAGAGGCGTGTGATTTGAAGGAGAAATAAGAAAACAGAAAAGATCTGTCTTGGCTGATACCATTTATTCTCTCATTGAGCACCTTCATTGGTTCTTCTTGGTAGCCAGTCACAGGTGATCTCTCACCAGCATTCTTTTTCTGAGAACGAAAGCAATTTTTCTGGCCGGTCACTTATGTTTCCTTTCCTCCTGGGATCTGGGCTCTATCTCCACTTTTTATTTTCTCAGTTCTCACCATGCTCCAGGCAGCACTGTGGTCAAGATGAATGCAATTCCACAGCTGGAGGAGAATCTACAGACAGGTGCACCTGTGCCTTTCCAGAGGCCGGTTCAGGACCCACCCTTGGAAAAAGCAGGTCTCCCAATAGTCTCCTATAATGTCTAACCTCCTAATCTACACTAATAAAAGACAAACATGCAAATTGACCATACCTTTGCTATGCCTTAAGCCACGCCCACCAGCCACTCAGAGCGACTATATGCAAATTAACCCAACCAAGATGGAGGCCGGCAGCCATGAAGCTGGAGCAAGCAGGAGGTTTGGTTGATCCAGTGATGGAGGAAGCCAAGCTTCCTGCCTGCCACGGCCAGCTGTGGCCTCTGCAAAAGGCAACAAAGTTTCAATTATAGAAGCTAAATAAATCCCAGATACCTGCTTTTAGCCAGCCGTGGCCACGGAGCTGGAGCGAGCAGGAGGCTTGGGTTGCCCCTGGCGATGGAGGAAGCCAAGCTTCCCACCTGTCCTGGCAACTAGGAACAAGAGCTGGTCTTCTGGCTATCACTCTACTCACCAGACACACATAAAAAAAGAATATATAAAACCATGAGGAAACCGGCCCCAATATAGAACAGCTCCTTGAACATGAATTCTCAAGTTCTAAGGCCTGCCTGCAGTAATTGGCATTACTAAATTATTCAAGAGCCAGTAGCGAGTTCCTTAAACCTCCTCGTCCTTCCCTCTCCTCTCCCCGTTTGTTCTCTTCTAAATGTGTAGATAAAGCACCTTTTAGGGGAGCTCAGAGTCTGTCTTTGTTCTCAACACCCTCAATGGTCTTTGAACAGAACTGTCAAGGTGGAAACAAAAGGAAACCTTAACTAGAGTTTAGTTGTAAAATTCAAAATTAATGTAGCTGTTATGAGTATTGAAAGTGACAATTTATTTGAAGTTCTTAGCAGGGTAGGCAACCTGGTCCCCTGGAGAAATGAAGTCCCCATCAAGCAGAAATCACTTGCTCTCTTTGCATTAGAAATATGACACAAATGGTCTTCTTTACCCATTCATAACCCCAGGAAAATTAATTCTCACATAGGTGGGTTATGGAAGTCTAGAGTATCAGATGCAAAGATTTCTAGCAGTGAGGTGCTCTCGGGAGGACTGGACTGCCTTGTTTCAGAGGTGGAGCCAACAAGCACAAATCTCAAGAATGATACATTTCAGGGCCTGTTAAGACTACAATTCCACCTGGTGGTGGTCCAAAACGTGTTCTGGTGACTCAGCAATTTCCTTCTCGACATCCATTATCTGCAAATAGTGGCCAGGCTGAGTGGGTTCTGTGTCCTTTAAATTCCTCCCAGCGAGCTCCTTTACAAGCACAAAAGCTTGTCTGCAGCCATAAACAGGTTCAGAATCTAAATCAGAAGCAATTGCAGACAACCAGCATCCCTTGTCCTGTCTCCAGGCCACTGAATAATTCATAAATGAGTGAGCAGCCCCAGCAATCAGCCCCTGGAAATAATTCTGAAGAGAAACAAGCATCAGAACAGAGAAACAAAGAATTTTTTAAAAAGGCAATGTGCTTTGGAAGGTATTGAAAATGGTCGCCCTCTGGGTAAAGGAAAGTTTGGGAATGTTTACTTGATGAGAGAAAAACAAAGAGAAGTTATCCTGAAAGCCTTATTTAAAGCTCAACTGGAGAAAGCAGGAGTTGGACATCAGCTGAGAAGAGAAGTAGACATCCAATCCCACCTTAGGCATCCAGATATTCTCAGACTGTGTGGTTATTTCCATGATGCCACCAGAGTTCACCTAATTCTAGAATGTGTGCCTCTTAGAGCTTCCTATAAGGAACTTAAAACTATCCAGGTTAGATGAGCAGAAAACTGTAGCTTATAGCACAGAATTGGCAAATGCCCTATGTTACTATCATTCCAAGAGAGTTATTCATAGAGACATTAAACCAGAGAATTTTCTCCTTGGATCAGATGGACAGTTTAAGATTGCAGGTTTGGGGTGGTCCATACATGCCCATCCTCCAAGAGAACCACCCTCTGTGGCCCTGAGATAATTGAAGGCCAAAGGCATGATGAGAAGGCGGTTCTCTGGAGCCTTGGAGTCCTTTGCTATAGATTTTTAGTTGGAAAGCCTCCTTTTGAGGCAAGCACGTATCGATTTTGAGGCTGAATTCACATTTCCTGAGTTTGTACCAGGGGCAACCAGGGACCTCATTTCAGACTTCAAGACTGTTGATGCACAACCCCAGGCAAAGGGTGGCCCGAAAGAAGTACTCAAACACTCCTGCATCAGAGCAAATTCCTTAAAACCATCAACTAGCAAGAATCTTAAAAGACTCTTGCAGGGAGAGAACCCTGTGAGCCAGGGCTGCTGTGTAATCAGCAGAAACAAACTCCTGACATGATCTTATTACCAACTTCCTGCCTGCAATCTGCAACGTTACAGAGAAAGGAAGAAAAAAATATGAAAAAAAAATATATCCTATATAATAAAAGCCTAATATGCTAAGTGTCAGGTCGCTCAGTCAGCCATTCAACCAATCAAAGCATAATATGCTAATGATATGCTAAGGCCGCTCAACTGCTCGCTTAGATGTGCACTGACCAGCAGGGAGCAGATGTTCTGACTGGTAGGTTAGCTTGCTGCTGGGGTCCGCCTGATCTGGACTGAGCAAGATGGGCCAGACACGACCTAGAGCCCTCCCACAGTCCCTCCACAGCTGGCCAACCTCCCGTGTCCCTCCCCAGCCTCGATTATGCACTGGTGGGGTCCCTCGGCCTGGTCTGCAACCTCTTGCAATCTGGGACCCCTCGGGGGATGTCGGAGAGCCGGTTTGGCCCAACAGCAGAATAACCAGTCGCTATGATGCGCACTGACCAACAGGGGGCAAATACTCAACGCAGGAGCTGCCCCCTGGTGGTCAGTGCACTCCCACAGGGGGAGCACCGCTCAGCCAGAAGCTGGGCTCACAGCTGGCTAGCGCAGCAGTGGTGGCAGGACTAAGCCATCAATCAGACATCCCCTGAGGGCTCCCAGACTGCGAGAGGTCGCAGGCCTGGCTGAGGGACCCCTCCTGAGTGCATGAATTTCATGCACTGGACCTCTAGTATATATATGTGTGTGTGTGTGTGTGTGTGTGTGTGTGTGTGTGTGTGTGTGTGTGTTACCAAACAGGCAATACCTCATCCTCCCCATTGAGAAAATTCCACTTCAATAAATGTGACACTCTGAAATGAAAGTAGCCATGTGAATGGGGCTAAGCTCACTGGTTTCATCCTCTGCAGGCAAGGGGTTCAAGTGCAGCCACCCCACAGCCTTTTTGGAGTAAGGTGTCCTTATGTAATAACCTTCCAAGTACCTGAGTGTGTGTGTAATTTATTGGGTGACCACACCTGGTAAAGTTGTCAGAATGAGTATGTGATTCTCTTAAGTGTTAAAATAAAGATATGTGTATAGATGAAGTCTATGCAGAATGTTGTGTCTGTCCATCTCTGTTATGCATGTTTTCTAGTCCTCCTAACCATTTATCTCCTGAGATTGTAAAATAGGCACACGTGCTCTACAGCCATTGCAGGACTTGTTTGGGACACAGATGAATGTGTGTCTCAACTGCTCCTAAATGGTAAGGGCTTTTAAAAAATGTTTTTGATGGTTTATATAATGTTTTTATAAATACATTAAGACGTATACAAAAAAAAGACTTCTAGCAGTGGAGATTAAAATTGTTAATTATCTGTTTTGAAAGCTTTGTTGATAACATAAAATCTATTTCTGCAAATATAATTATCGGATAGAAAATGTCATATTATTATGAATTATAAATATGCAAATCCATATACCAGATTTATGCTTTCTTTGAAGCAATTTTAAATACTGAGAAAATTTATTTTTCCCACCTTTAGAGTGAAAAACAATATAGCATTTTTAATTGCAATACATATATTTTAAATTGCACTTAAGTTACTCATATGGCACATTATTTATGATTAAATCTGTGATAGGATTATCCTTTCATTTCTTCCATGTAAACAAATTACTGTATACTATTGTTAAAATTGCTTCCCATTCAGCTAGGAAATGTAATTTGTAAATGGAACAACATGATGAAATGTGCTGTAAACACACCATACCATATTTTTTCAATTCATAATTATGTTATATTATAAAAATTCCTGATATTGAGCTGCAAAATAATTTAGTAAGTGAAGCCTGAGATTCCCAGCCTAGATTTCAATCTGAACTTAATTTCTAAGTGGCATAAGGCAAATTCCTTAATCTAATTTGCCTCTGTTTTCTCATTTATAAAATAAAACAAACAACACCTACTTACAGTTTAGGGCTTATATAAACTAACAAATATAAAAGACCTAGTTCAGTGCCTGGTACATATAGTATTTGCTTAACAAATTGTAGTCCTTTTGATTATTGATAGAGAAAGCCAATATGATAAATTATGGGATTAAGACACAACATGATCTCGATTATCTGAAATGACAGTGTAGGTTTGATCGAATTAAATGTAATGGTGCTTTTAGCATTCCCCAAATACATTTGTGTGGTTTCAGTTCTGGGAAAATGAAGACTAAAGATCTAGGACTGCACATCCTTGAGTACTTTAAGTTAAACGTTATACAGTATAAACTGGTAGTTACAGAATAGTCACAGAGATGTAGATTACAGCATAGGGAATATAGTCAATGATATTGGGATAACTAGGTATGGGACCAGGTGGGTACTTGAAGCAGCAGGGAGAGCACTCTGTAAAGTACATGATTTTCTAACCACTTTGCTGTACATCTGAAACTAATCTATACTAATAAAAGGGTAATATGCTAATTAGACCAGGTTGACTGGACATCTTCTGGACTTCCGACTTCATTCCAGACAAAGCCACAGTGACAGGGGCTGAGGCAGAGGCGGTTAGGGGTAATCAGGCCAGCAGGGGAGGGCAGTTGGGGGTGATCAGGTCGACAGGGGAGCAGTGAGGCAGCAATCAGGCCGGCAGGAGAGTGGTTAGGGGGCAATCAGGTCGGCAGGGAGAGGCAGTTAGGGGCAATCACACAGGCAGGCAGAGGCAGTTAGTGGTGATCAGGCAGGCAGGCAGGTGAGCGGTTAGGAGCCAGTGGTCCTGGATGTCCCAGATTGGAGAGGGTGCAGGCCGGGCTGAGGGACACTCCCCCTGCCCCAGTGCATGAATTTCGTGCAGCGGGCCTCTAGTATAGAATAATGTTGAATGTAAACTTTAATTGAAAAAAAGTTTTGTTTTGTTTTGTTTTAAAGTACTTTTTAAATATATTTTATTGATTTTTTACAGAGAAAGGGAGAGGGATAGAGAGCTAGAAACATTGATGAGAGAGAAACATCGATCAGCTGCTTCCTGCACACCTCCCACTGGGGATGTGCCCGCAACCAAGGTGCATGCCCTTGACCGGAATCAAACCTGGGAACTTTCAGTCCACAGGCCAACACTCTGTCCACTGAGCCAAACCGGTTAGGGCGAAAAAAAGTTTTAATAAATAAATTAAGCTTTATAAATCTAGGTCATTTACTATCCACATCCTATTTTCTTGGATCCATTAAAATTGAGAACAATTAGCAAGGTTTTTAAAAATAATTCAACTAATTGTGGTGGAATGTTTCTATGTTTTTGAGGCCTGAAGGATTGGTTTCCCAGCATCTGCTTCTCCTTCCTAACAGCACCCAAACTTCATTTTCAGGAATTAATTCTACCCTCTTGGGTATGGTCTAGAGGTTCTGTAATGAGATGCCCTAGCTTCCCCTAGATGAGGGGCAGGCCCATACCCCAAAATAGGCCATTCAAATACTCTCTCCTGAAATATGATTCTTGAGTAGGGTGACATAGACATTGGAAATGGCTAGCATTTGATTGTTTTTCCCCAAGTAGCAGGGTCCTGGTCATACTTTTCCTTTATTAACCTCAATGTGATGCCTCCATCTCCAGAGCAACCTTGGATGAACCTGTTTCTCAGCTTCCCATAAATAATGAGAGCCTGTGCGAACCTTTCAATAGGTTCCTTCTGGCTCAAATGAGCTGTAATCACCTATTTCTGTTGTTTGCAGTGAAAAAGCCCCCACTGATATATCAATCCAATTTTATTTTTTCTCAGAGAAAGCACTAAGCTAGGACATTGAGGGGGATATAGAGATTCATAAAGCCTGGTGCCTATTTTTAACTCACTAAGAAAACAGAACATAGATCCACAAAAAAGAAATTACTGCATAAAGCAATGGGTAATAATACCAACTGAGTTATAAAAACAATATTTCATAGGATTGCAGAGGAGGACTATATTTCTGAGAGGCAGTTCTTTATTGTGGTAAAAATATGGAATCTGGAGACAGATGGTGGGCTTCTGACAGCTGAATCCAGCCACTAGAATTCTGCCACTATTGGTTGTCTTGAACTAACCTTTCCTGCATGGTGCTTCTGAAACAGCCAAAGGAACAGAGACAGCAGTATTTTGGTTCCCAGAGGAAAGGGGTGAGGTTGCCGGGGGAGGAGGAAGGTAATAAAGGGTAAAGGGAGTCAAATAAATGATGACACAGCCAGTATAGGCTCACTGGAGTCATAAGTATTAATTAAAATCTTTACAATCTAGACACAGTCACAAGAGAGTTGTCACTTTCTATTTAATAGATATTCATTCTTATGAAGATTTTTCACCTTTTGTTCCTAAAATTGTATTTGATTTATGCAGATAAAGTGGATGGATGAAATGAATTTATTTTCTCTCAAGCCAGGGTCAATAGTTCAGAATTACTTTTCTCCTCTTGCAGTTCTATCACATTCTCTTTAATGTCCCCATAGAAAAGCTCATGAAAAAAAATATGTGGTTGCACTGTTCATTCCAATTCTCCCTTGTGATTCTGCATACCATGAGAGGCAGAAGGATGAAATTTCCTAATATAGCTCCCTTCTTTTTCTCACTTACATCTGCAGGGGGGTTAAGATTAGGTTTAAATTTCAAAACTCTAAATCAAGGTTCTCAATAGTTTCCTTTAAAGCAAGTAGATTGCTTCAAGACTAATTAGGGATTGAAACAAAACGTAAAAATACTGCTTTTCTAAAAGATTGCTTTATTCCTTTATCTGCCTCCATGTACCAAAAAAGAAAATAACAATTTAAATAGGGAAAGATGAATAAAATGAAATGGATCTTTACTTCATGGTCGTGGTATGAAAGATGAACCCCACCATCAACAACCCTCCTTACAGACATCCTTAGAGGGTCCCCTGGTTCTCACGGCAGCAGAGCAGGTAAGTGGGGTGTCCTCTCAAAATTCAAAATAGAGGGATGGATGAAGCTGCTCCACCCTGGGCAGCTCCCTTGCTGCTTTTACCCCTCCAGGTGGTTGCAGTTGAACTCCATTCCCGCCAGGTGAGAATGCTTTGCCTGGGAAACTTGGCATCTGCTCCCCCCTGGCCTGGAGTCCTCTCCCCTCAGATTCCCTCATACTCCTCGAAGTCCTTGCTTAAATGTCATAACCTCGTTGAGGCCTTTTCTGATCACCCTATTTAAAATTTCAGTCCCTGCCCTGTTTCCTCCTTGTCCCCTTCCTGCTTTATATTTCTCTGAAGCACTTACCACCATCTGCTCTGGAATAGCCCACGCCATGCTCCACACACTGAGCCCCGCTCTGTCACAGGAGCCTAACAGAATGGATTCTATCAACAAGCTCCCTTGATCTCTGGCTTTCTGTTGGGTTGACCAAGAGGAGACAGCAGAAGGAGATCCAGGGAAGGAAGAAAAGGAGTTTGGGGATTTAGTCTTCCAGCTCATGTTCGCCTCCTTTAATGAAGACCTCGGCTCCTGTCCTCTTCATTGGGCTTCCCTCTCTGGGTTCTATTTGCTTCTCCATCTCCTTACCTTTCAGCCTCTGGGAGTCAGGAGCTCCCTATTGTTGCTAGCTCCAGGCACAGTGTACCCGTTGTTTTTTAACCCTGCTTTATTAAGTTATTAACATTTATATACTCGATAAGTTATATACTCGTAAGTTAGATAAGTTACATATCTATTCACTATATTACATATTGACCTCTATTAAGCTCTTCCTACATTGCCCATTTTGACTATAACATTTTTTTCCTTTATTGGTTAAGGTATTACATATGTGTCCTTATCCCCCCAGTTGCTCCCTCCACCCCACCCCACTCATGCCCTCACCCCCTGGTGTCTGTGTCCATTAGTTAGGCTTACATGCATGCATACAAGTCCTTTGGTTGATCTCTCCTCCACCCTCCCCTACCTTCCCTCTGAGGTTTCATGGTCTGATCCACGCTAAGCCAGACTATAACAATTTTTACTTTCCTAATGGCTACATCATCTGTCATCCTATACATTTTATTTATTTGTTTGTCTCTCCCACTGAAATGTAGGCCATGAAGTCTCTTTTGTACATTGCATATTCCCAGCACCTACAACAGAATATGGCACATAGTAAGAGCTGAATAAAAAATTTTTGAATAAATGAATAATGAATGAATTATAACTTAGGAAGGGACATGTAAAGTCAAGTCTATAGATTTCTGTTCTCTATACACTGGTTCCCTGCTTTTATAAATTATTTCTTTTCTTGTTTTTTTTTCTTTCTTTCTTCTCTTTCTTTCATTTGTGTGTGTGTGCATGTGTGTGTGTGTGTGTGTGCGCGCACATCAAAAATACCTGTTTTCTCTCAGTGGATATTATTTCAGCTTCTAATTTATACTTGACATTTTTACATAACATCATCTGCTAACATGTTAGAGAATTCATACAAGTAAGCCCATATAGTTTATAATTTGGCATAGCTTTCTACTTCATACTATTCTATATAATAAAAGCCTAATATGCTAAGTGTCTGGTTGTCCATTCAACCAATCAAAGCGTAATATGCTAATGATATGCTAAGGCTGCTCAACCGCTCACTATGATATGCACTGACTACCATGGGACAGACGCTCTGACTGGTAGGTTCGCTTGTTGCTGGGGTCCGGCCAATCAAGACTAAGCAAGATGGGCTGGACATGCCTTGGAGCCCTCTGGTGGTCCCTCCCCAGCTGGCCAACCTCCTGCATTTCTCCCCAGCCCCGATTGTGCATTGGTGGGATCCCTCGGCCTGGCCTGCACCCTCTCACAATCTGGGACCCCTCAGGGGATGTCAGAGAGCCAGTTTCGTCCCGATCCCGCAGGCATAAAGGACTAATATGCAAATTGACCGAATGGCTAAACAACTGGTTGCTATGACACGCACTGACCACCAGGGGGAAGACGCTCAACATAGATGCTTCCCCCTGGTGGTCAGTGCACTCCCACTGGGGGAGCACCACTCAGCCAGAGGCCGGGCTCATGGCTGGCAAGCACAGCAGCGGTGGTGGGAGCCTCTCCCGCCTCTGGGGCAGTGCTAAGAATGTCAGTTGGACATCCCCAGAGGGCTCCCGGATTGCAAGAGGGCACAGGCCAGGCTGAGGGACCCTCCCTGAGTGCATAAATTTCATGCACCAGGACTCTAGTCCTATATAATAAAAGCCTAATATGCTAAGTGTCCAGTCACCCAGTTGGCCATTCAACCAATCAAAGTGTAATATGCTAATGATATGCTAAGGCTGCTCAACTGCTCACAATGACATGCACTGACCACCAGGGGGAAAACAGTCAACCGGTCGACCAGTCGCTATGATGTGCACTGACCACCAGGGTCAGTCGCTTCAACCAGTAAGTCTGGCCAATAGGAACTGAGCAAGATGGGCCAGACACTCTCTGGAGCCCTCCCACAGTCCTTCCCTGGCTGGCCAACCTCCCATGTCCCTCCCCGGCCCCGATCATGCACCAGTGGGGTCCCTTGGCCTGGCCTGCATGCTCTCACAATCCGGGACCCTTTGGGGGATGTCAGAGAGCTGGTTTCAGCCCAATGGCAGAACGACCAGTCGCTATGATGCGCACTGACCACCTGAGGATAGACACTCAATGAAGGAGCTTCCCCCTGGTGGTCAGTGCACTTCCACAGGGGGAGCGCCGCTCAGCCCAAAGCTGGGCTCACAGCTGGCAAGCGTAGCAGCGGTGGCAGGAGCCTCTCCTGCCTCCTGGCAGCACTAAGGATGTCTGGCTGCTGGCTTAGGTGGGCTCCCCATGCTAACCCAGCAGCTGGGCATCCCCCAACGGCTCTCAGACTGCGAGAGGACACAGGCCAGGCTGAGGGACTCCCCCCTCCCCTGCACGAATTTTGTGGTGCACTGGGCCTCTAGTTCATAAATAATAGTGCTGAGCCAGAAGTAGAGTCATTAAAAAATGAAGAAAAGAGCAGTTCAACAATGAGGAGAAAATTGCCACTAAACTTAATTTCTAGATGGGCAATAACAAATAACCCTAAGGTATAAATTCCAATATTCTATTTTTAAAATATTAACTATAATGTAAGCTTCAGAAAAGGCTATAGCCCAAGTACTTATAACAATATCCAGCATACACTTGGTGTTCAATAAGTAGTTGTTGAATTTATGAATGAATGAATGAAAATCAGTCTGCACTAAGGAAATATTTTGAAATTACAAAGACATTTGAGGTTAGATAATTGTTTCCAACTCCTCATTACCTCCTACTAGAATACTACATCCCTGCCCATAGTTGTGTGAGACGTATCCTATGGAAGGAAGGAGACCTCTCAACCTCATCAATTTGGAGGGATGGCTGTGTGATATTATGACACAATTTGGCCTATGGGATGTGAACAGAAGTAGCAGTGTGCTAGTTCTGAGTAGAGGAATTAATTGTGATTGCTTGATTCAACATGGTTTGCTGTTCCTGTCTTCAGCCATGAAAGAATAGCATGTGAAGTTAGAAGAGGCTCTTTCAGACCTCAGGCTACAGGCAACTGGCTATTATAGATGAAAATGATGTTAAACAAGGTCTCTCATAGTTATAGAAGTCTTGGTTTATGGACTAAGAAATTCACCTTCGAGTAATTTCATGCTACAATAAGCAAATCTAGATGTTTTGCTTTCAAAGGAGCAGGAAGCGAGCCCCATTTTTTCATAACTAAAGTGACAAGTTAATTTAATAAGTTACAAGTGGGATGGGAAAACGAATATAAATATGACTCATTAAGGAAAATATTACCATTCAATCAATTCTAATGGGCTTTTTCATACTCCAAGGAGCTTAAGGGACTGGATTATTCCTATGAAAATTTGTAGAAACATAAATCAAGCAGATTGCAATTTTAATTTTTGAAACAACATTGAGTAAAGATAAAATATCTGTATAAATCAACTAGATTGAGTTGTATTTGGCTCAGTGGTCAGGCAATAAATTGCTTTGTTTACAACACTGATTTATATGTGAGGAGATGGCATTAAGCTTAGAGTAATTAATGAAAGCAAACTGCAAGCTGCAACAACAAAAAAAGGAACTGAAGAAAAATGAGGAGAGTCCCAACAGAATCTTCCCTGAAAGATGTTATTGTGGTGTTCTCTTCTGGGGTTTTCCTTGCCTCAGCTTCACATAGCCGGTCCCACTCATTCTTCAGATCTCAGCTTTAAACCCATGATTCTTATCATCATTTCTTGATGTCTTCCTTCTTCTTTGTGCTCCTTCAGTACATTGTTGTTTTTCATTCTCTAAATTTTGTTTGTATTTATCAGCCCCACCTAAAGCACAATGCTATGTGCCTTCAGCATATAATCACACAATGTAGAGCTGGAAGGAAACAAATTTTTTTGGCCTGATGCTTCGGTAGCAGGGTCTAGTAGATCTCAGACTGAGCTTGAGGATTAGGGTAGGTTTAGGATAGGGTTATTTGGCAGGTAATGCTGGATGAAAAAATGGGTACTCCACAAAGTGAATTTAAAAAATATTGAACATGTTCAAAATTTTAATTTCTCAGTGACTAGATACAAGTTTACATTTATATTCACATGGGACTATGTAAAGAATCTCCTATTTGTACCACTTCTTTCTGGCAATCTTGGGGAAATAGAGTGGCATCATGAGCAGCCATTTTAGTCATTAATGGTGAATCTTACAAAGGTCTGGATGAATTAGATTACAGGATTGATGTGTGCTATGTGACATGACACACATGTGACAAGAGAGGCCCATATTACAGCAATCTTTGTTCTCTCACATATCAACTAATGGAAACAACTAATGGAAAGCATGCCTTTATAATTGGGTGTTGCCTACATATATATACTCACTACTAAACAGAGATTTTTTTTGAAGTGTTCAATTCTTTTTAAATCATCCTTTGTTTCCATGAGTTGCTAGATAATAGTCTGATTTTGTTTCATATTTGGGAGGATATGGAAGGAGGATGAAAGTTCTGGGGAGAAGTGAGAGACAGCCAGTTGAGGGAAATGGGATGGCAGCCAACTGCCAATAGCCTGAGAGCTGGCTTTAGCCTTTGGAGGGAATAGACTCTTAAAAAGAATTTTCATGAATGACTTTATGAGTTTCTTAAAGTGAGGAGCAAGTTTGGTGTTGTGTTTACAAAATGTTGAGTAGAACTGGTGGGAAGCCATGCCTGATCCTCACTCTATCATGGACTGGACTTGGTACTGTTTGGAGTACCCTGAGGACTCGAACATTACCAATAGATGGCCTGGAAACCATCATTCTCAAGAAGGGCACTAGGTAAAGAAGTTGTCTTGAGGTACCTTAGCAAGAAGATATCATGAAAACTAGAACAGCTTTGTTGAAGAGACCATTTGAGATGTCTATCCACTCTATCACCATGGAGACTTGGCAGGGCTGCAGCCTAGAATCCTGGCTGAGCAAGGGATGATGAAAGCCATCATAATAGAGGCATTTATGTGGATTTGTTCCTTCTCATAGGCTTGTGAGAGCATTTGGGCTATGTTCCCATTTAAGAGGTAATGAAACTTGGGTCAAGAGACCCCAAATGGCCTGCCCAGGATTTCACAGCAAGCTCATGGTAGAGCTAGAACTGACTCCTCTCCTGACATCCTGGGAGACTCTAGCATTAATATGAGGTTGCTGGATCTAGTAGAATGACTGTTTCCTTTAATATTTGTATATCCTTGTAAATCACTAAAGGCTAATAAATGCTTTGATTTTTCTACTATGGGGAACTAGAATGTGTTGCGTAAAATGGGTTTTTTGTCCAACTAACATAACATGCTTGGTGAGGATGTAGAGAAAAGGGAAACCTTGTGCACAGGTGGTAGGAGTGCAGATTGGTGCAACTACTATGGAAAACAGTGTGTAGGTTTCTCAAAAAATTAAAAATAGAATCGCCTTATGACCCAGTGATTTCACGTCTGGGTACATATTCAAAGAAACCCCAAACACCAATTCAGAAGAATATTTGCACTGCTATGTTCATTGCGTCATTATTTACAATAGTCAAGACATGGAAGAAACCCAAGTGCCTATCAATAGATGACTGGAAAAAGAAGATGTGGTACATATATACAATGGCATATTACTTGGCCATAAAAAAGAATGAAATTTTTCCATTTGTAACAACATGGATGGACCAAGACGGTATTATATTAAGTGAAATAAGACAGAGAAAGACAAATACCATATGATTTCACTTATATGTGAAATCTAAAGAACAAAATGAACACACAAAATTGGAACAGATATACAGATATAGAGAGCAGACTGATAGTTGCTAGAGGGGAGGAGGGTTGGGGAGTGAGGCAAAAAAGGTGAAGGAATTAAGAAGTAAAAATTGGTATTTACAGAATAGTCATAGGGATATTAAGTACAGCATAGGGAATATAGTCAATAATATTGTGATAACTATATTATTAGGCGGATAATGGAAATATCAGGGTGATCACTTTGTAAAGTATATGATTATTCAACCTATATGCCATAAACCTAAAACTAATACAAAATAATATTGAATGTAAACAGTAATTGAAAAATAATAAAATAAATAATACATTATGCTTCAGATTCAGAAAAAGTTTAAATAGAATTTCTGACCTTACTTTTGACAGAGATATTTAAAGGAATTAACGCATATTTATTGATTCTAACAATGCCTCACTACTACAACATCATCAAGGAAAAATGGTTTCTTAACATAAATTTACATTCATCTTATTCTGTGGCCTCAGAGTCATGCTCTTGCATCTGCATTTACAATCTTTTCTTCTCCTTTGGCACGTAGTTCTTCCTTTCAGTTTCCAGTGCACCTCCTATAGTAGCTTTCCTCAAATTGCCTTCTAATTTCCTACTTTTTATTTGCTAAGGGCTAGGAAATCAGTTGAAAAACTGTTTAAATTGCATATAAATGGAGAATGAATAGGCTATGAAAAAGCATCTGTGCCCTCTCTCAGAAGTTGAATGTAGTAACTTTACTGCTTGGATTAAATGGTCCTCTCTGGCTGCTCAGAAAATTTTTTTCAGGAATTCCTACCATTACATTGCATCCCAGAAGACTGAGCTACTAAAGTAAGTGATTTTCACCTAAGAAAAGTATTGCCATATGGACATAATGCCTGTATCAACTTGGTTGCTCAATGCTACAGAGACTCTAGGTTAAAAAGCTGGATTGTACAAATATGTTATTATGATGTTATTTACAACAAAATAAATTTTGGAGATTGTTTAAACATCTATAAATAAAGAATAGTTAAATTATGTCACATTCACACACTGGATATTCATAGCTTTAAAATACATTTATTAGGTATAACATGAGAAAGCATTTTTGTTATCAAATAAAGCTATGAGTGATGATTTAAAATAGCATATGACTTAGCTAGTCTTTACTGAACACCTGCTACATATCAAGCATCGTTCCAAGTGCTTTATATGCAGGAGCATCTCAACTATGGGGGGAAGTGTACTTGAAAACTGGGACTAAAAATTTACCAAAAATATTAACTAGTGATTGTCTCCAATTGATACAGTCATGAGTAATCTTATTTTATACTAGAGGCCTGTTGCACAAAGAGATTTGTGCAATAGGCCTTCCCTTCCCTTGGCTGCTGGCACCGGCTTTTCTCCCGGACCCGGGACCCAGGCCTTCGCTCTGGCTAGGCTCCGGCCGGAGCTGCCCCGGAGCCGTCAGGCTTCGCTGCTCAGCAGGCCCCGGGGCCATGAGGCCTCTATGCTCCACCTGGCACGGGGGCCATGATGCCTCACTGCTCCGCCGATCCCGGGGCCATGTGACCTTGCTGCTCTGCCTGGCGCTGGGGCCATGTGTCCTCGCTTCTCCACCGATCCCAGGGCCGTGAGGCCTTGCTGCTCCTCCTGGTGCCGGGGCCATGAGGCCTCGCTGCTCTGCCCACCCCAGGCCATGAGGCCTTGCTGCTCTGGCCCGAGCCATCAGACTTCACTCCACCGCTTGGAACCTAGTATGCAAATTAACCGCCATCTTTGTTGGTGGTTAATTTGCATATCATGCTGATTAGCCAATGGGAGGTGTATTGGAGGTACAGTCAATTACCATGTTTGTCTATTATTAGGTAAGATAATGAGCAGGTATCATTATACTAATGAGGAAAATATTTGTATTTTTAGGTTGACTATCTTTCCAAGAAAATCCAGGTCATACAAAACAATAGCAGAGCAGATTTTTATCTCATTTCCCCTTGACCTATGACACAAAGATCTAAAGCAGACAAGCTCCAGGTTTCTTACATGTATTTGGTAATCCCAGAGCAGCTAATCAACAAAAGTATGTCCTTATACTATCTCCTCTATAACCAGGTGCAGTATTAATTCAAAACTCCCATTTCAAATGGCTGGCACTGACAAACATACACATACTCAAACATTTACTCATTGCAGCTATGAGTATCCACTCTTTGGTTTCCTGGTTATGAACTTTGGTTTCCTATGTTATGAACTTTTTTTTTTCCCTAGCAACTTTCAAGTATATAATACAGTGTTGTTACCTGTAAACTTCTGAGATGGCCTGTTCACTCTGACATTTGAAGGAGGAGTCATTTATAACAAAGGAAGGGCCGCTAGTCCTGAGGCCAAAGAGATGAAAGAAATCATCTCAGGGGAAAACAATATATAATGAACAGGTATATGTTGGTTCTAAAAACTTACCATCCTGGATAACCTTCATTCCCTATTCATCCCATGCCAATCTCTAATGCCAACACTGCTGCTAGCAAACAGGCTGATTGAAGCCCTCTGTTAATGGACCAGGTTGATAACACCTAATCCCACTCAATCAATCTTAACTCAGAGAACCATTTAACCATTGTATGGTTTCTGATTTGTTGCAATCAGAAGTACCATTGTTGCAATGAAGTATTCTTGCCAAAAATCAAACTCAATCTGTTCTCCTTTTTGGTATATTTGAAATTTGTTATAACAACAAGTTTTTAAGGAATATTGGTGGGTTGGCTGAAACCTTAGGAGGGCTCATAGCAAAGTTGCCAGCAATAGAACTGTCTGAGCAGGAAAGAGTCACACTCCATTATTTCTCCACAGTTTTCCCTATAAACCCTTCCTCTCTTTCTCACCTGGAAAACTACTATTCAATGTCAATACTTAGAGGGATTACTACCTCCAGGTAGCCTACCGTGATTCCACCCCCAAAAAGCAGTATGACATGGTATTTAAGAACATGAGTTCAAACTACTGGCCCTGTAACCTTTGTCAAGAAATTTAATCAACCTGTGCCTCATTTCCTCATGTATAAATTGGGGATAATTTCTCATGAGACTACTAAGAAAACTGAACAAGATACTATACACAACAGTGGTTTGAAGCGTTCCTGGAATATCATAAGCACTCTCTATATGTGAGCTATTTTCTTTATAAGATTAAGGTACATATCTTTGTTTTGTGGTCCCAGTCTTTCATGATCTACCCAAATGTGTGGAAGCTGTACATTGCCTTACACAGTCTTATCCATTTACCTTGTAGTTGGAAAAACTAGAAAGCTTAAAAGATTACTCTGACTCCCTTGGACCTAGGGCTTTACGTGCAAGCTCTGCCCGTGGACACACTTTGAAGAACAGAATTCAGTGGCAGGTCATCATCCAGTCCATTCCAGGAAGTCTCTGCAAACATCACCTTGGAAATGACTACAGTTCAGATTCCTCGGAATTGAAAGGCAATATGGTGGAGGCAGCAACACCTTGAGCCACATTCATAAAGGTAGAAGCTCTGGGTGGCTATGAGTATCCACTCTTCGGTTTCCTGGTGTCAAGAGGCCAAAGCACTGTGGCACTAGAGGTGACAGCCTTGACTTTGGCACAGCCTTTATGTGGCCTCAAGGGTGGTAGCTTTCTTATAGGTCAGTTCCCTGTTGTTTTGAAGACGTTCCTGGAAGCCGAGCCCAGAATCTGCCCTTCCTCCCTACTCAAACTTTTGTAGGCACCTAATTCCCTAATTTAAATTCCTTACTGCTCCAATTATCTTGGGTGGTTCCTATTTCCTATCCTGAAACCCTAACTAACAATTTAACTGAGCCCTGTATTAGCTGTCATTTCTCTCGACATAAACTCTGCAATCCAGTCAGGGAGCTTCAGTAATCTTAGACAAGCAGGTTAGCTGAGAAGATTATACAATTTTAAGTAAATAGCAACATAAAATACTGTAATTCTAAAGCTACTGAGATTGTCATGATTCAATGGGAAGTCTAAAAACTTATTCCTCCACTGTGTCTTCTCTGAAGTGGCCTTTTCATTGCATCAGCCACTCCGAACACTGTGGGCACCAACGTGCTTCGGTAGAAACCTTCCTGTGAGGAAAGTAACCTTAACTCAATCTCTCCATACTCTGTGCTATTTAAAAAAAAAAAAAAAGTAGCATCTGATAGCTTCAGGGTCTTATGGAAATTTTTGTGAAACCCTCAAGTTTTTTTAACTCCCTCTTCAATGAACACTAAAGATTAAGCATGAATCCAAGAGGCTGACCTGATAAGCAATTTGAGTAGATACTTAAAGCTGTGACCTCAAAATTGTCTCTATCTCTGACATTGACCCCTGACATGGGAAAACCCCAGTACCCCAACTCTCCTTTCTCTGAAGCCCAGTGCATTCCCAAGAAGCATCTTAGTCGTGACCCCCTGGTGGGTCACCCTTCTGACCTCCATACATGGCCAGTGTATTTGTTTTCTATTGCTGCTGTAACAAATTGCCACAAATGTGGTGGCTTAACACCCATTTATTAGCTCACAGCAATGGAGGTCAGAATTCCAGAGTGACTCTTGTAGAGACTTTGAGAGAGAATCCACCTCCAGGCTCATTCAGTTGCTGGCATAATAGAAATTGTTCCCATTTCCTTGCTGGCTGTCAGCCTGGGGTCACTCTCAGCTCCTAGATGGTGCCTGCTGCCCTTGGCTCATGCCCCTCCTTCAATGCCGTCAACAGCATTCCCAATCCTAATGACTTCTGTTGAATCTCTCTAACTTCCTCTTTTGCCTTCTTTTTCTGGCTTAAGAGCTCACGTGACTCCGTTGTTCTAGGTAGCTAGAACATCCAGGAATCTCCCTATTTTAATGTCAGATGATTAGCAATCATAATTATATCTGCAAAGTTCCCTTTTACCACGTGAGGTGATGTAGTCATAGACACAAGGATTAGAGATTATGGAATCTTCATAGGGGCCTAATTCTGTCCACCATAATCAGCATTGTCCGGGACTGAGGCTTTCCAGCTGGAGTACCTGCTCATAGAGCATTCAGTGGAACCGGGAACAAGGGGAGAGAGCTCTTTATCCACAGGTCCACTTCAGATACCTGAGGATAAAACTTGTTTGTTAAATCTTAAAATCACTGCCTAGAAATAAATGTACTTATACTTTCCTTTCCAGTGTCTTATCAAAAAATGTGGAAGCTAGTTTGGTCATATGCAAATTATAATTACAAGGTCAATGTTCTAGATAATGCGTTCGTGTGTTTGACAGTGTGTGACTACGGGTGACAATCAGACTAATGTGAATTTTTGTGGCTCAATGTGTATATGTGTGGAGTCAATGTAATCTTGAGCTTAGGGAACTCAAATCTTTTATAGTAGGCAGTAAGTCTGTCTGAACTCTTTGCCCCAATTAAATCATTATCTTTATGATCCTGAACAGTAAACAACTCTGTTTTTTGCTCCAGAGAAATACACTATCTCCATCTTCCAAGGCTGTTTGCTATACAAACATCCCTGGGGAGGGGGGTGGGGGGAGAATAGTCCAGAACAAATATGGTCAATGCCTTTGCTTACAAGACAGGTAGAAACATGAGAGACCCATGGAGAAGTGTCTTATAGAAGAGAAAGAAAGAATGAGAGAGAGGGAAGGGGAAAGGATAGAGTTCAGCATTTGAAGGATTATTAAAATATATTCCAAAGAGAACAAATTACCTCTACAGGCAAATGTTGTTCAAATTAAACTTGTTTTATTTTTTTAATTTAAATTCTTTATTGTTTAAAGTATTACATAAGACTCCTTTTTCCCCATTGACTTTCCCTGGTCACCCCCACCCCCCAGCATATGCCGTCATCCTCCCGCCCCCGCCCCCCCCCCCCCCCCGCCCTGTCCCCATCTGTGTCCATTGGTTTTGCTCATATGCATGCATACAAGTCCTTTGGTTGATCTCTTACCTCTCACCCTCTGCCTTCGCTCATAGGTTGGACAGTCTGTTTGATGCTTCTGTGACTCTGGTTCTATTTGGTTCCTCAGTTTATGTTGTTCATTATATTCCACAAATGAGTGAGAACATGTGATATATATCTTTTTCTGACTGGCTTATTTCGCTTAGCAATAAGTCCCAACCATGCTGTTGCAAATGGTAAGAATTCCTTCTTTTTTACAGCAGTATAGTGTTCCATTGTGTAGATGTACCACAGTTTTCTAATCCACTCATCTGCTGATGGGCACTTAGGCTGTTTCCAAATCTTAGCTGTGGTGAATTGTGCTGCTATGAACGTAGAGGTGCATATATCCTTTCTGATTGGTGTTTCTGTTTTGTGGAGGATATATTCCTAGAAGTGGGATTACTGGGTCAAATGAAAGTCCCATTTTTAACTTTTTGAGGAAACACCATACACCAGTCTGCATTCCCACCAGCATTGCAAGAGGGTTCCTTTTTCTCCACATCCTCGCCAGCACTTGTCGTTTGTTGATGATAGCCATTCTGACAGGTGTGAGATGGTACCTCATTGTTTTGATTTGCATCTCTCAGATGATTAGTGACCTTGAGCATGTTTTCATATGTCTCTCAGCCTTCCGTATGTCCTCTTTTGAAAATGTCTATTTAGGTCCTTTGCCGATTTTTTGATTGGATTGTTTATCTTCCTTTTGTTAAGTTGTATGAGTTCCCTATAAATTTTGGAAATTAGGCCCTTATTGGAGATAACATTGGCAAATATGTTCTCCCATGCAGTGGGCTTTCTTGCTGTTTTGTTGATGGTTTCTTTTGCTGTGCAGAAGCTTTTTATTTTTATGTAGTCCCATTTGTTTATTTTCTCTTTAGTTTCCATTGCCCTAGGAGCTGTATTGGCAAAGATATTGCTGCAACAAATGTCTGCTATTTGGCTGCCTATGGCTTCTTCTAGGATTTTTATGGTTTCCTGTCTTATATTTAAGTCTTTCATCCATTTGAGTTTATTTTTGTGTATGGTGTAAGTTGGTGGTCTAGTTTCATTTTTTTTTTTTTTTTGCATGTATCTGTCCAATTTTCCCAAAACCATTTATTGAAGAGACTGTCTTGATTCCATTGTATGCTCTTGCCTCCTTTGTCAAATATTAATTGAGCATAATGGCTTGGGTTGAACTCTGGGTTCTCTGTTCTGTTCCATTGGTCTATATTTCTGTTCTTGTGCCAGTACCAGGCAGTTTTGAGAACAGTGGCTTTGTAGTATAGCTTTATATCTGGTATTGTGATCCCTCCAACTTTGTTCTTCTTTCTCAAGATTGCTGCAGCTATTCGGGGTCTTTATTTGTTCCATATGAATTTTTGGAGAGTTTGTTCTAGGTTTAAAGTATGCCTCTGTTTTTGTTTTTAATATACTTCTTATTGATTTCAGAGAGGAAGGGAGAGGGAGAGAGAGATAGAAACATCAATGATGACAGAGAATCATTGATCGGCTGCCTCTTGCATGCCCCCTATTGGGGATGAAGCCCACAACCCGGGCATGTGCCCTGACAGGGAATCAAACTGTGACCTCCTGCTTCAACCACAGATGCTCAACCACAGAGCCACACCGGTTGGGCTGTAAGACACTTTTAGTAGTCTTATCAAGGAGATAAGGTCCATGCAGAGTGCTTGGTTGGCAGAGCCAGAGAAATCTTTCTTCTTTTTAATTGTCATTATTATTCTGTCTTGCCGCCCAGATTGGAGTAACTTGGGAAACATGGTTTATTTATAGAAGAGTGACCGACCTCATTTCTGAATGCAGATATCTCTAATGACCAATTTAGAATTAACCTGTGACATTCTTCCCCCTTCCACAAGCAAACACTGCCGATTAATCAGTACAGAAACATGCAGATTTTATGTGTAATAGAATTTTAATGTAATCATTATATTAAATATATGTGAAAATTCTAATATTTGTTGTAGTCATGTAGTTAAAATTTTACCTGCAGCTCCCTCCTCAGTTCACTATCTTTAAATACAGTTTCCCTTCTGCCTGTTAAAATAATTCATCTTGACAGCATTGTTTTATTCCAAATTTTTCAGGGGGCTTCCTTTGGATAACTCCATTTCTATTCACTAACAATTTTCTTTTTTGCTAAGTTAAAAAGCTACAATGTCAGAGCAAAGAGTACAAACTCGATTACAAAAATTATATACATTTCTTTCATCAAAATCCTCAACGTTTATTTTAATCACAAGATAGCTTTCAAGCCTATAGTATTTTTAGTTTAAACTGGAAAATTGGCCCATAGTTTTCAGATATTGTTTTTCTTGGCTGACTGTTTTATATGTCTTTCACATGGTTCCATATGTACTTGTGGGATGAATTACACCACAAACGGTTGATCAAAATGTTCTCATAGTAACTACTTATTTTTTTATTTGAGAGAGAGAGAGAAAGGGGGAGAATGGGAGACAATGCGTGTGAAAGAGAGAGAAGAAATATCAATTTGTTGTTCCACTTATTTATGCATTAATTGATTGATTCCTGCATGTGCCCTGACCGAGGATGGAACCTATAACCTTGGCACATAAGGACATTTTTCCAACCAACTGAGCTACCCAGCCAGGGCTCTCATAGTAACTTTTAAGGCATAAGCAAGGTTAGTCCTATCAGAGACGGTTGAGTTGGCTGTGCTGGTATTACCACAGTGTCAGGGACATTGCCACAAGGAGGGTCCATTTGAGCAGAAACTGTATTTGCTCATAGCTGGTACCATCACTAAAAATAGTGATAAGCACATAGTCGTTGTCCAATTCTTATTTGTTGAATGTCTAAATGAGTGTTTAAGAGAATCCACCAGATTCCTGCTACCTTCAGGATACAGACAAAATTCTTCCTTGTTGAATCCTTAGCTCTCAGTGGTCTCTCTAACTATATCTCTTGAGCCGACCACTATTTTCTATCCTGTGAAGCACAATAGTTTTGCCCAGGACAATCCTTGGACATTCCAGAACACATTTACAAAGAATCTCTTCCTTGACTACAAAAATAGGCAAAGAGCCATATTGCAGATAGATTTTATTGGATTACTTTTCTAAAGGCAAACTCATCCCCAACCTCTTGTCAGACACTTCCCCAAACATCTGTATCAGTCCGGAGAAGCTGAGGTAACGAATAATTCTAAAACCTTTAGTGGCCAGTAGAATCTGAGGTCAGTTTTACTCACTCACAGCATATGCCCACAAATGATCAACAGTGGGGCCCTGTGCATAGTAGCCACCCTCAGTCCAGCAACACCCACACTGAGGGAACAGAAAAGCTGCCAGAACATGCCAGTCACGGTGACAAATGAAAAAGAGAGAATGGCAGAGAACATCCTGGTCCTAAACTTCTGCCTGGAAGTGCCACACAATGGGTCTGCTCTACATTTTATTAGCCAGTGCAAGTCATATGGTAGCACCTGAAATCAATCAGCAGGCCAAGGATGTATAATTCTCCTCTAAGGAGGGGATGCAAATATTGGTAAACAGTAGTGCATTCTACCACCACATGGACTGAAAACCAGAATGTAGAACATCAAATCAGTCATTTAATGGCATCTGGGTCTAAAACCCAAATCATCCTCACCAAGACTAGGAAAAAAAATATTAAAGTATACCAAAACCTGTATTTTATTATTTACTTTAATAATTGGAGAAATATAAGCTGAAAGTTCTTTTCACTAAAAAAAACCTTACAACCCTAGCTGGTTTGGCTCAGCAGATAGAACCTCGGCCTGTGGACTGAAGGGTCCCAGGTTCAATTCCAGTCAAGGGCACATGCCCAGGTTGTAGGCTCAATCCCCAGGAGGGGGCCTGCAGGAGGCAGCCAATTCCTTCTCATCATTGATATTCTCTCTCTCTCTCTCTCTCTCTCTCTCTCTCTCTCTCTCTCTCTCTCTCTCTCTCTCTCTCTCCTTCCTCTATGAAATCAATAACAATAAAAAACAAAAAAATGCTACTTTAAAAAACACTTACAAAAACTATTATAAAATTAATTAAAATAGTTACAGAATTCCTCCCAAATTACTGGAGAAGACAAAAGCAGATTAAAGAAAATGCATATAGCCCTGGCCAATGTGGCTCCATTGGTTGAATGTTGTCCTGTTCACCAACAGGTCACCTGTTCAATTCCTGGTCAAGGTCAAGGCATATACCCAGGTTGTGGTTTCAATCCCCAGTTGGGTGCACACAGGAGGTAACCAATTGATATTTCTCTCTTTCTCTCTCTCCCACATCTCTTCATTGATATTTCTATCTCTCCCTCTCTCTGAAATCAATACAACATGATTTTTAAAACAGAAAATTCATATAGCAAAATATTTTTATATACTTTTATTGATTTCAGAGAGAGGAAGAGAGAGGGAGAGATGGAAACACCAATGATGAGAGAGAATCATTGATCAGCAGCCTCCTGCACATCCCACACTGAGGATCAAGCCTGCAACCTGGACATGTGCCCTGACTGGAAATAAAACCTGAGATCTCCTGGTTCATAGGTTGACACTCAACCCCTGAGCCACACCACCAGGCAGCAAAATATTTTTTAAAAATAGTAAAGATGCACAGAAGATACTAATATAGCAATGATCGCCACATACAGAAGAGGTTTAAGATCCCATAATGAGAGGTAAATACTAGTTAAAAAGTAAAAACCAACTATATGGTACCTGAGAAACAAACCTACCAGTAAAGTAAAATAAGACCAAAAAAGGTAAAAGCAAAGGAATAGACTATTTAAATTGTAAACAAAAAGAAAGCTGAGAGTGAAATACCAATTCAGAGAAAACAGAGTTTAAATAAAAAATAATATGATAAAGAGGATAATTTAATACTCTCTTTCACAATGAAAAGAGAATAGTTTTAACTAATATATATCAGACATGTTTCTACAGAACAGGAGATACAACTTCAGTCCTGTGTGAAGCAAAGGAGTAGAGCAAAATCTAGAATTTCAGTCTGTTTTAGCTATAGAAAAAATTGTGAAATTCTGCCCATTAGTCCTAGAAAGCTGTGAATTAGCTTATTGGCTGCTCAGAAACTTGGAAGAAAAGCAAAGTTACCCAGAAAAGTAAAAATCTAAAGCCTGCTATAGTCACATATGTGAGATCCAAATGTAAAAGCCCTGCTTAGAACAAGAACCAAAGACTAAAATAATATTAAATTAGTCCAGATAAAAATATTGTGTTGTCTTCTCACGTTGAAATACAGCAATGAGAATGATCAATAGCACCACACACAAATATGGGTGAACCTCACAAATGCAATGTTGAATGAAAGACGCGATTCAGAAAATGATATAAAGTTTATATAAAAACAGACCTAACCAACAGTGTTAAAAGATATGGTGGTATAAGACTATAGTAACCCAGACCTTGAACCTATTCCTACACCTAACCCTCCCTACACATAACCCTAATCTAACCTAACCTTAAACCTAATCTCTGAATTTAACTCTAATCCTAAAAGGAAAAAAAAGACAGAATGGTGATTACTCTTGTGCAAGATGGGGTTGGTATTGACTGGAATAGGGCTCAAAGCTAGCTTGTAAGGTGTTGGTAATGTCTGTTGATCTCAGTGAGAGTTACAGAAAGGGGTTCACTTTCTGAAAATATATGAAGCTGTATACTTATGATATTGTCCTTTTATAGGGAGGTTACATTTCATATACTTTAAGAAATATATCCATTATATGTTATACTTCAATAAAATGAAAGGAAAATAGGTCCTACTCTATTAAAACTCAATTAAAAACAAAACTCACTTTCTAAAGACACTTCCCAACCCTGGGCAATTTCCACTTGTCCTTTACTCAGGACAAATGAAACTGCCTCAGGAAAAAAATAATGACCTTTACCCAATGAAATCACAAGAACAAGTGACAAACATTCAAATATAACAAATACCAACAGTGATGATAACAGTGTTTGTAAGTTCTGAGTTCCCAAAAAGAATACCAATGAAAACTATCCATCAATAAATTATGAGAGTCACTGCAGTGGGGGAGGACACAACCTTGGTAGAGACTGAGTAATGTCTCAGAAGAGGAAACTCAAAACAAGACACATATAGGGTTTTAGGTCCTGGGCTAGGTGATTTTGAGGTGTGTCGTGGAGGGCAGGGAACTGGTTGGGGATTGGGTAAAGTTTATTACATAACAGTGTTGAATGGATGAACACAGTGACACTAGGATCTTGAAGCATGTTCTTGATAAGTAAGTTATTTTAATTGGCTTACAATCTTAACCTCCAGGAACAATTATTTCTAGGACCAAGTAGCTAAGCTAGATTGGCCTGGGTAGGCAAAACCAGGAAAGTATAATTTGGTCCAACATTGATTAGCACAGGGACAAGAAAGTATGTTGTTTTATGATGATTTATATTTTCAAATTAATTACAAATGATGTGTGTGTATATATAGGGTGTCCAAAAAATGTATACACATACTTTGAATAATTGTAAAGGCAGTGTTTATTAAAATATATATCATTTTCAAAATTGAGCTATCAGCTGTTATAGTATATATACATTTTGGGGGGACACCCTGTATAGGTATACAAGACTGGGCAAAATAAGTTTATAGTTATAATACAAATAACTAATACAATAATTAATAAATAATATAAGAATAAACTCTGCCCAGCCAGTGTTGCTCAGTGGTTGAGCACTGACCTATGAACCAGGAGGTCACAGTTTGATTCCTGGTTAGGGCACATGCCTGGGTTGCAGGCTCTATCTCTAGTAGGGGGTGTGCAGGAGGCAGCCAATCAATGATTCTCTGTCATCATTGATGTTTCCTTCTCTCCCTCTCAGTCTTCTCTCTGAAATCAATAAAAATATGTATTTTTTTTAAAAATTACAATTTGCTTACTATTTCCCAATGTTAATAAATTTCTGTAATTTCTTTACTTATTTTTGTCACCATCATACTTACATAGAAAAGATAATTGCATCTTATTGGAATGATTTTTATAAATTTAATAGAGCTATAGTTAATGACTTATTGGTTGTTAGATGGCCAACCCCTACTGAAAGTAGCTAACAAAGAGTTTGAAACAAAGGTTCCCGGCCAAGCTATGAAAAATCTTTCAAAGTGGTTAACACATTTCTTGAGTATTACTGAAACCTTGATAAACTTAGGAAAGAATTTTGGCCAGGTATCCCAAGAAATTTGTACTTGTGGACTTCTAGTAAATGTGTACTGTTTTCAGGCAACAAACTGAAGGCATCAGGGCTTATCAATATCAGACCCTAATAATTGATAGTTCTTTTTTTTTTGTAGACAAGGAAGAAAACTTCACCAAATATGTAATATCTGATTATCAGTATCTGATATTGGTTTTTTTTAAAAAAAATATATTTTATTGATTTTTTACAGAGAGGAAGGGAGAGGGATAGAGAGTTAGAAACATCGATGAGAGAGAAACATCGACCAGCTGCCTCCGGCACACCCCCCACTGGGGTTGTGCCTGCAACCAAGGTACATGCCCTTGACTGGAATCGAACCCGGGACCCTTCAGTCCGCAGGCCGACGCTCTATCCACTGAGCCAAACCGGTAGGGCAGTATCTGATATTGTTAAGCAAACAAACAACAACAAAACACAGGATGAGATGAGGAGCAAGGACCCAGCTACTATAAAATGTCAAGAACACAGAACTCAGAACAGATGCAGCACAGTCACTAACGAAGTACACAGTTTGGGTCAAGTCACCTCTCTGGACTTAAATTTCCTTCCAGTCATAAAATTTTCCTTATCAAATTATCTATAATGTCCTTTGGAAGACATAGACCAGAGCATCAAATTCAGGAAAAGTAAATTTTTGCTAATGGAGGGGATGGAAACTTTATCCAAAAAAATGGAGGGCTTTGCATCAGGGCAGAGAGTTGAGTCAGTCCGGGCACAGCAACTGAAGGCTCTGATGGCCTACTCCACATCTGTCCCACTTGCTCCCTGGCTACCAAGACTGCCTTCAAGTTGAAAGGTACTGGACACAATTGGCAAAAAAAAATTGTAGCCCAACTTCACAAGGCTTGACATAGAAAGTTTACTGGCAACATTCAATTTGACCACCTCTATTTGACAAAAGACTGCAAGTCACATCATAGAAATGAAAGTTGACTTTTAAAAATAGCTTCATATATGTTAAGATATATATCATAAAGTTCGCCATTCTTAGTGGCATTAATCACATTCACAATGTTTGCCTCTATCGCCATTTAATTTTTTTAATTTTTTTAATGAACATTTATATTCATTCATCTGTCACTGCTGCAGGCCCTATGCTGAACTCTGGGGATTACATGTTCAAAACTGACATGATCTTCAAGGACCACGGTGGGTGCTGTCTTTATGTACAAGGGAAGGTGAGCAGGTGTAAGGCACAGTGGATGCACTGCAGAGGTCAAGGGGAGGAATGGGCGATCTTCCAAAGCACAATTCCCGAATCAGAGTTGGCCGGTCTCAGCGCCCCGAAGGGGCGGGGCCTGTAAGAGGGCGGGGCAGAAAGCTATAGGCGGGGCTTGGGAGACGCGTGGGCGGGGCTGGGGCGTGGCCTGAGCCGGGATCGGACGCAGGCGGGAGGGAGGGGCTGGGGGTGGGGCGGGGCGTCAGGGCCGCGGGCCGCAGGTGCTGGTGGGTCTGGGTCTGGGCCTGGGCCTGCACCGGACGCCGCTGGGGCCGCGGCCCTGAGTGGCGGCGTCGCCTCAGCCCCGGGCCCGGGCGGCGGTGGCCTGGCAGGAAGCCCAAGTGGGATGCGGCTGACGCGGAAGCGGCTGTGCTCGTTTCTCATCGCCCTGTACTGCCTCTTCTCTCTCTACGCCGCCTACCACGTCTTTTTCGGGCGCCGCCGCCGGGCACCGGCCGCCTCTTCGCGGGGCCTCCGGAAGGGGGCGGCCCCAGCGCGGGAGGGGCGCGGCCGAGGTAGGACCCGGCGCAGTGGCCTCTGTCCCGGCTGCGCGCCCCGACGCAGGGTTGCGGGGCGGTGGGGGCCGGTTGGAGCCACGCCGCGAGGCCGGGATCCCGCTCCGGGGTCCAGCATTGCCCGGCGCCCCTCCTCCGCGCTCCCTCCAGTTCTCCTTCGCCGTCCCTGGGCGTGCGGATGGAGGGTGCGCCGAGACCTCGGTCCGCCGGGATCCCACACGCCGTCCCAAATTGCCGCCCCCAAAGCCGACAGACCCGCACCCCTTTAAACCTCTTCAATGTCCAAGACGCCGCCACAGTGTGCCGGGCTCCTGGGGGATGCCGCGGGGCTCAGTGCGTCCATTTCCATATTGGAACCGAGAGCCTTCTCACCACGCGGTGATTTCCGAAGGCCAGGGCGCTTGACCCCCAAATCCTGGTCCCCTGGCCTGTGCCAGGAGCAGACAGACATTCATCTCTCCCCTTTTTTCAGAATTTTGCACAAGAGTATGTAAAAGTGTTGGACACTTTATTCGAAGTCAAGTGTTTATGTGTAGGCTACGTATATGCAGTCAAGAGTTGCACAAGTTAAACTTGTAACTTGATACATATTATCCACTTACTTTAGAAGGTTTTTGTTTGGGAGTGATAATTTTGTGTTTGGGGCTAAGTTTTATCTCTAAGATCTTTCGTAATAAAGGGTTGATAGAAATTCGATTCTAATTTCCTTTTTGTAATGTGTACGTTTATCCAGTTCAAATTTAGTTCACCTCTTTGAAGAGCTGAAGTTAGGGTGAAATTAGAACTCTCTAACATCTCATTTGAATGGCTTGAATTTAGCTACAGCTCTACCATACTAATGAACACTGTTACTGTTTTTAAAACGCAGAACAATCTACTTTGGGAAGTGAAGAATGGAATCCTTGGGAAGGAGATGAGAAAAATGAGCAACAACACAGATTTAAAACTAGTCTCCAAATATTAAATAAATCCATGAAAGGGAAAACAGACTTCCGAGTACAGATCTGGGGCAAAGCTGCCATTGGTAAGTGAATGTGTAGAGCCAAGACATGTAAAAAGCATCAGAAAATGTACCTTATTAATATTCCATTCATTTTAATGCATTTATAGTTTATTCATTTGTTAAAGGTATCATGATGCATTTCTTTCGGGGTTTTTTTCAGTATTTTACTTCTCCTTTCTGTTAGGCAATATCTGTGTTAATACATGCACTCATTCTATTGTTGGTCTTTAGTTGAGCACAGGTTGATTTGTAGATACAAAGAATGGGTCATGTAAGCATTATTATAGTTACCTGCCTGTGTCAACTGAATTTTTATGAATATGTGTTTATCGATACTTGATACACAAGTACAAGTTGTGGGCAACATTGAACTGAGCAAAGTTAAACCAGGTTCTTTTTTTTATTTCTCAGAGCCTTTCATAGGCAAATATTCATTGTCAGTGTCCAAGAAAGGGATATAGTATGCAGCTGATTAACCTTGATTGCCCACAAAAGCACTTTCCTCTGAGTATCATGAGAGCCTAGCATTCCAAGTTATATATTACCCTCAATTAGAGAATGGAACCCTCAATTCTTAGAAGAGTCAGAAAGAATTTAGTGATTTAGAAGGGGCTTTATTTGGCCTTTAAACATGAGTTGGATTTATACATACAGTAAGGGATATGGATAGAAAGTGCCAGATGAGAGGAAAGTAAAAGAGGACAAAGCCTGCCCCATGTTGTTTCATAAATTCATTCACACTTGCATGCACATATACATGCAAGATTACTAACTGATCTTTAAATTTCAGGTACCCAGAACCAGGCCTCCAATCATCAAGTTCTAACAATTTTTTTCTTTATAAAATCTTTAATATTAATTTCTTCTTTTAAATTACCATTTTCTCATTCTAGTTTTTAATTCAGTCTACATCTTAACAAGTTTTCATTATTTCCAGACTTTTCATTTTTAATCTAATAAGCACAAAGTGGCAGATGAGTTTTATCAAATTTTACTTTCATCAATCTATTCCGCAGGCACAGTAATAGCATACCAGTTATAGATATTCCCACTTAAAAAGGGAGAAAATGGTAGTAATATTGAGTCACTGGTCCAAACAATTTTGAAATTCAACCAGGAAAACTCCATTGGTTTCAAGGCCTGGGAATAATCTGTGGCTCAAGCTTTGCTTCTGGCCTTTCAGCTCTGGCTTTGAAGTCATTCTTCCTTTTTTCATGAAGGTTAGCAAGTATTTTCGGATCAGTAGTTTTCCAGCCTGTTTCTTGAAGATAGGATTTTGGAAGTCCAGCAGCCTCCTCTCATTTCAGCGTCTCTGGGTCTCCTTCAGTCTAAGCTGCCAGTGTTTCTGCTGATAGAACATTCTCAAGAACCTTGTGGATCTCCTGTGATGTCATGCGGACTTGCTGCATTAGGAAAGAGCTCCTCCACAGGTTTTTCCTGGACAACCCCATCTCTGTTTCTGGCTTCTGTTAAGATTACTGAAGGAGATACATAAATTATGCATCTAATATCTTCAAAGAGCCCTCTATATGACTAAATAGTATGATCATTTTATATTCTGAGGCTCTAGCCTAAAGATATCAAGTCATATCCGTGGCCTCCTCTCAAGAGCATTCTTTTCCGACAGTGAATCTCCTAAATTTTCACCTCTTTTGCAATCTGAGTAGGCTGAGAATTTCCTAATCATCAAGTCCTGGTTCATTTTTACTTAACAGTTTTTCCCTCAATCTCTCTGTCCTCTCATGTTTGACTATAATCAATAAGAAGAAACCGGGCCACAGCATCAACATTTTGCTTAGAAATCTCTTCAGCTAAATATCCAAATTTATTGTTTACAAGTTCTGCTTTCCACACAACTGCAGGACACAATTCAGCTAAGCTTTCTGCTGCTATATGTAATATGCCACTTAACAAAGGGATACAGTCTGAGAAATGCCATTAAGTGATTTCATCCTTGTGCAAACATCAGAGTATACTTACACAAACCTAGATGGTATATCCTACTACTGTAAATATATGTGCTATACTTTTCTATGACTAGCAGCACAGCAAGTTTGTTTACACCAGCATCACCACAAATTCGTGAGTAATGCATTGTACTATGACTTGATGACATTGCTAGGCACAGGAATTTTTTAGCTCCATTATAATCTTACTAGAGGCCTGGTGCACGAATTCGCGCATGGGTGGGGTCTCTCGGCCTGGCCAACTATCAGGGCCAATTGGGGCCATCTCACCCAGTCCAGATTGGGGCCAGTTGGCCAGGGAGAGAGACCATGGGAAGTTGGCCGGCTACAGGAGGTTGGCCGGTTATGGGAGGTTGGCTGTGGGAGCGCACTGACCATCAGGGGGCAGCTCCTGTGTTGAGCTTCTGCCCCCTGGTGGTCAGTGCACATCATAGTGACCGGTCACTGGTTGTTCGGTCTTTTGGTTGCTTAGGCTTTTATATATAGAGACTAGAGGCCCATTGCAGGAAGATTCCTGCAAGAATAGGACTTCCTCGGGCCGCCCCACCGCCCAGTGCCACACACGGGGGTCCCACTGGCCAGGGCCGCACACAGGGGTCCCGGCTGGCAGCGAGGCTTAGGTGGCACAATTGCACTGCCAAGCCCCGCCGCCCAGGGCCACACACAGGGGTCCCGGCTGGCGGCAGGGCTTAGGCGGCACACAGGGGTCCCGGGTGGCAACAGGACTTAGGCGGCACATGGGGGTCCCGGCTGGCAGCTCGTGCTAGCCCACCCTGCCTACAGTATGCAAATTAGCCGCCATCTTTGTTGGCGGCTAATTTGCATATCGCTCTGATTGGCTGGTGGGCATAGCGAAGGTACGGTCAATTAGCATCTTTGTCTTTTATTAGATAGTATGAGACCACCATCTAATATGCAGTCCATCATTGACTGAAATGTCATTATGTGGTGTATGACTGTATAATAAATGGTCTACTTTTCTCTAGTTTTTAATAGCATGTTACTCATTTCCTAAACCCTCACCAACAGTGCTTTTAATGTACATATTTCTACCAACAGTTTGCTTATGATTTAGGTATCCCCTAAGATGATAGGATTTTTTCCTACTGTGCTCCCAACTTTTTCTGAGTTCTCACTAGCAGAGTCAGTAACATCCATATTTCTGCCTACAATTTGTTCAAGGCAATTTAATCTAGGCTTTTTTAAAAATCATACGCCTCAGAATTCTTTCAGCTTCTTTCCATTACCTAATTCCAAAGCCACTTCCAGAATTTAAAATATTTGTTATATTATACCCCATTTATAGGTACTCATAATATATAAGTACATAATCTCTAGTTTCCTATAGCTGCTGTACCCTATTACCAAAAATCTGTTTTCCTAATCAAATGATATAAAAGAGCAAAACTTATGCTCATTCTACATACCAGAGTAGATCAGACAGTAAATGGTTTTGTTTATGTAATTACTAGGTTTGTATCTCTGGGAGCATATTTTTGAAGGCATACTTGATCCTACTGATGTGACTGCTCAATGGAGAGAAGGAAATTCAATTGTAGGAAGAACACATTACAGGTATTAATTTTACAACATTAACCTTTCCTGGTTTACCGTACAATGTTTTTTGTAAATACTAGAAGGAAAATAAGAGGAAACTATATCATAGAAAGTATTTCCACTTCAACTTGTTAAGAATAGAGAAATCTCACCCTGCCAGCATGGCTCAGTGTTGAGCATCGACCTATGAACTTTACTGCAATACTAAAAATCTGTTTTTTACATTCAATAAAATCAATGTATTGTTAAGACATTTTTGAGCTTTTATTTTTATAAAACTTTTAATTATAACTGCATATTTTCTAAAGATTTTTAATAGATAGACTTAAGATTTAATTTAGAAAAATTATGATAATTTTATCATATGAAAGAATGCTATTTTCTATTAGATTTTGCTTTTTATTGAAATAAAAAATAAAAATAATTATTTTAAAATGCCTTTCTGTAAAAATGATGTTGGGGGAAAAATATTAACCAAAGATTCTGTTTTCTGTTAGGATTCCATTTCTTAGAGAAATCAAGAGGAAAAATTGTAATTAATCTCATTTTTAATTGAATTTTCACTGCATTCTTTTTTCTTTTTTTTATTTTATACTAGAGGCCCAGTGCACAAAATCTGTGCATGGGGGGAGGGGATTCCTTAGCCCAGCCTGCACCCTCTTCAATCCGGGACCCCTTGGGGGATGTCCGACTGCCGGTTTAAACTGGTAGTCGGACATCCCTCTTGCAATCCGGGACCGCTGGCTCCTAACTGCTCACCTGCCTGCCTGCCTGATCGCCCCTAACCACTCTGCATGCTGGCCTGATCACACCTAAAGACACTCCCCTGCCGGCCTGATCTCCCCTAACCGCCTCTGCCTCGGCCCCCGCCACCGTGGCTTTGTCCGGAAGGACGTCCAGAAGGATGTTCGGAAGATGTCTGGTCTAATTAGCATATTACCCTTTTATTAGTATAGATACACTTGGAAAGCAATTTCATTGCATGAATCTTTTCAAAGTAATCATTCTTGAAAAGTAAGTAGGGTTTTTTTAAAAAATACATTTTTATTGATTACAGAGAGGAAGGGAGAGGGAGAAAGAGATAGCAACATCAATGATGAGAGAGAATCATTTTTTGGCTGCCTCCTTCATGCCTCCTACTGGGGATCAAATCCGCAACCCGGACTCGTGCCTTTGACTGGAATCGAACCCGGGACCCTTCAGTCCACAGACCAACACTCTATCCACTGAGCCAGACTGGCTAGGGCTGTAAACAGGTTTTTCATATCATCGTTGCTAATGATTATTTTTCTTTTCATCTCCTGGGTTCTATTGATCTAATCCCATTCAAGAGTTTATTATATATATAGTCCTAAATTTAGAACAGCTGAATTTGGGTGTTTGAAAGTCAATTAGAATTATGCATGTAAATCTTATATTTGATATTTTAAAAAGTAAATGTGTTATCAGTATTAGTGTAATAGTTCTACCCATAATATACAGAATTTTCAGGAAAAAGTCTTAAATATTCTCAGAGAAGTTATTATATACTGTTACTATAATGATAGCAAAGGATTTGAGCAAACAGCACTAATTCCCAAAAGAAAATCTTCCCTTCTGAAATTTTTACCTGACATCTTATATTATGATCAAATAGCAATGCTATTTTCTCTTAGGATTTAGGAGAACCATCTATTCAAAGAAGTTCACTACTGTGGCAGATTTTTAAAAACAAGTTATTCAAATTTTAGGCTCATGAAAAGTAGCATACCTAATGTATTTATCCAGAATTAATAAACTTTTGTCTTTTTTTATTAAATTTATCCATGTGACATTGGCTAATAAGATTATGTAGGTTTCAAGCACACATTTCTATAATACATAATCTGTATATTGCATTGTATGCCCACCATCCAGAGTCAAATCATCTTTTATCACCATACATTTGACCTCCATTATTCTTTACTACCCTCTGATAACCACCATATGTTGTCTGTGAGTTTTCGTTTGTTTTTCTTGTTTGTTCATTTGTTGCTTTCAGTTTATATCCCACATATGAGTGAAATCATATGGTTTTTAAGTTTTTTGGTCTGGCTTATTTTGCTAAATTCATAAACTTTTATGGAATTGCAAGTTTTGAGTTGAATTGAGCTACAGGGGTTATATCTTAAATGTTTCAACACATTCATCCTTGTTTGACCAAAAGTGAATCTGAAGTGATGGGTCACCTTAAAGAAATAAATGGAAAGCGTTTCTGAGTACTATTAGGTTACTTGTAAATATGTGTAATATAGTTTGTTTAAATAAATCTTTTCCTTTACAAAGAGCTTATGTCATTTACTTTTAGCCTCACAACAATTCTGAGGCAGAAGTAGAAAGGATATCATTAGTGTTCCAGGGTTGATCAGGCTCATGAATGCTGATTCTAATCAGCTCATAGGCCCAAAAATTGTAATCCAAGATACCAAGTAACTCAGACAGGAACTAGAACTGCCAGCCCACATGCTCGTATTGATTTGACCAGCACATTCTTTCCATATAGGCAAGCTACAGTTGATACCCAATTAAATATGGAATCAAAATATGGGATTTAACAATGTGCGTACTTCTGTTATTAGGGTATCCCATTCCCCACTGGATGCTGGAGGTGGAGTCCTTACGCTATCTCAAGAAAAAGAGTTTTCTGAGACTCGCACAGGAAGATGAGTGATTTTTATTTGCGTGAAATTGCATTCCTGGGTTCCCAAATTCCCATTTCCCTTAGTCCAGTTGTAGAAGAGGTGCAGCTGGGGTTTCAGTAGAGCTAAAAGCAAAGCCAGTATCCAGAGTTTCCATTCCATGTTGTAGCCGGGTTCACTGCAGCATCAGGCTAGTTCCAGTTCATTAGTCCATTGTTTGTGAGGGTTCACAAGGCCATGGGCCATGTGGGCGAATGGAGGAAGCAGGAGTGAAAGCCTCACAAGCCAGGATCAACCAAGAGCACAAGAGGAACCAAGAGAGAGAACTTCCTCCTTCAGGGAATTAAGCATCCCAGATCTTCCTGTGCTTGCAGTGGCCACGCCCACTCTGGCCAATGACCTCTGTTCCCAGTGTGACAGTAAGCATCTTTGCTAGTCCCCCAGCTTTACTGGGCATGTGTCTATTCTTCCCTTTGCTGGACCCCTGAGAAGTGTAAAGTTGTAGCTTCATAGTGAAGCTGCCAAAATGACATGCCTAGAACATTTGGCCTTCCCTTTGCTCCTTTCCCATTATTAATAACTAGACTAATTACAGTGGTATCACTTCCAAACTGTATGTGTTTCAGAAGGGATAAGTGACTCATTATTCACCAGTGAATCATCAGTAACATAGTCTGTCTCAGCATATGAATACATGAATACGTGTAGGGCACACTGAACTGAGTCAGCCTCATGAAGCCCTGTCACCTCTGGTCAGAGGAGCCGTGTGATTGAGTTGTAAGTGTATAGACTTTGCAGCCAAAATATCTCAGTTCAAATTCCAGCTTTACCTATTATTAGCTATCTGACATTGGGCAGGTTTCTTCTCCTCTCTGTGCCTGGATTTCTTTATGTTTAAAATAAGGCAAATAGTAGTTTCTACTTCACCAGATTGCTATGAAGATTAAATGCATTAAAAGATGTATAGTCGCCCCAGCCGGTTTGGCTCAGTGGATAGAGTGTCAACCTGTGGACTAAAGGGTCCCAGGTTCGATTCCAGTCAACGGCACATGCCCGGGTTGTGGGCTCCATCCCCAGTAGGGGCGTGCAGGAGGCAGCCAATCAATGGTTCACTCTCATCATTTCTGTCTCTCTCCTCCCATCCTCTCTGAGATCAATAAAAAATATATTTTTAAAAAAAGATGTATAGTCTCTGGCACATAATAATCACTATAGAAGTCTTGAATACTGCAGCATCTCCCTCCCTTTCAGTTCTACCTTTTCTGTGCTTCCATTACTGTCTACTATTTCTCCATCATGTATCTCACCACAAATACCTTATTGATATATTCTTTATATTAATATATTCAAGTAAGTTACAAGTCAGCCTGAGATCCATTCTGTCTCTTGAAGGAACTTTGCCTGTCTCTACTCATATCCATCATATGCTGATTTATGGTTTGAAATCTTCAGGCAACTTTAGTTTTCATTTCTAAGGAGGAATCTTACTTCTGCTCATCATGGCCTTTGCTTATCCCCAGAAGACTCCCTTCTAAATCCTGTAATTTCCATGTGCAGGCATTATCATAATATATATAGAAAGTTCTATTCATTTGATATGACAAAAACCAGATGCTAACTTGATATCAATATTCAATTCTAATATTTTAAATAAGCATCTGTCACTTACAGAAAAGTTGAACTTATTTCCAAAGATCATGATAGAATAAAATATGTCTGATTCTGTTTTTCTAGAATTTCCAGATATTGCTATTATAAGAAGGTAGTGAGCTCATTACTCATCACAGTAAGTGCAAGCTTTTATAGGAACATTCAACTTGTAGATTTTATATAAAATGATTTAAAATTTCTGGTTCTCTTTTTTCTTTGTGTCTTGTTTTGTTGTTACAGCTTCATCACTGGTCCAGCCGTAGTCCCAGGGTACTTCTCAGTTGATGTGAATAATGTGGTACTTATTTTAAATGGAAGAGAAAAGGCAAAGGTCTTTTATGCCACCCAGTGGTTACTTTATGTACAAAATTTAGTACAAACTCAAAAACTCCAGCATGTTGCTGTTGTTTTGCTTGGAAATGAACATTGTAACAATGAATGGATCAACCAGTTCCTCAAAAGAAATGGAGGCTTTGTGGAGCTGCTTTTCATCATATATGACAGCCCTTGGATTAATGACATGGATGTTTTTCAGTGGCCTTTAGGAGTAGCAACGTAAGTACAAAATATTAGGCATGTTTCTAGACTAAGACCTGAATTTCAGAACCAGGGCGATTGTGTTTTAGATTTGCAATAAATATAGTTCTTTTGAGATCATTGAGGCGAGGTACAATCTTTTCCATGGGAAAAAATATGGTTTGGTCTCCTGCTTCAGCAACGATAATAATGTCTTTAGAGTATTTTCACCTTTTATGAGGAAGGCAGATGAATTACATTTTTGTGTTTCAAAATCACAAGGCATGGGATGAATTAAGTTTATCAACAGTTCCTTAAAGAGAGGTTTAGCAGAGGATGGCAGACAAACAGATCCCATTAAAGCCATTATTGTAGAATCTCTATAATTAACAGTTTTTTTTCAAAAAAACCCTACTTTTCTTTAAAGGTAATATTAAATCAGGAGCACACTGTACCCTTGGGCTTGGAAGCATTATACCATAATATGCTCAGATCTGCCACTAAGACTGGTTGCACACATTTCTATTAAAAAGAAGAATTAATTAATAGCTAAGGTTTCTCAGTATGTCATATATAAACTCTTTAAAATGGAAAACTTGCCCAGCCCCTGTGGCTCAGGGTTGAGAGTTGTCCCATGAGCCAGGAGGTCACAGTTCGATTCCTGGTCAGGGCACATGAGCAGGTTGTTGGGTTGATCCCCAGTAGGGGGCATGCAGGAGGCAGCCAATCAATGATTCTCATTAATGTTTCTATCCCTCTCGCCCTCTCCCTTTCTCTCTCTCTGAAATCAATTAAAAAACAACAACATGAAAACCACTTATTTTTTATCTTTCTGTTAATAGAGGGGTTTTTTATTAAAAGTAAGTTGGCTTTAAGATGAGTTGCTACTTTACATAAACTTCCCAGTGACGGGGATTTTTGTCTTTTTTTTTTCACTACTTTATCTGCAGAGCCTAAAACAGTGCCTGCACAAAGTAGGCACTTAGTAAATCATTGTTGAATGGATGAATTATGAAAAAGTTCACTAACATGACATCTGAATCAAATATTTATTATACAAGATATGGCCTTAGTCTGCTGCCTAGTTGGTACATGAATATCACCAGAGAAGCACATTAATAAGGCAGAATCCCTGGCTTACCACTACAGCATTCTGATTCAATAGATTTGGGGTAGGATCAGACAAAAAGGTTAAATTAAGTATAGCCAAGGGATGGATCCGAAAAATCTATCCCTTAAGTAGAGCCTATATTTATAAAATGTTTTGAAGCCAAAAAATATTACTTTTTCACAGTAATACTACCTAACTTATTAATACAGTATGGAATGGAATCTCTGTAGTTCTGGTAATGTTGAACGAGGCCAGTATCTCTGTTTTAAATCAGTGGTTCTCAACCAGGGGCAGTTTTACCCCCTACCCACCACCCCAGGAGACATTTGACAATGTCTGGAAATCTTTTGGGTGGTTACAGGGGAGGGAAGAGAGGTGATACTGACATCTGGTGAACAGAGAGAGGCCAGGGATGTATCCTACAATGTAGAAGACAGCTTCCGCGACAAATACCATAATTGTCTGGCCCCAAATGGCAGAAATGCTGAGGTTGAGAAACCTGTTGTAGACTGTTATATAAAGCTTTGCTCTAACATGAAGGTTATATTTCAGGCACACAATTTGATTTCTGTTACTTCCAAATGCCCATAAAAATGGGCCAATTGGCCCTAACCAGTTTGGCTCAGTGGATAGAGCGTCGTTGGCCTGTGGACTGAAGGGTCCCAGGTTCTATTCTGGTCAAGGGCATGTACCTTGGTTGTGGGCACAGCCCCAGTAGGGTGTGTGCAGGAGGCAGCTGTTCAATGTTTCTCACTCATCGATGTTTCTAACTCTCTATCCCTCTCCCTTCCTCTCTGTAAAAAGTCAATAAAATATATTTTTTTTAAAAACATGGGCCAATTGCAATAGGTCTCTCCTGTATGGTGCACACGTCTTTTTTGTATGTTTTTTGTTTTGTTTCGTTTTGTTTTTAATCTACCTACAGCTTTCGAACTGGGAGCTCTTTGCTTTAGCAATATGTATGCTATCACTTGGCTAAAGCACTCATTAAATCATGATCATTATGAATATAAAAGATTATTTATACTTATAAGATCTTGAATTCAACCTGCCTTACAGCTACAGATGTGTAATAGAAGTTGAAGAATATAAAAAACAAAGCCCTTTGGCCCACAGTCTCTATTGCAATTTTGTAAAAGTTGTCATTGTGAGAATCTTTTTTTTTAAGTCAGTAGATTTAAGGACTTTTCAAAAGTAAGCATGGAAAATTACATTGTGGGTTTAGAAAGGCATTCTAAATCTCTTCTTTCTATATCATGCTAAGATGTGGGTTATGGGAATTGTGCCATTTCTGTTGTCATATATTGTTAACTCACGTGTACTTGTTTTTATAGGTACAGGAATTTCCCTGTGGTGGAGGCAAGTTGGTCAATGCTGTATAATGAAAGGCCCTACTTATGTAATTTCCTAGGAACTATTTATGAAAATTCATCCAGACAAGCACTCATGAACATTTTGAAACAAGGTGGAATTGATAAGCTCTGTTGGGTCTCAGTAAGAGAACAGTAAGTTCTGTTTACTTGATTCATGCATGTTGTTCTCCTGTCTGAGATTTGCTTTATGTGGCAGCACAGGTTCTCCAATGAGACAGTGTTAACTCCACTTATATTTGTCCTTTCCTAGGAGATAGATCAGTAATTGAAGCTATGAAGAACTTGGGTTGTATACGTTTAAAACAGGGAGAATCTCTTATAGCTATAGTTCATCTTGAAGAAAACTAGTAACTGTCATATGCAATGTCAATTGTTTGGGTTTCCTCAATCATATTTGTTAGTCAGACTTGACACACAGGGAATAGGGAATGTGCCAATAAGGTCTTACGTCATCCCTGAGGTGTTCTGTAGACCAGCTCAGTGTTCCAGTATTGGCCTGGAGCACCCTCCCTCCTCAGGAACCTGACAACACCTAAGGACTGTTCTTCAGATCCCCAGATCTAACACAGGACCTTGTGTAGAGTAGGCCAGGATAAAGGGGCAGTGGATGGATGGAAGTACACATTGATTTAATAGGATTGACTTTCTTCCATTGTTTTACCTGGTAATTGTGAAACAGGTGTTCTGGAGTGAAAGAAGACATTTTGGAATTACTCATTTTGTTTTTAAAAGATCAAATAGAGTTTGCGTGTATGAAGCAGAGTCACCAGAGAATGAATGTCCTTCTAGATCTAGAAATGCATTCATTGTAGCAGATACTCTCTTCTAGAAAGCATAACTCCTAACTCCATTATTTGTGTAACCATAATATATATATTCAGTCAACAAGCATTTATCAGGCAACTGTTTTAGCCATGAGGGATACAGCAGTGAACAAAATAGTCATAAGTGCCCTCTTAGATGCTTATTGGAGGACACAAACCAATAAAATATATTTTGTGTCAAAAGATGAGAAATGCCATGTTAAAAAAAAGTTGAGCAGAGACGCAATGTAGAGAGGATGAGGGATCAGGAGTGGAGAATTTGCTGGTTTAGAGTGGCCAAAGAAAGCACTAGCTAGAAGGTTACATTTAAGCTCAGCCATGAAGAAGGTGCAGGATGAGCCTTGTGTCTGTTTGGGAGAAGAGTAGTTCAGGCCAAGGGAGGGCAAATGTGAAGGGCCTAAGGCGGAACCGTGCTTACCATGGTTGAGGAACAAGGGACTGTGTTCCTGGAATGGAATGAGTGAGGGTAGTGTATAATGGCAAAGTTTATGGTGGGAATAAAATTATTCTTGTAATTCTTCTCATACCATTGGGCCAGGAGGTCAAGTAGCTGTCCTCCTTGCTTCCCATTGCTGCTTCCAGACCGTTCTCCCCTTTCCCTCCTTAAAACCTCCAATTTTGAATCTCATGCCAGCAGACAAAACCATCCATTACTTTTACTCTTTGATGTCATATTCTGACTTTTGGGTTTATCTCCTTAATTCTTTGAAGAGTTTAGTTCCTGGCACACTCTCTCTGACATTACACCAGTCTCACTTTTGGTGACTCCCAAATCTACATAGATGGTCCTTCCATCACCTTGGTCTTGCAGTTCCTTTACCTCCTCTCCTCCATGATCTGGTCTCCATGTGACCTCAGCTATTTACTATCAAGGTCCTTTCCTAAACCTTATCCTACACATACCGCTTCTTCTCCATGGTCTCAAGTTCCAGCATCTCTCTCGGTAACCACCCTGTCAGGCCAGCTCATTCTCTGTAATAATCTCCTACAGTTTAGCTGGGACTTACAACCCATTGTTCCTACTCCCTTTTCATTGTCCTTTGCTCACCTCATACCTTTACTTTCTTCTTTACCCCACTTAAATGTCATAGTCAGTCATGGTTAGATGTTGACTATGATTGTTTCTTAATTTAGCAAACCCTAACTCTGGTTAAATCTAGCTTTCTTGCCTGCACCAAACCTATACCCATGCAACCAAACACTTGGAGGAAGCTGCCAATCAATCTCACTTTTAATACATGCCCTGACCCTCAAGTGTCCAACAATCATCCATTTCCCTTGTCTCTGTATTCTTCCACTCTCCAAGAGAATGTTTCATAACTTGTTCTCTCTGCCAAACTACACATACCTTCTGACCCCATTGCTCATTTTACTGAGAGCATAGGAACAGTCAGGAGAGAACATCTAGCTTTTGAACTGGCCTCTCAGCTTCTACCCTTGCCCCTGGGTAGTCCATTCTTAATACAACAGCCAGATTGATTCTGATACCACACAGGTCAGGTCAGTCACCCCTGTGATCCATACCTGCAGGACAGGATTCTCTGACCTCATCCTTCCCCCAGAGCCACCCTGGCTTCCTTGTGTTCATTGAACATGCCACACACGTGCTGTCTCGTGGCCTTTATACTTTCTTTGCTCTCTGTTCTCCCCCAGATATTTTCACGTTTTGCTCCTTCACCTCCAGCTCTGTGCTCAGGTGCCCCTGTAATGAGACATGCTCCTGATCACCTATTTCAAAACACAACACTGCCCCCTCGGAAACCCCTCCCTCCTTCTGCTTCATTTTTCCTCACAGCACTTACTAGTAATACCTTCTAAGTAGTTCACTGACTTGACTTGGTTGCTACCTGTCTCTATCACTAGATCTAGATTATAAGCTCCAAGGGGCAGGAATTAGGAGGGTGAGGTAGAGAGAAGAACTTGGTAGTCAGAAAATATTGGCTGAATTAACATTCATTCAGAAATTTTATGGTGACCACTGGATTTTAAAAATGTGTAGCTGTAAACTTTTCAAATTCTTAAATATTTTCAAGAAATCTATTTAGGCAAGATTTTATTTATCTTTTCTGCCTGTCATCTCTATAATAGTTTACCATTGCCTGTAACTGACATTAAAAGGTAAAATCACGCAGTTGGTGTGCATGAGTGAACCTAGAGGTCACTGGTTCTATTTCAGATCAGGGCACATGCCCGGGTTGTGGGCTCGATCCCCAGTAGGGGTATGCAGGAGGCAGCCTATCAATGATGTTTCTCTCTCATCGTTGTTTTTATCTCTGTATCCCTCTCCCTTCCTCTCTATAAAAATCAATAAAAACTTTTTTTTTTTAAAGTAAAACCGTTTTGTTTTTTTTCCACAAAAGATATGCTTGGTAAAGTGAAAACTACAGCTGTTTTTCTGATTTTCCAGGTGGCAGCCTCAGGAAACAAATGAAAGCCTTAAGAATTATCAAGAAGCTTTGCTTCAGAGCGACCTCACATTGTGCCCAGTTGGAGTAAACACGGAATGTTATAGAATATATGAGGCTTGCTCCTATGGCTCCGTTCCTGTGGTGGAAGATGTCATGACAGCTGGCAGCTGTGGAAATACATCTGTTTCCCAGAATGCTCCTCTGCAGTTACTCAAGTCCATGGGCGCTCCCTTTATCTTTATTGAGAACTGGACGGAACTTCCTGCTGTTCTAGAAAAAGAGAAAACTATGACTTCACAAGAAAAAATTCAAAGAAGAAAAATGTTACTTCACTGGTATCAACACTTCAAAACAGAGCTTAAAACAAAATTTACTAATATTTTAGAAAGTTCATTTTTAATAAACAATAAAGGTTAACTATTAATTATCTCTTTGAGCCAAGATCTGATTTTTTAAATGATTCCTAACATTGTGTGTGTTTGTGTGACTGTGTGTTTATAAATGTTCTTCACGGTGCCCTGTACACCCTAGGTTATGTCTGTCATGCTTGACCAAGTGCTCCCTTGCTGGGCCACTCCGAAAATGAAGCTAAAATGTTATTCAGCTCGCTTTTATAAAGATGAACGACTCAGTATTTCTTAACTCTTCTCACCCATTGAACCCACTCTAGGGGAGCAGCATTGTGAAGTGGAAAGACTGGGCTTTGGAGTCAGACAGTCTGAGTTAAAACCTAGCCCCTGCACCTATCTGGGGACCTCGAGGAAGCCACCTAATTGCTCTGTGTCTTGATTCCTTTCAGTGTAAAATGGAGATAATGGTACCTCGTAGGGTAAGTCGTAAATATGAAATGAAATAATATATGAAGTACCCAGTATAAACAGTAAACTCTAAATAAATAGTTATTTCTGATTCATTTTTTTATTCCTTACTAGTTGGGGTTAAATTTAAATATCACATGCTCTTTTACATATTTGAGAGTAATCATATGCCATGTTGGAAATGTATGTGGACAAATCTTACAGAGTTAGACTTTTAGGTGACTCAAGTTTTGTTGGATCGTGTTGAGGTGGGTGCCTGGATGCAGAAATGGGTCATAATCCATACAAAACATGGACTGGGGCAGTCAGAACCAAAAAATTAGTGCCTGAACTCTACAGAAGTTGTCACTGAAGGCCGGAGAAAGGCTGGTCAGCTCAGAAGAGCGCTTGATGCAGAGGCTGCCGGACGCCCTTGGAGAGCAGTGGCTTTGAGGCAGACAAGTGGTCTTTATCTTCAGGTCCTTGGGCTCCCGAGAGGATGCAGGGGAACATGGGTTCAATCTGTTGATTTGCCTGCTTTTTATTTTTTCAGAAATGCTATGGCTTAATTTCTGTGAAACCAGGGGATTAACATCATTGCTAATGAGGCTGTTTTTGTCTCCTCATTATATTAATGGCGATAGATATTCAATAGGTATACATTCCCCCAGACTTTCATGGACCCAGAGCTCACACAGGGGACTCCACATCATCAGAAAGTCTGGCAGTCTGGATATGAAGAGCCTTACCTTAACACCATATTGAAGAATCATGGTGCTTGCCACAACCCTATTCAATTCTGAGGAAACTGTCCCTGCTAAAAACACCACAGGAGGGAACCGTTTTATTTCTATGTGTCTCTCCTTTTTTGTGACCAACTTCAGGTCACAGCTGTGGACGCTTTATTCAGGGTACCCTGTCAGTAGGCTTCCTGATGACCCTGAACATTAGTATCAAAAAATAATAACTGAGGCAGATAGCTAGTTCAAGGCCTTTGTAAACTAGAAAATACTGAGAACCTGTGAGTCAGCTGCAGGAACAGAAACTGAAAGGATGCAATAATAGGAGCTATAAGGTGGAGTTGGGTTATGAGAGGAGCAAAGATGCTAAGAACAAGCTCAAGAAGAGAATCTGCCCAAAGCTGTTGGGATGGTTCCTATGGGTTTTCAAATCCAACACCTGTGAACTTTGAGATGCTTTTTTATTCCCCTATCGTGTATCTTCAGAATTATCTCCTTTCTTGAGCCTTCACCCTCTTTGCTCCTGGTTACTTGAGCTGACTTCTGAACCAGAAGAGCCTACCCAACACTGCCGGGAGCCGGTCCATACTTGCTGTTTCAAGGGACCTGGCATATATGGCATACTGTTCTCAATATGTTTGCTCACCTTCTTGGCACTATGTGTTTTAACCAAGGTCTCTGAGAAAGGTTGTTTCCCCAGGTAGGGATTTTCCCCTGAAGTTAGGGAGGGAATAAAACCTCTTAACTAGTGCCAGGTGGGTAATTAATCACTTTAACTACGAACAATCATGCTTAAGCTACATAATCTTTACTCCCTGGAATGGAGATAAGAAACTCCCTAACCTTTGTAATAGAGATTGATAGGATTGAATCAACTGGTATAAATACAGATGTAATAAGACAGCAAGACACAGAACTTAGTATACGGAACCAAGAGAGACAGAACCTAGGCACAGAACCTACACAGAACGTTCTCTAGAGACAGAAGAACTTCGCTGGAGAGAACATGGCAAAAGATCCTGGACAGAAACTGGCCTCAGAACCTAGAGACAGAACCTAGGGAGAGAACATGGCAAAAGATCCTGGAATGAACCTGACTACAGAAATTGGCAAGAGAACCTGACTAGAACCTGTTGACTGAACCTGACTGGAGAACCTGGACAGAACCTGGCTGGAGAACCTAGTGAGGGAACATGGCTACAGAACCTGGCTGGAGAACCTAGCAAGACAACATGGACACAGAACCTGGCTGGAGATCCTAACCAGAACCTCTCTGGAGATCCAGACCAGAACTTGGGTGGAGATCCTGGCTGGAGATCCTGGCTAGGCTGCTGATCAACTGAACACTGTCTCCGTGTCCTTCCTTCTTCGCCGACTCCGTCCACACCTTTGGGGACCCCTGGCCCCGCTGGGGTTGGACCCCGGCACAACACTACAGCCAAACGCTTCATCCCGAGTCCCCAGTTTGTCTTCCATGAACAGGAGCTGCCAGGCCCAAGGTTATAACACACTTCTCCTGTGAGTAGGTCAAAGAAGCCTCTGTGCTATATTTCACCAACAAGACTGGATCATCTTTCTCTTTATGTGGTACTTGCTGTTGCCCATAATTCTTTCAAAGACTGCTTTCTGCATTGATGTATTTGTTGCCAGCAAAGCCTTCGGAATGTCAAGATTATGCATGTTAATCTATTTAACTAAAACTGCATTCATTACCTTCTTCCTCCAACACACACACAAACCTATTTGCTCTCAAACCTCCTCCATCTCAGTAAATGGTGTCACTAACCATGCTGTTTCTCAAGCTGGAATCTGTGAATTCCTGTTTCTTCCATCCCACCCCTCCAAATAATCACCAAGTTCTATACTTTACTGCTCTCCAAATCCATATTTGGTTTAGGCAAATTTTCTAAATAAAATAATCTTTTTCAGGTAGCAAGTTACTACAGAAATAATGTCATTGAAATTAATTCCACATTTAGGAAAATATGAAATATTGTTTGGAAAACCTACCTGTGAGATATATTACTAATCTATGAAGTAATTTGAGATTGAAAGCTATATGTGGCATATAAAACTTCTGAATTATCAAATTTAATATGGTATCAGTAATTTCTAACATAGTCCTTATCACAAAAAGCAAAAACAGATGTTAACTAGACTTATTGTGGTGGCAATTTCCCAGTATATACAAATACCAAATTATTATGTTGAACACCTAAAACTAATGTAATGTTATGTCAGGTATGCCTCAATAAAAAGAATTATTTCTACTCTAAGTCGTCCATAAATATGGGACTACTTAAATGTCTGAGAATTAGTTTTCATAAACATCACAAATTATTGTTTAGTCATTAATTACATTTGTTACCAAGAAAACAGTAATTAAAATACCATATTAAGGGCTATAGTTATTTTATTTAAGTCAATTAGACAAAAATGTATCTTTGAGTTCGATACACTCTAGTGGCAGAATTTTCTGTAGCAAAAATACAGGTGTTTTTAAATTTACCAATTGAAAGAAAACTGTTCTTTCTTGTGACTGGCCATCTATGTCCCTCTGAGCCCTGCATTTATTTATGCTAGAAGTGAAGCTGCTGTCACGGCACCAGCACAGGGAAATTATGGTCTGGGCTCTTCAACTGTCAGGATGTATTATTGGGTTTTTTTTGTTTATTTATTTATTTATTTATTTATTTTAATTAAATCTTTATTGTTCAGATTATTACATTTGTTCCTCTTTTTTCCCCCCATAACTCCCCTCCTCCCAGTTCCCGCCCCACCCTCCACCCTAACTCCCCACCCACTGTCCTCATCCATAGGTGCACGATTTTTGTCCAGTCTCTTCCCGCATCTCCCACACCCCTTTCCCCCCCAAGAATAGTCCATTCCCTTTCTATGTCCCTGATTCTATTATAATCACCAGTTCATTCTGTTCATCAGATTATTTATTCACTTGATTCTTAGATTCACTTGTTGATAGATGCATATTTGTTGTTCATAATTTGTAGCTTTACCTTTTTCTTCTTCTTCCTCTTCTTAAAGGATACCTTTCAGCATTTCATATAATACTGGTTTGGTGGTGATGAACTCCTTTAGCTTTTCCTTATCTGTGAAGCTCTTTATCTGACCTTTAATTCTGAATGATAGCTTTGCTGGATAAAGTAATCTTGGTTGTAGGTTCTTGGTATTCATCACTTTGAATATTTCTTGCCATTCCCTTCTGGCCTGCAAAGTTTCTGTTGAGAAATCAGCTGACAGTCGTATGGGTATTCCCTTGTAGGTAACTGAGTTTCTTTCTCTTGCTGCTTTTAAGATTCTCTCTCTGTCTTTTGCTCTTGGCATTTTAATTATGATGTGTCTTGGTGTGGTCCTCTTTGGATTCCTTTTGTTTGGGGTTCTCTGCGCTTCCTGGACCTGTAAGTCTATTTCTTTCACCAGGTAGGGGAAGTTTTCTGTCATTATTTCTTCAAATAGGTTTTCAATATCTTGGTCTCTCTCATCTTCTGGCACCCCTATAATTCTGATGTTAGTACGCTTGAAGCTGTCCCAGAGGCTCCTTACACTATCTTCGTATTTTCAGATTCTTTTTTCATTTTGCTTTTCCGGTTGGGTGTTTTTTGCTTCTTCGCATTTCAAATCTTTGCCTTGATTCTTGCGCTCCTCTGGTCTGCTATTGAGAGTCTGTATAATATTCGTTATTTCAGTCCATGTATGCTTAATTTCTAGTTGGTTCTTTATCACAACATCGAGGGTCTCATTAGATTTCTTGAGGATCTCAATAACTTTATCAGCGGCTTCTAGACAGTTTTTGAGAGAACTTAAAAGTGTGGTTCTAAACTCAATATCCTCCACTGACAGTTTTGTCCTGTTTCTTTGTCTCCGCATTTTTTATGCTTTCTTGGTGCACCCCCTAGTGGTCTTTGTGCGCAGTCTTGTTGTAGTTAAGCCTTGATTGTTGTAGTTAATACTAGGGGGATTTGACCTCCAGGCCAACTGGCTGTGAGAATCAGCTGTGTCTGCAGTGGGAAAACTTCTGTCCTCTAGGGAGTTGCTAATCTAGCCTTTGCCTGAGGCTATCTGGCAAATGGCTCCGAGCAGGGCTTGGGCAGGGCGGGTCGCACGGGATCACCAGAGTGGGTGGAGGGAGCAGTTATGGCTGATCTCAGTTCCGTCCCCAGAGGCTCTGCCTCTCAGAGTCCCAGCAACCGCTGCAAACCTCGGAGAGAAAGCTGCCCTCGCGTTCCGACCGATGCCAGACAGTCCCACTTCTCCTGTTTGAGACTGGGTCCCTAGAGACTCGCCCAGAACTGGAGCTCAGAATCTGAGACTCCCTCCCAATTAAAAACGACAACCATGCCCTCAGCTACCAGCCCGCTCCGCACGTACCTCCGCACCTTTGTATTTTCCGCACTGCACCTCCTCTGAGTCTCGTATGCTGTTCTCTTTCCTTCTAGTTGAAGAATTTCCCCTCAGCCAGTCTTCCTGTGGTTCTGGGCGATGTCCGTTCCGTCTTTTAGTTGTATTTGTGAAGTGGTTGTTTGAGGCAGCTAACTCCGGTGTTTACCTATGCCACCATCTTGGTTTTCTCCCAGGATGTATTATTGTTGAAGTCATTTTATTACTGTGATTACTATGTGTCTTCTTTTACTGTTAAAAGAACTTTTTCGAAAAAACTAGAAACGTCTGTAGCTGAAGGTGCTATTTAAGGTGATGGCTCCTGCCATTCTGGTGAGCTACTCGATATTCCTGGGTCTCTCCTGTTCACGTCATTACACTTTTTTCTCTTGTTATTTGCTTTTCTCTTGCTAATCTGTCTCATGATGATTTAATTATCAGTCCATCCAGAAAACCTTTGGGGGTAGAGGATAATTGTCCTTCCTGGCACATTATCCTTGTGGGGGTCCAGAACAAGTTGTCTTATATACCTCAATCCCTCTTTATCTCTGACCCTCTCCTGCATGTGGGGTCTCTGACTCTCATGTGTGTGGGGTTCCCATACATATGTATGTATCAAATTTGGTTGTTTTCTATTGCCAATCTGTCTCAGATCTATTTGATAATTAGATCAGCCAGAAGAACCTTGAGGGTAAAGGAAACTTTGGTCCTCCCACTATATGGTAAAATTTATCCAAGTACAGTGGAACCTCCGTTCTTAAACTTAATTTGGTCAGGAAGGCTGCCCAAAAATGGAAGCATTTTTTCCCATTAGAAAGAATGTAAATTAAGTTAATCCATTCCAGACCCCCCAAATGATTCCCTGTTTTAACCTTCCTTATATACAGTACATGTCTAATGTATTGTTTAATCTATAAGCGCTTTAAAAACAAAACAGACATGAAATGTAAATGAAAATTAACAAAAAGGAAATGAAATGTACAGTGAAAAATGAAAATTTAAGCAGCAAAAAAACATGAAAATATTCACAGCACAAGTTCCTGAGATGTTCTAAGCAGTAAATTGACTCATACTCGAGCCTTCTCTCCTTTGTTGCCTGAGAGATGTGTGACTGATCATACAGGTATCAGCATGAAAGGGTTGTCAGGTTGAGAAGCTAATTGTTTGAGATGGGAGACCTTAAAAAACCGAGGTTTGACTGTAGTTACAAAAGATTTTAAAAAAAGGGGGAGGGGGTGAGAAAAGAAAGGAAGAAGGGGAAGGAGGAATGGAAAGTAAGGAATATGGGGTGGTATAATAAAGTTTGTGATTTTTGCTGAGTCAGCTTCATTTTGGAGGAAAAATGCATCAGGGAACTAGATAAGTATAGAATTGTGGACAAAAAAAGAGGGTCTAGTAAAGTAACCTCACTGGGTGATCTAATCCTAAATTCCTAACTACTAGTAGGTAGAGCATGGTGGGTAGTCACGCCCCAAGCATTTAACTGTTGTGGGCAACGGGTGTCTGACCAGCGGGGTCAGACCGAAACCTGGGGTCAGCAACCTTGGTACTTGGGTTCTGGCTAGGAAAGAGTTCAGTGCCAAGACCCAAACTGTAAGAGAATATTTATTTAGTAAATCCCGGAGGTAGAAGAAGTAATTCCGGAGAAACCAAGATGGCGGCATAGGTTAACGCTGGAGATTGCTGCCTCAAACAGCCACTTCAAAAAACACCTAAACGACGGAACGGACATCATCCAGAACCACAGGAAGGCTGGCTGAGTGGAAATTCTACAACTAGGAGGAAAGAGACTATCATACCCAGACTCAGAGGAGGCGCAGTGCTGAGGTGAAGTGCTCAGGTGGGGAGTGCACGCAAGGAGCAGGCTGGCGGCGGGGGGCGCGGTTGTTATTTTCAATCGGGAGGGAGTTTCAGACTCTGAGCTCCAGACCCGGGCAAGTCTCTAGGGACCCAGACTCAAGCGGGAGAGGCGGGACTGTCTGGCTTCGGTCGGAACTCGAAGGCGGCTTTCTCTCCGAGGATGGCAGCGGTTGCTGGGACTCTGTGAGGCAGAGCCCCTAGGGACGGAACTGAGAGCAGCCATAACTGCTCGCTCCGCCCGCCCTGTAGAATCCTGGGGACCCGCCCCGCCCAAGCCCTGCGTAGAGCCATTTGCCGGATAGCCTCAGGCAAACGCTAGGTTAGCACCGCCCTAGAGATCCAGCACAGAAGCTGGACTGCAGATACAGCGGACTCTCATAGCCAGTTAGCCTGGAGGTCAAATCACCCCCGGTATTGCCGACAACAATCCAGGCTTAACTACAACAAGACTGCGCACAAAGACCACTAGGGGGTGCACCAAGAAAGCATAAAAAATGTGGAGACAAAGAAACAGGACAAAACTGTCAATGGAGGATATTGAGTTCAGAACCACACTTTTAAGGTCTCTTAAGAACTGTCTAGAAGCCGCCGATAAATGTAGTGAGATCCTCAAGAAATCTAATGAGACCCTCGATGTTGTGATAAAGAACCAACTAGAAATTAAGCATACACGGACTGAAATAACGAATATTATACAGACTCCCAACAGCAGACCAGAGGAGCGCAAGGATCAAGGCAAAGATTTGAAATGCGAAGAAGCAAAAAACACCCAACCGGAAAAGCAAAATGAAAAAAGAATCTGAAAATATGAAGATAGTGTAAGGAGCCTCTGGGACAGCTTCAAGCGTACCAACATCAGAATTATAGGGGTGCCAGAAGATGAGAGAGACCAAGATATTGAAAACCTATTTGAAGAAATAATGACAGAAAACTTCCCCTACCTGGTGAAAGAAATAGACTTACAGGTCCAGGAAGCGCAGAGAACCCCAAACAAAAGGAATCCAAAGAGGACCACACCAAGACACATCATAATTAAAATGCCAAGAGCAAAAGACAGAGAGAGAATCTTAAAAGCAGCAAGAGAAAGAAACTCAGTTACCTACAAGGGCATACCCATACGACTGTCAGCTGATTTCTCAACAGAAACTTTGCAGGCCAGAAGGGAATGGCAAGAAATATTCAAAGTGATGAATGCCAAGAACCTACAACCAAGATTACTTTATCCAGCAAAGCTATCATTCAGAACTGAAGGTCAGATAAAGAGCTTCATAGATAAGGAAAAGCTAAAGGAGTTCATCACCACCAAACCAGTATTATATGAAATGCTGAAAGGTATCCTTTAAGAAGAGGAAGAAGAAGAAAAAGGTAAAGATACAAATTATGAACAACAAACATGCATCTATCAACAAGTGAATCTAAGAATCAAGTGAATAAATAATCTGGTGATCATAATAGAATCAGGGACATAGGAAGGGAATGGACTGACTATTCTTGGGGGGGAAAAGGGTGTGGGAGATGCGGGAAGAGACTGGACAAAAATCATGCACCTATGGATGAGGACAGTGGGTGGGGAGTGAGGGCAGAGGGTGGTGCGGGAACTGGGAGGAGGGGAGTTATGGGGGGAAAAAAGAGGAACAAATGTAATAATCTGAACAATAAAGATTTAATTTAAAAAAAATTTAAAAAAAAAAAAAAGAAGAAGTAATTCCTAGAAGAAATGGGCTTAGATACAGTTATGGAGGAAAAGGAAGGGCCCTTAGAGCTTGTGAGTGAGGAAGCTAAAGGTAACAGCCTGGGGCAGGAAGAGGGAAGGGAAAGGCCTGGGTGTGCTTCCAGGAGGGAGAGCACATGAGGCGGGGAGAGGGGGAACGGGTCCTCTGTCCTAAGGGTAGACATTTTAGGGGAGGTCCCAGGGAAAGATCTTAATAGAATATTCAGCAGCTTTCCAGGTGTGTCCTTTCAGGCTTGTGGTCTCCATTGATTGATTGGCCGGCACCAGGGAAGGGTCATTATTTAGTGCAGCTGGTCCTGAGGTCAGCTGGAGCTGGTTTTGTTGCTTATCTAGAACTGGGGCTGGAATACAACTGAGGCACAGATGTTATTTCTAGGAAGGAAAGATCAGGGGGTCCTACCCACATAACCAGCAACAGGCTAGGGGAGGGAAAGTCATCGTGGGTGCAATGTTCCACCCTACAAGTGATTGTCCGTTGCTAGGCCCCTGGGGCTTTTCACCCTGGTGACCTTCTGTACAGGCCCATCGTCCTTGCTTTGCTCTTGTCTAACTGCCTATTGGTGGTCTGTGAGATCTGAAAGGTTGGCGACCACTGGCCTACAGCATAACTTTAGTAAAAAGTTTCGTTTTGCCGTAAGCAAGCCCTGTGCCTTGTTTCTATGCATGTAGGTTAACACACCTTTGAAATGCCTCTTTCAGACCCCTCAGAAGGGAATCTCGCTCATGCTCTCTCCCTGCCTCTCTCTCTAAAATCAATAAATTTAAAAAACAGAGAGCACTTAATCTTAACTATCCTGTAATCTCATCCCCACCTTGCTTTCTCCCACCTTCAGGTAATTGTCCTCAAATTCCCTCCTTAATTCCAAATGCATAAAAGAAGCTGCAAACTGTCACTCTAGGAAGCATTTTTCTCAGTCTGTTGAAATATTGCTTCCAGGTGTATCCGGTGGCTCAAATAAATTCTTTTATTTTAAATATGTCTTCATTGACTTAGAGAGAAAGAAAGAGGGTGAGAAACATCAATGTGAGAGAGAAAAACACCTATTGGTTGCCTCCAGCAACCTGGGTTTGTGCCCTAACCAGAAACTGAACTGGTGACCTTTTGGTGCATGGGACCACCCGTCTTCACGGCACCAGAAGATTGTGGCTTCGATTTCCTGTGTCAACGTAAGAAACAGTTAAACCTATAAAGAATTTTTGTGAGATTATTTGAGCCAAACTATTGACAGTTGCTAGGAAGCAAAATCTCAACGGATCGAGATAATACTTCAGAGAATGGCCATTTTGTACCTTATTTTATGCATTACAATCAAAAGAGCAGACGTAGGTCAGTTACATGAAATCCATTGGTGATAGACCAGGGAGGGGAAGAAAGCAAAGTGGGGAAACCTCTGGGATTGGATGATATTGGGGTCCAATCCCAGCAGGTCCAGGGGTTCCCAAAGGTGTGGATGGAGTCGGTGAAGAAGAAAGGACACGGAAACAGCTTTCAGTTGATCAGCATCCTAGCCAGGTTCTAGCCAGGTTCTCTAGCCAGGTTCAGTCTTTATTGTTCTGTTACATCTGTATTTATACCAGTTGATTTTAATCCTATCGATTCTATTCCAAAGGTTAGGGCGTTTTTATCTCCAATCCAAGATTACTCTATTGTTCTATTAAGCTACAAGGAAGTAAATGAAGGAGATTATCCTAAGTAAAGATTATGTAGCTTAAGCATGATTGTTCGTAGTTAAAGTGATTAACTACCCGCCTGGCACTTAGTGAAGGGGTTTTACTGATTTATTCCCTTCCTTAGTCCTGTTAATCCCTAACTCCAGGGAAAAAATCCCCACCTGGGGAAACAACCTTTCTCGGAGAGGTGACCTTGGTTAAAACACATAGCGCTAAGAAGGGGAGCAAACCTATTAAGAACATATGCCATAAACGCCAGGTCCCTTGAAACATATGCTGTGCAGATGTTCCTTCCCTGCAGCGACTGTCAAGCAGCAAGGGTGAACCGGCTTCCAGCAAATTCCCCCATTTTTATTTTTTAAATGACAGCACATGTAAATCAGCGGCCACCTCTCGGATTGGGTTAAGACTCAGAAGAAGACTTGTTTGTGACTTTGCCCACAGGTCAGTCCGAGGCTTTACCCTATTTTGGCTCCCCAGAGGATGAAAAGTAAAATGATAGACACATATTTTTTATATAGGTCGGTACAGGATAGTTAACAGTCAACAATTAACTCAATAGCAATGAGGGGATTGGTGGTCTCTGCAGAGTGGTGCCTGTGCTATGAGGGGGTCCAGAAGAAGGAAAATTACTTTCACATTCCAATGATATATGTTACCTTAGATGAAAAAGACAATAGGCTCAGTTAAGGTACAGATTGACTTTCGTCAGGGAAGATGCCAGCCTAGGACATGATCACCCACCATAAACTGCTTTTAGCTTAAGAGTTTTAATATTATACCATTCTTTACAGTTATTTTAGGCCTCTGAGATTGCAAGGCTGCCATGCAGGCCTCCCCTGAGCTTGTCAGATTAGCATGTGGCCCCTTTTTGTCCACACTGATCAGGGCACATACTAGTAACTAGGTTGTGGAGAGTTCCGAAGGCAACCGTTGATGTACCACTATCTCTCTCACATCAATGTTTCTCTCCCTCCCTCCCTGAAAAAAAAAAAATTCTTTACAGATTTGGACATGTCAACATAAGAAACTCATACCTAGAGAATTTTTGTGAGTTTATTTGAACTAGCCGTGGGCAAACTACTGCCCGCAGGCCGGATCTGGCCCGTTTGAAATGAATAAAACTAAACAAAAAAGACCGTACCCTTTTATGTAATGATGTTTACTTTGAATTTATATTAGTTCACACAAACACTCCATCCATGCTTTTGTTCCGGCCCTCCGGTCCAGTTTAAGAACCCATTGTGGGAGTCAAAAAGTTTGCCCACCCCTGATTTGAACCGAACTGTTGACAGTTGCCAGGATATAAAATCTCAACAAATTGAGAAAATGCTCCAGAGAATGGCCATTTTGCACCTTATTTTTGTACATTACAATCAAAAGAGAAAACGTAAGTGGGTTACATGAAATCCATTCGTGATAGATTAGGCACGTGAGCTCAGCGTGTCAGCATTTTGAAAAACCCTAACTTAACTCTGGTGCCGTGTCACATAGAAATTTTTTGATCTTTGCAACCATAGTAAAACAAAGATTTATATTTTTGATATTTATTTTATATATTTAAATGCCATTTAACAAAGAAAAATCAACCAAAAAAATGAGTTCGAGTGTCAGAGGTGACATAGGGTTCGCCATCACTGGTAGGGAGACAGTTGAAAGCCAAGGGGGTGGGGGGGACCTCTGGGATTGGATAAAAAGTAAAATGATACATCTTTTATGTGGGTGGGTACAGAATGGCTAATAGTCAACAGTTAACACCATAAAAATAACAATGAGGGGATTTGTAGTCTCTGCTCTGGTGTGTTGATTGTGCCCTGAAGGGTCTGGAAAAGAGGAAGTAACCCTGACATTCCTACGGGATGTTATCATAGATGCAAAAGACAATAGGTAAAGATTGACTTTAGTCAGGGATGATTCGGGCCTAGGACATGACTACCTACTACAAACTGCTTTTAGTTAAAAAGTTTTCATTTCATACCATTCTTTGTGGTTACTTTAGGTCTCTGAGTTTGCAAGGCCTCACATAGGCCTCCCCTGAACTTGTCACAGCATGTAGCCCCTTTTCATCTGCAGATGTTTCTTACATTGACAGGATTAAAAAAATAGAGAATAGTTAATATATAAGGAAAAGACATCGTCAAGGATAAATTATCAAATTATAACAACATTTTAAAACTCTTTATCGAGGGGATTTCTGTCATACAGACTTAGGAGAAGAGAAGGAAAACAAGCCAAGTTGTCTATCAAGTACTTACCTATACTCATTTACCGGTAACAGATAAATGAGAGATGGGAGGTAGATAGATAAAATACAAGGTGGGGCAAAAGTAGGTTTACAGTTGTTGAGTACCTAAGAGTTTATCCTTGTATTTTCCATCCAAACAACTGTATATTTTTATTTTTATATTTTATATATAAATGTGTGTATATATATAATCAGCTTCAGGCTGTAAAGTAGAAATACAGAAACAAAATTTTAATTGTAATATGCAGTGGAAGATGGGCATTTGCTGTGCAATTTTAGCTTTGTCCAGGAGAGGGAGCTGCGAAACCACAAATAGTGTCATGGTTTCCTGAGTTTTTGCTGGTTATTTCTCAACTGAGGAAAGGAGGATAATAGGGAACTGGGGGGGAAATTGCTATTGAATTTGGATAGAGAAGTCTTCTGAGTGAGTGATTGTCTCCCACACTGCAGCAAGAATCAGGATGAAACCTTTCATTCTTTTTTTTTTTTTTTTTAATATATTTTATTGATTTTTTACAGAGAGGAAGGGAGAGGGATAGAGAGTTAGAAACATCGATGAGAGAGAAACATCGCTCAGCTGCCTCCTGCACACTCCCCACTGGGGATGTGCCCGCAACCAAGGTACATGCCCTTGACCGGAATCGAACCCGGGACCCTTGAGTCCGCAGGCAGACATCCACTGAGCCAAACCGGTTAGGGTGAAACCTTTCATTCTTAAATGAACCAGTTAGAATCCAGAATGTGTTCATTGTTTAATGAAAGATGGGTTTGTGTTTTTAAAGTTTGCACAATCAGAAACCTAAAAAGTAGATCATTTTTGGCAAAAGAGCAGTGTTCAGTTTCTCAGTACTTCAATAGCTTTTAAATTCTTAATGACAAAAGACAAATGTGAGTACTTATATTTTATTAAATATAATACATTCATTAGTTTCCTCCTGTAAATTTCACTTACCGTTTCTGAAGTTGGATAAGTCCTGCTTAAATACCCAGCAAGGCCTGTGGGGACCCAATTACATGCTCACATGCGCACATCCTGTGCAAGTGGGGTCTGCCTGCTATATTGTTTCACATTACCCAGACAATTCAAGGAAAGGGAACGACAAACAGCCAGTAAACACATGTAAACACGTTCATCCTTGCTAGTAACCAGGGAAATGCAAATTGAAATAAAAAGGAGACACCAGTTTAGATTTATCATATTGGCAAAAATTTTAGAGTATTTAGGCACCTTCATGTACAATGGAAGAGTTGAAATTGTTACCACACATCGCAGAGCAATTTAGCACATAAAATGAAGTTAATGATGCCTATTCCCTGCAGTCCAGCAATTCCATTCCCATTACGTTGAAAACCTGGCTGCACATTACATTCATTATCCCAATGCGTTATCAGCCCACCACCCTGTAAGAAACTCTCACCCATGTGCATAAGGAAACAAATTTTAAAATATTCACAGCTTCCTACCTGGTTTGGTTTAGTGGATAGAGCATCAGTCTGTGGACTGAAGGGTCCAAGATTCCATTCTGTCAAGGGCGCACATACCCAGGTTGCAGGCTCAATCTCTGGTCCCGGTCGGGGCACGTGCAGGAGGTGACCAATTGATGTCTCTCTCACTTCGATGTTTCTCTCTGTCTCTCCCCTTCCCTTCCACTCTCTCTAAAAATCAATGGAAAAATATCCTTGTGTGAGGGTTAACAAAACATATATTCAGAGCAACATTGTTTATAGCAGTAAAAAATTGGAAACGACATAAATGTCCATCAACAGGCGAATAGAAACATGAAATGCATATAATCACTCAATAGAACACTAATGAAACTGTACAAACTACAGATACCTTCAGCAACATGACTGAATCTCCCAAATAAAATTTTGAGAGCAGGCAAAAAACGCATCCAATGGAATTCTATACCACAGTTAAAATGAATGAATTAAGCCTATATATAAATCTTGCATTCATTTTCTATGGCTGCTATAAAAAAAAATTACCAAGAACGTAATGGCTTAAAACAACACCTATTTATTACCTTTACCTGACATTTCTGGAAATCAGAAATTCAGAATGGAGTGCACCGGGCTAACCTCCACGTGTCCGCAGGGCGGTGGGCTTTCTGGAGGCTGTATGGGTGGAACCGTTTACTTGTCTTTTCCAGCTTTGAGAGGCCACTGGCCTTCCTTGGCTCCTGGCATCCTTCCTGCACCATCAACGCCACCAACATCATGCCAAGCCTTTCTCACGCTGCTCTGCCTCCCCTTCTCCCCTTCTACCTCTCTCTTTAATTTAGAAGAACCCTTGTGATTGGTTACACTGGGCCTACCCACCCAGAAATGCAATGTAGCTCCCTCCTTTAAAGTAATCTCCATTCCATCTGCAACCTGAATTCCTCTCTGCCCTGAAAGGTAACATAGTCACAGGTTCCAGGGATTGGGATGAGGACATCTTGGGGTGAGTGCAGGAAGCTGGTCCATCCATGCTGCTTGACACAGTCGCTGCAGGGCAGAAACATCTGCACAGCATATGTTTCAAGGGACCTGGCATATACGGCATATGTTCTTAATAGGTTTGCTCCCCTTCTTAGCGCTATGTGTTTTAACCAAGGTCACCTCTCCAAGAAAGGTTGTTTCCCCAGGTGGGGATTTTTCCCTGGAGTTAGGGATTAACAGGACTAAGGAAGGGAATAAATCAGTAAAACCCCTTAACTAAGTGCCAGGCGGGTAGTTAAGCACTTTAACCACGAACAATCATGCTTAAGCTACATAATCTTTACTTAGGATAATCTCCTTCAGTTACTTCCTTGTAGCTTAACAGAACAATAGAGTAGTGACCTTGGAATGGAGATAAGAAACGCCCTAACCTTTGGAATAGAATGGATAGGATTCAGATCAACTGGTATAAATACAGATGTAGCAGGAGAGTAAAGACAGAACCTAGCAACAGAACTGGGCTGGAGAACTTGACTAGAGAACCTGGCTAGGCTGCTGATCAACTGAACGCAGTCTCCGTATCATTTCTTCTTGGCTGACTCCATCCACACCTTTGGGAACCCCTGGACCTGCTGGGGCTGGACCCCAACAACTGGCACTTAGATCCTGAGCAGCACGGACAGGGTTACAGGGAGGCAAGATGGCAGACGTGCTGGATCTTCATGAGGCCGGCGGCAAGGATTTCACCACGGATGAGGATGGGGACGAGAGCATCCACAAACTGAAAGAAAAGGCGAAGAAGCGGAAGGGCCGCGGCTTTGGCTCCAAGGGCTCTCGAGCGCGGATGCGGGAGGATTATGACAGCGTGGAGCCGGATGGCGAGGAGCCCAGGCCGAAGCGCTCTGTTGAAGGCTGGATTCTCTTTGTCGCCGGGGTCCATGAGGAAGCCACGGAGGAAGACATCCATGGCAAATTCGCAGAGTATGGGGAAATAAAAAACGTCCACCTCAACCTGGACGGGCGCACGGGGTGCCTGAAGGGGTATACTCTAGTTGAGTATGAAACATACAAGGAGGCCCAGGCTGCGATGGAGGGACTCAATGGCCAGGATCTGATGGGACAGCCGATCCGCGTGGACTGGTGTTTTGTTTGGGGTCCACCCAAGGGCAAGAAGAGAGGTGGCCGGCGGCGCAGCAGGAGTCCAGACTGGAGGCGACGCTGACAGGTCCTCTGCTGGCCAGGTGTTCGCTGCAGCGATTCCACGTGACCACACAGCCTTGGAGAAGTAGGGCCGGGGAGGAACTCACTGTTTATATTTTATCATTTACCCTCTTGCTTAGTGTTTTGGAACTTGGGGGGAGGGGAGGGAAGGGGGTTGAATTATAAATAAATGTCCCATTTTTGTTTTCTACATTTTTTAAAATTAAATCTTTATTGTTCAGATTATTACATTTGTTCCTCTTTTTTCCCCCCATAACTCCCCTCCTCCCAGTTCCCGCACCACCCTCCACCGTGACTCCCCACCCACTGTCCTCATCCATAGGTGCACAATTTTTGTCCAGTCTCTTCCCGCATCTCCCACACCCTTTTCCCCCCCAAGAATAGTCAGTCCATTCCCTTTCTATGTCCCTGATTCTATTATAATCACCAGTTCATTCTGTTCATCAGATTATTTATTCACTTGATTCTTAGATTCACTTGTTGATAGATGCATATTTGTTGTTCATAATTTGTAGCTTTACCTTTTTCTTCTTCTTCCTCTTCTTAAAGGATACCTTTCAGCATTTCATATAATACTGGTTTGGTGGTGATGAACTCCTTTAGCTTTTCCTTATCTATGAAGCTCTTTATCTGACCTTCAGTTCTGAATGATAGCTTTGCTGGATAAAGTAATCTTGGTTGTAGGTTCTTGGTATTCATCACTTTGAATATTTCTTGCTACTCCCTTCTGGCCTGCAAAGTTTCTGTTGAGAAATCAGCTGACAGTTGTATGTATATTCCCTTGTAGGTAACTGAGTTTCTTTCTCTTGCTGCTTTTAAGATTCTCTCTTTGTCTTTTGCTCTTGGCATTTTAATTATGATGTGTCTTGGTGTGGTCCTCTTTGGATTCCTTTTGTTTGGGGTTCTCTGCCCTTCCTGGACTTGTAAGTCTATTTCTTTCACCAGGTAGGGGAAGTTTTCTGTCATTATTTCTTCAAATAGGTTTTCAATATCTTGGTCTCTCTCATCTTCTGGCACCCCTATAATTCTGATGTTGGTATGCTTGAAACTGTCCCAGAGGCTCCTTACACTATCTTCGTATTTTCGGATTCTTTTTTCATTTTGCTTTTCCGGTTGGGTGTTTTTTGCTTCTTCGCATTTCAAATCTTTGACCTGATTCTTGCGCTCCTCTGGTCTGCTGTTGGGAGTCTGTATAGTATTCTTTATTTCAGTCAGTGTATGCTTAATTTCTAGTTGGTTCTTTATCATAACATCGAGGGTCTCATTAGAATTCTTGAGGATCTCATTAAGTTTATCGGCGGCTTCTAGACAGTTCTTGAGAGACCTTAAAAGTGTGGTTCTGAACTCTATATCTTCCATTGACAATTTTGTCCTGTTTCTTTGTCTCCGCATTTTTTTTTTATGCTTTCTTGGTGCACCCCCTAGTGGTCTTTGTGTGCAGTCTTGCTGTAGTTAAGCCTTGATTGTTGTAGTTAATACTGGGGGGAATTGACCTCCAGGCCAACTGGCTGTGAGAGTGTGTTTTCTACATTTAAAATTATTTTCTTGCTCTAACCTTGCAAGCTCTGAAGTGCTCTTCACCGTAGGCAGTGTGGGGCACTGGGAAGGTACTTCTCCCAGTAACTGAATTCAGTGAGTTTCTACATGAGACATAGTCTGAGTCCCAAAGAGTCAAAGTAGAAACACTGCTCAAGGTATTTCTTTTTTCTTGGAAGCTAAGAGAGCAGGGGTAGATGTGAGATGTTTTCAGGATATTAACGAATAATTATTCTGTTCCTGTATACTCTGTCCTGAGCAAATGGATGTTACAGGAATGTTTTCTTTTTGTTTCTCCTGCCTGTGCTGCCACATCTGTTTGTACCTCCAGCTGTTGAAGGGCTTAAATCTCCTATGGGGCATTCTCCCAGATTCTCTTTCCCTAAAGGAGTCTATACAAAGGTCTTGGTGCCCACTTTGGCAGCCAAGGGTAAAGGCCCCTTGGAGATGATACAGAGGAGCACTGATGAGGCCAAAGAGAAGAAGAGGAGGCTGGGATGAGCTCCAGTTAGCATTATGGGAGAGAACCAGCAAGTAGTGAGGTGTTCGGCAGAGGACAGAGGTCAGCAGAGTCAGCAGGGCTGGTTGCAGGTGCACAGACACGGGGTGATTGTCTAAGGAGCGGCGGAGGGCCAATTCGCTGGTAGGTTTGGGATTTAGAAAATACACTGCCATTCAGAACCACTCAGCTCCGACCTGAGTACAGGGTGACTTGATGGGTGGGCGGTGAGATGGTGCTCTCCCCTACAAGGAAGAGAATGCTCTTCTCCTTCGAAACTTGGGACTGTGTTCTCCTTTCCCCCATGCTGGAGAAAAGTTTTGATGTTTTTTTTTTTTTCCTATTTTTATTAATTTCAGAGAGAAAGGGAGTGGGAGATCGAGAGAAACGTCATTGATCGGCTGCCTCCGACACACCCCCTACTGGGGATAGAGGCTGCAACCCAGGCATGTGCCCTGACCGGGAATCAAACTGTGACTGGTTCATAGGTCGACACGCAACCACTGAGCCACGCCGGTGGGCAAGGTTTGCTTGAGGTGCTGTGCTGTATGAAGCTACTAAGTCTACTTTAAGACATCATGGTGTCCCAAGAGTAAAGGAGAATACTGATCACATCTCTCCTTAATCCTTGTCCACCAAACTCAAGTTCAGATGATGGCTAGAGGTTGGTTAGAATTGGAGGCATTCAAGAAAATTATTAAATAAATAAATAAATAAATAATAAAAAAAGAAAATTATATGCAGCATTAGTGTGGGGAGCCGATATAGGGTTAAGCCTCGGACTGACCTGTTGGCAAAGTCACAAACAGGTCTTCTGAGTCTTAAACAACCCTCCGAGAGGTGGCCGCTGATTTACACTATCATTTAAAAAATAAAAAAGGGGGAATTTGCCAGAAGCCGGTCCATCCTTGCTGCTTGACACAGTCGCTGCAGGGAAGAAACATCTGCAGAGCATATGTTTCAAGGGACCTGGCATATATGGCATGCTGTTCTTAATATGTTTGCTCCCCTTTGCACTATGTGTTTTAACCAAGGTCACCTCTCCGAGAGAAATGTTGTTTCTTCAGGTGGGGATTTTTATCAGTAAAACCCCTTAACCTAAGTGCCAGGTGGGTAGTTAATCACTTTAACTATGAACAGTCACGCTTAAGCTACATAATCTTTACTCCCTAGAATGGAGATAAGAAACGCCCTAACCTTAGGAATAGAAATTGATAGGATTAAAATCAACTGGTATAAATACAGATGTAACAAGACAATTATCTCAGAACCTGGCTGGAGAACCCAGACAGAACTTGGCTGGAGATCCTGGGTAGAGATCCTGGCCAGCCTGCTGATCAACTGAACGTTGTCTCCCTGTCATTCCTTCTTCGCCGACTCTGTCCACACCTTTGGGAACCCCTGGAACTGCTGGGGCTGGGCCCCAACAATTTGCCACAATGTATGACGCAGACAAGGATATGCAATATGATGAGCATGATGATGAAATCACCCCAGAGTTGTGGCAAGAAGCATGCTGGATTGTAATCAGTTCCTATTTTGATGAGAAAGGCTTCATCAGACAACAGCTGGATTCTTTTGATGTTTTTGTTCAGATGTCTGTTCAAAGAATTGTGGAAGATGCTCCACCTATAGACCTACAAGCTGAAGCTCAGCATGCTAGTGGAGAAGTTGAAGAACCGCCAAGATATTTGCTGAAGTTTGAACAAATTTATCTCTCCAAGCCTACTTACTGGGAAAGAGATGGTACTCCTTCACCACTGATGCCAAATGAGGCCAGGTTACGAAATCTCACGTATTCTGCTCCACTTTATGTTGATATAACAAAAACAGTCACTAAAAAAGGTCAAGAACAACTTCAGACTCAGTATCAGAAAACTTGTATAGGAAAAATTCCAATTATGTTGCGTTCAACTTATTGCCTATTGAATGGCTTAACAGATCGTGATCTTTGTGAGTTAAACGAGTGCCCCTTGGATCCTGGTGGCTATTTCATTATTAATGGATCAGAAAAGGTTCTAATTGCGCAAGAAAAAATGGCAACAAACACAGTCTATGTGTTTGCCAAAAAGGATTCTAAATATGCCTACACAGGAGAGTGTAGATCATGTCTGGAGAATTCTTCCCGACCCACCAGTACTATTTGGGTTAGCATGCTGGCAAGAGGAGGACAGGGTGCAAAAAAGAGTGCTATCGGCCAGCGCATTGTGGCAACTCTACCATTTATCAAGCAAGAAGTTCCCATTATTATTGTGTTCAGAGCATTAGGTTTCGTGTCTGACAGGGATATTTTAGAGCATATTATTTATGATTTTGAAGATCCAGAGATGTTGGATATGGTCAAACCTTCTCTCGATGAAGCTTTTGTCATCCAAGAACAGAATGTTGCACTAAATTTCATTGGCTCGAGAGGGGCAAAGCCTGGTGTCACCAAAGAGAAAAGAATTAAGTATGCAAAAGAAGTCTTACAGAAAGAAATGCTTCCTCACGTTAGTGTCAGCGATTTTTGTGAGACAAAAAAAGCTTATTTCTTAAGGTATATGGTGCATAGGTTACTTCTAGCAGTTCTGGGTAGAAGAGAATTAGATGACAGAGATCACTATGGAAACAAAGGATTGGATCTTGCTGGACAACTACCTGCATTCTTATTTAGAGGCATGTTTAAGAATTTGCTTAAAGAAGTACAGATCTATGCACAGAAGTTTATTGATCGGGAAAAGGATTTTAACTTGGAGTTGGCAATTAAAACAAGGATTATATCTGATGGCCTAAAATACTCTTTAGCTACTGGAAACTGGGGTGACCAAAGGAAAGCTCATCAAGCCAGAGCTGGAGTATCCCAAGTGTTAAACCGCCTGACGTTTGCATCTACTCTCTCTCACCTGCGTCGTTTAAATTCTCCAATCGGTAGAGACGGCAAGCTGGCAAAACCGAGACAGTTGCATAACATGTCATGGGGAATGGTGTGTCCTGCTGAGACTCCAGAGGGCCATGCTGTAGGACTTGTGAAGAACTTAGCCCTGATGGCTTATATTTCAGTTGGATCTCAACCTTCTCCAATTCTGGAATTTTTAGAAGAATGGAGTATGGAAAATTTAGAAGAAATTTCTCCTGCAGCTATTGCTGACGCAACCAAGATTTTTGTTAACAGATGCTGGGTTGGAATGCATAAAGATCCTGAACAACTTATGAACACTCTAAGGAAATTGCGGCGTCAGATGGACATCATTGTGTCTGAAGTTTCTATGATCAGATATTCAAGAGCGGGAGATTCGGATCTATACAGATGCCGGTCGTCTTTGTAGACCAATTCTGATCGTGGAAGAACAAAAGCTTCTGCTGAAGAAGAGACATATTGATCAATTAAAAGAGAGAGAATATAACAACTACGGTTGGCAGGATCTGTGGCCAGTGGGGTAGTGGAATATGTTGATACTCTAGAAGAAGAAACAGTGATGCTGGCAATGACTCCAAATGATTTGCAAGACAAAGGAGTAGCTTACTCTTCCACATATACACACTGTGAGATTCACCCACCGATGGTTCTTGGTGTCTGTGCATCTATTATTCCATTTCCTGATCATAACCAGTCCTCTAGAAACACATACCAGTCTGCTATGGGTAAGCAGGCCATGGGAGTTTATATCACCAATTTTCACATCCATATGGATACACTGGCTCATGTTCTCTGCTATCCTCAAAAACCGCTTGTGACTACACGGTCTATGGAATATTTGCGATTTAGAGAGTTGCCAGCAGGTATCAATTCAATTGTGGCCATTGCATCATACACTGGATATAATCAGGAAGACTCTGTTATCATGAATCGTTCAGCGGTAGACCGAGGCTTTTTCAGGTCTGTTTTCTATTGATCATACAAAGAACAGGAGTCTCAAAAAGGATCTGACCAAGAAGTTTTTGAGAAGCCTACACGTGAAACATGCCAGGGTATGAGGCATGCCATATATGACAAGCTGGATGGTGATGGTCTGATTGCTCCCGGAGTCCGGGTATCGGGAGACGATGTTATTATAGGCAAAACAGTCACCCTGCCCGAAAATGAAGATGAGCTGGAGAGCACTAATAGACGCTATACCAAGAGAGACTGTAGCACTTTTCTCGGGACCAGTGAGACAGGCATTGTGGACCAGGTTATGGTAACTCTCAACCAGGAAGGATATAAATTTTGTAAAATAAGGGTACGCTCTGTTAGAATTCCACAGATTGGAGATAAATTTGCCAGTCGACATGGTCAAAAGGGTACCTGTGGTATTCAGTATAGACAAGAGTATATGCCTTTCACCTGCGAAGGAATCACCCCTGATATCATCATAAATCCCCATGCCATCCCCTCTCGTATGACAATTGGTCACTTGATTGAATGTCTTCAAGGGAAGGTTTCAGCTAACAAAGGCGAAATTGGTGATGCCACTCCATTTAATGATGCTGTTAATGTGCAGAAGATTTCTCACCTTTTGTCCAATTATGGCTACCATCTAAGAGGAAATGAGGTCTTGTACAATGGATTCACTGGTAGAAAAATCACATCACAAATTTTCATCGGCCCCACTTACTACCAGCGTTTGAAGCATATGGTGGATGACAAGATCCATTCCCGTGCCAGGGGGCCTATTCAGATCCTTAACAGACAGCCCATGGAGGGTAGATCCCGGGATGGTGGCCTGTGTTTTGGTGAAATGGAACGAGACTGTCAGATTGCCCACGGGGCAGCCCAGTTCTTAAGGGAGAGACTGTTTGAGGCATCAGATCCATATCAGGTTCATGTTTGCAATCTTTGTGGCGATTGCTAACACCAGGACCCATACGTATGAATGCAGGGGCTGTCAGAATAAGACCCAGATTTCTCTGGTGCGGATGCCTTATGCGTGCAAACTGTTGTTTCAAGAGCTTATGTCTATGGGTATTGCACCTCGAATGATGAGTGATTAGCTCTTTTAAAAGATTCCCAACAAGACACTTATCAGTGCTTTTTGTGTCTTATTTTTATGATATGCTTTCTAAAATAACAAATAAATGTGTTACATTGTGAGAAAAAGCATTTTATTTGTTTTGTTTGATGATATGCATGCTTTTCTATAAATAGGTAATACATTTTTGTAGCTAGTCTTGAAAAAAACAATAATTTGGGGGAGCATCAGAAAGGAATAAAGAGAAATGGCAGGAGCAGAAATATGCATAAATTGTTCTTCTCGTGAGTTTTATTTCACATGCAATGATTAAAACAAAAATTATAACATTATCTGATATTAAAGATAATGATATTTAAAAGTGAGAAGAGTAAAGGGAACGAAATGCAACCAAGGTTTCTACTTTACTAAAAGTGGACTATGAGTCACATGTATATATTTTATTTTTATTTTTTATTGCTTAAAGTATTACAGAGGGTATTACATACGTGTCCTTTTTCCCCCCGCCCTTGAGAATCCCCTGGCCTCCCCGACCCGACCCCCCCACATGTGTATATTTTAATAGAGCCACTTCAAAGAAAACTACACAAAACCATACACTCAAAAGCTCTACAATTAAATCAAGAAGGCCCCCTACACATGTTCAAATAACCCTCAGAAAGGCAAGAAACCAGAAACTGAGGAATGGGACACAGAAGAAGCAAACGGAAAACAAATAATAAAATAGAAGACTTCAGCCTTACTATATCAATCACTTTAACTGTAAATGGTCTAAATACACCGATTTAAAAAAAGAGAGATTACTCTTCAGTCGCCTAAGAAGAAGGAATGAATGATTTTGGCAATTTCCATCATACCAACTATCACATTGTTAATTTATTGGTCTCTGGTCTCTGTCATGTAACTTAAGTTTTAATTTCATTATGTGTTTATGATATTATTCCATTTAATTAATACCCAAAATTTACATCACACAATCATGTTGACCTGGCTCTGTGACTTTTACATGGTTCTCCAACTGGGACTTATTTAAACAAGCAACAAGTCCTAACATTTCAAAGTAAAAATGAAAAAAATCTAGCCTGAAATTTCTTAAAAGTGAAGAAGTGAGTTTCCAAGGGTAAATCAACTGGTAATTTTTGTAGCACTGAGCAATGTCTATGTTCCTTCTTTCCCCTAACATATCAGTGCAGGATAGCATATAAAAATTGTCAAATGCAGCCCCTGATATGGGATTCTAACTTAGCAACACTACTTATAAAAATTATATTTATTTGATTTAAAGGGCTCACCAATCCACTATCCTCAGTACTGGGGACTCCCAATGCCCCCAGAGAACTATGGAACATTAAGGACATTTTCATGAAAGAAAGATTGAATTAAAAAAAAAAAATAAAAATAAAAAAGGGGGAATTTGCCGCAAGCCGGTCCATCCTTGCTGCTCGACACAGTCGCTGCAGGGAAGAAACATCTGCACAGCATATGTTTCAAGGGACCTGGCGTATATGGCATACTGTTCTTAATATGATTGCTCCCCTTCGCACTATGTGTTTTAACCAAGGTCACCTCTCCAAGAGAAATGTTGTTTCCCCAGGTGGGGATTTTTATCAGTAAAACCCCTTAACTAAGTGCCAGGTGGGGAGTTAATCACTTTTACTACGAACCATCACGCTTAAGCTAGATAGTCTTTACTTAGGATAATCTCCTTCAGTTACTTCCTTGTAGCTTAACAGAATAGAGTAATGACCTTGGAATGGAGATATCAAACGCCCTAACCTTTGGAATAGAATGGATAGGATTCAAATCAACTGGTATAAATACAGATGTAACAGGAGAGTAAAGACAGAACCTAGCAACAGAACCTGGCTGGAGAACTTGACTAGAGAACCTGGCTAGGCTACTGATGAACTGAATGCTGTCTCCGTGTCATTTCTTCTTCACTGACTCCATCCACACCTTTGGACCCCAACAGGTGAGGACCCCAATAGGAGGGGTATTTTCCTGCCTATCACAAATCTAAAAAATAATATACAAATAAGCTGGGCCAGCATGGCTCAGTAGCTGAGCATCGACCTATGAACCAAGAGGTCACAGTTAGCTTCCTGGTCAGATCATATGCCTGAATTGCAGGCTCAATCCCCAGTGTGGGGTTTGCAGGAGGCAGCCAATCACTGATTCTCATCATTGATGTTTGTATCTCTCCCTCTCCTTTCCTCTCTGAAATCAATAAAAATATATATATTTTTTAAAAAGACAGCAAATTAAAGTGTGGCATGTACTATATGATACTATTTATATAAAGTTTTAAAACAATAACAACCCCCACAGGCCAGGGGATCGGGCCTCTAGTATGCATATAAGATCTTTAGTTAATGTCTTCCCTCCCTCCCCCCTCCCCACTTTCCCCTTCCCTTTGAGATTCATCAGTTTGTTCCATGTTTCCATGCCTGTGGTTTCCGCTCCTGCGTTGAGCATCTGCCCCTTGGTGGTCAGTGTGCATCATAGCTACCGGACAGTCGGACAGTGGGCTGGTGAGCCGGTCGGCTAATCACTTGGGCTTTTACAGATAGATAGATAGATAGATAGATAGATAGATATCTGTGTATACCACAGCTTGCTCACCACAAAAGTCTAGTTACTATCCATCACTATATATTTGACCACTTTATCCATATGGCATCTGAAAGCCCTGAGAAAATGTTAAACTAGCTGCCACATCCTATATAATAAAAGGCTAATATGCAAATCAATCACACAGCTGAACGACTGGTTGTTATGATGTACACTGACCACCAGGGGGCAGGCGCTCAACACAAGAGCTTCAGTGCTAAAGACCCCTGTGGGGAGTGGGCCTAAGCCCGCAGACAGACATTCCCTGAGGGATCCCGGACTGGGAGATGGCGCAGGCCAGGCTGAGGGGACCCCCCCCCCCCTCCAGTGCATGAATGTCATGCACTGGCCTCTAGTTAGGAATAAAGTAACAAAATATTTCTTAAAAAGAAAGGAAAACTTTGGTAGCAACTTACATGGTGATGAGGTTACGGGTGATAATTATAGTATTATGCATCATAAGTATACATGGTACACATATATGTGTATTTAACTTTTTTTTTTAATTAGATGCATTTAAAAATATATTTTATTGACTTTTAGAGAGAGGAGCTCTAGCCTGCAACCTGGTCATGTGCCCTGACTAGGAATGTAACCGGCCATGAAGTAATTTGATAAACATATTTCCTGAGTTGCTAATGCCACCCCTGGCAATGGGGCTTATTATTCTATTCCCTGGGGCTGTGTCCATTAGCACTTGCTCTGTTGCAAATGCCAGAAAACCCATTCCAAACCAGCTTAAAGAAAGACATCAACAACACAGAGGAACCTGCTTGCTCATAGGAACAAAAGTCCAGCAATGTGGGTGAAATCCAGTAGAGATTGGCCTAAAGCCTCAAACCCTGGCACCAGCTATAGCTGCATTTCTCAATTGTACACTGTCTCTGAATTTCCCCCCCAGGGTGGTACTCCTGGTAGAAGCAGCCTCAGAAACTCAAACCACTGAGTCCACCGGAGAAAGTGTCTCTTCCTCTGTCTTTTCACTGAAATAGAAGCTTCCAAGAGCCTTATTTGTCTCCTCTTATCACTGGATCGCTGGCATCTACCACATTGCCTGTGCATGGAATTTGCTCAATAGACCTTCAGTCAATTATAAATAAATAAACCTCAGTAATGCTAGTGAATTCACTTTCATTTTTTTCATTTTTAATTTGTATTTAAAAATAAAGATGTCATTGCCCTGGCCAGTGTGGCTCAGTTGGCTGGGCGTTGGACTGTGCGCCTAAAGGTGGCTGGTTCCATTCCCAGTCGGGGCACATGCCCAGGTTGCAGGCTAGAACTCCTCTCCGTAAAAATCAATAAAAATATATTTAAGTGCATCTAACTTTTAAAAATGTATGTTACATACACATATGTATATGTGCATCATATTTACTTATGATGCACAATACTATAATTATCCCCCATAACCTCATCACCCTATAAGTTGCATCTACTAATGTTTTCCTTCCTTTTAAAAAAATATTTATTTTTATTTATTTATTTTTAACATATTTTGATTTCAGCGAGGAAGGGAGGAGAGAGATAGAAACAGTAATGATGAGAGAATCATTATTCAGCTGCCTCTTGCATGCCCCCTACTGGGGATCAAGCTCACAACCTGGGCATGTGCCCTAACAGGGAATGAAAACGTGACCTCCTGGTTCATAGGGCAACACTCAACCACTAAACCACACCGGCCCTGCTGTTTCCGTTTCTGATGCCTGGTTCTTCCTTTCAGAAATAGCCACTACCCTGAACTTTATTTATCATTTTGTTGTCTTTTATTTTAGTTTAAAAGTATATTTGTATTGATTTCAGAGCGGGAGAGGGAGATAGAAACATCAGTGATGAGAGAGAATCATTGACCGACTGCCTCCTACATGCCTCCTAATGGGGATCAAGCCTGCAACCTGGGTATGTGCCCCAATCAGGAATCAAACCGTGACCTCCTGGTTCATAGGTTGGTGCTCAACCACGGAGCTACCGTGGCCAGGCTCATTTTGTTGTCTTTTTAAAAATTATATATATAATAGAGGCCCTGTGCATGAATTTGTGCATGGATGGGTCCCTTGGCCTGGCCAGCAATCAGAGCCATCTCGTCCATTCCCAATCAGGCTGATGGGGACCGGCTGACTAATGAGGGACCGCGGGAGGGCTCCAGGGCATGTCTGGCCCTCTCACCCAGCCATGATCAGCCAGACCCCAGCAGCAAGCTAACCTACCAGTTGGAGTGTCTGCCCCCTGGTGGTCAATGCACATCATAGCGACTGGTCGAGTGGCCAACCTAACAGTTGACTGATCAGTTGGACACTTAACATATTATGCTTTTATTATATAGGATATATATGTGGATATATACAAATATGTTAATACATACATATATGTGAACACATACATATATATGTATGTATAAACACATACTATTGATTATACATGTTTTTGAGCTTGTAAAAGTGGCTTCATTTTTAATGTATTCCTCTAGGACTTGCTTCTGTTATTTTTACTCAACATTAGAATCCATTGTATTATTAAGTATGAACTATACCAGTAGTTGTAAGTTTCTCACCGCTGTATTAAATTCCATTACGTGAATAGATCAAAATTTATTTATGCTCTCTTATGCTTTCTGCCCTCGGTAAACTTTAAACTGCTCAAAAAATAAACAAATGAAATTTAAAAAATATTTTAAAGGCAGCAATCGTTCTGATTGGTTTGAGAACTACTGCTTTAAAGGAAGACCTGCCCTGGTCAGTTGCTCAGTGGTTACAGCATCAGCCCTCAGACCGGAGGGTCTCGGGTTTGATTCCTGCATGTATCTCGGGTCACGTGTGGGAGGCAACCAATTGCTGTGTCTCTCTCATGCCCATGTTTCTCTATCTTTCTTTCTCTCTCCTCCTCCTCCCTCCTTCCTCCCTTCCACTGTCTCTCTAAAAATAATGGAAAAAATTATCCTCGAGTGAGGATTAAAAGTAAGTAGCCCTAGCCGGTTTTGCTCAGTGGCTTGAGTGTCAGCCTGTGGACTCAAGGGTCCTAGGTTTGATTCCAGTCAAGGGCACGTACCTCAGTTGCAGGCTCCTCCCCAGCCCGGGTCCTGGTCGGGGAGCGTTCAGGAGGCAACCAATCAATGTGTTTCTCTCACATAGATATTTCTGTCTTTCTCTCTTCCACTCATTCTAAAAAATCAATGGAAAAATATCCTCAGGTGAGTATTTAAATAAATAAATAACCTAATACATAAAAGTTCAAATTTATACCAAAACATTAGAACAAATGATAATCGTTTTCCAGAGATGTTCTTTGTTTTACAAAAGGCTGTACCTTGAGATTCTTTTAAATAGCAAATGTCTCCATTCTATTTAAATAGAGTTCTCTTTACCAACCTTGGCTTCTCTGGTTCACTCACCAGGAGCACATCTATATGTAAACTGAGAAATAACTATAATCAGACAGGTGACAGAATCAGGCAGCCTTCGAATGTCTGCTGCCAAAGTATAATGTCAAGAAGGGGAGGAGTCTGTCATTTATTTCCTAAAATATAAGAATTCGAGACACATCTTTTTCTTGGTGATACATCTCTTTTTTTGTTGGAGTTGGCTCAGCTTACTAATCCATCTCTGATTCTGACAGCCGAGTTGCAGCTGCCATTTGTTGCCTAACTTTGGCTGTTTTCCTCCGACTAATAACACCATCTCTCTTCTTCTTCTGTTGTTTTGTTGTTGTTGTTGTTGTTTTGTATAAGTGATGGGGTTTAATACTTTCCTCAGGATGAGTTCATTGAATATTCATATTCTGCTTATATTGTGAGGCAGCCACATGGGAGGTTGTAGTAGGATTTCCAAGCAAAAAATAGCAACTTTGATGAGAAGAGAATTATGTGTGGGGGTTTGGAAGTTGTGAATATGAGATTGAGCACAGCACATTCTATTTTAATACTGATTTGTACAAAATGGAACAGGTGTGTTAACATAAAAAAACCATTGAAACCTGTAAAGAATTTTTGTGAGTTTATTTGAGCCAAACTGTCGACATATGCCGGGAAGCAGAACCTCAACGAATTGAGATAGTGCTCTGGAGAATGGCGGGGTTACATCCGTATTTATACATTGCAATCAAAGGAGGGACATAGGTAGGTAACATGAAATTCATTGGTGACAGATTAAGGAGGAGGGATAAGCAAAGCAGGGAAACCCCTGGGATTGATAAAAAGTAAAATGATGGAGGTGGGTGCAGGAACAATTAACATGATGATGAAGGAATTTGTGGTATCTGTCCTGGGACCCAGCACATTTGGTTGTGCCTCAGGGGCTCCAGATAAAAGGAAGTCACAAGTTACCCAGACATTTCAAGGGTATGTTATCATAGATGCAAAAAGACAGATAGGCTCAGTTAAGGTAAAGGTTGACCTTGTCAGTGAAGATACTGGCCTAGGACGTAACTGCCCACCATAACTGCTTTTAGTTAAAGTTTAATTTCAGACCATCCTTTGTGGTTACTTTAGGTCTCCGAGTTTACAAGACTGCCATGCAGGCCTCTCCTGAGCTTGTCAGGTCAGCATGTGGCCCCTTTCGTCCACAGGTGATTTTAAGCTGTTGGTTAAAAATATTATAAAGCAGTTTTATTCAAAGAAAATTAAAGCTATTTAAAAGCTCTGATTTATTTTCACTTTGAAGAGTTTTCTTGAAAATCAGAGACAAGGTTTTTTTGTGGGAGAGTGCTAAATGATACAGTTTAATATATTTTAAATGTGTTTTTTTAATTGATTTCATAGAGAGGAAGGGAGAGGGAGAGAAACATCAATGATGAGAGAGAATTATCCATCAGCTGCCCCCTGTACGCCCCCTACTGGAGATAGAGCCTGCAATCTGGGCATGTGCCCTGACCAGGAATTGAAACTCTTATCTCTGGTTCATTGGTCCATGCTTAACCATTTAGCCACACCAGCCAGGCTACAATTGGACATTTTATTTTTTATTTTTTTATTTTTTTATATTGCTTAAACAATTGGACATTTTAAAAGAATCATTCATTTCCTTGTTTCCTTTGCTTGTTCTCTCCCTGTGGCCTTGCGGTTCTTTACCTCTGTCTTTTCTATCTGTTCTCTCCTGCTCCTCTCCTTAGTATCTCTTGCTCCAGGGCCTCATTTAAATGCACCCTATTGTTATATCCCACCTTCTTCCCTGCCAGGAAAAGTGCCTCAGAATGAAATTGGCAAGATCTTTGGACAGCTTTTCTTTACTACTCTGATGCCAGGAAAGGGGAAATGGATATTTATACGGTCCATTTCCACAAGCTGCTGTTACATTATGGGCCAGGTTTTTTTTTGTTTTCTTTTTTAAACAATGATTAATATTTCTTGATGTACCTATTGATTACCTGGCAAATCACACTGGACTAATCCAACTTAGGAGTGAGTAGGATTTGCTTAGATTTGGGCAGGGTTCAATTGAGCCTTCACTGGGATGTTCAGAAGAAGGTTTTCAATTGTTGAATTTTGTTTATAGCAATCGTAGAGTGTGATGTTCTACCATTTTGTTAAATCCTCTGACATTGCCATCTCTTATGTTGAAAATGGTCATCAATGTCCGATAGTTTGACTTAATATAACCAAGTCTAAGCTCATACCACTCACCTCACAACAGCCAGTAAGTCGAGCGACAAGGTGTTGGGACAAGGAAAGTGACTTTATTTGGAAAGCCAAGAAGATGGGAGTCCTAGTAGTGTCTCAAGCCCATCTTAAGGAAGTACAAATGCAGGCTTCTTTTATGCCGAGGGAAGGGGAAAACAGAAGGGGCAATAGGTGATTAATGACCCAAGACATGTGGGCCCCAGCAGGGGTCCGAGGCAGACTGTGAAACTTCTTTGTTCTTAGCCTATTGTCTCTAGTCCATGTGAACCTGGTCATGAGGTTCCTGCAAATCTTTGATAAACAAAGATTTTTGTACTTACTTCCTTTATCTCCTTGGGAGAGGCACTTTCTGGTAAGGGGCTATTTTTGTAAAACTCAAGCTGCAAGCAGAATTCCTCTAATGATTAGCATGTCTATATCCAAGACTAAGCAGAAGCCATTAACTCAAAGGCCATGGGAATAGAGCAGGCTTGAACAAGATGGAGTCAGAGAGGCTGAAAATCACTCTGTTACATTAATAGATAATAAATATTTGTTGATTAGAACTGAATAGACCATAGAAGTTATTCTATAAAAGATTTGAGGCAGTGTATAGGAAACGCAGACACAGTAAACTAATAAATTAACAAACTCATTAAGACCAAAGAAATTCTCAATTAACATAGGAGGTTTACACAAGGAGATAAATAAGACAGATAAACACACTATAAGGTCCTTCAAGATTGCAAGGGTTTTGCTATAAACTTGGAAGTTAACTTGCTGCACAATGACAATGACACAAACATTTATTTAGCACTTATTATGCATGCAGCTTGGTGGCTAAGTGCTTGATACGCACTTTGCATTGAATTTCTACCACAAACCTCAAACCCATCTGGGCAATTATTATCTCCATTTTACAGATTAAAAGGTTAATGAAAGGGCAAGGACTACGCCCTCCATCTTACCCTGGGTCCTCCATTTTTGGGCAGAGCCATGTGCTCGGCGGGGCTTCTTCCTCAGAAGAAGCCTCTGCTAGCCACACCCAGGATTTCTCTGGACTAACCAATGATAATCAAGGGAAGTGCATGCCATCACTATGACCACATCCTGTGCAATGAGACACCGACTCGCTCCTGGCCAATCGGCGGGGCCCACAGTCCCTTCTCCTGCCCTCACTCCACCCCCCTATAAAACCCACAGACCCATCAGGCTTCGCTCTCTCTCTGCCACTGGGCTTACCGTTGCATCGGTGAGTGTGGTCGGGGAGCTGAACTAGTTCGAAATGAAGGGCTCTTTGCTTTTGCATCGGACTCGCTGGCTCCCTGGTGGGCTCTTGGGAATCTTGAAATCTGGGCATAACAGTTAAAACAAAATTTTTATTATCTTGGAAGAGAAAACAGTTCAGTTTCTTAGAGCTACATTAAATTGGAAAAAAAAATGTTGACAGTGTCAACATTGCTTGAGTAAACACAGCAAATCTTTTGTAAGGATATGCTTTTGGTACCCTTGGCCTTAGGCAAAGATTCTGACCAAGAAGAATCACATGGGGACTCCCCCTCACCCCAAATTCGGACCCCATGGGTCCTTGCTCCTCAAAGTGAGGTCTTTAGGACAGTATTATCAGCAGGGCTTAGGTTATAGAAATGCAGACTCTCAAGGCCTCACTGCAGAAGGTACCAGAACCTTATTTTACCAAGACTCCCAGGTGACTTGTGTGCACATTAAAGTTGAGAAGTGTGGCTTTAAGTGTAGAGGAGGTCCCATGTGTCTGAATTCCAAACAGACTCCCCAGGTGCCCTAGGACATAATAACAAAATGCAATCCAACTGCTCACAGTTGGAGAAGCCAAGCAAGGGTTTGCAGTGGTTCTCAACCTTGGCTGCACATTAGAATCACCTGGGAATCTTTTTAAAATCCTGATTCCTGGGCCTCATCCTCCAGAAATTGTGTTTCTTTGTTATGGGGTGGGGCCACAACATTAGTAACAAAGAAACAGAATTTCCGGAGGATGAGGCCCAGAAATCAGGATTTTTAAAAAGATTCCCAGGTGATTCTAATGTGCAGCCAAGGTTGAGAACCACTGGGTTAAGGAGTCAAGACAATAGAAGACGTGTGTGCACAACGGTTGCTCTATCCACTGAGCCAAACCAGCTAGGGCTGTATTGAACTTTTCTAAAAAATGATTTAAATTATTTTGCACTGGGCCAAAGTGAAACTGCAGTAAGACGCATAGTTTATTTTGTGGCTGCAAGCACCCCTACCTACTCCAGGGTATCTGGTCAGATGGTATAGTAATTTCTATTTCTGGAAATTTGGGGTGGTCCAGAAAGAAAAATACTAGTTGACAGGTGGATTAATATGTAGCAGGGATCCCACTGTCAGGCCCTGCAAATTTCTCACAACATGTCCCTTAAAAAGTAAGAGTGTGGCCAGGTGGTAAGCTTTAGGGGGTAAAGTGCAAATAGCCATCCCACCTTTATAACTAAGAAAACAGCAACCACAAGGGGGAGCAAAGTCACAGAATTAAAATCACAGTTGCCTGTCTCCCAAAGTTGGGTCACCTGGATCTCTGGATTTTAAGTCAAAGGCATTCTCCATATCCAGCTTTGTGAGGCAAAGTGAACTCTTAAATACGGGCAGATAAGGAGAACCTGACAGAGAAAAAACTGTGAAAGAATAATTGACTTGTCCCACTAGCTGGTTTGGCTCAGTGGATAGAGCATTGGCCTGAGGACTGAAGGGTCCTGGGTTCGATTCTGGTCAAGGGCCCATGCCCAGGTTGCTGGCTCGATGCCCGGTAGGGGGTATGCAGGAGGCAGCCGATCAATGAGCAGGAGGCAGCTGATCAATGATTCTCTCTCATCATTGATGCTTCTATCTCTCTCTCCCTCTCCCTTCCTCTCTGAAATCAATAAAAATATATTTAAAAAAAAGAATAATTGACTTGTCAATCAGATTGAATGGCTGGATCAGAAGAGCTTCACCAAGGGAAAACCACGAATCAGTCACACACATCTCACTGCAGATGAATTGGTTTCACATGCATCAAAGGAAGCAGAGTGGAAAATTAGGAAAACCGACTTTGGAGGCAATCTGCTATGGGCTGGAATTCTGGCCTTGGCAGGCCTTCCCACATTTACTGAACTTTCCAGATTCTCATCTGCAAAAACAGAACAATGCTGTCCACCTTGTCAGGTTCTTGTAAGAAGGTTTGCAAAATGCTCTGTTTGGTGGATGGGACTCAATCCTCAGCAACAATACAATGGTGGCTTACTAATACTGACATTAACATTCAAGAAAATTTATTGACTGTTTATTGGATACCATGATGAAATCAAAGATAATTAAGATACTGTCCCTAAATTATTATTAATTTTTCATCCTCACCCAAGGGTATGCTTTTATTTATTTTATTTTTATTTACAGTATTTATTTTTACTGATTTTAGAGAAAGAGGAAGGGACAGAGTGAGAGAGAGGGAGGGAGAGAGAAACATTGATGTGAGAGAAATACATCAAGGCAACTATATGTGCCCTATCTGGGGTTTGGACTTGCAACTTAAGTATGTGCCTTGACTGGTAATTGAACCTACACCCTTCCAGTTCATGGGACGATGCTCCAACCAACTGAGCCACACTGGCCAGGGCTTGTCCTTGGGTTTTAAATAGCTTTCTTTCAAAGACTAAAACTGAGATAATAATAAATTGCACTTCTCAGGTGTAAATATAAAGTAAATTGCAGCCCAGCTGGTGTAGCTGAGTGGTTGAGCATCAACCTATGAACCAAGAGGGTCATAGTTTGATTCTGGGTCAGGGCACTTGCCCAGGTTTCAGGCTCGATCCCCAGTGTGGGGCACGCAGGAGACAGATGATCAACGATTGTCTCTCATCATTGATATTTCTGTCCCTCTCTTCCTCTCTGAAATCAATAAAAATATATTTAAATAAATAAATTCCAGTAACACCATGGATGGCTGACATGAATCACATTTAGACTTGACTACATAATCGCAAAGCAAGATGCTTGCCTCTGGTCTCTTTCTCCCCATGGCCAACCTATCTTTCTACACTGCCAACAGTTATCTTTATAAAACATGTATGTGATCATGGCACGTCTCTACTTAAAAGGCTCCCTGCTGTCTGCAGCACTGTGTCCAAGAGCTAAGCACAGGAGGCCTCTCCCAGCTGGCCCGGGCCTTCCTCCCCAGCCTCTGCTTTGGATATGCTGGCTCTTCACCCTCGGCTCTTACACAAGACAGTTCCACATGAAATTAGGGCAGTCAGGGTTCCATAGTTAATCTCCTATGTGCAAAGTCGGGGGGAAAAACAACTTAAGTTTTTAATATTTTCCCTTACATTATAGCCTGTTATAAAGTAAAAAGATTTGCTTAAAAACACCTTTTTAGCCCTAGCCGGTTTGGCTTAGTGGATAGAGCATCAGGCTGTGGACTGAAGGGTCCTCATTCCATTCTGGTCAAGGGCATGTACCCGGCTTGCGGGCTGGATCCCCAGTAGGGGGCGTGTGGGAGGCAGCTGATCAATAATTCCAATCATTGATGTTTCTCTTTCACCCTCTCCTTTCCTCTCTGAAATCAATAAAAATAATTTTAAAAAACATTTTTTAAAGCTGTACAATTAAGAATAACGTGATGATCAATTGAAACATGCATGTATATGAATATTTTTCAGCTCTCAGGGATCTGGTATTTTAGTGGAGGACATCTTGTAACTCCATTTGCAATTGTCTGGGTATGATCACCCTCCTTTCCCCCCTATGCAACCCGTAAACTCTCTGGGTTGACCAAACTACTCACTATTCATCCATTAAATCCAGTTCAAATACCATTTCTCCTGAAAGCCTTTCTTCCCAAATTTCCTTTCTCCTTCCTCAGGGCTCCCAAAGCCAGGAGTATTTCTCTCTTACAGCGTATTGTGCCGCCTGTAATTATTTATTTATACCACAATAGCTGTGAGATCCTTTAGGGCAGGGTCTGAACCACTGAGTCCCTTGCTCTTAGCTCGGCGTTTGGCCTGCAGGAAGAACTTGCAAGTGTATCTCTGGATACATGAATGAATGAATGATTGAAGCCTAAAATTCCCTACTCTTCAGATTTTGCAGGAAAAACATTTTATATATACTTCTGTCAAAAAGGTAGTGACCTCCTAAGTGCGACCTATTCCCACTCCCGCCTTTACCACCGTCCTAGCTCCCCGAGCTACTGCGAGGATGGGAGAATATTGTGTTGAGATGGGGTATTTTCTCCGCTTCGATTGAGGAGCTTCGCCTTCGTTTCATTTTTTAAAGCCACGTCGTTCACAATTCAGTCTCGTTTTCTTACTGGGGTCCAACATCTGGGAGTCACATCCTTTCTGTCATGGGGACATCCAACTCTGGATTTCCGCCATGGGGTCTGAAAAGAGCCCCCTCCAGGTCTCCCACCCTCGGCCAAAGAAGAGTCCCAGGTTGGGAAGAGGTTTCCCAGCGTCTGGGACAGCGATCCCGGCCGCGCCAACCAAGCGCAGGGAGGCGCGAGGCCGGGGCGGGGCTGCGCTTGGCCACGGGAGGCATCCATCTTCCCAGACCGACCCGGCCTTGCCCCGACCCGGCGGGGCGGGGACGGAGGTTGGCAGGGGCCACCGCGCCGTCCCCTCCCACGAGCCGGCCCCATCTCTCCGGTCGCCGCCCGCAGCTCACTCGCCGGGAGCCGAGAGCCGGGAGCCGCGGGCCGCGGGCGCGCCGGCAACTTCGCGGCCACTGGGGGCGCGGCTCCGCCCGGCGCGAGTGCGAGTGTGGCCGGCGGCCTCCGGGGGGCAGCAGCGGAACGGGAGACGGGGAGACAGCGGCAGCGTCGGCGCCCGGTGGCTAAGAAGGCAGAGGCCCCTCGTGGAGCCGGCTCTGGAGACCTGAACTCCGGCGGGACTGCGCCCAGGACGCGTTGGAGCGGCGCCCAGCCGCCCTCCCGTCTTCCGCGGACCGCCTGTAGGATTGCGATCCTCTGCCCCGGTGGCGGCGGCAGCCTTCGCCGACGGAAGCGCGGCGGGCGCGGCAGCAGCATCCCCACCCGGCGGGACCCTGAGCGCGGAGCCGGCGGCTGGAGCAGGAAGGGAGGTTGGCTGCGCCCGCGGTGCGCACGTTCTCCGGCGCCCGCCCTCCCCCGCGGGCCCTGCCCCGAGCGCCCGGTGCGGTTTCTAACAATGGTGCGGAGCGCCGCCGCGCACCCCGCGTCCGCCCAGCGGTCGTAGAGGAAGTGGCCGGGCTCCGGGTGGGGTGGGCAGGGAGACGCCCCCCGCCACTCGCTCGCTGGAGTTCGTCTGCGCGCCTGGGCTCTCCGGCCCCCAGCCCCGGGCACCCTCCGGATCACCGACGGCTGCTCGACCCGGGAGCATGGTGCCGGCGCCCGGGTTAATCTAGTGCTCGGCTCGCTCCCTTTTTCCGCCTCTCCCGCCTCTCCTTTACCGCCTGCCGGTGCTGTGCTGCCTCTGGGGTCCCTGCGTGTGGGAGCTCAACTCTCCGCCTCTCCAAGGGGACTGGTTTGTGACCACCTAACCTAACCGAACTTGCCCATTGAAAGCAAACCCACAACAGCTGGATAATGTCCACTCCGAGCAGATTCAAAAAGGACAAAGAGATCATAGCCGAGTATGAAAGTCAAGTCAAAGGTAAGGATGGGAGCGGCCGCCTCGCTCCTTTTGTGTGCTTTCTTGTCATTGTGCTCTCGGGGAGTTGCATTTCTAACTTGGGGTCTGCGTCGAAGGGAGGTTGCGAGGGACACTTCGAGCGCCTGGCCGAGCCACCGGGGGCTTCGTCGTACAAGACAATTCCAGTCCCAATCCGAGTCCCGTCAAACCCCCGGGAGCTGGGAACCCGGTGGTTTTCCCTGGCTGCCAGCGCGCACCTCCTAAAGGGCTTTAACTTAACCACCGCCTTCAACTGGGCAACTTACATGGGCGGCAGGCAGCACCAGCGGTTCCTGCCTAGTTCTCCCCGTCATCAGGATCCCTATTATTCTTTTAAAATGATGCCATTGTCACACCACAATTTTTTTTTTTATAGGAGTCATTTTCTTGAAGTCAGGACACCAAGTGGTCTAGAGCTTCATTGGGTGCAGGCAATTTTGACACTGACACTGTTCACGCTTCATGTATTAGGGCGAGGCCCCCTTTATAAAACAACTCCCCGGAAGCCTGGCAGTTCAGCCAAGCAAGGACTCACTAGGAGATCCGACTCCTCCTTTCCAGAGGGCCAGAATCCTCACTGCCATCTTTCACCCTCACACGGGAATAGGAATATTGCTTTATCATTTGCTGGAAGCCACTTGCATGTGAAATGAAGATTTGAATATTTCAGCAGTTGTCACTTACATTGTCAACTAATGAAGGAACCTACTTAAGGTTGACTGAACATTTTTACGTGCTTTTGTGGTTTGAGAGAGAGAGATTTTCTCTCTAGAACAAGTATTTTGTGTTGCCATTGAAGTGTTTCATAAACATAGTAAACATAGATGTTTATTGCCCCCCCCCCCCCCCCGCCTCTTTTGTGGTCTCTCAGAGTAGCTTTCTCTATTGAGACAATGGATGGAGTGTGGAGGTACCTACTGCTCTTTGGAATATTCAATGCAAAGTTCATTAAAATTGCTCTGTAGACACCTGTGTTTGTACAGCTACTGTCTTAGGAAAGGCGTTCCTGTACTTGCCTTGGGTGTTCTTTTGTGTGGTCAAGTTGTGAAAATGCCTGGCATCCTGGGAAAGGACCTATCACCTGAGTGTGGGTCTGGACCAGCTCAGCCTGACGCCAGGCGCACGGTGTACCAGCCCAGGGGCTCGGGTTTCCTTTCTGCTGACCCCTGCAATGGAGTTGAGCTAAACATGGCTCGGGAAGATTTTTATCCGCTTGTAATTCAGATAATTTATACTTATAGGACCTGGTTCCATTGATCTGGACTTTTATTAGCAGAGAAGTAATTATTTCTTTAGAGACAGGAAAACTTGGTAGTGAGCACATCCTTTCTTTTCTTTTTTAAAAAATATATTTTTTATTGATTTCAGAGAGGAAGGAAGAGGGAGAGAGAGATAGAAACATCAATGATGAGAGAGAATCATTGATTGGCTGCCTCCTGCACGAGCCCGCAACCCTGGCATGTGCCCCTGACCAGAATTGAACCTGGGCCCTTCCGTCCGCAGGCCCACGCTCTACCCACTGAGCCATTTCTTTTCTTAATGAGTCCAGCACAGCGTAAGCCCTTTCATTCTAGGGTAGAATGCCTGTTCATAATCACTATTCCTCTGTGCAGTGTTCCACATGGCTCTTTGTGGCAGGTCCTCCATGGGTGGCAGTCTGGCTTTCCCGCTGCATGTATTTCCTAGTATTGGCTTAGTTATTTCTGCTCTAAGGCCATTTGTCCATGATCAAGTTCTTATCTGAAAAATATTCTCATGATTTTCTTTCAGAGTATGAATTCTATAGTTATATGGTTACTTCTGTGCTTGAGAGTATAGACCCTCTACATTAATTAAAAGCAATCAAATGGGAGGTGTTGCAATGTTTAAAATGTGTGTATGAACATGGTGGAGATTATTTTTGGAACAAATTCTATCCCACAAAAAGTAATCTGTCCTCTATTCCCTTCAACCCTAACTGATACACACCCTGGAGTCCTCAGGCTGCTTTATGACTCTTTACTGCACTTGACCTGCCCTCTCATGAGGACCTGTGAGCAGACTTGAATTACCTCTCCTGCAACACTTGCATGTCTTCTAAGCCAGATCATTATATCCATATGCAAATATGGGAGTAGGGGAATACTGTGACGTCAGACCATGCACACATTTAATGGCACAAATTCAACTGTACTTGTATGCAAAATCAAGAAGAGAGTGGGAGAGAAATGATGGTTAAATAGTGCATGAGGTCCCCTGTTCTACAGTGAGAGTAGGTTCTTTAGTAAGGATAGCATGAGAGTCAGGACTCCGATTTCCTGTTTAATTTCCTGAGTCCTTTCAGGCTCAGTGTCTTACCCTACCAGAGTGCTAATCCGGTGTTTAAAGATACAGTATGTGTTTTTCGAACAGCCAGCTCTTTTAATTCTAGCCAGTTATTTCATCTGATGAAAAACAAAAGAAATGTGGCCTATGTATTGCTGAAGGAAAACTTGGCTGTGTTGGAGACGATGTAGGTCTGTTCCCAATGAATAAAGCCACAGATATTGGTCTCCCTGGGTGAATTCAGTATATGAGTGATTTCAAAAGTCTTTTTTTATTATGTGTGTTTTTTCTTATACGCTCTCATTTCCCTAAAACAGTTGCATTTATTTCAGAATTTCTGATATAATGTTTTGATCTAAAGGAATGACTCCAGATGTGGGATTTTGCCACTGTGGCTGTCTGCACATGTTTTGGGAACAGATTTTATGGAGCTCTTGTCAACTGTGAAAAGAACTATCCTAGGTGATAATGTATAATTTTATGTGTAAGATTATAAATGAATCTAGTTAGACGTATCATATTGGGCAAGTCATTTAGCTTCTGTCTTCTCTATAAGATAAGGAGTTTGGACACTCTCATCCTAAGGGTCCTTGAGTCTAATCAAAGATGTCATGTCAATTCATATTAATCACCTAGTAAAATTTTCATGCCATTTTGCATTTTCTCTCAGCTGCCATGTGTTGGGGAGAATTATCTTTGCTTTCACTTTTTTTCATAATGAATTCACAAACACTGTGTATTGAGTACTCAGGGAATTAAAATGTAATGCAATAGAGAATACATAAACATAATAAAACCATGTTCAGAAAAGTATAGCAGAATTTTAAGAGGAGAAGTGGGAATCATACAAGTAGTTAAAGAATAGAATAGCCATGGCTGGTGTGTTCAGTGGTTAGAGTGTCAGCCTGGGCACTGGAGAGTTGTGGGTTCGATTCCCAGTCAAGGGCAGGTACTCGGGTTAAAGATCCTATCCCTGCTCCTGGTCAGGGCATGTGTGGGAGGCAACCAGTCAATTGTCTCTCTCACATCGATGTTTCTCTCTCTTCTCTCTCTCTTTCTCCCCCTCCCTTCTCTCTCTAAAAGAAAATTCAATGGAAAAAAAATCCTCATTCCTCCATTGAGGATTAAAAAATTAAATATATATATACATATACATATACATCCTATATAATAAAAGGCTAGTATGCAAATTGCCCGAATGGCCGAAGGACTGGTTGCCATGACACACACTGATAATCAGGGGGCAGATGCTCAATGCAGGACCTGCCCCCTTGTGGTCAATATGCTCCCACAGAGGGAGTGCCATTGGTGAGCGCAGCAGTAGTGGCAGGATCCTCTCCTGCCTCTGCGGCAGCAGTCGGACATTCTCCAAGGGCTCCTGGACTGCAAGAGGGTGCAGACCAGGCTGAGGGACCCCCCCGCCCCAGTACACAAATTTCGTGCACCGGGCCTCTAGTGTATATATACACTGAGTGGCCAGGTTAGTATGACTGGCCATATTATTATGACCACCCCATCAGTACTTCATTGACACTTCCAAAAATACTGAATATTGAAAACGTCCTAAGCAAATAATCTCAAGGTTTTATTATTATTATTATTTGCATAACTAATTCACTCAGTTATGTGTATATACATATGTGTCTATGTAGAGGAAGAAAAAGACTGACCATTTTATGCATGTTGGTCAGCTTCCCAAAGATTTAGAATCCAGAGAAATTAATGTCTTGTTTGTATAGGCCCTTAAAAAGCATGACTGGAAAAGTGTATGAAACGCAAACCATTTGTCTATGCTACTTGTTAGCATCTCTGGCAAAAAGCTTAGCAGTGGAAGAGAGTGTTAACAATTGGCTCACCGGAGATTTGGGGACCATCTGTGGGTGTTAGTGATCTATGTAATTTTTGAATTCTGCAACCAAAATAGTGTGGAGAACATATAAAAAAATACCGGTTCGTAGATGGGAACCCAAAGAAACAAAAACTATTTCGAGAGGTGGGATGCATGGATGGGCAGTTGTGTTTGCTTTTAATAATGCTAGTTGTTAGTTGCTAAGACTTGACAGCTATTATTTGCAGTGTTTTCCTAGGAATAATCTCATACTCATCTACGTGCCACATGTACAGGAAATGCCAAGACAATCTGTTGTTCTTCGACTACTCTGTTGCCTGGATTACAAACAGCCCGTTTTGGTAGCAGATGGAACATGAGCAAATGCCAGTTCAATTTAAAATGACCCCATGTCATGCAATAGATTTTAACAGTGAAAGTAAAAGTGCCATTAGCATTTATACGGAATCTATGTGTACATCTAATGTTCTTGCATCTATGTGGAATAGAAAACAGCAACAATTTAAATGACAAATTAAAACTTTATAGCTGGGGGGGGACTTTGAACATTTCCTGTCCTACTCTCATTTAAATTGTTGCTGTTTTCTATTCCACATTATTAATGTGTAATTCTGAGGCATAATTACCAAGTTACACAGTTAACTACTAGGGACGAACCCAGCTCACCTGTTTTCCAGTAGCAGGGGTTTTCTTTCAGATTCCTCACAAAGTAGAGCAGAGGTAGATAGAACACTTACCTATTCAGACTTTATATTCGTTGAAGGAATCATAGCTGGACCGAAGAGAGAATAGCAACTCTGGTCTGTGAGCAGAAGTTAATGAAATTGATGAACTGTAACTACATTGTTTTTTCAACCAAGATCCTTTGAAGAAACCGCAGTGCCCAAGCAGCAGTTTCACATGCTGGCCTTCAGATCAAGACAGACAGTGGTGAATACGTACAGATCAGGGGTGGGCAAACTTTTTGACTCGAGGGCCACAATGGGTTCTTAAACTGGACCGGAGGGCCGGAACAAAAGCATGGAGGGAGTGTTTGTGTGAACTAATACATGTTAACACTGCTGCTGGTGAAGGAGCGGAGGGGAGAGCAAGAGAACCCTCCGCTCTTTCGGCTCCGTGGGCCGGATAGAACAGCCTAACGGGCCGGATCCGGCCCGCGGGCCGTAGTTTGCCCACGGCTGGTACAGATCCAACTTGCTTGGTATTTTGATCAAGCTGATTGCAGCCATTGCAATAAGCCCTCTTATGTTGCCCAGAAAACCTGATTAGTTAGATAGAGTTCAGAAAATATTAAGGAACCGGTGCATGAAAATTCGTGCACTGGAGGGGGCGTCCCTCAGCCCGGCCTGCCCCCTCTCACAGTCCAGGAGCCCTCAGGGGCGGGGGGCGACGTCCCATCACACCTCTCCTGCTGCCACTGCCGGCAGCGCAAGCCTTGGCCGGCCCTAGTTACCTGCACCTCGGGTGGCCCTGGATGGCTGGGGGGCTAAGAGGACTGGGGGACTCTGGAGGCAGGCGTGCGGCAAGGCCAGGCCTGCCGCCCAGGTGGGACTGAGGGGACTGAGTGCCACCATCTTGTGGCTGTGGGTGTCGTCATCTTTGAGGACGGAGCAGTCCATTAGCATATTCCCTCCTTATTGGCTGTGGGCGCCACCATCTTTGCGATGGTGTGAGGGTCAATTAGCATATTCCCTCTGTATTAGATAGGATAGTTTTGGAGAAATTTTTGAGCAAAAGCGTGTCCTGAAACTCAGTGAGGGTTGGGAGTAAACCTCAGCTCTGACCATTGAGATGGTTGTGCTCACTCCTGTGCTATGTGCTGTGTGGTCCAGCTTAGGAGCCACACACTCTCAACTCCGGTTCCGATTTGAGAGTTTACTTTGTGGATTGACCAGACAGACCCTTGTTTCATTCATGCTACCCATTTTCACTTTAATTCAGACATCTAAGAATTAGAATAAAGACGTGGGAGTATGTCTGATCACTCCATCTATTTTTGTTTTAGTAGTTTGAAGGCAGACATTGAGATTAGAGACAGTTACTTGAAGAGATTTTTTTGGTTCTTTGAAGGTGTTTTTATTTGTTGGTCCTAGTTTCTTATTTATTGAATATCCAGTTGATATCTCGAGATGAGAAAGAGTGGAACATAGTGTTTAAGAGCAGAAATGTTGGTGTGAGCCATGCAGCCCTGCCACTAATTAGATGTGTGACCTCTAAGAGTCAATTTCTTCATTTGTAAAATGGGGTTAGTAATAATACTTGCCCTTTTGTCTTTATGAGGCTTCAGGGAGGTGATTTGTGGAAAGCATTTACAACAGGCTTTGCACATAATAAACAGTCAATAAAAATTAGTAGGTCTCTGTTTAATTTTGGTTTTCTTTACATCTCTGCTTTTGTTACATTCCGACTCCCAGCTCCTTATAAGGTGGATTTTATATTGTGTCTTTATTTCATTTTTTTTTATCTTAGTATAAGTAACAGAGCCTAAAAGCACATTCCTAAGCCGCCATGTGTTTGCTTCTAACTTTTGTTTTAAACGCTATCTTTGTTCAGCAGTGCTATATGGAAAATTGAAGCCCAGTCAATGGATTTTACTTACCCATAGTGAAAAGAATTCTCATGACATCAGATAAAGTCACTGACTTCATTTCATGGTCTTGAGAAAAAGATTTTCTTTGAAAATCAATATAGAAATGAAATTTTCACTTATAACTGCTTATTTGCTTCTGCTTCATTAGAAAGCACTTTGGCCAGGCTGGTGTGGCTCAGTGGTTGAGTGTCAGCACATCAACCAGGAGGTCACGGCTCGATTCCCAGTCAGGGCACATGCCCAGGTTGCAGGCTTGATCCTCAGTAGGGGGGCTGCAGGAGGCAGCCGGTCAATGATTCTCTGTTATCATTGTTCCTGTCTCTCTCTCTTTCTTCCTCTCTGAAATCAATGAAAACATATTTTTTAAAAAGGATTTTTTCAGCTTTATTGAGATATAATTGACATATAACCGATAGCACTTTGATATTAAAAGTTATCTATATACCCTGGCTGGGTAGCTCAATTGGTGATTGCAGGTTTAATCCCCAGTCAGGGCACATGCAAGAATTAATCAATGAATGCATAAATAAGTGGAACAACAAATCAATATTTCTCTCTCTTTCTCTCTTTCTCCCTCCTCACCCCCTGGTCCTTCCCACCCTTCCTCCCTCTCTCAAAAAATCAATCAACCAAGAACAATTTGAAAAATTACCTATGTATCTCCTGGTACAGGGCTTTATTAAACACTAGTGACCCAGTGCACAGATTTGTGCACACTGAAATGAAATTAATTAGAAGGTGGCCAGCGGGGTGGGACTGGGCGAGATGGGCTGGACACACCCTGGAGCCAACCTCCCGCCAGTCCTTCCCTGGCCAGCGCACCTGGGGTGGCACTGTAGCCCGAAGGGCATCTGTGGAGTGAGCGGGGTCCCTCCGGCAGGTGGAATCGTGTGGCCCCGTGAGGAATCAGGCTCCCTCCTCTCTGGTTCTGGGCTGCATCACCCGAGAACCACTGCTGCCAAATCACTGCAGCTCAGCAGCTCCTGTGTTGAGTGTCTGCCCCCTGGTGGTCAGTGTGCATCATACCTACCGGTTGGATGGTTGGATGGTCACTTAGCCTTTTATATACATAGACTAGAGGCCCAGTGCACAAAAATTTGTGCACTCGGCGGGGAGGGGAGGTACCTCAGCCCGGCCTGTGCCTTCTCGCAGCCTGGGACCCCTCGGGAGATAACGACCTGCTGGCTTAGGCCTGCTCCCGGGTGGCAGAGGGCAGGCCCAATCCCTAGGTGCAGCCCCTGGTCGGGCTCATAGCAGGACCGATTGGGGAGTTGGGGCGCCGTCCCCCGTCATGCACAGAGCAGGGCGGATTGGGAGGTTGCGATGCCACCCTCAGTCACGCTCAGGGTAGGGCCGATTGGGGAGTTGGGGCACCGCCCCCTGTCACACTCAAGGCAGGGTCGATGGGGAGGTTGCGGCGCCACCCCCTGTCACGCATAGAGCAGGGCCAATCAGGGGGTTGGGGCTCCGTACCCTGTCAAGCACAGAGCAGGGTCAATCAGGGGGTTGGGGAGCTCCCCCCGTCACTCACAGAGTAGGGCCGATAGGGGAGTTGGGGCACCGCCCCCGTCACACACAGAGCAGGGCGGATCAGGGGGTTGGGGCGCCGCCACTCTCACACTCAGGGCAGGGCCGATGGGGAGGTTATGGCTCTCCCCTGTCAGACACAGAGCAGGGCCCCTGAGGGGGGAGGGGTTGGGGCGCCACACCCTGTCACACACAGAGCAGGGTGTTGGGGCGCCGCACGCTTTCACACACAGAGCCGCAGGGTGATCAGGGGGTTGGGGAGCTCCTCCCTATCAGGCACAGAGCAGGGCTGATTAGGGGGTTGGGGCGCCTTCCCCTGTCACGAACAGAGCAGGGCGGATAGGGAGGTTGTGGCCCCGCCCCCTGTAACACACAGAGCCGCAGGGCGATCAGGGGGTTGGGGAGATCCCCCCATCAGGCACAGAGCAGGGCCGATCAGGGGGCTGGGGCGCCACCCCCTGTCACACACAGAGCAGGGCCCGTTGGGGGGCGGGGGGTTGGGGCGCTGCACCCTGTCATACACAGAGCAGGGCCGATCAGGGGGTTGGGGAGCTCCCCCCTATCAGGCACAGAGCAGGGCTGATCAGGGGGTTGTGGCCCCGACCCCTGTCACACACAGAGCTGCAGGGCGATCAGGGGGTTTGGGCGCTGCCCCCTGTCATGCTGATCCCGGTGCCAGGAGGCCTCGCGGCTCTGCTGATCCTGGTGCTGGGAGGCATATTACCCTTTTACTATATAGGATAGAGGCCTGGTGCATGGGTGGGGGCCGGCTGGTTTGCCCTGAAGGTTGTCCTGGATCAGGGTGGGGGTCCCCACTGGGGTGCCTGGCCAGCCTGGGTGAGGGGCTGAGGGCTGTTTTCAGGCTGGCGGGTGACTGAAGCTCCCAACTGCTCCTTTTTTTTTTTTTTTTTTAAATTCTGGGCCAGCTTTAGCTCTGACTCCAGCTCTGAGGCCTCTGCTGCTGAAAGCAGGTATCTGGTTTGTTTGTGTTCTATAATCGAAACACTGTATCAGCTCCAGCTCTGAGATCCCGGCTGGCTGAAAGCAGGTTTCTGGGGTTTTGTTTAGCTTCTATATTTGTAACTATGTTTCAAACTGCAAGCTGAGAGGCCGGCAAGGCAGGCGGCGGGGAACGTTGGTTTCCTCCGTCACTGAAGCAAGCAAGCCTCATGTTAGTTTCAAGCTGCCTGGCTGCCGGCAGCCATCTTGGCTGGCAGTTATTTTGCATATCGCCCTGATTAGCCAATGGGAAGGGTAGCGGACGTATGCTAATTACCATGTTTCTCTTTTATTAGAAAGGATTATTGAATGAATAGAATAATAGTTTTGGATTAGTATTTATTTATAAGGTTAACCAATAAAAATTTGGAGCTGTAAAACAAATTAAAAGTTTAATTGAGGTCTTAAAGGATTCAAATCCAAGAGGCACATTCAGGTAGCAACTCAAAATGCTCTCTGGAGAGAACAAGGAAAGGCAGGGTTTATAAAGGCAAAACCCAGGAAATGAAATTCTTTAATGCAAGTGAAGGATTGCTGACTAGGTTAACAGGGATTGGTTAGTTCCAGTATGCAAACTAGGGAGGCGAAAACTACAAAAAGCAAGTAAAGCCATAGCTGGTTTGGCTCAATAGATAGTGTTGGCCCATGGACTGAAGGGTCCTGGGTTCAATTCTGGTCAAGGGCACGTACCCCGGTTGCAGACTCTGATCCCTGGCTCGGGTCAGGGTGTGTGTCGGAGGCAACCAAGTGACTCTCTCACATTGATGTTTCTCTCTCTCCACCTCCCCTCTCCCTTCCAATCTCTCTAAAAATCAATGGAAAAATATCCTTGGGCAAGGATTAACACACACAAAAAAAGGAAGTACAATCCATATATGTTTAGGTAGCAATTGTTCCAAGATGTTTATGGTTGGGCCCTGAGCTGAGTTTAGCAACAGTTTTAACAACTTAATAGCAGCTCTGAGAACTGAGGCACAAGATGTGCACAGGCCCCGCTTCCCTAGTAGGCTCCTGACTCTATATTACGTGACTCCCTTAGCAGTGCTTCTTCCATTTTTTTTTTTTACTATCAATAGTATAAATTAATATGGTGGACATTCAGAATTATCTAGTGTGTTCAATGAAGTATCGCCACAAAATTAAACTGAATTCAAATTGTGTCTAACTTCTTTAGAAAGTCACAAAGCTGGAAGCAATCTAAATGTCAGACAGTGGGGAATGGTTAACGAAATTCCACCGGGGAATGGTTGACTAACTTGTGTACAGGGATAATTACACAGTCATTAACAATGATTTTTGAAGAATGGGGAAGTATCTCACAATAATTATTTTTTTTAAAAAAGAGACTATGGTTATGACAAGCTAAATGGACACAGAGTGATGCCATGTGCATGCCTGCCATATCCGGTGGTGGGATTTCAGCATGAGGAGGAAACCTAGTCAGCCCTCCGTCTAATTTGTCATTTGACAAATAAAAGAAAAATGCCATTTTCCCCAACTCACATGTTCCATGAAGCCAAAAGTTTACAATAATCGTAACAGCATCCGGCAGTCACTGATTGCTAATGGTGTGCAGGTCACTGTTGTGGCTGCATTGTGTGGCTGGACTGGGCTTTATATGTACACACCAAGCTGTAATGCATAGCAGAAGGCAGGAGGAATTTCCTGTGAGTTCTCTGCTTAGCATAGGTTGTACTTCCTGTATTTTTGGACCATGCTATACCCGCCCCTTGAGGTTTCCTGGTTTAATGCAGGAATCTCACTTTGAGCTTCACCCTCCCTCAGGATGGGGTGGGGCAAGGTAAATCCAAGGAAAACTTAGTCTTGGATTGAACCTCTTTTTTTTTTTTTTAATATATTTTATTGATTTTTTTATAGAGAGGAAGGGAGAGAGACAGAGAGTTAGAAACATCGATGAGAGAGAAACATTGATCAGCTGCCTCCTGCACATCCCTACTGGGGATGTGCCCGCAGCCCAGGTACATGCCCTTGACCGGAATCGAACCCGGGACCCTTCAGTCTGCAGGCTGACGCTCTATCCTCTGAGCCAAACCGGTTTCGGCGGATTGAACCTCTTGATAATTGATTTGTCCACAGGACCATGTCAAGCTTCTTGTTTACTTACAACTCAGTGATACACTTTGGTTTTTCTCTGCTTTGAGTTCAGCCAACAGTGTGTGTGTGTGTGTGTGTGTGTGTGTGTGTGTGTGTGTGTGTGTGTGTTAATATTTTGCTTTTGTCATTTAAGTTTTTAATTCATCTGAAGTTTGTTTCTCATATTGTGAACCAGGGGGATTTATTTTTCATATGGACGACCACATTTTTTTAGTTCCATTTGTTAACTAGTCCCTTCTTTTAAGAAGTGATCTTCTAGCTACTTGTGTCCTGACGAAATTTCATATATGCATGAGTTTATCTCTGGACACTCTATTGTGTTTCATTGGTTAAGCTATAGATTCTTACACCAATATTACATTATCTTAATTACTATTGCTTTATATTAAATCTTTATATCTGGTAGGCCAAATCTTCTTTCTTTATTCTCTTTCCGAAGTTTCTTTGTGATCTTGGTTTTTTCTTTTCCAAGTATATTTTAGAATCAGGTTTTCCTTCCATGGAAAACTTATTGGCATTTTGATTGAGACTGCATGAAATTATAAGTCAGTTAGAAGAGAATTGGCATCTATATGATAATCTTCCTACCCATGAATACGAATATTTCTGTTCATTAATTTTTAAAATATTTTACTGTAAAGTTTTATATTCCTTATGTTTTTTTAGATATGTTATAATTAATTTTTATTGCTAATGATAATGAGATCTTTTTTTAAGTTGTTTTTTAATTGTTTCTGGTGTACAGAAATACCATTTATTCTCCATATTGGTCTTATGTCCAACCACTTTGCTTGTCTATTATTATTTCTAATAGTTAAACAAACTTTTTTCTAAAACTTCTTTGCAAATAAAGACAATCATTTCCTCCTTTCAAACATTTTGCCTTTATTTATTTTGACTTTTTGACTTTTTAAATTTTTGCCATAGGTAGAATTTTGAGTACAAAGTTAAAAAAAGTGGTGACATTGGCTTTTTTTTTTTTTCTTCTTCTTTTACTTCTGGATATAAAGGGAATGCTTTTAGACTCTTCCCTTAAAGGCTAATGCTTGTTTTTGGTTTATTATAGATACTTTTTATTAGGTTAAGTAAAATCTCTTGCACTTCACAGAATTTTTTCTTTTTTAGCCTGTTAATATGATGAGTAATAGATATAGTTTTCCTAATATTAAACTATCTTTGCACTCCAGAATTAAACCTTTCATCATTGTATTATCTATCTATCTATATAATAGAGGAATATGCAAATAAGCCAGGATGCTATAACGTCATGACCAGACAGCAGGGACCTGAGGCTGCATGACGCCTAGCTGGGGCGAGGGATCTCAGGCTGCGCCCCCTGCCCCGGCACCAGGCCAGGAGACCTCAGGCCGCACCCCCCCTCACCCCCCGCCCCACAGGGCTTGACAGGGGACCTCAGGCCAAGCCCCTCGCCCAGCGGGGCTTGATGGGGAACCTCAGGCCGCGCCCCTGCCCGGTGGGGCTTGACAGGGGACCTCAAGCCATGCCCCCTGCCCCAGTGCCGGGCCAGAAGACCTCAGGCTGTGCCCCCCGCCCGGCGGGGCTTGACGAGGGACCTGAGGCTGTGCCCCCTGCCTGGATGGTCTTGATGGGGGTGGGGCTGGTCAGAGCTGGGTCTCCTGTGTTTTCGAAGTGCCAGGAGCCGGTCCATCCTTGCTGTTTCAAGGAACCTGGCATATATGGCATACTGTTCTTAATATGTTTGCTCACCTTCTTGCACTATGTGTTTTAACCAAGGTCACCTCTCTGAGAAAGGTTGTTTCCCCAGGTAGGGATTTTCCCCTGAAGTTAGGGAGGGAATAAAACCCCTTAACTAAGTGCCAGGCGGGTAATTAATCACTTTAACTATGAACAATCATGCTTAAGCTACATAATCTTTACTCCCTGGAATGGAGATAAGAAACGCCCTAACCTTTGGAATAGAGATTGATAGGATTGGAATCAACTGGTATAAATACAGATGTAACAAGACAACAGGAGACAGAACCTAGACACAGAACCTACACAGAACCTAGAGAAAGAAGAACTTCGCTGGAGAGAACATGGCAAAAGATCCTGGACAGAAACTGGCCACACAACCTAGAGACAGAACCTAGCGAGAGAACATGGCAAAAGATCCTGGACAGAACCTGGCTACAGAACCTGGCTGGAAAACCTACAGAACCTGGCAATAGAACCAGGCAAGAGAACCCAACCATGCTGATCAACTGAACGCTACCTCTGTGTCATTCCTTCTTCGCCGACTCCGTCCACACCTTTGGGGACCCCTGGACCTGCTGGGGATGGATCCTAGCATCGAAGCGCGTTCAGGTGGTGGGCAGGGTCTTGACTCTAGGTCCCGCGGCATGCCCCAGACTCTGACGGGAGGAAAATTTTCATATACATTTTACTAATTTTCTTTTATCTCTGACACTTCTATTATAGAGAAAGGGCAAATAACAATCCTATATAATAAAGAGGTAATATGCAAATTAATCCTCATGCCCTCACAAGATGGCTATCTATGACCTGGCCAGCAGAGGGGTTAGTGAGGGACAACCAAACAACTGAACAAGCAGGCTGCGTGGAAGCAGGCTGCGTGGGGCAACCAGGCTGGCGGGGGGCGGGGGGGGGGGTTGCAGTTGGGGGCAACCAGGCCAGCAGAGGGAGGCAGTTGGGGGCGACCAGGCTGGCAGGGATGGGTGCAGTTGGGGGTGACTAGGCCTGCAGGGGGGCAGTTAGGGGCGACCAGGCCAGCAGAGAGGCAGTTGGGGGTGACCAGGCTGGCAGGGGGGCAGTTAGGGCAGCCAGGCCAGCAGGGGTGCAGTTAGGGGCGATCATGCTGGCACGTAGAGGCAGTGAGGGGTGATCAGGCCAGCAGGGGGGACAGGGAGGGGCAACCAGGCAGGCAGGCAGGCAGGCAGATGAGTGATTAGGAGCCAGCGGTCCAGGATTGTGTGAGGGATGTCCAACTGCCGGCTTAGGCCCGATCCTAAAGGGGTCCCAAGGGGTCCCCTTGGGGTCCTGGATTGGAGAGGGGCAGGCTGGGCTGAGGGGACCACCCTCCGTGCACAAATTTTGTGCCCTGGGCCTCTACTATTAAAATATTTCCTCTAATTACTTTCCTTTTAATGTGCATGAATTTCAGGCACCAGGCCACTAGTATATTTATAAACAATGGATTCAGTTTGGCAATATTTAGTTTAGTGTTCTTTTGTTTTTTGTTTTGTCTGTAAATTCTTGAATGAAATAGGTCTAAGGTTTTTCTTACTGATAATGTGTTCAGGTACATATCTAAGTTATATATGAATGTGTTGGAGAGTATTGTTTCTCTTTCTATTTTGTAGAAGAGTTTGAAATTTTGAAATATTCTTTTTCTATTTGAGTCTAGTTATTTTCTTTCTGTAAAGAACTTTTTAACTGCTAATCAGAAGTTAGTTATTTTCTTTATTAGTTATAGGATTACTGTTTCTACTTCTTCTTCTTTGAAAAGTTATATTTTCCAGAAATTTATTTGTATGTATTCAAGTATAGACATAATATTGATAGTATTCTCTTATTTTTTTTTAAAGTGGCTGATCTGTATTGAATTTAGAATACTTATTTCTGCCTTCTCTTGATGAATCTTAAAGGTGTTTGTCTGTTTTTCTTGGTTTTTCGTTTTCTTTTGTTTTCTGCTCTTATCTTTACTACCACTTCCTAATCTTCTTTGGTTTATTGTTGTTTATTTTCTTAATTTGGATACATAGTACATTTATTTTTATGCTTTTTTTACTACTATAGGCATGGTTTCTTTTTTGATCCATGAGGTATATATGAGTATGCCTTTACATTTTTAGTTTATCTTTAAAAATATATAATTACAATATGATTTTAGAGTAATACCTTTTGAAATTAGTTGGAGACTGTTTGCTCTTTTACTGTTTTCTGGAGAAGTTCATGTAAGATTGGAATCATCTGACTTGACTCAAGTGTTTAGCAGAACTCATCTGTAAAGTCATGTAGGTCTAGAACTTTCATCAAGAAAAGAATTATTGCTTGCAAATTTACAGGTTTTCCGATAAACTGATTTAAAACTGTTTATAGTATTCTTATATCTTTTTAATCTTTGCAGCATCTGCAGTTATGCCTCTTCTCTGTTAATAACAATTATTTGTGTGTGTGTGACTTCTCCCTTCTCCTTGATTGACCTTGCCAGATGTATGTTTATTAGTCTTTTCAATGAACTAGTTTTTGCTTCGTTGGTTTACTGTAATTTATATTTGTTTTCTGTTTCATTAGTTTATCCTCCCTATTGTTCCCTTCCTTAAACATTTTTTTAGCATTATTTTTTTATTTTTTTATTTTTTTAAAATATATTTTATTGATTTTTCACAGAGAGGAAGGGAGAGAGATAGAGAGAGTTAGAAACATCGATGAGAGAGAAACATCCATCAGCCGCCTCCTGCACATCCCCCACCGGGGATGTGCCCGCAACCCAGGTACATGCCCTTGACCGGAATCGAACCCGGGACCTCTCAGTCCGCAGGCTGACGCTCTATCCTCTGAGCCAAACCGGTTTCGGCGTATTTTTTACAAAAATATTTTTATTGATTACAGAGAGGAAGAGAAAGAGAGAGATAGAAACATTAATGATGAAAGAGATGCCCTGGCTGGTTTGGGTCAGTGGATAGAGCACTGGCCTTTGGATTGAAGGGTCCCGGATTCGATTCTGGTCAAGGGCATGTACCTTGGTTGCGGGCACATCCCCAGTAGGGGGTGTGCAGGAAGCAGCTGATCAGTGTTTCTAACTCTCCCTCTCCCTTTCTCTCTGTAAAAAATCAATTAAATATATTTTTAAAAAAATGATGAGAGAGAATCACTGATCACCTGCCTCCTACATGCCCCCCAAGGGTATCGAGTTGGCAACCTGGGGAATGTGCCCTGACCTGGAATCAAACTGTGACCTCCTGATTCATAGGTCAACACTCAACCATTGAGCCATACTGGCCCGCTGCATTCTACAAGTTTTTATGTGTAGTGTTTTTATCTTTCAGTTCTGTGTACTTTCTAGTTTACATTATGATTTTTTCTGTAACTCATGAGTTTTTGAAAAGTGTGCTTTTCAAAAGTGTGCTCTAGGTCTACAGAGCTGTTTCATTTATCCTTTGTTACTGACTTAGTAACATTGTCATCATAAAATACGGTCTGAGTTTTTGAAAGTTTTCTCTTGACAGCGTTTTCTTGGGCCATGCATGCTGTTGAAATAAATGGTCAGCCTTCACCGTTCCCAACTATCCCCATCTCCCTTTCTTCTTTACATCTCTCCATAGCACTTTTTCCCATTTGATCTCTTTTATACTGACTTTAGGGGCTTTTTAAATTCCTTATGTGAAAGCTGGTGATATGATTAAAATCATATTTAAAAAAAATTTTATCCAATATTTTAGTTTTAACCAGAAGGGTCATGCAGGCATACCTACCTAAATTTACTGTACTGTAGGAAGTAGAAGTCTGATATTCAGTGGTGTGGTATGTGTGTTTTTAACCCATCAATATATCACATTTAAAAAAATTGAGATATAATTGACATATAACATTGTTAGTTTCAGGCATATAACATAATGATTCAATATTTGTAAGTATTGTGAAGTGATCCCCACAATAAGCCTAGTTAACATCTGTCACCACACATAGCTATAACTTTGTTTTCTTGTGGTGAGGACTTTTAAGATCTACTCTCTTTAGCAACTTTCATATAGTTATTTTTAATTTATCCAATATCGAGTTCTGTATTAGCAAGAGAACCCTGTAAGTTGAAGTTACTAGGGGAAGAATATATATAGTTCAAGTTACTTTGGGAAGAATAAGTGTTTTTTTTTATAAAGATAGTGACAGGGATCTGGTCCTTGCCATCCAGAAATGAGGCTTATAACCCAAGCTGTGTACACTGAGGAGGATACACAAACAAGAGAGCAAGTAATGCTACACTAACACTTTTTACGTTCTGTATATATAGGTGTGTGTGTGTGTGTGTGTGTGTGTGTGTCTGCACATGGGAAAATACAGGATATGGACTTTAGGGATGGAAATGTGTAATGAGGACCAGAGAAAACCTTTCATCAATGTGAGAACATCCAAACGTGTAGAGAATTTTTATGAGTTTTTTGAGCCAGGGAGCAAGATCTCAAGTGGCCCAGAGAACAGCAGTTTTGCAGCTTCTTTTATGCATTTTAAATTAAGGAGAGACTGTAAGGAAGAAAGCAAGGCAGGGAGCAGGTTTCAGGATAGTTACTAGGTGTCCCGGTTGATAATGCGGATTTTTTTCAATGGATAGAGTTACACATAGGTTGATATATATATGATTTGATATGTATGCTATTTTGTTGTATTGCTTTTTCAGATTACCACTTGTTCCGATCGATGGCACACGCACTTTCTGAGCAGCACTTCAAAACATATGAAAAAGTGAAAAATTGGGTCTCTGAATGGTCTGCCTCAAAACAAGAAAAGTTCTGTTGGGACGGTATCCACAAATTACCTGAAAGATGGGGGAAATGTGTAGCCAGCGATGGACATTACTTTGAATAAAGCACTTTTGATGTTTCTCTTGAAATTATCGTGTTTTCTTTGATTACAAAATCCACATTATTACGGTTAATAATGCGGATCAACTATTAACTGGTTAATAATGCAGATTAATTATTACCGGTTAATGCAGATTAACTATTAACTGGTTAATAATGTGGATTAATTATATTATCATTAATAATGCGGATTGACTGTTAACCAGTTAATAATGCAGATTAACTATTAACCGGTTAATAATGCAGATTATTTCCGGTTAATAATGTGGATTAACTATTAACTGGTTAATAATACAGATTGACTATTAACTGGTTAATAACACAGATTTTGTGATCCAAAGAAAACACGATAATTTCAAGAGAAACATCAAAAGTGCTTTATTCAAAGTAATGTCCATTGCTGGTTACACATTTTCCCCATCTTTCAGGTAATTTGTGGATACCATCCCAATAGAACTTTTCTTGTTTTGAGGCAAACTATTCAGAGACCCAATTTTCCACTTCTTCGTACGTTTTGAAGTGCTGCTCAGAAAGTGCATGTGCCATTGATTGGAACAAGTAGTCATCTGAAGGAGCAAGGACTGGTGAATATAGTGGGTGGGTTAATACTTCCCAGGCAAGATCTTTTAACGTGTCTTTAACTGGTTTAGAACTGTGTGTGATGGTGCGTTATCATGAAGCAAAATTACTTTGCCGTGTTTCCTGGCCCACACCTTCCTGATCCCACCAAACGCAGAGCATTGTCTTCTTTCCAAAGCGATTTGGCCTTGCAGTCGATGTTGATGGTTGACCTGGATCAACCCATGATTTGTGCATTTGGGATTCTCAAAATAAATCCACTTTTCAACACCAGTCACAATTTGATGCAAAAAAGACTTTCTTTCATGCCGTTGAAGCAACATTTTACTGATGGCTTTTCGGTTTTCCGTTTGTTTTCATTCAGTTGATGTGGCACCCATTTTCCTTCCTTTAAAATCTTTCCCATTGCTTGTAAACGATCAGAAATTGTTTGCTGAGCAACGTTTAGTCTTTCTGCAAGTTGTTTTTGAGTTTGACACACATCTTCATCCAATAATGCTTGTAATTGTTGGTCTTCAAAATTTTTCAGTTGACCTGGACGTTCTTAGTCTTCACATCAAAATCATCACTTTTAAAGCGTTTAAACCAGCGTTCACAAGTATCTTGAGATGGAGCATGTTCACCATAAGCTTCCCGAAGTATACGATAACTTTTAGCAGCACTTTTCTTCAAAATAAAGTAAAGAATTAAAACTTCCCGCAAATGCTCTTTTTTTGGCACGAAATTCTACATTTTTAAGTGTAAAAATATCTATGATGTTAACACCTTCAGCAAATTTGACATATGAAGTTTTGAAGCTTGTTGTCAATACAACAAAATAGCATACATATCAAATTGCATATATATCAACATATGTGTAACTCCATCGATTGAAAAAAATCTGCATTATTAACTGGTAACAAGATTATGTGCTTTTTGAGGGTTAATATCAAGGGTATTACTTCTTGTATTTCAAAGGTTAAACTAGATGCCTAAGAACAATGTCCAGGGCTGGCTTAAAGCCTTTCACAACCCTCCATGACCTGCCTGGTTAGGAATTTATGATTAGAGGTTACGTTCCCTTTTTTTTCCATCCACACTGATACGGGCAGAGCATGAAAATCTGCACACCTCTCTGATTAACCTGAGATTCTGTTGGGACATCTGGGGCCTTGCTAAACATCCAGAGTCTGATCTTTCATTGTTGCAGGTTGCAGGTGACAACTCTCTTTTTCTTGTGGCGATGCTTCTACCCTTTACCCCTTGGGGCTCTGCCACAGAGCTGCCTGCAGAGACTTATAGTCAGGGCTCCGCTCCCTGGAAGACACGGCCGCCTCCAGCCGCCCTGGCATCGCAGCAGAATAGCTGACCTGGCACCACAAAGCACTTATAAAGGTGCTAGCAGTTCTCCAAGTGTGTGATGTCCCAGTTTCTGGGCTGTCCTTTCTAACTCCCTCCTCCTCTGGTCTGTGGGAGACCTCTGGACTTTTGCCCTTTGCTTTTATTATTCCGAAGGTGCGGCTTACAAAAACAGCTGCCTCCCTCCCTCCGACCTCCAGCAGGGAAGAGAGAACAATAGGTGTCTGCTTATCTTAAGTCAGACAATTTTCACCTCTGAGGAAGTTCAAATTTTAGACGGGCTGTGAAGTGAGCATGTGCAAAAAATGGAATTAAGCCGCCAGACACTATTTCCCTGGGAGAGGGAGCAGGTGTTGTAATGTACCCCGCGAATCACAGAAGGACGCCTCAAGAAGTCAAATTAAAGAGTCATATTTATTGCAATCCGGGACTATGAGGGGACATTTCCCAAATCTCATAGTGATAAGATGGTGGCAAAACCAGACTTATATAGGCAAAGATCACAAAGGTATTGATTACATCTCAAGGTTTGGAATGAGGAACCTGGTTTGCAAAAAAGCAGTTTACAGAAGCAGAATTAAGCATGTTAATTATAGTTTTGGGTCTCACTTGACAGAAACACCTTATCTAGAGCCCTTGGGTAACCTGGGTTAAATTTAGGCATGTTATCTAAATTACAGTTTTGGGTCTAGAGCCCTTGGGTCTGGAGACCACTGAGTTGCCAGGAACTCATTATCTAGAGCCATCGAGGTAATTTAGAGTAAACTGGAACGCATTATCTGTGGCCACTAAAACAACTTAGGATAATTATGCTGTCCTGTTTCCCAGGTACAGAAGAATGTGCTTTCTAAAACCAGTAAGATAACAATCAATGGGATAGTTTCAATCAAATGGGATGATTTATACAATTCAGAAAATCAAAGTAACTTTTCTGTTGTTAAACAAAGCAAATAAGTACCATACTTCACGGGAAGAAGTCAGTCTGCCCTCTTGCTTTGCGTTTGTAATGGCTATGTAGCATCTTCTGACATACAAGTTCTCCTGTGAGGATCAGTGAGGATTTTTTTCTTGGGTTCATATTGATTGTCCACATGGAGTACAGTTCAGTCAAATTATAATCCATAAGCACCATGAAAGAGTCAGAACTGTGAGCCAGAGGTGCGGTCATTGGTGGGGAGAGGAGGGCGCTGGTCCCCGGGCTTGGGGGGGCGGGGGAGTGGCAAAGGGCCCCACAGAGGGTCTGGCTGACCCCTTCGTTCAATTGATTTCCCCTTATTTCTTCACTGTGCCCAGTCTTTTGTTTCTTTGTTTTTTAATATATTTTTATTGATTTCAGAGAGGAAGGGAGAGGAGAGAGAGAAACATCAGTAATGAGAGAGAATCATTGATTGGCTGCCTCCTGCACGCCTTCTACTGGGGATTGAGGCCACAACCTGGGCACGTTCCCTTGATTGGAATCAAACCTGGGACCCTTCAGTCTGCAGGCCGATGCTCTATCACTAATCCAAACCGGCTAGGGCACTGTGCCCAATTTTCATCTTTCTTTTCATCATTATAGTGAACCCATTCCTTGCTACTAACAAGGCAAAGAAAACTGCTACATTTTGAGAATTTAGCAAAGAGAATTGTTAGCTTTTGCATTCCTTAAAAAATAATTTTCTGCTGAAACCGGTTTGGCTCAGTGGATAGAGCGTCGGCCTGCGGACTGAGGGGTCCCAGGTTCGATTCCCGTCAGGGGCATGTGCCTGGGTTGCGGGCACATCCCCAGTAGGAGATGTGCAGGAGGCAGCTGATCGATGTTCCTCTCTCATCGATGTTTCTAACTCTCTATCTCTCTCCCTTCCTCTCTGTAAAAATCAATAAAATATATTAAAAAAAAAAATAATTTTCTGAGTACGCTATCTCCCTCATCCGTGGTCTGGCTTTCTGTGGTTTCCTTGTGGCCAATCGTGGTGTGAAAATAGAACACAGAAAATAACAGAAGTAAAATAATTCATAAAATTTAAGTCATGTGCCTTTCTGAGTAGGTGATGAAATTTTGCAATGTCCTGCTCCTCAAATCCAGAATGCGAATCACTCCTTTGTCCAGCACATCCACACTGTATATGCTCCCCACCCCATAATTACTTAGCGGCCATCAACTCTCATAGTGCTTGTGTATAAGGAATTCTTATTTTACTTAATTATGACCCCAAGAGCATGAGTATTGATGCTGGCAATTCAGATATGCCAAAGGGAAGCCGTAAAGTGCTTCCTTTAAGTGAAAAGGTAGGTATGGACAGGACATATGATAGTAACTATAGGGTTTGGAACTATTGGAGGTTTCAGGCATCCACTGTGGGCCTTGGAACATGTCCCCTGAGTATGAAAGGAGTGCTGCTGTTCTTACAAAAAAAGAAAGAGTTAATGAATGCTTTTTCAAAGGGCTGCTCCATTTTAATTGAACTTCCATTACAATTGTATTGAAAATGTTTATGGGAATTCTCACATGTTTCACCAAAAGTCCATGTTTGAAAGATTTCCAGATACCTAATCTACAAATAAATATCTCCTGTTTGAAGCTGGGAACTCTACTGCCTACAGTTTGGTTAGCATTGTTGTCTTTTCTGTCACGCATCTCATTTCCTCCAGCGGTCCTGGAATTGCATTGTGAAATAATTTAATGAAATAACTTAATTAGACTGTTGGGGTCTGAATCCCGGTCCAGCCAGTCTGGAGCTATTTAACTGTGGATGAATGGCTAACTCTCATCTTGCCTTACTCTCCTTGCCTGTGAAATGGAGATAATAATAGTACTGACCTTCAGACCATTGTTGAGGCAACTGGTGTATTGAACCAAAAAAACTGCCTGGCACACAGTAATTGCTCAAAAAAAAAAAAAAAAGTTAGTGTGTGAACTCCGACTCTGGAAGCAATAATAATAAGCTTTAGGTTACAGAAGACTTAGTAGCCAAAAGGAGCCTATGGGGACATGGGAGCTAAATGTAATATGGGGTCCTGGCCAGAACCCAGGAACAGGAAAAGGATAGGTAAAAATGAAGGAAATCCAGACAAAGTATGGGCTTTAGTTCATTTTAAAATATACCAAGTAAGCCGAACCGGTTTGGCTCAGTGGATAGAGCGTCGGCCTGCGGACTCAAGGGTCCCAGGTTCGATTCCGGTCAAGGGCATGTACGTTGGTTGCGGGCACATCCCCAGTAGGGGGTGTGCAGGAGGCAGCTGATCGATCTCTCTCATCGATGTTTCTGACTTTCTATCCCTCTCCCTTCTTCTCTGTAAAAAATCAATAAAATATATTAAAAAAAAATATATACCAAGTAAGAGTAGGAAAATAAAACATTTTCTGTTTTAAAAAATCTCACTCATATAACTTTTATGGTTATAAAAAACTTGCTGCTAAAGTACAGAATTGGTAAGGCAAAAATAGAAATTTTTGCCTCGGCTGGGTGTCTCTGTTGGTTGGAGCATTGTCCTGTACACCAAGAAGATTTCGGGTTTGATCCCTGGTCAGGGTGAATACGGGAGGCAACTGAATGATATTTCTCTCTCTCTCTCTCTCTCTCTCTCTCTCTCTCTCTCTCTTTCCCTCTTTCTCTGTCCCTTCCTTGTTCTTTAAAATCAATAAACATATCCTCGGGTGAGGATTAAATAAAAGGGGAAGTTCTCAAATGGATTGGAGTATATTCTTCCAATGGCATCATTTCTATTTGCATTTGTAATCCTATATAATAAAAGGCTAATATGTAAATCTACCGAATGGCTGGAACAACCGGTCGCTATGATGCACACTGACCACCAGGGGGCAGACGCTCAATGCAGGAGCTGCCCCCTGGTAGTCAGTGCACTTCCATAGGGGGAGCGTCACTCAGCCAGAAGCCAGGCTCACAGCTGGCAAGTGCAGCGGTGGTGGTGGGAGCCTCTCCTGCCTTTGTGGCAGTGCTAAGGATGTCCGACTGCTGGCTGTCAGTTGGATATCCCCTCGAGGGCTCCCGGACTGCAAGCGAGCACAGGTCGGGCTGAGGGATGCCCACCCCCCCTTGAGTGCACAGATTTCATGCACCGGCCTCTAGTATTTGTATATTTACATACTGAACAAATGTGACCATTTGCAGAATAGTTACTATAGACTTTCTCTTTTAAAATATGTTTTTATTTACTTTAGAGAGAGAGGAAGGGAGAGGGAGAGAGATAGAAACATAGATGAGAGAGGAACTTAGAAGAGAAACCTAGATCAACTGCCTCCTGCATGCCCCTTACTGGGGATCGAGCCTGCAACCCAGGCATGTGCCCTGACTGGGAATTGAACCATCAACCTCTTGGTACACAGAATAATGTCAACTAATTGAGCCACCCAGGCTGGGCTAGACTTTTTTTTTTTGCTCAACTATATATCACCTATACCAGGCTACATAGAACTGGTTCATAGACGAGTGTTGTTCAGTAAGCTATTTATTACCAGGAGATAAGGTGAATCATGGTACTGCTTCCTTTATCCAGAAAGGTTTGCTACGAAAGAATGTCAGCTAAGCTAAACAGTGCTTCCTGATGTGATGATTTAGGTTCTGGCACAAGCTCTTTATCTGATTGGGGATCTGCCACAAACAGTTCACTGATCTTCGTCTGAGTAGTATATGGAGATCAGCCTTATCCCTTTCCTAGCTATTACCGTTCCTTGTTCTTTGTTGCTTTAGGGACAAAATTGTCCTTGAAATTTACCATGGGCCACCTGTGTACTTTAGTCTTCATCAGTTTCTATGATGGGGCCTCATGTAGGAAGGCAACATGTGTAGAGGCTAATATTTTATTTTATTTTATTTATTTATTTATTTATTCATTCATTTTTTGAGGCTAATATTTTAGATAAATCCAATTCAAAGTGTGCTTTCTATTGGAGCCTCAATTTTCTAATTTGAAAATGAGTATGATGAATGCACCTATTTTATAAGATTGTTGTGAGCATATAATGAGATTAGACCTGTAAAGAGCCTAGCACCGCTCTTGGCAAATAGAACTCAATGAAAAGTGAGCTGCCATTATTATTGTTATTATTACTATTATTACTTACTACTACTTGAAGCTATTGTCTTAACTAGTGACAAGTTTTGTTCTTAAAAAATTTAAAACTCATCTTCAGAGAGATTTGAAATTGCTTAACACACTTTAAATCTTACAAAGCAAACACTAAAAATATGAATTTTAATGGTTCTTTATAAAAGCACTGGGAGACATCTAGCCAACCAACAGAAACTATACTGAGTCCAATCTTAAAAGAATTGTGTTGCTTGGCTTCCTATGACAGTTAGCCTCAAAGAGACACTTGGATACAATTCCTTGCATCATTATTGTTAGAGAGCCTTGAGGGCTAATGAATTCTAGTTTTTATGTGTATGATTGCAGCTATAGATGTAGATTGCTCACCATTAACCTGCACTAGTTGCTAGTTAAGAATTGCCAAAAAGAAATCATCTGCCAAACAACTGAAGATATTTTAGTTATTTCAGCCACTGTCAAAGGCATCATCCTGGCATGTGCTTCCAGAGAGGATATATCTGCAGGGTATATATACACTGAGTGGCCAGATTATTATGACCACTTGATGTTTGTAGGCAAATTAGCTATAATTTCCCACTGAAGTTGCTAGAGGGCCAGATCATTATAAATGTCTGAGTAGCACAAAATACCTAAGTATCGTTACTGATCAAGTTCATCCTATCATGTTGATGGCATATCCCAATGGAGATGGCTTCTTCCAACAAGACAGTGCGCCATGCCACGGTGCTCGTGGCAGGAGTGCTTTCAAGAACATGAGGGAGACTTTACCTTGCTTAGGTGGCCCCCACAATCACCAGATCTCAATCCAATTGAGCATTTGTGGGACGAAGTTAAAAGAGCCACCAGGCAGCTGGTTCCACAACCATCAAATCTCACAGAACTGGACAGTGCTATTCATCAGGCATGGTTTCAGATTCCTCACATCACCTTTCAGCATCTTGTGGAGTCAGTGCCAAGAAGAATCGCCACAGTATTGAAGGCAAAAGGTGGCCCAACGAAGTACTGATGGGGTGGTCATAATAATCTGGCCACTCAGTGTATATGTGCATGTGTGTTTCTACTCTCCCTTGGGGCATGGCAGCACTCTTCCTAAAGAACACCCAAGGTAGACAGACGTTCACTGCATGTGCTTGGTCAGCAGCTTACCAGTCTGCCAGTAATGTCCCTCTGAAGTTTCCTCTGTTCATCTACAGGTATTACTGTGCTGTTAGAGTCTTCATAATTTGGTTGTTTTGGAGTTAAGATCTAATCTCTTCTAATAATGGGTCCAGATTGATACTTGTGACCTGATGCTGAATGCCTGGCTATAATGTAAATGTTGCTTGCAGTTATCGCTGTTACTGCCTGTAGTACCAGCAGCTAACATTTACAGTGGGTAGCTTTTGAGGGAGGTCATATTGGTATCATTTTCATATTTATAGGGAAAATGAAACTCAAAACTTAGAAATCTGAAGTCATTTCTCCAACATAGATACTAAAAGGTACAGCCTCCAGGTTCAAGCCTGTGTTCCAACCATCCTGCAGAGGCAGGTAAGGATGCTGCCTTATGAAAAGTTAAATGGTTAGATTTCATGTCAGTTCCTCTCATTAAACTTCCCCAAAGCTAGGAAGAATAATTGCCATCTTTGTCTTAATAAAGAGTTTATATCAATTCAGATAAAAGTGCTTTTTGTTCAACGATTGTGTGTGTACTGACATTAAATTGTTGCCTTATTATAATCTCAAAGGATTACTTGATGAGGGAACTCATGGTGGAGTTGCCTCTTTGTATGCAGTGGAAAAGGCTTTTTTGGGGAAGAAATATTTTAAGTCCTTCACTGGAACACTCGCTAAATTTAGTGCCCTGTTCCTGGGGGCAGTAAAAACCACTGCCTTCTCCTTTGTTCCTCTCACTGAGAGGCCTCGCTGGTTCCCCAGGGAAGAAGCCCTTCCCGGTCTTGATTTCTTCTGGGAAAGAAGTTGTATCTCTTTAGCTCATTCTCTAAATTTACTTAAGACTTTGCTTTTGGTTGCGGTTGTTTCTCTGTGAGTGGCATTAGCACTTCTGGTAGAAACACTTACCAGTGTCAGAACCACGTGGAGGGATGATTGAAGCTGCGTGCCGGGCCCCACCCCAAGCCCTAGAAATTTCTTGCATCTTCCCAGGTGATGCTGATGCTGCCAGGCAGAGCCCACTCTTTGGGATCCACTGCTATAAAAATCAAAGCGGTTTTGTAACTTCCTTAAGTTAGCCAATTTAGATGCAAAGTGTCCTCCCAGTTTCCCCAAGATCTTTACCTTTCCTACAGTTGCTCTCAATGGACATCAAACTGTGGCAATTTAAACTAAGATTGTAGAAAATGCATGCCCCCTGCAATGGGTTAGTTTCTCACATTATAAAGAGCCTTTTCACATCATACCTGGTGAAATTGAAAACCAAAAGTAGGAACATGATGAGCCCTCGTGGGATAAAGGTTCAAGTTCCCTGCACATCTGCACGTGCTTTTGACCTCAGGGAAAAGAAGATAAGGCTAGCACCTTTTCAGGACCTCCTGCAGCACACGCCCATTTCCTCCTGTCACTGCCAACTCTTAGGGCAGGCCAGAGACTTGACACCTGCCTGTGGAGCACCCGTGTGTGTTCCCTTCTGTGGGTTATGGTTCATCTGAGTTAGTGTAAACATGGGAGTTTTTCTATAAATAGGTAATTCTATGTTGTTTCATGAGAGCTTCTTTTTGATTTTTTTAAAAAAAATCTTAGGTCCATTGACAGTTCATGAAATCCCTATAGCAATAGTTACAAGGGAATTGCAACTTATGTGAGGGTTAGGATCTCAAGTCAAACAATAAAGAGGAAAATTAAACTTATAAGTCACCAAGCTACGAAGAACTACATCCATGAAAGCTCAGAAGCCAAAAGTTAACTTACATTTCTCTTTGCTTATAGCATATGGCCTCATACGTCCATATGGCCAAGGTCTAGTTGAAAGAGCAAAAGGATGTTGAGGACAAGAAGATGTTCCCCTCGTCCGTCAGTCAGTCCCTTCCAAGTAAATATGGACATGTAGTTAAATTCCAATAAATTAAGTGTGCTTTCAATGCGACTGCATTATATTGTTAAGATAATTGAAACATTTGATTCTGAGTTACTGGTTTAAATTCTTTTATAGCCATGCAGGAATTAAATATTATCCTTTCATTCATTCAACAAACATCTATTGAATATCTCCTTTATCAAACTATAGACGCCCCCAGGGGCATATTTTTTTTAAGGCACCTGGTTTGGCTTACAGTAGTTGCTCAGACAGAGTTCATTGAATTAATAACTAATGAAGCACAGCCTGTGTCTTTTTATGTATTGTGTCCTAGCTTTATTTTATTTTATTTTTTATTTTATTAATCCTCAAGGATATGTTATTCATTGATTCTAGAGAGAGAGGAAAGGAGAGGGAGAAAAATCAATGTGATAGAGAAACATCAATCGGTTGCCTTCGGGATGCACCCCGATGGATTTGAACCTGCAGCCTGGGAATGTACCCTGGCCGGGAATTGAACCTGCCACCCTTTGGTGCATGAGAGGACAACCAACTGAGCCATACTGGCCAGGGCTTGTTTCCTGCCTTTAGAGATGGAGAAGTAAACAAAGATTTGCTATATATTATGTTAGAGGTGTTTTACATGTATGGAAATGTTGTGCAGGAATAAAATTAGTTCTGCCTGGGAGAGTATAGACTCATGGGAGAGACATTTGAAGATTGAGTAGGTGAGGTGAAAAGGTGACTGCCTGTAATTTTCCTTCTGCAGCTGACCCTCTTCCTTTTTCTTTTCAGAGTAATCAAAACATCTTTAAAGTTGGGATAAAGAGACCAACAGGGAAAGGTATTCCTTTCCTGTGGGAAAGATTCTGATGGATGAGTAAGAGTTCTCCAGGGAGGGAAAGGCTTTCCAGGTAAAGGAAAGTCTCCTTGAATGATTGTTTTTCCATTTTAGAAATTATTAGCTAAGTGTTTTAAATGCTTTGAGCGTGTAGCGAGACAAGAATAGAAAGGTAATGCTGATAATAGCCAATAGCTACTTTGGGCCTGGCAGAGTAACTGTACTTTGCAGGCATGCTTTTGTTTGCATCTCACAAGAAACACTGAGGTAGACACTGCTGATTCCATTTTCCAGATCAGAAAATTGAGAAAAGTTTATTTTGCCAGAGATGACATAGTTAGTGAGATGCCACCATGATGTTTTATGTTCTTAGATGGCATTCAAGTAGTTTAGACTGTCTGTGGACAGTGGGGAGCCATGGAGGTTGATATGGTCAGATGCGGAAGTAGGAAATCTGGAGTGAAGGGAGGCCAGTTTAAAAGACTCCTTGTACTCTGTGGTGACGTACTGAAGGCCGTAGCTCTTGACCTTGGGGGTGGAAACATTGAGAGATATGAAGGAGATAGGAGAGGTGCCATCAAAAGCACTCGATGACTCACAGGAGAAAGAAGTGAATGATAAGTTTACAAAAGGGAGAACAAGATATACACAGGGATGTGCTGGAAGAAAATATCATGTGGTCTGTTTGTTTTGATCTCCTTGAAAACCTTGCGTTTTTTTTGGTGTATATAATAACCAAAATATATTAGCACAGTAGCACATGCACATAACTTATACATACGGAAATGAAAACACATTGAGATTCTGCTCATTGTTTCTTTATGGGATATAGCATCAGAAAAGTTTGGAGCCGCCCCAGCCAGTTTGTCTCAGTGGATAGGGCATCGGCTTGCAGACCAAAGGGTCCCACGTTCGATTCTGGTCAAGGAGGGCCTGTACTTGGGTTGCAGCCTCCTCCCCAGCCGGGTCCTGGTTGGGGCGCATGCAGAAGGCAACCAATTGATGTGTTTCTCTCACATCGATATTTCTCTCTGTCTTTCCCCCTCTCTTCCGCTCTCTCTAAAAATCAATGGAAAATACCCATGGGTGAGGATTAATTAAAAAAAAAAAGTTTGGAGCCTACTGATTCAGATGTATCCAAGAGCTGCATCACCATCCAGAGGTAAGTAAGCCACCAGGGCAAGAAAGATTGAATAGGTGAGGTGAGAAGGTGACTGACTGTAATTTTCCTTCTGCAGGTGACCCTCTCCCTTTTTCTTTTCAGAGTAATCAAAGCATCTTTAAAGCTGGGATAAAGGGGCCCACAGGGAAAGGTATTCCTTTCCTGTGGGAAAGATTCTGTTCTAAGCTGTTCTTGGCATTGAAGAATGTAGAAGTGGAATGGACAGTCAGGCCATCTAATCCACCTTCTTCCTCATCCAGAATCTCAGACAAGTAGTCACCTTGCTTGAACCCTTTGAGAGGTAGGCAGCCCGATCTTTCACAAGGAAGTTTGGACACATTAATTGGTATGGAGTTCTTCCTTGTACAAGGGGCAATTTGCTCCCCTATATGCTCCCCTTCTACACATTTGTCCTTTTCTTTCCCTTCAAATAGTTACAGAGCCAGTAACATCATACATGGTGTTTTGGAGTTTACCAAGCACACATACGTGCACAGTCACACTTGATGCTCATACTTCTCTGGCGTGGGCAGGTATGTGTTTGTTCTGATTAAAGAAACGAGGCAGTGAAGATTAGAGCCCCATGGAAGAGTATCTTGGTTGTTTTCCCCATAAACATAGGCCACACCTGATTTGCATATTTTGTATAGGAGGCATTGCAACCCCAGGAGCCATCTGACCTGAGTTTCAGTTCTGGTTCTACCATTTTCCAGTAATTAGAACTTGGGCCAGTTATGTTGCCTTTGTGTACCTCCGTTTCCCTATCTATAAAACAGGGACACTGTTCTCCATCTCAGAGCACTGTTGGGAAGATTAATTAGATAACTCTTGTAAAGCCATTGTGAAAGTGTGGCTTAGAATTAGATGTGCAACAAATGTGAATTTACTTTTCCTATCTTATTTCAAATATGTTTAAAAAAAATCTATATACACCATGATGTCTATCTTTAAACATTTAATTTTATATATGGAAGTTATCCTGGTCCCTCCCCTTCCCCCAGCTATATTGAGCTATAACTGCCATAAAACATAGTGTAGGTTTAAGGTGTACAACACAATGACTTGATATATATTATGAAATGATTACCACAGTAATGTTAGACAACACATCCATTACTTCACATGTTAAAAGCTTTTTTTGTGTGTGGTGAGAACATTTAAGATTTATTGTCTTAACAACTTTCAAGTATATAATATATTATCTATAATAATAAAAGCATAATATGCTAATTAGACCAGACAGGTGAACAACCTTCCGGACGTCCTTCCAGATGAAGCCACAGTGGTAGGGGCCGAGGCAGAGGCAGTTAGGGGCAATCAGGCAGGCAGGCGAGCAGTTAGGGGTGATCAGGCAGGCAGGCAGAGTGGTTAGGGGCGATCAGGCAGGCAGGCAGAGTGGTTAGGAGTGATCAGGCAGGTAGTCGGACATCCCCTGTGCACCGGGCTTCTAGTCCAGTGGTCGGCAAACTGCGGCTTGCGAGCCACATGCGGCTCTTTGGCCCCTTGAGTGTGGCTCTTCCACAAAATACCATGTGCGGGCGCGCATGTACAGTGTGATTGAAACTTCATGGCCCATGCGCAGAAGTCGGTATTTTGTGGAAGAGCCACACTCAAGGGGCCAAAGAGCCACATGTGGCTCACGAGCCGCAGTTTGCCGACCACTGTTCTAGTCTATACTAGTAAAAGGGTAATACAGGCAGTCCTTGGGTTACATCGGAGATCTGTTCCTATGGCGCGACATAGATGTAACTCGATTTTCGCCATAAGTCAGAATCCCTCTACATAAGCACCTACATCACTCACATGGAGCACATACACAGCAGTAATGAAGTGAAACAGTAAAAAAAATTAAAAGAAAGATAATTCCTGACCTTTACTTGTGGTAAATAAATAATAAAAAACATAAAGCACATATGTACATTTTGAAATGATGGAACTTTTTTATTTTATTTTATTTTTTTATTTTTTATAAATACTGTGAATGGGAGATGGCGATGTAACCATGAAACAACATAAGTCGAATCCGACGTAACCCGAGGTCTGCCTGTGTGCTAATTAGACTGGACATCTTCTGGACATCCTTCTGGACAAAGCCACAGTGGCAGGGGCCAAGGCAGAGGTGGTTAGGGGCGATTAGACTGGCAGGGGAGAGCAGTTAGGGGACAATCAGGCCTGCAGTGGGGAGCAGTTAGGGGGCGATCAGGCCTGTAGGGGGTAGAAGTTAGGGGGGTGATCAGGCTGTCAGGGGAGAGCAGTTAGGAGGTAATCAGGCTGGCAGGGGGGAGCAGTTAGGGTGCAATCAGGCTGGCAGGGGAACAGTAAGGGGCGATCAGGTCAGCAGGCAGAGGTGGTTAGGGGTGATCAGGCAGGCAGGCAGGTGAGCGGTTAAAAGCAAATGGTCCCGGATTGCAAGAGGGATGTCCGACTGCCAGAATGGGATCGGGCCTAAACCGGCAGTTAGACATCCCCTGAGGGGTCCTGGATTGGAGAGGGTTCAGGCCGGGCTGAGGGACCCCCTGCTCATGCACAAATTTTGTGCACTGGGCCTCTAGTTAACTATAATACAGTATCATCATGCTATACATTAGTTCCCCAGAACTTACTCATTTTATAAATGGAGGTGTGTACCCTTTCACCAATATTTCCCCATTCCTCTCCCACCTAGCCCCAGGCAACCACCATTCTAATACAGTGGGGCCTTGACTTACGAGTTTAATTCGTTCCGTGACGGAGCTCGTAACTCAAAGTACTCGTATGTCAAATCAAAAAGTGAACGAGTGAGACATGTGATTCTGGACTGATGTTGTGGCGTTCACTGTGACTTTCGCTGCGCCAGCTAGCGGTGGGGTATCTGAAGCTGGCTCATAACCCGAATTTTAGCTCGCAACTCAAAGCAAAAAATCGGCCGAGAGACGGCTTGTATCTTGAAAAACTCATTAGTCGGGACACTCGTAAGTCAAGGCCCCACTGTATCTTGTTTCTAAGAGTTTGATTTTTTAGGTCTCATCTATAAGTGAGATCATACAGTACCTGTCCTTCATTTGACTTATTTCACTTAGCATCATGCCCTCACATCTATTCGTGTTGTTGTAAATGGCAGAATTTCCTTCCTTTTTTTATGGCTGAATAGTGTTCTAGTGTGTGTGTGTATGTGTGTGTGTGTGTGTGTGTGTGTGTGTGACATTTTCTTTATCCATTCATTGATGGACATTTAGGTTGTTTCCATGTCTTGGCTATCATGAATAATGCTGCACTGAACATTGCATATGTGCGTCTTTGGAATGAAATATTTGAAGAGAAAGGATCAGTTACATTGGACTCTCTTTATTCCTTCATTCTTCTCATGTTCTGTCTGGAGAAAAAAAAATAACATTTTTATTTTCATCCTGAGAAATCTGCCACTTCCTGGGGATTTAAATCTTGATAATGTGAAAGCACTTTGACAACTGCTAGCTCATGTTTCAGTGTGTACTTAGTCTGCCAAACGGTAAGCCTTCTGAGGACTGGCGGCCAGGGAGGACTTTTTCCTATGTTACTGGCACGTAGCACTGTGCTTGCTAGTATATGACTCATTAGGTATGACTGACTGTACTAAATGTTACGTTTTGCTGTATCTGTTGAAATTTAGTGAATGTAGGTTTATTAATATATCTTAGGAGTTCACTGCTATATCTTTTAGTTCAGAAACATACACTTTAGATAAAATATATAAATTCAGAAAAAGTGTTTAATATACAGAATTATATTGAGTGCCTTTCTCTACATAGAGACAGTGGAAGTGATTAAAATACTTTGTTATCAAAGTTGACAGCGTTTTGGACCTCCCTAGAATTTTTCCTCTTGAGGGATGCATGTTTTCATTGGTCCCCTAACACTTTGGTTATGGGGGTGGTGCCATGAGCCCTAAGTGAACTTATGTATTCAGTCCAGGGTACATATGAGATGTCTCGTTTCCAGAATTCCATATCTCCTCTTCAGAATTAGCTCAGTAGCATATTTTTGCAAAGATGAAATCTTTCCCCATCTCTTTTAAAAAAAATTTCCCCCAGTAAGTTTAGCTATGTAGAGAGACTGTTATCTGTTGTATCTTTTTTTTTTTATCAACTTCCTGGGCTCTTGAGGGATATTAAGCAGACAAGAATTCAAGGCCAGACACAGTGTGGGTGAGGGTATCTCCGGATATGACTTTGACTTTTTTCCAAAAGTTGTGGTGAATCATTTGGGAATGATGCATTATGCATTCTGTGTATTTTTTCTCTCAGTGGTAGAGTTGCTTGTGTGTCTAATTTTTGTTCTGGCTAGTTCTTCTCTGTAGTAAATACTTCTTTCTTCATTTTATTTCATTTTAGTCACTATTTCCAAATTCGTTTTTCTGGATGCTGAATCACAGGTTTTTCAATTTTCTTTTGCCATTTTGGCAGTTAGGGGCCTCAACATTAATTTAATTGAGAAAAAAATCCGGATGTCCTGAGTTTGGCACAAAGTGTTCACATTAGGGGGCTCCACATTTACTGACTTTTCCTTAAGTTCCAAAAAACTATGTCTAATATTTGCCACTTTAGCTTTTCTAAATATTAATGCTATTTAATGTAATTAAATTGTTTTTTAAAAACATGGCACATAGACCACAGCCAAGAGGGGTTTGCTGCGCAGGAGGACCACACCCAATGGGATGTGATAGGACTTTCCAGTTGGAAACTTTTTGTTGTTGTTGTTGTTAATCCTCAACATATTTTTCAATTGATTTTTAGAGAGAGTGGAAGGGAGAGGGAGAGAGAGAAACATCCATGTGAGAGAGACAAATCGATTTGTTGCCTTCCACATGTGCCCCAACCAGGGGCCAGGGATCAAGCCTGCAACGAAGGTACATGCTTTTTATTTTATTTTATTTTATTTTATTTTATTTTATTTTATTTTATTTTATTTTATTTTATTTTATTTTATTTTGTTTTTTACTTCAGAGAGGAAGGGAGAGGGAGAGATATAGAAACATCAATGTGAGAGAGAATCATTGATTGGCTGCCTCCTGCACGCCCCCTACTGGAGATTGAGCTTGCAACCTGAGCATGTGCCGTTGGCTGGAATGGAACCCGGGACCCTTCAGTCCACAGCTGACACTCTATCCACTGAGCCAAACCAGCTAGGGTCGAGGTACGTGCTCTTGACTGGAAATGAACCCGGTATGTGCTCTTGACTGGAAATGAACCCGGTATCATTCATTCCGTAGGCAGATGCTCTGTCCACTGAGCAAAACCAGCTAGGGCAGTTGGAAAATTTTTGTTCAGGATAATATTTACTGCAGTTAAAGGTGTGATATGATAAATATAATTTTCACTGGGAGTATAAATTGATACTCTTCTTGTGGATTGTAGTTGGACCCTGTAACCTCAATTTTAGAAGTCTATCCAAAGGAAATAATCAGTTTTCTTTTTATATTGATTTTTATTATTTTTGAAAATTCCTTCCTTCCTTCCTTCCTTCCTTCCTTCCTTCCTTCCTTCCTTCCTTCCTTCCTTCCTTCCTTCCTTCCTTCCTTCCAATTCTTACCCAAGGATATTTTCGATTATTATTATTATTATTTTTTTTTAGAGAGAGAGAGTTGAGGGAGAAAGAGAGAGAAACTGATGTGATGAGAGATACATCTATTGGTTGCCTCTCTTATTTATTTATTTATTTATTTATTTATTTATTTATTTAAATATATATATATATATTATTGATTTTGGAGAGGAAGGCAGAGGGAGAGATAGAAACATCAAGATGAGAGAGAATCATTGATTGGCTGCCTCCTGCATGCCCCCTACTGGGGATTGAGCCCACAACCTGGTCATGTGCCCTGACAGGAATCTAACCGTGACCTCTTGGTTCATGGGTCAACACTCAACCACTGACCTCCACCAGCTGAGCCATAATAGTTTTCTTTAAAAAAAAATTATAAGTCATATAAATATCTAGGAACTAAATCAGTTATGGCAAGCACAAGTGTTGGAATATTATGGGACCATTAAAATTATAACTGAAAAGTTTTCAAAGATGAGAAACTCTTCAAGTCATACCATTAAGTGTGTGTGTGGCGGGGAGGGGAATATATGGTAAATAAAATACCTTATACATCAGAATATTACAATTGTTATTTCTGAGTAAATGAGACAGGTGACTTAAAAATCTTCTTTGCGTATTCCTGTATTTTTCAAGCTTCCTGTAACAAGTATGCATTACCTTGATGATAAATGAATGATCCTGGCCCAGTAGCAAGCTCTCAACTCCAAGCTTTTGCTGTTGCTGTGAGGTTTACTTTTATAATAAGAAAATTATTTTTAAGCCACCTCTAGTTGAAATTGTTTGTGTAGCCACCTGTTTAAAATCTGCCCTCCATTGGCTGTGGTCCATTATCTGTTATATAGTTATATTCAATAAATACTTGTTTAGACCCTCAAAGATCAGATTTTTAAATGTTTTCTGTTCTTTTGGTTTCTTAGCAGCAAGGTCACCAATGAGAAAGCGGTTAAAAATTCTCAGGAACAGCTAACATTTAATGTTTCTGTGAGTGTTGAAATGTATGTGAATGAAGAAATTGCATGTGCTAAATTAATAGTATGTTGTTAACCAGAAATATGTTTATTGGCATATTTTATGAAAAAATTGGTACTGAGATGTCTTTATAAGTTTTCCAAAAGGACCCTGGCTGGGTGGTTCAGTTGGTAAGAGCAACCAAATGGTTGTGGGTTTGATTCCCGGTCAGGACACTTACTTAGGTTGTGGGTTCAATCCCCAGTCAGGACGCTACGGGAGGCAACGTAATGATGTTTCTCACATCAGTGTCTCTCTCTCTCTCTTTCTCTCTTTCTCTCTCTCAAATCAATTAAAAATTTCCCTCCAAAAGTTACAGTTTTCTAATTTAGAACATGAAAAAATTATGACAAAGCTACCTCAGATATCTTTTTAGACTGGCTCTAACTAAGGTTAACACATGTTTAAGCAAGAATAGTCACTTGAAATAGCCTGGAAGGTATTTGGTGGGACAATAGGAGTGTGTTTGGTTATACAAAGATCCATCTGTCTACATAAAACCCTAATATGCAAATTGACCAAACAGCGGAACAACCAGACACAGTGACGCACACTGACCACCAGGGGGCAGATGCTCAACACAGGAGCTGCCCCCAGCCTGCAGGACCCATCCAGCAACAGGCCAGCCAAGGCGGGTGCGAGCAGGGGCCCCCAATTGCCCTGCTGTTCGCCCTGCACAGGGAGGCGACCAGCGGCGGTGGCAGGGGCAGGGCCGGCAAGTGGGTGGCGGGGCCAGGCCAGCCAAGGTGGGTGCCCTGATCACCCCACTGGTCACCCCGCAGAGGGAGGTGACTGGTGGGGAGTGGGGCCAGCGAGCGGGCGGTGCCAGGCCAATGTGGGTGCGAGCGGGGGCCCCGATCACCCTGCCAGTCACCCCACAGATCAGCCCTGATCACCAGCCAGGCCTAGAGACCCTACCTGTGCACAAATTTCATGCACTGGGCCTCTAGTGATTCTATAAAAGGACATAATTTAAGTCTGTAGTTGGTTGCAAGTTGTAACATACAAAGTTCCTCTGTAATATACAACGTTTTTTAATTGCAGATAGTCACTTCCCAAGGCTTGCTGATCACTGTGAGGGAGTAATGAAGTTTAGCAAGAATTACCAGCTGCTGTTTATAAAAGCAGCTGATAAAACACACTTAATGAAAGTAATGTGCTGACAGCAGTGTTTATTCTTTAAAGCATAATAATCATTTTAAAAATCTTATTTATTGATTTTAGAGAGTGAGAGGAACGGGGAGAGAGGAAGAGAAAGCACTGACTTGTGGTTGCTTCTTGTATGTGCCCTGACCAGGGATTGAACCCGCAACCTTGGCAAATGGGGCAATGCTCTAACCAACTGAACTCCCCAGCCAGGGCATAATAATGTTTATTGTATTCTGAGAATGTATCTTAAGTGTACCAGAGGAAATAGTAATATGCTTTAAAAAAAAGTGCCTTTATTTATTTTTTAAAGATATATTTTTATTGATTTCAGAGAGGAAGGGAGAGGGAGAGAGAGATAGAAACATCAATGATGAGAGAGTATCATTGATCTGCTGCATCTTGCATGCCCCCTACTGGGGATTGAGCTCGCAACCCAGGCATGTACCCTGACTGGGAATCGAACCCAGGACCTCCTGGTTCATAGGTCCATGCCGGGCAAAATGTGCCATTATTTATATGAAAGGAACATAAAAGTTTGAAGAACCCTTTTCTTTATCAGAGGTCTCAGTTTTATAGAGTTAAACTGGAGAAATTGCATAATGGAAAGTAACTATCATTTTGGAAATAGAAATAATTCAGAAATATGAACTCAGAAAACAGGCACCTGAAGAAATTTTTAATATCATGAACTATAGACCTTATGAACTTCAAAAGACCTTAAAATCTTAATGATTTTTGGAATCTCAGAAATAGTGTTGAAATACCATAAGATAGGAAAGAATAATCGGAGGGGGCGGGGGTAGAAGGAGATAATTTGGGGATAAATGGTGCCGGAAGGAGACTTGACTTGGAGTGGAGAACACACATAAGTTAAAAGGAATAAAAAAAGAAAAGAATAATTAGAAAGTTTAATGCAATCAGAACCTCATAGCCTGTTATGGGAAGTAGCATTTGGCAAAGCCTACGAAGCTACTGTAAATGAATGTTAATCTCATTTTTTCAGCCGCTTGTATTATACTTATTACGTAATTTGAGTATTTATGATCCTATAAATATATTTAATAGTGAAATTACAGTGTTTATGGAACTCAGACTCCAAAAAGCATACAACTCTTTGATGTAGGAGAATTATGTTTAAATACTACAAAATTCAAGATGTTTCTACCATTTAGCAGTGGTCTGTATTCTATGGGACAAGAATTTCTGGTTAAAACGCTGTGACAAACAGAATGAATGACGTATGTTAAAACTGACTGAAGACAAACATGATTCAGTTAATTTATTGTTTATGTAAAAAATAGATAACCAGTTTCACTTTTTAGGAGCAAATACAGTTTACTATATTTTCTCACTCGAGTTTACATCATTTTGGTTGTCTGTGTCCCTATCTGCTTAGAAATTAGTAATGATCCTTTTTTTATATGAACCCAGCTTCTAAATTCTAAATGAGCAGGAATATTGAAAATGAAAATAGTGGATGGGACTGCCTCTTTAATTTTGTAATTTCTACTCATTTAGTGTGCGTGTGTTTTGGGAAAGCTTGACTCTGTGCCAATGCTTGCTTTCTTCTTTGCAAACATGAACCCACAATAAAAGTATTCTTCCCTTCAGTAGGATTTAAGCGCCCGTTGTTCTTCTGGAAAGTATAATCTAATAGGAAAATACAGTTCATATTAGAACAACAGCAGCAACAAAAAAAGCCTGTAATGAAGATGTGTCTCAGTCATATTTTTTCCTGTCTTGTGTTGAAACAGAAACATGGATTCATTTAAGTAAATAAAATTTTCAAGGGGTGAAACATTGTTTTAGAGATTATAGTAATGTTACAAATATCTGGTTACTGTATCATTTTGATTCTCTAAAATATTAACAAATTCTCCTTTTTTAAATGTAGGTATATCTGGTTACTTTACATTTTGAGGTTAATTTGGATTAATTTCCGGTAATTTGTATGTTGCTGTCCTTTGTGGACACTAGAGAGAAGTGATTAGGAGGGTGAGAGTGATGAAAGTAAATTCTAGATCCAGCACTCCCTTAGCTTAGTCACCATCATTCTAATCAGTGGCCTCACTTTCATGGGGTTGTTGGGAGGATTACCTGAAATCCTCACACGTATGTGGAAAGTGCTAAGACTATGCCTGGAGTCCTTGATGGTTCTCATACACCGCTATCACACAGTTGATGATCGAGCCTCTTTATGTTGTGAGTTACTTTCTTTAAAACCCTTTGCCTTTCCACCATCCCCACTTGGGAGAACTAGCTAGTTCTCCTTTAAAAAGTTGACAAAGAAATATAAATTCAGAAGGCAAATCAGCTCTCTTTGTCTAAAAACAATGTTAGAGGAGTTTTGATAAATAAGATGTTGAGCCTAATGCCTAAATTGAGATTGGGGCTCAGATCACTGATTCATTGTCTGTGCTGTCGTCTGCCTTATTGGTATAGAACAGAGGTCGACAAACTTTTTTTGCTAAGGGCCAGGAAGTAAAGACTTTAGCCTTTGTAGGTCTCTTTCACAACTACTCTGCTCTGTCATAGCCACCAAGCCCAGCCACAGACAAGATGTAAATTAATGGGCACGGCTACATTTAGTGAAGCTGTATTTATGAAAACTGGCTGTAAGCTGGATTTGGCCCATGGACTGTGGCTTGCCAACCCTGATGCAGATAATTGAGACTTTGGTATTTTCTTTTTATAATCAGAGATCAAGTCTTGCCTTCAAAGTTGTAGTAATTCATTACATAGTGTATCTAAATCAACATTATAATTTTCTATTCTTTTTGGTTTTATAAATATACTAGAGGCCTGGTGCACAAAATTCGTGCACGGGTGAGGTTCTTAGGCCTGGCCGGTGATTGAAGTGTGAGTGTCTGGTGTGGAAGGGCAGGTCCCAGCTGACCTCTGGGCCCTGGGCAGCACCTGGGCCCCTGGGCCCCCATGCGGCCCCCTCCGCCAGAGTCATCAGGCCCCTGCCTGGCTCCCTCAGTGCCTGGGAGCCAGGCGGCAGCCCCACTCCCTGCCATGGCCTCTGGTCGCCCCCTGCAGGGTGATTGGGCCCCGCTCACACCCACCTTAGCCTAGCACCACCCACTCACCTGCTTCACCATCCCACCGCGGTCACACTCTCGTCGGGGCCCATTGGGGCCGGCAGGGCCTACACTGCCGCCTGCTGTTAGTGCCGCGTCGCCAACACCCGCCATGTTACGCGCCGCCCCCTGGTGGTCAGCACATGACGTAGCAAGCGGTTGAACTACAGGTCAAACACCTGGTCGAGGGGAAAATTTGCATATTAGGCTTTTATTATATAGGATATTTTTTCTCCTAGAAGAATAAACTGTCAACTTTTGATGGCTAAAACTGTTAATTCATCTCTAGGAACCGGGGTTGTGATGAGAATGCCTTGATTGCTTGAGAAATTGTACTTTATAAGTTGTTATTCATAATGTTGTATATGTTGCATTATATTAGTATCAAGTTCTGGCTTTGCAGTCATATAGCTTCACTTTATAGTTCTGCCCCTCCTAGCTGCAGGTCACTTGCTTATGGTGTACTTTCTTAGGACTCAGTTTTCTCATTGGTAAAATAGCGGTAATTCTTACCTTGTTGGGTTTCTGTGAGGATCAAATGAGCATGCACCTAAAATTTGGGGCTCTGTGCCTGAAATAGATAAACCCAATCAATGACACTTCTCAAAAACTTGGGTAAAAATCTAACTATGAAGGGTGTTCGTGTGTGTGTGTGTGTGTATACACACACACACACACACACACACACACACACACTGAGTGGTCAGATTATTATGACCACCTGACGTTTGTAGACAAATTAGCTATAATTTCGTGCTGAAGTTGCTAGAGGGCCAGACCATTATAAATAGGGAAGCAGGTTGTTTACCACGACAGTAGAAGTGATTTTTTTCTGAAGATATGGGTAAACAACGCGATTTCACAGCCTTTGAACGTGGGATATATATATATATATATATATATATATATATATACACACACTATATATATATTTGAATTTAAAGAGAGGAGAGGAAGTGAGAGGGATTAGAGAGAAACATCGATTGGCTGCCTCCTGCACACCCCCTACCAGGGATGAGCCCACAACCTGGGCATGTGCCCTGACCTGGAATGACCTCTTGGCTCATGGGTGGACGCTGAACCACTGACCCACACCAGCCAGACAAGGCTACATGCTTTTTAAAAAACTGTTTTGCTATTTTTGTTCATACCCAAAATTATTTGGAGGTATGCCTCGCAAACAGTTTGAGTTGGAAGATTACTTTTTTTTTTTCTAATCTGTCATGGACTAATGCAGTGGTCGGCAAACTCATTAGTCAACAGAGCCAAATACCAACAGTACAACGATTGAAATTTCTTTTGAGTGCCAAATATTTTAAACTTAAACTATATAGGTAGGTACATTGTTATTAACTTAATTAGGGTACTCCTAAGCTGGCCTTTGCTAAAAATGTTTCATTTTATAATAATAAAGCCACCAACATAAAATAATTACAATTCTTAAATTGATGACAAAAATACCTCTAGGATTTGCAGCTGGGTGGAAAAATACAGGTAACTTTATGCTTCGAGTAGGTACTTTTGTCACCCGCATGCAATTTGCGGACGTGACTAGCACTAACCACTGCACAATGAGACTGCTGACTGACTGGCTCACTCAACTCGTGCATAAATCGCGCGCGCCTCCCCCGCGCCATGTATCCCGTGGCCCGACTGACCGACCTACACCCCCTACTTCTTCTAAGGCCACTTCTTCAAAATAGACTTGCCCAGGCCGAAAACCGACTTCTGCGCATGGGCCCCGAAGTTTCAATCGCACTGTACGTGCGCGCCCGTATGTGGTATTTTGTAGAAGAGCCACACTCAAGGGGTCAAAGAGCCGCATGTGGCTCGCGAGCCGCGGTTTGCCAACCACTGGACTAATGCTTTTTTAGTTCATAGGTCAACGCTCAACCACTGAGCCATGGCGGCCAGGCTAATGCTTTTTTAATATATAATACAATAGTCTCCACTTATCCACGGGGGATACGCCCCAAGACCCCCCATGTGAAGGTCTGAAACCATGGATAGCACTGAACCCTATATATCCTGTTTACTCCTATACATACAGACCTATGACCAAGTTTAATTTACAAATTAGGCACAGTAAGAGATTAATAATAACTAAGAATAATTATAACAATATGCTGTAATACAAGTTATGTGCATGAGGCCTCTTTCCCTACTAACTGATCTGATAACTAAGACGGCTACTAAGGGACCAAGGGGCGGGGAGCCTATTCAGTGTGGATACGCTGAACAAAGAGGTGAATCCCTTCCCGGGCTGCACGGAGCAGGACAATGTGAGATTTGATCACACTGCTCAGAATGGCACGTGATTTTGAAGTTGTTAATTTCTGGAATTTTTCATTTAATATTTTTGGATCACATCGCAGGTAACAGCAGAAAGTGAAACCTTGGATAAGGGGGGGAACTCCTGTAAATGAATTTATTACCAACATGAAATAAAGACAAACAGAACACACCAAGCCCCACTTTCTTTTTATGAGACCCAGCAAACACATCAAGCTCCTAAATGCTTACTCTAATGTCCCTGCTTATTTCTTTGGGGACCAGTGGTAAACAGTTGGCTGACGGCTGCTGGTCCACCAGCCACACTTTCAGGAGCACTGGTTTCTGGGGAAGCCAGTTAATGGGAGTTCTTTTAAAGTACCCACATCGGTCACCTCTTGAATAGACTTAGTCACTAAATAGAAGGCTGCCCCTTCTTAAAAGTTAGCCACCAACTGCAAGTGAATTATTTACTTAACCAAAATAATGTTCAACCCAACCGTCCTCCCCTGCTAATACCAGATGGTTTGGCTTAAGGTAACTCATAAGGGAGTAGGCCTTGATAGTCTGCTGTAGACCAGGATGACTCTGGGCTGGGAGTCCCAGTAGCTGGAGTGCTGACCCTGCGAGTGCAGCCCTCATAGAGTGTGGGTGTAGGAATCTCAGGTCCTCAGCTTCCCTTCCATTCTCTGTGACCTAACCGCACCTCCCATTGCCTCTATTAAACCATATATTATATTGCTATTTTTTTCCTGCTCTCCCCCCTCCCCCCCCAAATTATGGGCTTTACAAGGATAGGGATTATTTTATTCTTTTGGCGCCCTGGCTCTTGGCACACCCTAGATGCATCTTGAAAAAGTATTGATGTGTGAATGAACGAGTGGGTGAAGCTGTCCAGGCCTCTCACCAGCCTGACATCCTTTATCTACATGCTCTTCACTTTGCTAGGGTCCCTCTCAAAAACATAACCAGGCTGGGAGGGGAAAGGGAGGAGAGGGGTTCACTCCGGAACAACACATTGCTGTCAACACTTGGACAGTGTCCGTAATCCAAAAGAGCAGGTACCATGTGTTTTGGGAAGTTGATTTTTTCTCATCCCTCATTTTTTTGGTGCTGATTGTGTAATAGCATCTTGGCAAGACAGCTAACAGTAGGGCTTCCACTTCGAAGCCGTCACATGGACTCTCTGGAAACTGTCAGGGCCACACTTTACCTTAGCTGAAATTCAATGGCATTGAGCTCTTGAGATTATAGATAGTAATTTTTTGGAGTAGACACAATGGTGTGTGAACATATGACTGGGCTGGAATGTATCACAAGTGATTGTGTGGGATATTAAGGATCATTGACACATAACAATAAGCCATTTATGGATATTTTCTTTTACGTATACGGAATACCGTTATGATGGGGCTGGAAAAGGATATTAGGATTTCATTTGCATGGTTATAATCATTTTTGAGGAAAAAGAACGTAACCAAAAATAAGTTGCTGGCCTAGAGTATTAGATTAAGGTTTTGGCAGTTAGTTATGTTTTTATTGGTGGACCAGTGAAGTTCATAGCATATTGACTAGAGGCTGGCTTGGGATCAAGATGTTTGGGTTTTCATGCCAGCTGTCTGACCGCGTTCAAGTTCTGTGACCTCTTTGCGCCTCACTTCCCTTATTTGTGAAATGGGGGTAATAATAGTACGGAGGCATAGGTTATTGTGAAGATTAAATGCGTTAATCGTGTAAAGCACTTAGGGGTGCCAATATTTCTTTAGCACTCATTGTTCCACTTAATGTGTGTAGATTATTTGTTGGTGTGGAAACACTTTTGAAAAGAAATAGCCCTCAGAGTACCCATAGCAGTTGTCTTTGAAAACGACTTTTATGGGCAGAGTGCTCATTTAACATTTAACCATCTTATATACAGTAATTTATTCTTCTGGAATCCTTTTTGAAATAAAAGTTTCTTTTAACTTTTATACATTTAACATCAAGGTGATTGAAGCTTATTAAAATAAATTGCTAAAACCCTAGCAAAAACAATAAGCAAACCATATTAAACAAAGTTGTAATTCATGGAATATAAGTAAATATTATGAAAACTAGCAGTATAGAAAAGAAATGAGAAATTGAACACTGAGTTGTATATACAGCACGAACATAAGTAAACTCTGTATTTTAAGATGAATAGATAAATAATAGCTACAGTATAGTATTGAGATGAAGGATGACTCTTTTTTTCTTCCCCTTTCCAAAGTTTATCTTGCTGTAAGGTTTTTATAATTTTAAAGACCAAACATCTGTTATTCACTCTAATTGCTCAAAATGATGGACATTAAAAAAATTATATTGGATCTAAGTAAGTCTTTTATTATAGCTAGCTAATTTATTGATCTAACTTACAAAATGTTTGTTAAAATCAAGAAACTGCTTTGTAAATTAAGTAACTTCCTAATTGACTCAGAACAAGCAAGGTCTCTTGAGTTTATGTGTAGGCCCTCACATGTTAATTAGATAGCTCTTCAGGACCCAGACAGTTCCTTCAAAACCCTCAGTCCATGACATTTCATAAAGGAACTTTTCAAGGCCATGGGAAGTCAGCAGCAGAAACTTCCTCTGTGATGCATTCGGGGATCTCCAGAGATCATCGCCGGTTCCTGAATCGGGTGAGGAGATATCCAGTTTCCACCCGGGAAAGTGCAGATCTGGTTCATCACGTGATCACGTTATCCTTCGCAGGCAGCCTGCCAGCCTGCCAGGCGACATCTGCCTCGCCGGCCGTGCAGGCCCACCTGCCATCGCCATTATTCCCATGTGGTTAGGGGCAGGCCAACAGGGACCGCTCTCATTTAACACTGAATGTCTTCATTTTGTTAAGTTTTCAAAGCGGAATGAAAGACACAGCAGGGAAATAAATGGTGGTGTGACTGAGCCCAGGTCGGTGTCTTCAACTGCAGGACTGTTTCTTGGTTACAGATGGGGCTGCCCTCTGTCCACCTGAGGCTTATTCCCAGAGCTTCTCTTGAAGCAGATCACATTGTCTTAGTAGCAGACTTGATCCTGGTTAGGGCACATACAAGAACCAACCAATGAGCTCATGAATAAGGGGGACAACAAATCGATGTCTCTCTCAAATCAATCAATAAAAAATGTGTTTTAAAGTAAACAAAACTAAAAAGGGCCAATACAGGTGGTACATACTTAGAGAACTATATCTATGCTGTGAGCAATACCTCATTTGCTAAAAACTGAGTATGCATTAGTTTCCAAATATTGTAGAATATATGTGCACACATAATAGATTAAAACCTACCTATCTGTCAAATATTTCCTCAGGAAATTGTCTTGGAAACAAACCTTCTCATTTAAAATAGTGTATTTTTTCCCAAAGTTCATTGCAGTATCTTCAATATCTGTTGTACTTATGTGGAATGACTGCCTAAGAGGTCCTTGGGAAGCCAGCTAAGCTTCTTTCCCACTTGATAAATTCAAACACTCTCTAGGACAGGTAAGGCAAATAGTAAAAATCAATAAACATATTGAAAAAGCTTAGGATCTGCCTTATCTGAAGGGCCTAGGTGAATTTTGGCTATACATTTTTTTTTTATTTTACTTTATTTTTTTAAGAATATATTTTTATTGATTTCAGAGAGGAAGGGAGAGGGAGAGAGAGAGAGAAATAACAATGATGAAAGAGGATCATTGATTGGCTGCCTCCTGCATGCACCCCACCTCCTGCATGCACCACACTGGGGATTGAGCCCGCAACCCAGGCATGTGCCCTGACCAGGAATTGAACTGTGACCTCCTGGTTCATAGGTCGATGGTCAACCACTGAGCCATGCCAGCTGGGTTATTTTTCTTTTATTTTTTTTGATGAAGTGTTCTATGTGGTAGATTCTGACAGATATCTCACTGCAAATGCTTTTATTCTTATGCTGTCTCCCTAAATGAAAAGGTTTGACACACACACACACACACACACACACACACACGCACATACACTGACTAAAAGTAGATGACATTTTGCATATACAAAATTGTTGAACTTGGTAAAAATGCCTCTAATACCAGAATATGCCTGGAGGCTGACAGCCCTACTGAGGGCTTGCTCATCATCTAACAAGACATGCCTCTACTTTGACATTTCCTGTAGAGGGAAATATTTTTGAATATATACAATAAGAATTATGGAGAGCATTAGTCACTGAGATTTTTACATGTAATAGTTGAATATCCTTGTTCGCTTTGATTCCCAAATTATTTGAGTAGATTTTTTTAAATCAACTACTGTTTATGGAAGTCAACAGGGACCTTTCACCTTTGTCCTGCTGCTGTGCTGTGTAGAGCCATTGGCAGGAAGGGACGCATTTTGCTATTTCAGATGCTCCTGGTTCCTGGACTGCTCGTGGATAATGCATTGTTGAGGGAATAGTGTCTGGCTCATCAGATTCAAATTTGTTGCTTACATTTTCTAGAATGTATAATGTAATGAGAATAATTTAAAATATCTTTCATTAAAAACTGTCTAAAATTTATAGCAAGTTGCAATTTGAACAGAAGTAAAAAGACGTATATAAGAGGGTTGTTTTTCCTTTTTTTGACTAATATAAATAATACAAAAATACGTCAGAAGAGAAAGATGCCAAATGGCATCGAGGGCCTTTCCATATGTTAGGATTTTAACCAGTGGGGTCACATGAAGGCCCATGGACTCCCCAGAAAGTAGCTCACTTTTTCTGCATGGGGGTGTCCAGGGGGAAAAAAATAGCCTATGAAGGGGTACTAGGAACCCCTTGATGGGAAGCCAGCATGTGGTGGAGGTGGCAGGCAGGGGATATCATGCTTTTTGGAGGAGAGAGAGCAAGAGGAAACCCTTTTTGCCATAAACGAGCCATTTGGATCCCTTGGAAACGTCGAAGTTGACAATGGAGGGGGAAGGAAAAAGAGTGGCAGCCCAGGAAAACTCTGAGGGGAAAGGTATGAGACCCTCCTGCCTGACAAGGAGTAGCAGGCAGTGCCCAGGGATGTGAGCGGGGTGCCACCTGCATCCTCAGGTGCAGAAGGATCCACTTTTGGAGCCCGAGTTGTCTCAGGTCTGCAGCCTCCTGCACTGCGATGAGAAGGCTTGTTCAGCCTCCCACTGCCCTCACCCAGTCATCGTGAGCTTTTAGTTCACAGAACAGAGGCTGCTTTCAGAGGAAGACATGCTTCTCTCCAGCCTTTCTTCAAGGTCTTTGAGTGGCTTATTATGTTTCCAGCTCTTTCCCTCTTGGCTCATCTTGTCACCTGCGTTAGAACTTTTACCCTCTTGTTCCAAGTCGTGATCTGTGGGTCTCTAAGGTAGTAGTAGCCTGAGAAGCTCTACTTCTTGACAAAGTTCAGTCATTTCATTTTCCTTTTCTTGAAGATCTTTTTGACTGAGAAGATAACTATTTTGTTTTGGGGGAGTGGGCAGGTATCTAGTCTCAGAACTTCTGGAATTGCTTCTTGGTGCTGGCAATTGAAGTGCCGTGTGTGTGTGTGTGTGTGTGTGTGTGTGTGTGTGTGTGTGTGGTTTTTTGTGTTTCTTTTGATGACATTGAAGTGCCGTGTGTGTGTGTGTGTGTGTGTGTGTGTGTGTGTGTGTGTGTTTGTGTGTGTTTCATTCCTGGGGATACAGTATGGAAAGTGTATAGCACCTGATTTTCAAAAGCGTGGTAAGTGCTTTGTTTAACTCTTTAAAGCTACAGCTGACTGTCTTTGAATCCTACCTGGAAGGCGGGCTTGGAAAGAGGCCTGTGTCTGCTCTAAGCTGGTATTACAGGAAGTGTTACGGAGGAGGGGCGGACTTCGAAAACAGACACACTCAGGTGCCTCATTTCTCTGCAAAATGGCTGCTGTGGTTGAAACTAAGTTGGTAGGTAGAGACTTTAGCGCATTTAATTAAAAGTGCTGTGCTAAAGAAATTGTAGCAATTATATATTATTAACCTAAGTGGTGCCAAGGCTTTGAAGTTGTCTGCGATGGCCCATTATTTTCCTTGACTGCATGCCACCGAGCTTGAGCTGGGCTGTTTGGTTATGCAGGCACGGAGAAGATGAGCAGCACAGTAAACCCAAGTGCAAAACTAGGACCTTCGGAACTCTGCGCTGTCTATCCAAGCTGTTGCTGAGTGAATCCGGTCTGCCGCTGCTACGGGGATTTATATTGCTTTCCCTGCCCACCCCCCAATCAGGCATTGCTTCGTTTATTGGAAAATACATCTTGTGTATGTCAACTAAAAACAGGATGTCATTTCTGGGCTTAAAGGGAGAGTGTTTAAGATGAAATGAATGAATAAGGAGATTGAAGATTTGAGAACAGTGCTGAGTCCATTATCATAAGAAAAGCAGGCTTGGCGAACACAGGGCTTATAAATTACTGTACGTATGGTGAGCAGCAAGGGGGGTTCCTGGCTAAGCTGAGATCAAAATGTACTTTTCTGTATCAATAGCTCTGCAAGATGTCAAAGGTTTCAGTGAAAAGAATACAATAATGTTCTAGATCTGATTTTGTCATTTTAAGCTGTACTCAGCTACACTTATTAAATTGAGTGCCCAGGACCTATTTGACAGCTAAAAATGACTAGGAATCAATGGGCCAACCCCTTCATTCTACAGAGAGAAAACTGAAACAGAGGCCAATTAACTCACCGAAGTGACTTGCCTCAGGTAGCGGGCTTAGTCCTTCAAGCCTGACCGCACTTCAGATGCCAACTGTGCGTCTTAGGGGGTCATCTGGGCTTCTGATCAACCAGCTACAAATTCGAAGTGCCCACATCCCTCACCTCAGGTTCAATCATTTGCTGGATGGCTCTCAGGAAAACAGTTTACTGACTAGATTACCAGTTTATTATAAAAGGATACAACTCAAGAGTACCCGATGGAAGAGATGCTTAGGGCAAGGTGTGAGGAAAAGGGAGAGGAGCTCTCACGCCTTCTCCAGGTGCGCCGCCCTCTCAGTACCTCCAAGTCTTCTCCAACTTGGAATCTCTTCATACCCTTTCCTCTTGGGTTTTCATAGGCACAATTGATTACATCACTGGCCATTGGTGATTAATTAAACCTCCAGCCCCTCTCTGGTCCCCAGAGGTGTGGGGTGCGGTTGAAAGTTCCAACCCTGGAATCAAATGGTTGGTTCCCCATAACCAGTCCCTAAAGTCACCTCCTGAACATAATCCCAGGTGTGGTGAACGGGACTTGTTTTAAATAACAAAAGACACTCCTTTCACCTTTTTTTTCCTTCTTCCTCTTACCACTTCTGAATCTCCAAGAGTTTTAGAAGCTCTGTTCCAGGAACTATGGACAAAGACCAAAATAGATTCTTATCATAAATCACAACACCACAAGTAGCAACTAGTCACTACCTATTTAAATGTCGTAAGGGGTCCAGGGAACCTCCCATTGACATCCAGTTGGCCAGAAGCCCTGGCAATAACCTGGATTTCCAGTTGGATTCTTGTAGGACTGAACCCTTAACCTATGGAATCTGATGCTGTCTCTAGGTAGGTAGTTGACTATTTAAATATAAATAAAAATTATTTGAAAATAAGTATACTTAAAAATTCAGTTCCTCAATCATATAGCCACATTTAAGATGGGATTGGTCAGCACTGTCCTATCCCTTTCCATGCCAGAGTTATTTACTGTGAATCTGCATGTGGACTTCAAAGACCTGAATCTGAACTCCACGTTCACTGTTCACCCTGTTTCATAAGCTGTCAGGTAAAAGGAGGTTACATATCCTACAATGTCTGTGAAATGCTTCATGCTACACCCAAAGTGCCTATGTAAAGGCAGGATTTGGGGTTGTTAACTTGGTTACTATTGAGAAATATTAGCACTGGAAGGTCTTTGCCTCTTTGCTTGCTTCATGGGGAATTCAGGGTCTGGGTAGTATCCCAGTATAATGGGTAAGACCGTGGGCTCTGTTTGCTCTGCATGCTCTGCCAAACATACTGAGTGACCTTGGCAATTATAACCTGTTTTCTCGTCAATAAGTGGGATAATAAAAGGACATCTGCCATAGAGTTACTGAGGGGGTTAAATGATATTGTACCCATGTACTTAATTTAGTGCTCAGAACTTAGTAAATGCCCAATAAATTGTTATAAATAATAGGATGACGAAATTGAGGACTTAGTAGAGAGAACACATTGCAGAATATTCTATTTGAATTATCTGGTAAGAGTACAAAGTCTGTCTAGACACAGATATTTAGCACTCAAGGAGTGGAGATGTGACATTAGAAGTTTTGTGATTTATAAGAGATGGGATTTCTCACTATCCCTGTAATTGATCAACGGAGGGCAACAGACTTTGCTTCCTTTTCCATGTTCCTCTTTCCTCTGCACAGGCTCAAAGGCAAATAAATGCCTAAGAGAAATAAGCAGGCAATGCCCATGCATAAAACCTACTGTGTGAGAGACGGTAGAGAAAGGAAAGGCCTGCACCAAACTGGGGAATGTATATGTACCTGTCCGAGTGGCCTAAATCCACGGCTAAGCTTCAGCTCGCCACTACAGTGAAGGAATGGAGTGTTAGGAAATCTAGATGTGGATATGAAATCTCCATATTTCCCGTATGGGCTCGAGTTTTATTTCAAACTCTATACACACTAGATAGATTATTTCTATAGTCCAGATAAGAAACATCCAAAACCTATAAAGAATTTTTATAAGAGTTTATTTGAGCCAAAAGTCATGACAGTTGCTGGGAAGGAAGCAAGATCTCAAATGCTTCAGTTTCTTTTGTGCATTTGAAATTAGGAAGGGATTTTTATGCATCGGATAGCTAATAAAATGAGCTGCTCTCTTGAGGGCAGTCACCCTCTAGAAGGAGGGGTCTGAAAAGAGGCATCTCAAGGGTGTGCTAACATAGATGCACATGAACAATGGGCAGGCCTTGCTTAAGGTGACGATAAACCTTTTACGATCCATAACCTACCAGTTAGGAATTTATGATCAGATCACCATCTACCTGGGGTTAGATTTATTACAGAAACAACCCCCCCCCTTTTTTTTTTGTCCATAGGAATTAGGCTAATATGCTCCATTAAAGATGTACAGCCAGATTTAGAGGGGATAATAGTATGAGGACCCAGGCTACTAGAGCAATGTTTAGGAGAATAACGTTTGGACATGCAAACTGTGGTCTCAACGTGCTGTATGATTTATGGCACAAAGGGATAGTTTCATTCTTATCAATGAAATCTGTGTACTGTCTATGGTAGGAGGTGAAAACAATGAAAAGGAATTCAGTGAGCCTTCTATTTAGGCAGTAACTCTTGAGCATGCTCTCAAGAATTCCTTTGCTAATAACCCCAATTTACCTTGCCTGCTCTTTCAGATGCCTTAAAATAGCATGATTTCCCAGCCTTATTGAAATGATGGTGCTTCTCCACTTAGTAAAAACGTTTCTGCATTAAATTTCATTTAATTGCATTTTCATGGGTTTTTTAAATTCTGAGCCTTAAATTCACCCTGGGAATACAGTTAACTCAGACAAATCTTCCTGGGGATTTCATTTGGGTTAGCATTTGGATTTTAGGTTTTTTTTCCCCTTGAAATTTTTCAAAGGTATTTCTAGATTAATTAATATAGAAATCAGAGAACAATAGGGCACAGAAGGCCCACTCACCGAAGCTGAATGTATTTCCAACACTGAGAAAAAAGGAAGGTTTGGGTACGTGGGTGGTGGTGTCTCACCCTCAGCACAGCTGCTCCGCTGTGATAAGGGAGCAGAGCTCAGTATGTGCTGAGCCAACCGAAGTTTATCCTGCAGACGATTGAGGGACCAAAGGAAGAACTTCCTGCAAAATACAGCTGGTGTTGGCCTTTAGAGGGTTGCAACCTGAAAAGCTGCGATGCATCCTTGCAGGGGGGAATCCAGCAGGATTTCCTGTGCTGGAAATGAAGCTTATCGGAAGTGTCTTAAAATTTATTCACACATGTGGAGACCAACATGGCTGTTAAGAGCTTCGTTTTGCAGTTATGAAATCGAATCCAATATAGTCAGCTTGGTACATGCCATTTCTAATGTACAAGAAAATGATGCATTCTGTATGCATTCTAAACATAGTATGATCTTGAATGGGAACATGTTCCTCGAACATTTCATGTATTTTTTTCTCGTAAGTTTAAAATGTAAGCCTGCCACCTAAAACGGACTTTTCATTGGGCACTTTAGTCTCTGCGCCAGTATGGGACATTTCCTCAAATTAAAATTTAAATCATGTTGAGTTTTAAACTGGATCTGTTGCTAAGACTTTGAAAATATTTACATTACATAAATATTAGAGAACTGAAGTAGACACCAATAATTGTAACTCAATCAGAATAATTTGAAATAAAACTCAAAGCCGCAGTTAGGAGCCGATAAATGTATATTGATATATTAGTTAAGCTTTTCGGAATCTTCATATTAACCATTGTTAGATATTGTTTAAAAAATTTTTTTAAAAGAGAAAAGCGTGTAAGTTTGAATTCAGGTATACTTTTTGGCAAAAGGAATGCTAAGTAAGCCTCACCATTTGATTCTTTTGCTTCAAATTGGTTGGAAGACTCTTGATATATGTAATAAAAACATGCATTGCAATTGTACTAGGATATGCAAATGGTGAACTGGAGATCCAAACTTAAGCGGGCTAATTGCAGATTGTTTAGTCATGCTTTACAGCCTCTTCAGAGGGACTGAATGCACCTGCTCAAAAGTCTTCCCTAAAATGATGGAACAGATTTGGTTCTAAAGAGGGGTGGGGAATGCCTGGCTCTTGGGCCATATAAGGCCCAAGAGACCATTTGGTCTGGCCCTGCCAAGGCATTAGGGGTGAGTTAATTAAATGTTTGACCAAATATAGCAGGCTAATTTTTAAGTGGACAATTTTGTATGGCCCTCGAATGATGTTATAAATATCTAATGGCCCTTGGCAGAAAAAAGGTTCCCCACCCCTGTTATACAGTAGCAGTTAATTTTAACGTGTGAAAGTGGAACAGTAGTTTATTTTCTATTCCCTTAAATTGCATTTTACGTGTTTCTAAACTTTGAAACACATGATAGGCTCATGACGAGGCCTGCACAAATCTTGTTGCTTAAAATTAGTTCACATGTTTATTATTATTTTTGCTAATTGCTTTTGCTATTTTTGTCACATTTATTTCCAGGGATCATGGCTACCTCATTCTACACCAAGCTGATCTCTCCATTTTCTAAATTCTGTCTGTTTCTCATTTGGTCCCTCCATTGTATACAGTATTATTTTAGTCTTGAGCTCACAATTAGATTATGAACATTTTTAGGATAACATAGTCCTGTATTTCTCTTATACATAGTGCATTTATGTCTGTAACACAACATTTAGGACAGTACTTTTTACAGAGTAGATTTTTAATAAGTATTGTGTCATAGAATACTGTTGAGCCATAAAGAAGATGACATATTGTCATTTGCAACAACATGGTTGGACCTTGAGGGTATTATGCTAAGTGAAATAAGTCAGACAGAAAAGGACAAGCACTATATGATTTCACTCATGTGGAATGTAAAAGAAAGAACAAACAAAACAAACTCATAAATATGCTCAGAGATTGTTGTTTACCAGAGGGGAAGACGGGTGTGGGAGAGTAATATGGGTAAGGGGGTCAATTATATGGGGATGGATGGAAACTAGATTTTTGGAGGTAGGCATGCTATAGTGTATACAGATATTGCATTATAATGTAATATCTTATATAATATTATAAACTAATATAAACTTATATAATATTATTAACCAGTGTTATTTCAATTTTTTTAAAAAAGTATTGTGAGTCTTCAAAGGCATTCAGCTGAAAGGATGTAAATGTATATAAAGTGTGTGTATGTAAACATTTTATTATAGAATTTATCACATGTACTCAGAAGTAGAGAGGATAGTATAATAAATCCCATGCACCAATACCAAGCTTCAATAGATAGGTAGACATACATTTAAAGGAAGAACAGTGAAAAATTAAACCCCATGTTGTAATTATCTGGCTTAAGAAATAAATATTATTGCCTGTCTGGTGTCGTTCAGTGGTTGAGCATCCACCCCTGAACCAAGAGGTCATGGGTTTGATTCCCAATCAGGAAACATGCCTGGGTTTCAAGCTGGATCCCCAGTAGGGAGCGTGCAGAAGGCAGCCAATCAGTGTTTCTCTCTCATCAATGTTTCTATCTCTCTATCCCTCTCCCTTCCACTCTCTCTAAAAAAATAAATAAAAACATATTTTTTAAAAAAAGAAAAAAATGTTATTAAAATTCCTAAAGCCCCTGGAATGAGTTCTCTTCCCTCCCAGCAGAGATAACTCCTACCCTGAATTTTGTGTTAATCATTTGCCACAGTTTTTTTGTTTACCAGCACCTAAGCTCCTTTCTTCTATAATAATACAACTTCCCAAGTTTCAGCTGGACGCATGCCTTCTGAGGACTGTCTCACAGGTCCCCTTGCAGTTACACATGCCGTGTGACTAAGTTCTGACAATTGTGATGTGAACAGAAATGATGTGTGTAGTTTCTGTGCTGGGTCCTTAGAAGGTCTGTGCTCTCCTCTTTCCCCTTTCTATTAGTTGGAATGCAGATGTGATGGCATGCACTGAGCAGTGTCTTAGGGACCATGAGCCAGAGCCAGGTACAGAGAATAGAAAGGAGAAAGCTTGAAGAAGTAGGTTTTGTTTGCCCCAGCCCAAGTTAGCAGCAGTGCATGGCACTTCCCTGATCATTTGGCTAATAGATCCTGGTAAGTTTTCTAAAATATCTATTTTTGACAAAGTCATACAGTTACATGCACAGTCATGCACCGCTTGAGGATTTGAAAGTCCCTGCTTTTGCCCCTGGTTCTGGTTCTGGGTCTTAAGTGACAATTCTGATATTGTTAGTGTCTTACCATAGGGGTTGTCCAAAGAATCCTGATACTGTATCGTATATTTGAAAGTTGCTAAGAGACTAGATATAAAAGTTCTCATCACAAGAAAAAAAATTGTAACTGTGTATAGTGATGGATTTAACTAGACTTACTGTGTTGATCATTTTGCAATACTGTACATACAAATATCAAATTATTGTTTTACATCTGAAACTAATATGTGCCTGTTTTATCTCAATTTAAAAAAGAATTCTGAAGCATGCTGATGTTCAATTACAAAACAAAGTGATATGATCCTTCATCAGCGTCCAGCTTATCTGAGAACTGAGCTGTCACTCTCATCGAGTTGATGAGAGCTGAGCAAAGAGGAGTCCCAGCTCGGGAATAGTAGGTGGTCTAACCATCTCAGTAAAGGACCAGCCAGCATCTTTGGAAAAAGCTAAATAGATGTACCGAAGCTCATGCAGTTTTCATATGGGGAAGTCCAAAAGCTCTACTCAAATGCCAGCTTTGATTTATGCACGGCTCTAAACTAGTAAGTCTAGGAAGTCTGCTTCCTAATTCATAGGACAGTGGAGTGAGTATATGGGAAAGGGAAAGGGTGCTTTGCTGTATAAGCAGGCCCAGAGACAGAAGTGAGAAGTAACAGCAGACAGGATGACAACACAGGAAGGACTTAAGCCACAGCAGCCTGGGACAGACACTCCCACATACCTCCGTAAGCCCCTGTGCTGGATTGGAGCTATAGCACAGCAAAATGCAATGCTTAGTGTTTATGGAGAGGAGCCTGAGCCATCAACCTAGTGTGCTCAGTGCACTGTTTTAAAAGGTGAGAATCACTCCGATGCATGGAGGAATGATGACTTGCAGCCCTGAAACTACAGGGAAACAACTGGGAAGACCGACAGGTTCAGCTGTGTCCAAATGAATAACTCCTACACGCAGAAGCAAGCAAGCAAAAGAAAACTAGGTGAACAACAAGCTGGGAAAACTAGTTTCACTGTTTGTGACAGGCCGAGAGTTAAAATATTATAACCTAGAGAGGGGTCCAGAGTTTGTACTAGAGGAGGGGAAAGTCCATGCAGCTGATAAGTTTAAAAATTTTAAAAATAAAAAGTTTGTACAAAGGTAGTAGAACTATGTTACTTTTAAAAGCATGTATTTTTACATTTAAATATGATAATAAGCCCTGGCCAGAAGGCTCAGTTGGTTGGAGTGTCGTCCCATATATTGAAGGGTTGCAGGTTCGATTCCTGGTCAGGGTGCATGCAGGAGACAGCCAGTTGGGGTTTCTCCCTCACATCACTCTCTCTCTCCCCTCTCTCCCTCCCCTTCTTCTCTCTCTAAAACTCAATGAAAACATGTCATCGGGTGAGGATAATAAAAATTAAAATTTTTTTTTATTATCCTCACATATAATAAGCACATATGAGGATAAATTAAAATAGGACAGAAGGGTAGAGGACTTTGTAGAAGACATTCTAGAAAGATTGTCAACTAAATGAGTATGTGACATTTCTGATTTTTTGTTTGTTTTGTCTTTTTGTGTACATGCAAAAGGGATAAAAATATTTAGGTCCCCAGGAAACATTGCGAAGACCATCTTATACCATTGGGGCAATTTTTCTCAATTGCCCTGTAGGATTTGTGAGAGCATTTTCCAAGGCCCCAAATTCTGTGGCAATTTTAATTTAAATACTTTAGACATTTTCTCTCTGATATCAGAATGCTGTATTTTGGATTATACAATGAAGACCCCCTGACAGATTGTTACTTCATATTTACTTTTTTAAAAAACAACTTTATTTCGATATGTCACCATAAAATTCACCCATTGTAAGTGTATGTTTCTGTGACTTTTGTAAATTAATGTAGTTGTACAGCCATCATTCCAGTCTCGGTTTAGAACATGCCCATTACCCCCAAAGTTGTTCCCTTATATTTTTGTGTAGTTAATCCTTGGTCCCACCCCCAGTCTTATGCAGCCCACTGACCTGCTGTCTGTCTGTATAAATTTGCCTTTTCTAGACATTTTCTATACATGGAATCAAACAGCATGCGTTATTTTTACATCTGGCTTCTTTCACATAATGTTTTTTGAGGTTCATCAAACATTGTAGTATGGGTCAGTGGCTCATTTCTTTTCTTTGCCGCGTAGTGTTCCATTGTATGGGTTTTACATTTTGTTACCCAGTCACCCTTTCATGGGCATTGGACTGTTTCCATCACATTTACTTTTTGTGTTTACAATCAAATTGGGACCAATAACCATCATAAGGCTGAAGTTATGACACACAGTTTCGTAATTTGAGGTTTTTAGAACTATTTTCCAGGATTTTTTCGTATTTAAAGGGTCCGTCCATTGTTCAAATTTAAGAAACACAGTTTAGCTAGATAAGATTTATAAGCAGCATCTTAGTATCTTAGTGACTAGAACCCCCCACCCCAAAGTGTTAGATAAAACCATATTTATATCACTTTGTATGGTTTGCTTAAATTCATGGTAAACACTATGTCTTGGTTTCGGCCTAGTCAGGTTAGAACAAGTTGTTGCAGTAACCCTATCAGTATCATTAAGGGGGTCCTTAAAGGAATATTTATTCTATATCCGTTCTCCAAATGAAATTAGTTTATATATTGCACTTTACCTTGGTAAATCTCAGGGTCCTTGCATCTGTCCTCAATATTCCCTGAATATCTAAAAAAGGCAGTCTCCTCCCACCAAGCTGACTGGGGATCACACAATAAGCTCTGGGGGAATTTAGTGGGATTCTAATAATGGGAGGCAGAACTGAAGAGAGTTGAGCAACCAGGATCCAAGATAGCTCTGTGGAACAAAGTTGTAAGAATTCAAGGACACTGTCTCTGGGACGCTGACATTCAAATAATTCAACTCCAAATGCTTCAGTCCTGGTGTGACTCTGCCCAAATCCAATTCCTGGGAGACGGGGGCTCTCTGTTTATCCCTGAGGGGCTGAGCGTGGAGAGGAGCCAGAAGAGACCCACGCTGAGGAGACGCCAAGCTCCCACACTTTCCCTTTTTTTTCTCTTCTTTTTGAGGACCTTACCTCTGACACATCTTTACTATTTTTTAAAAGGTTCTCTGTTATATTTATCTTTCTTTGCCTTAGCTGGCTTGGCTCAGTAGATAGAACGTCTGCCTGCGGACTGAAGGGACCTGGGTTTGATTCCGGTCAAGGGCATGTGCCTGGGTTGCCGGCTCCATCCCCAGTGTGGGGTGTGCAGAAGGCAGCCAATCAATGATTCTCTCTCATCATTGATGTTTCTATCTCCCTCTCTCCCTCTCCCTTCCTCTCTGAAATCAATAAAAAATATTAATGGAAACGAATGACAGTCATTAATTGAGGCCTAAGTAAAAGAAAAAAAAAGGAAAAGAAAAGAAAAGCTTACTAATATTATCTAAGATATTAAATGCCTATCGAATGCCTATGTCATCCTTAAGGCAGCCCCTAGAACACTGCGGCCTCTAGCGCCTTTTTCTTGTTCCTACTGATGTGCCAGCAACATCTAAGGTGGCCTTGGCACTATCTCTCTGGAATTTGTGCTGATATTGGGAGCCTCTGTGCCTGAGTGTGCAGAGGTGGTGTTTTGTCTAGACGCCGGTGCCTTAGGCTGATCTCTCTGAAAAGACTGCTAGATTTGGCTGCTGCAGGCTCCACAGCTGCTAAATTAAGTTAAACTCTTACATTCCTGACCCCAAATTACTACATCCCCCTGTATAAGCCTCTGTGTGGAGTGGCACCACGATGCTTATTCTCGGATCCCCAGTTGTTGTCCAGCTCTCCGAGAACTCCGGACAACCATCCCACCCTTTACAATATCGGAGCATCACCCCGATTACTTTACATTTCTCAGAGGTGCTACATGTTTTAAATAAAGCCTGCCTAAACAGTCTTGTCTCATTCCGGTTTCCTCTCAATAACCCCAAACTACTGGCTTCTAATTTTAGGAAGAACTAAGGTAGGATCCGGACAGAAAATAAGCTCTTCTCTATTGATTTTCCTCAGTCATTTTACTCCAGAGACCTATCATTAGCTCTATTTTCTCTACCTGTAATACATGTTTAGGTGTACAGTGATGCTGGAGAAATAGTGGGTGATGCACATGGTTAGAATTAGGGATCCTACTTCGTCCTACTTTTAGAAACTTATGTGAATGACTCAGGGGGTTGGGGGAGAAGAGGAATATTATCCATCCATCCAATTTCATTTCCTTGTACTTTTAATGATATTAATAACTCAATGACACTTATCAATCACTGACAATTTGTCAGGTACTGTTATGAGTGCTTTACTTGTATTGACTCACTGAAGCTCACATTATGGTAACCGTGTGAGGCAGAACTGCCGCCTTCTCTCTTTCAGAGCGGAGGAAGCTGGTGGGGTAAGTAAATTATCCATGGTCATGAGCAAGTAAAAGCAGCACTAGAGAGAGCCCACACTCATTACCGCTGTGCCCATATGCAAGGAGAGAGATAAAAGTAAAAACAAAGAAATAAAAGGAGGACTATCATCCCTTCCCCTTCACGTTTGAAAACTCTCTAGGCCTGGCACAATGGGAATTTTTCTCCAGTATTTTAGAGTTAGCTCAGCCCTACAACGCCAGCTCTAAAGAAAAAGGAACTCATCTATATATATAAAAGCCTAAGCGACCGTCCGACCATTTGACCATCCGACCAGTAGCTGTGACTACCAGGGGGCAAATGCTCAATGCAGGAGCTGCCGAGCTGCAGTGAGTTGGCAGCTGTGGTTCTCAGGTGATGCACCCGGAACCAGAGAGGAGGGAGCCCGATTCTGGGGTGCATCACCCGAGAACTGCCCTCTCATAATCTGGGACCCCTCGGATGTCGGAGAGTTGGTTTCGGCCTGATCCCCACAGGCAAGGCTGAGGGACCCCACGGGTGCACGAATTTGTGCACTGGGTCTCTAGTATAAATATAAAGGGGCATTTAATGAGCTCTACCCAGATGGATTAAGTTCACTGGTGATTGTCACTGGAGTTGTTTTTGTAAAACTATTTTAAATACTCAGCAAGGGCATCAGCTGCTTTCTTTTTTTATTCCTTGGTATGAAATTTCACCAAATGGGGTGCATATTCTACTTCTAAGACCCTCCCTAACTGGCCTCTTCCCTTCCCTCATTACTTAATTATATAGAAGTTCTTGCTTTTCTTACCTCTATTCTTTCTACTCCTCACTATATTTTTGTTTTTGGCAAACCCTACTTTTTTAAGACACGGTTCAAGGGTCACATCATCTAGAAAGCATTTCCTTAGATTGACTACCCCTCTCTCCATAAACGGATCACTTCTTCCAATGTGATAGCGTTTATATATGTTCATGTTAGCACTTGTAATTCATTATGGCAGTGCTTGTCCATGGACAGAAATATATATTGCTGGTTCTCTGTGAAATAAATACAAAAATCGAAGGTAAGCATTTAGAATTTTTATTTCCTTTTTTTTTTTTAATTTTCTCGTGTTCAAAAACATATGTTACAAAAGTATGAGTCTGTGAAGGATTTAAATATTTCTAAAAACTGGCCCTTCACCAGGAGTAGTTGAGAAGTACTTGTCATTTTTCTTCCCTGTCTCTGTCTGTGCTAGGCTATCAGCACCTTCAGGGCAAGGTTCATCTTTCTATGAACAATATTTTCCTGCCAACACTAATGAATTTGGCAGGAGAAACAATGAAACTGCAGTTCTCATGGAACTGTCCTTCATAACGGCACTTGTCCCTTTGTGAAGGCTTAATTATGCTGTTCCATGCCTCTGTCGTTGTACTTCTGTCAGACTACAGTTATCTGTTTATGGTTCTGTCTTTTCCACTAAATCCTTAAGGTGGTTAAGACAGGTCTTAATCACTTATGTATCCCAAATGCCAACCATAGTTCCTGATACAGAACGAGTGTTCATTAAGTGTTGTTGATTGAATGAACACATGAATGAGTGAGCTCTAGCTGTTTATTTTTATGGTTTTGGTGTTAGTGACCTAACTTGATTCATCAGCTTGCAGGCTCCACAGAAGTTAAAGCAACATTTAAAACAGGTCCAGAAGAATTCATTTCTAATGTATAACTGCTTATAAAGTCACCGACAATTCAACATTGCTATAAATAAACACTACTAGCCTAAATTTAGGTAGCGCTATTTTTTTTCCACATGAACAAACCGAGATTTGCATTCTTTTATGTGTAACTTGCACTAATAAAAGGTCTTTGTATCCTGCTGCCACTGATTCACATGATTATAATCCTGCCGCTTGGGCATTCCCTCCTTGAAGATTTAAATTTTAGTTTTTGTCCTTGAGTTGCTCCTCTTTTCAAAAATATGGTAGCTAAATAAACCCCTACAAATTTCTGTCTAAAAAACTATTTCCTATGATCCATTCACTACTTTTTTCTTCTAGATGTGTTTCCTATTCTGCAGATTTACTTAATTAGGGCTGTGGAAATGCCCTGAAGGATCTATCTTTTAATTTGCATTTGAATTCTAGCTCTCAGGAACGCAGTTAACCTTGCTGGGGTTGCTTTTGGATGTTGCACTTTACCTTTCCTTGGTCATGAGGCAGCCCCCACTTAGATTTTGTTTTAGTTTACAGCATTTCTTGTTCTTTTTCCTCTGATACATTTATAAGAAATATCCATGATGAAATAAAAATTGGAGGTATTTGAAATATGAGTAATTCATGTAGAATAAAATAAAAGTATATTTGCCAGGTGGTGAGGACCTGGGGGAGGGGGGAGGACAGGAGAGGACTGGGAGAGGTTAATTGGGGGGGGGGGGGGGGAGGGGACCTATGTAATACTTTCAGCAATAAAGATTTTTTAAAAAGTATATTTACATTAACTAGTCAAAAGGAGAAAAAGAAAAGTTGCAGCCATTTAAAAATTAATCTCGAGATATTCCAAGCCAATAGCTTATTAAGAAGCAACATGAGAAGAGTCAACCAGGTTGGATATTTTATGCTCAGGGTTCAGTTTCTCCCCCTGCAGATTAGTATTTTTGAAGAAGAGGAGGTGGGCAGGGTGGGCTGCCATATGAATGATTTCCTTCCAGGGAACCAGGAAATGAAAATATAAATGCACTGTCTAATGCTGTAATCCAAATGAACACATTTCCAGAGGAACCGAAAGAGTCGGGATAGTCTCTGTTAGCATGGAGTATTATGCGATACCAAACATTATGAGCAGATTGTATTCATGAAGAAAGAAATTATGTGTGAGGGGAAACCAGTTAATAAAGAGGAGGACAGCGAATAAAGGCAGCGATCCACATTTTGAAGATTTCAGCCGGGGACACTGAGTGGGCATAGCAACCGTCTCCAAGGAGACCTGTGGAAATGTGAAAAATGCTGAGGTCACACGGCGCCCAGGGAAATTCCATATTGATGAACAACTTCTGGATGGATCTTTCTCTCTTCGCCTTCAGTGCCTCCAGCCTTTTAAACAGCATTTATTAGAAGAAGAAAGGAAAACCAAATGTGATTTACCCTGAAGAGAAAAAGTAACTCTCAGCACAGAAACTCTGCTCAAAACATTGTGAGCAGCCTTTCACGAAACGTAAAAGAGGCTGTTCAGAAACTTGGGTATTAATGAAGCCAGAAGTCCCAAGGGTTAAATGCAAGCTTTGGTCATAGGTGGTAGTGATGGTTATTGTTTGATGGAAAAAGATGCAGTGTAAATCCTAGGGCTGGAAGCAAAGCTCCCTAAGTGGTTCTCTGTGAGTCCTTCATTACTAACCAGGCAGGGACCCCTCCCTCTCCCACCCTCCCATCCCGCTGGTTCTGCCAGGGCGGGTGGTGAGAGAGGATGTGCCGCCCACCAGGAGCAATGGTTTCCTTACTTGGTTCCTTCAGTCAGAAAACATTTATCGCTTGTCTGCTGCAGCCCAGCCAGCTTTATGTCAGACGCTGGGAAAGCAAATGTCACCGTGGTGTCAAGATGCTAAAAGTTTCAAGGGGAGATGGACAAAGTAAAATATACAATAAAAAGGAGACCAGTGATTACAGGGTATAGGGAACGTGCTCAGGGTGTACTGAGCATAGAAGGGTTAGAAGGAGATGACAGGAGATGTGTTACTTGGGAAGAAATTCCAAGAGTAAGTAGTGGCTTTGTTTAAAGCAGAGAAGAGGATGAGGTGCCCTGAATGGCCCTGTTGGTGTGGCTCAGGGCTTGAGCATGAGCCCATGAACCCAGAGGTTACTGGTTCGATTCCCTGTCAGGGTACATGCTGGGGTTGCAGGCTTGATCCCCAGTAGGATGTGCAGAAGGCCACTGATCAATGATTCTCTCTCATTGTTATGTTTCTGTCTCTTCCTCTCCCTTCCTCTCTCTGAAATCAGTAATATATAGTGATACATATATACATTCACATATATACATACATGTATATATGTGTGTGTGTGTGTGTGTGTGTGTGTGTGTGTGTGTGTATGCAGTTTGGCTGATGTAAAAGTCTTGGGACATGAGACAAGTCTGGGAATTGCAAGCAGGCCAGTAGACTTGATGAGAAGTAGTCAGGATGTAGGATGGGATGTGACAATAATTAAGTACTCTTGCCTCTGCTCCCTCCCCACCCTCCTCCTCCTTTAGTCCCACTTGGTGAATTCTGGAGAGGGATTTAAACTGGAGAGGGAGGTGCTTGATCAAAACTGGAGGCCAGGCCATTGGGAGCCGCTGACTCTCTCAAGAGGCACCCTTGGGATTTCTGCTCAGGCCTCACTTGCTCGGCAAGGTCAGTGTACATAAAGAAGTCACGTGTTCATTGTCAGGGCTCTCACGGGATTTAGTCAAATTGTAAGCTTCATATCTAGCCCATGAATAGTTATGCAGATTCAATGAGCAAATACTAGTTGGTGTAAAACACTTAGAATAAATACTGCCTGATACATAGTATGCACTGCATAAAGGTTTGTTACTGTTGTTAGTCATTATTATGATTAATCTCAGGTTCTTCCAAGTCACTGGAACCTCTGGAATGCCCTGTAGGTCTCTAGCCTGAACAGAGCTGGCGCTGAAGGGGACCCAGAGCTCTCCAGAGGGTATGGTGTGCCTGGAGGGAGGGCTGACCTGGATCCTTGGCTATAGTCCAGATAGAAAACGCGGGTGAGTTGACTGAAAGGTTCATCTTTATCGGGACTGTGCTGGGAACACTGGAAGCCCACAGCACTGCAGAGTTTGGTCCTTTTAGGTAGAGGTGTTGCTACAGTAATTTTCAGAAGGGACCACATGGGTTTCACAGCAATAAAGGCCCCTGGGTTTTGATACCATAAAATAACGGCATCATTTATGATGTGAAGGACGGATTTTGCTTTTTATGTTTTGGTTTGGTTTGCTTTTGAAAGGATGTATTACGGCTGGTAGTGCAAATCTCTTCTCAAGAACTGTCAGTTACTGTTTGAATATCACCTCTACTGCAGAACCTGCTCAGTTGCAAGTTGAAGACAGTTTACAGTAAGCCTGCTTTTTGGGATTCTCGGACACACAGACTTCCGAGGTTGTTGTGAAGAATTAGCAGGATGACGTGTCTACATTTTTTTGTCATAGAGAAAACTTTCAATAAATGGCAGGTGCTATTTTTACTCTTCTTGTCCGGCTGGTCTCCCAACCTGGTGGCGAGGGCAGATGCAAATTACATTATGCCGTCCTCTCTGGAAGCTTGGTGGTGACAAGAGTTCCCTAGCGGACCTCCTTAGTCTGACCAAGCTGCAGAAGTAAGTATAGGGTTCCAAATCGGTCCCTGTTTTAACACTGGGTGTGGAGGAGAGCGGTCCTAGGAAAACTGCCCAAGCCCCGACCAGGTGGCTCAGTTGGTTGGAGAGTTGTCCCCTACACCAAAAGGTCACCGTTTCACTTTCCAGTCAGGGCACATACCTAGGCTGTGGGTTCAGTCTCCGGTTGGAGTATGTACCAGAGGCAGCCGATTGATCTTTTCTCTCTCTCTCTCCCTTCTTCTCTCTCTCTCTAACATCAATAAAAACATATCCTCAGGGGAGAGTAAGAAAAGAAAAACTGCCTAAAGAATTCAAATTGTTCACAGCCAAAAAAAAAAAAAAAATCCTTTATGGGGGAAATTATGTTGTTCTTGCATCATCATCATAATGTGCTGAAGGAAGTGCTAACTTTTTTCTTTAGTTATCATAAGCACCTCATTACCCTGTTGGCTAGAGGAGGAAATGGATACCCGATGGAGATAAGTAACTCACTCAAGGTCCCCACCTAAGAAGCCTGACTGGAGCCTGGATTTGAACCCAGAGGTGTTGACTCCAGAGTCCGTGCACTAAACCCTTTCTGTTCTGTTGCTTTGGTTGTGCTATCTAGGCCAGTGATGGCGAACCTATGACAGGCGTGTCAGAGGTGACACGCGAACTCATTTTTTTGGTTGATTTTTCTTTGTTAAATGGCATTTAAATATCTACACTAATAAAAGAGAAACATGGTAATTGGCGTACGACCGCTACCCTTTTCATTGGCTAATCAGCGAGATATGCAAATTAACTGTCAGCCAAGATGGCGGCCGGCAGCCAGGCAGCTTGAAACTAACATGAGGCTTGGTTGCTTCAGTGACGGAGGACTCCAACGTTCCCCGCCTGCCGCTGCTGGCCTCTGAGCGGCAGTTTAAGAAACATAGTAACAAATACAGACGCCCAGAAACCAGCTTTCAGCCGGCTGGGATCTCAGAGCTGGAGTTGATACAGAGTTTCGAGAACTGAAACAAACCAGATACCTGCTTTCAGGAGCGGAGGCCTAAGAGCTGGAGCCTCAGAGCTAAAGCTGGCCCAGAATAAAAAAGAAAAAAAGAAAAAAAGGAGCAGTTGGGAGCTTCAGTCCCAGCCTGAAAACAGCCCTCAGCCCCTCACCCAGACTGGCCAGGCACCCCAGTGGGGACCCCCACCCTGATCCAGGACACCCTTCAAGGCAAACCAGCCAGCCCCCACCCATTCACCAGGCCTCTATTCTATATAGTTAAAGGGTAATATGCCTCCCAGCACTGGGATCAGCAGAGCTGAGAGGCCTTCCGGCACCGGGATCAGCGTGACAGGGGGCAGCGCCCAAACCCCCTGATTGCCCTGCGGCTCTGTGTGTGACAGGGGGCGGGGCCACAACCTCCCTATCCGCCCTGCTCTGTTTATGAAAGGGGAAGGCGCCCCAACCCTCTGATCGGCCCTGCTTTGTGGGTGATAGAGGGCGTTGCCCCAACCCCCCCCCCCCCCCCCACGGGCCCTGCTCTGTGTGTGATGGGGTAGAGCCATAACCTCCCCATCGGCCCTGCCCTGAGTGTGAGAGTGGCGGCGCCCCAACCCCCTGATCCACCCTGCTCTGTGTGTGACAGGGGGCAGTGTGCCAATTCCCCTATTGGCCCTACTCTGTGCATGACAGGGGGGAACTCCCCAACCCCCTGATCGGCCCTCCTCTGTGCGTGACAGGGGGCAGCGCCCCAAACCCCTGATTGGCCCTGCTCTGTGCGTGACAGGGGGTGGCACCACAACCTCCCCATCGACTTTGCCTTGAGTGTGACAGGGGGGCGGTGCCCCAACCCCCCAATCGGCCCTACCCTGAGCGTGACTGAGGGTGGCATCGCAACCTCCCAATCCGCCCTGCTCTGTGCATGACAAGGGGCGGCGCCCCAACTCCCCAATCGGCCCTGCTTTGAGCCCAACCAGGGGCTGCACCTAGGGATTGGGCCTGCCCTCTGCCACCCGGGAGCAGGCCCAAGCCAGCAGGTTGTTATCTCCCAAGGGGTCCCGGACTGCGAGAGGGCACAGGCCGGGCTGAGGGACCCCCCTTCCCCCCCGAGTGCACAAATTTTTCTGCACCGGGCCTCTAGTATAAAATAAATATCAAAAATATAAATCTTTGTTTTACTATGGTTGCAAATATCAAAAAATTTCTATATGTGACATGGCACCAGAGTTAAGTTAGGGTTTTTCAAAATGCTGACACGCTGCGCTCAAAAGGTTCACCATCACCGACCGGTCTAGGCCATCTGTTCATCCATTGATTCATTTATTCCGTAAATATTTCACTGTGTGTGCCAGGTATTCTTCTAGGTCCTGGGGATACTGTGGTGGACAAGAATGTCAAGGACTCCACAGTTATGGAGTTTACATTCTGGTGGGAGAGACTTCAACAATGAATGTGTATGTTGTGTGCGTATATGTACATGTATGCCTTTGGGATGTATGCTATGAACAGAGAGTCCTGAGAAGAGGTACAGTTGTTGTTTTATAGCGTCAGGGGAAAAGTGAAATGTGACCAAAAATATCCCTCATCTTGGTTCACTGTTGCTTTTAATTTATATTACCTAATATTTACTATATGCCTGCTAACATGTTTGTAAATTATGGAGCATAATGACCGGTGAGTCCACCATCTAAGCACTGAGCGTTACCAATTTTGTTTCATCTTCTAGTGCCTTGTCCTATCTCACCTACCTGCCTATCTTGTGAAGGGACCGCTTAAATTTTTTGTTAATTCTCTTGTCTCTTATTAGGGAAAAAAAGTGTTTATCACCTATGAGTATATCCATGAGTACTAAATATATTGTTTAGTTTTGCTTTTGTTTTGCCCTATAAAAACAGTATCATCGTTCCACATTTTGTATGTATGTGTAGTTCATTCATGTTAACAGCTGATTTATGGTCTGTTGGATAAATGTGCAAAACCAATCAATGCATTGCCCCGTTGGAGGATATTGGGTTTTCCCAGCCTTTTGTTCTTTGAACAGTGCTGCTACACATTCTCGTGTGTGCCTCTTCATGCCCATGTTCATAAGTTTCTCCAGGACATTCCCGGGAGTGGAATTGCTAGATCAATGTTCAACTTCACATGATAATACCAATTTGTTTTCCAAAGGGGCGCTACCAGTTTACATTGCCACCCAGAAGTGAGTAAGCATTCCGGGTGAGCCACTGGTTACTATGAGACATCTTAATTCTTAGTTCCTTATCAGCGGAGACTATGCCTCCAGGATCCTACCCCAGACTGCTTTTCCAGCATCCACTCCCACCGTGCCTGCAGTTATCCTCCCATTCCAGCATTGCCCAGCTGTTTGCAGTTGCCACAAGTTAAATCAAGTGGCCCTGAAGTGACCCTGCTCTGTGCTTCTGTAACATTCTGGGCATACAGTGCATGGTAGGCATCTATCTTTCCCAATGAACTGTGAGCTCTTTGAGGGAAGAAACATGTCATTTCTTTTCTTTCTTTTTATTATTATTTTTTAAACGTTTTTATTGATTTCAGAGAGGAAGAGAGAGGGATAGAGAGATAGAAACATCAATGATGAGAATCATTAATTGGGTGCCTCCTCACGCCCCCTACTGGGGATCAAGCCCACAACCCTGGCATGTGCCTTTGACCAAATCGAACCGGGATCCTTTAGTCCTGCAGGCCGATGGTCTATCCATGGAGCCAAACCAGCTAGGGCTGTCATTTCTTTTTTTATACTCACCCCCAGTAGTACAGACCCTGGTACAGAATAGGGACTCAGTCCACTGCTGATGAATGAATGAATGAGTGAATGAATGAATGAACTTGTAGTCAACCATAGGAGTAGGCCTGTTTGGTTACTAAAAGGGGGCATATACCCTAGACTGGCTGTTTGTTCCATACTTCCCTGAAGACGTACATGATAATCAAGAACTTCCTCTGTATTCTGTTCTGTCTGTATCTGCTCCCCCTTTACGTCCTGGAGATTTCCTTTGCTCTGGGCTGTGGGACTAAACTTCAGTGAGTTCCTATTTAGAAAGCAGATGGAGGCTAACCCACAGGATAACTGGAGAGCCGCAGAGCATTTGATGGCATACGCTCAGAGACATCTGCTCTGTGTTTGCCGCTACCCTTCCTGAGGACTCACTAGTGGCCCACAGGAAAAGAACTTTGTCACCTTTCCTTTGTAAGCTCACCCACCTAAGTCTGAAATTATATATTGGCCAATCCAGAAATCAAAATGCTAATCCTGTCATTTACAGGTAAACTCTTAATATTTTGTAATACTCTCCCAGTTTTTTATCTGTGCCTACATGTATTTTTTTTCCTTATCCATGTTACTATATATATCCTTCCATACCTACAACATCGTTTTACAAAGGCTTCTAAATATTTTTTCATACTTTTGTAGCTAAGTATGGTATTTTTTAATTTAAGGAGTGAAGATGATAAGGAAATAGTTCTCTCAGTTTTTTTTAAATTTTTTTATTTTTGTTAATCTTCACCCGAGGATATTTTTTTCATTTTATTAAAAATACTAGGGGCCCAGTGCACAAATTCGTGCACCTTGAAAGGAACTGTGGGCCATGAGGCTGAGGTGGGCACGGGGGTGGGTCTCGGCCCATCCTCCACGCCCTTGCCTGGCCTCTCCCGCCGTGGCCCCTGGTCCCCTGTCTGCCGGTAGCCCTGCTCCTGCCACTGCTGCTCCCACATGCTGATGGCGCCGGTTCGCTCGCACCCGCTGCAGGCGCGGAGTGATTGGTGCTGGTGCCAGCAGCAGGTACGAGCAGTGGCTGCTGCTCTGATTGCTCCTCAGGAGCAGGGGGAGGTGGAGAAACCCTTAGGGATGATCGGGGACAGCAGCCGCCACTCACACCCACTGATGGCCCTGAGTGATCGGGACCGGCGGCTCCAGCACTGGCAGCAGGTGTGAGCGCCGGGTGGGACCTTGGTGCATGGGAGCAAATAATTTTTAGTAACCACCAGAGGCTCGCCCCAATGACAGCGACCGGCACCCCGGGCGCCTTGGTTTGGTGCCTCTGCTCACCTGCTCCACCATCCTGCCGTGGCCGACATGCACCATGTTCGGCACTCTGCCGCCTGCTGACGATGCCCACCATGTTCCACATGCTCCCCCTAGTGGTCAGCGCATGCCATAGTGACTGGTTGCTTGGTTGCTCAGTTGTTCCGCTGTTTGGTCTATTTGCATATTAGGGTTTTATATATATAGATATTTTTATTGATTTTAGAGAGGAAGGGAGAGGAAGGGAGAGATAAAAATATAAATGATGAGAGAGAATCATTGATTGGCTGTTTTCCCACACACCCCACACTGGGGATGGAGCCCATGCCCCAACTGGGAATCGAACTGTGACCTCCTGGTTTATAGGTGGAGAACAATCAACCACCAAGCCATAGCTGGGTATAATTGATTTTTTAGAGAGCGAACGGACGGGGAGTGACAGGGAGAGAGAAATAGCAATTGGTTGCCTCCTGCATGTGCTCCGGACAAGGGCCCGGGATGGAGCCTGCAACCTAGGTACATGCCCTTGACCAGAATCAAACCAGCCACCCTTCAGTGTGAGGGCCAGTGCTCTAATCACTGAGCGAGCCAAACCAGCTCAGGCTCTCTCAGTATTTTTAACCCGTCTTATTAAAGAAATTTCACATGATTTTATACTAAGGAAATAAAATTTTGAGGTTATAGCTACTTAAGTACATAATAAAGGTGATATTTAATGGTCTCATTCTGTCTCTCTAATCAAAATTATCTACCTCCAAATGCCCATTTTAAATTTCTTCATTGCATAATATAATCAAGATAATTTTCTCCCTCATTAGACTAAGTAAGACACTATAATAACAGTCTCCTTTGAGTTTCTTAGTTTTATATAAGTATACAAGATTGTCAAAATTTGTTAACCTCAGGAGGAAGTCACTTGAGAAAAAAGCTACATGGCTCTTTAAGGAACTTAATTAATTGGTAACTTGAGTACTCGAACTACATAAGACATTTATAAAATCTGATATGTGAAAAAAAAGGTATGAGCTCTACCAAACCTTTTTATTGCCATGTAATTTTACTTCTGAGGTTCTTCGATTTATTACATTATTCTGATTACACCTGAGAGAAAGTGGGTGTCTTTTGGTCTGAGTTACAAATGAATTGGGTTTCTAAAAGGCACTCCCCCACTCCAACCTTTGACCAAGAGTTAAGCAGATCCCAAAATTCTCTATTAACTGTTCATGGTTATGCTGTGTTCTCTGATTCCATATTTTAATAAATCCTCTAATTTAGGCAGTACACAAGCAAAATTCTTTTTTCTAAGAAGTACCAGGATTTTAAAAATGCCAATAGTAGCCGGTTTATTGTATGACTTTAAAACTGAATATGTGCAGTCATTCTGATAACAAGAGTAGAGGACTGAGTAAACTTATACCTTTAATGAAGAGTGGGGACTTCTTGACTTTATCCTTTTGGCCTGTGTGACCTCTTACTGAGGATCCAGGAGGGAGCCCTTCAGGGAACTCCCAGAGGGAACATCTTCTTTGACGTTATTTGATTGCTCTGTGGCTTGGTCCTTGAGAACCAACATGTTTGAGGATGTGAACCTTATAAAATGTGTGAATGTCTCTAAGAGACTTCTCACCTTTAGTCACTGCCTTCCCAGTGCTTGGCTTACAGTGATGAGATGATAAATATTTGCCAAGTGAATGACTGGAGTAAGAATGAACTATTTTAAAACTTTAGTTTAAAAAATGAGTTTACAACTTGAGCCAAGTCATGCCATCTGTTCGAAGGCTATTTATAGTTCCTAAGTGGTGTCATTTTAGCACGGTACAGGAGGGTGACTGTCACTGCGCTTGATGTTATCCATAATTATGTGTCCATAATGCTTAGAAGAACAGATGCTTTCAAGTAGGTGTGATGTGTTGCCTGGGTCTTGATTTAGCAGCAGACGCTCTTTTTTAGAATGAGTGGCCTGCCTTCTCTAGCCTAGGATCAAAGATAGTTTGCCTTAGATACGTAGCACACCAGCATTCATATCCAAGGTGAATCTGGTGCTGACATCACTCCGTCATGAACTATTTGCTTCTAACATCACGACTTAGGCTCTCATCTAGGCAGTTGAATGCTAGGCCTTTACATTTTTATACCATGGTCATTTGGAAAAATAAATGAGATGTATAGCATCTTAATTTTGATGAGTTTTAAGTTACATTAGAAGAAGAAAAATGGCTAATATTTCATCCATTAAAAATCTTCATTGTTAATAAAAAAAAAAAATCTTCATTGTTAAAATTGCACCAATTAGGAAGATATATCTGCAGTGTGCATTTTATTGTAGATGAATTATCTCCGGGAGAATCAGGCCAACTCAACTGTTAACAGAGCCTGGGGTTTGGAGCTGGATTGCCTGGAAGCCAATCCTGGTTCTCCCCATTCATCGTCTCTGGGACCTTTGGGGAATTGACTACGTGCTTCAGTTTCCTCGTCTGTCAAATGTGACTGAAACTAGAATTTACCTTATAAGGTTATTTGAGAATTAAAGGAATTAGATTATTTGTTAGTGTTCTTGAGTTTTTGTTAAATAAAATTTAAAAATAAAACACTCTAATCTTTATGATAATACTTCCAAGCTTTTCATCCCTACTGCACCTGAGAACCACCTGGGGAGATTTCTAAAAATAACAATATCTGGGCTCTGTTCCAGGGCTCTGATATGTAGCTAAAGTTAAAAACTGCAGCAATATGTTAGTTTAAAGAAACACAGTAGATTTTGATGAGTAATGCTATGCGTTATAACAGTATTCTGAATTTCCAATAATTATGGCACCATGTGACAGGGGAGACTCTATTTTCTTCATTTCCTATAGCATTGAAAAGCCTTCTCAGAGAAAACAAAAGAGATCAGTTTAATAATGAACTTCCATAAGAATGATTGAATTTTCACTTTGTTGTATTTCCAAGGAGAAATAACAGAAAATTCTAACCTTCAAAGGGAGCCCTGAGACCACCTCTTTTTTGTTCAAATCGTTTTTTTCTTTCTGAGAGTGAAAATTTTATATATCTAAAGTGCATGAGGAAGGAAAGCTCTGTTCAAAGTTAAGATGATAAAGCATAGAAACTTTAAAACACCCAAAATGCAAATTGTGAGGCAATTGGCCCCTCTATTCAGCAGAGCTCTATAAATGTTAGGTGTCACCCTTCTCTCGTTTTAGTTGTGAATGCACACAGTGCTGGAGGAACCAGATTAATTTGAGGAAATAAGTTATATCAACTTTCTAGTGTCTCTGAAGAAAGAAATCAAGGTACCTCACTTTTGTTGGGAGTGACTGACTGTATTGTTTGCGATTATATTAATGGAGAAGATAATCATAGTCATTGGGATAAGAAGGGAAAATTCAAGTGTCAAGAGTGTCACTGAAAGCCACATATGGCACTAGACAAGCAATTTTGGGTGGTATTACAAAGCTATTTTTATATCTGAAGATGAATATAGCCAGAGGTTAGCACAAATGTCTAATTTGTTTCTCCTTATATGACTTTTTGTTTATGGTCACATGCATCAAACAACTTAATCCAATGCATTTGTATAGCCAGTGTGTCTCCACCTTCCCCCATCATTTTTATTTTATCTTCACCCCTGGATTTGTTTACTGACTGGGGATTGAACCCACCCTAACTGGGAATTGAACCTGTGATCCTTCAGTGCATGGGACGATGCTCCAACCAACTGAGCCACCCAGCCAGGCCCCCCATCATTTTTTTTTTTTTTAAGTGAAAAAGAACCCAGTCTTGAAGAGGAAATCTCACAATTTTTGCATTGTGTTTCTTCATCAATAATGAGGTAATGTTGGTAGTTTTTGTTTTTGTAAAAGTTTTTGGTAGATGATTCACATTTGCAGTGTCTGGGTTGACTCAAAAATTCATCATGAATGAGTAACCACTCTAGGCCTTGTTTTCTACATCTTTAAAATGGATTAAAATGGCTTTAATTTTGAGCAAAAATTTTTTTCTTGTATTTTTGTTTATTCCCATGCATTATTATTTCAAGCTTAAGTATAATCTGTGATTCTTCCAAGATCCAAGCACAGACCCCCTCCATGCGCTCAATAAATATCTGTAGGCTGACAGACTCCTGGACATCTTGAAGATAGTAATTGCAGTAAGTTAATTAATGAAGGTAAAAGGGAATTTGAGGGCTCACCGATGACATTGCATGTCCCTTTCTTCCCAAACTTTCAGATTGTGCTACTTATTTTCATGCATTTCCTGAAGAGGCCCTACAACATCCTCTGGCATTTTGAACTTACCACCTCATCCACAAGTTTTCCCAGTAACTATTTTAACCTAAGTTCCTTGTGTTTCAGTTCAGACTTGTTTGCTTTTGTTTAATTTAGTGAAGATGGAGAATAGACAGGCAGAAAGAGGATGGTGAGACCAGAGGCTTTGCCATTGGGGGTTGTTATTGGGACAAAAATTAAATTTCCTACGGGCCCTCTCAGCAGTGTCCTTGGCACTGCACCAGCCTGTGAGCACCATGAGAGCCTGGTGTGCCTTTGCTTTGCACACCAGTCAGTCACCGGTGGCTGGCATACAGTCTGGCACATAGTAGGCGTTCAGTAACCCACGAACTCCTATGGAAGTTTTAAGCAATGGAAGATTTATCATATGGATCTTATGCCACATAGAATTGTGCCTTAAATCAAGAAAACCCTGTCAGCAAAATCAGAGGCCAAAAAGCAGATACATGAGATTATTTATTTTTATAAGATTTATGCTATATTTCCTTAAAAAAGCCACTTATTCCAATGTTTTGAAAACGTGATTTAAGTGTATGCAAACACTGCTTTACACAGAAGTGTCAGTGCACTTATCTCTTTTGAAGTGAATTATCTGAGAATCATGCTTCCTAAAATTATATTTATTCTACCTAATTCATGTCATATCTTTAAATGGAAAAATAGCTTAATTATTAATAAAAGAAATTGCTAAACATCAGGGAAATTACACAGTGCTTTCTGGTCTAAACACAACATTAACTCACAGAAAACAGTATATCTTACTGCCAGGAAATTTAATAAGCTTTCTTATAAGTCTTGGTTAAAAAAAAAAAAAGCATCTGAAAAGTTAGTATACATGTTTTGGAATACTGTTTTATTAAATCTTCCTTCTTAATCCCCAAAAGAAAATGAACAGCTTATCTGAACATTTTGTGTGTGATCGAACTAGCAAGTGTCTTTTGAGATCCCCTAACTGTATGGGAGTTTAAATTTTAATTTGAAAAGCCAGGAAAATGTATACCAGAAAGGAGACATTTCTCTCATGTGTAAACACACACAAATAGAGAAAAGGGTGGAAGATATTCTGAATTATTAATAATGGTTACCTCTCATGCTGAAACTAGGAGTGATTTTTATTTGTATATTTCTGAAGTTTTTCCCATGAACATGTGTAACTGGCATAGTTTTATTAAAAGATATTTTTAAAAGAGAAACTGTGTCACAGTGTGCAGTCAGTGCCAAACGAGGTGCGGATGGAAAGGGCTCTCTGCGTGGGGAAATGAACTCACATGGGCTTGGGCAGCCAGTATACACTGAAGAATGGGCCCTGGGCCAGGTCTTGAAGAGAAGGTAGAACAATAACAATGATGGTTTCTTCAACTTATTTGTTCCTTTTGCAGCAGACTGTCTCCTCAGTCTGCATTTTCCTTTCTCTGTTGGAAGAGGCCCTGTTTTGTTCAGTTATGATGGTTCCTTTCCAGTTGTCAGAGACTGGTTCAGGGTTGGACCTGTGGCCCAGTGTTGGCCAGGGAGATGGGGAAAGGAACGTTTTTTTAGACACTGGAAGAAAAGACCCTTTATGGCCTGTGTGCTTTGTCTGGTCTCATATGGCACCTGTAGCTGCTGAAGAAGAGGAACCCCCTGTAACCACAAGGGGAACCCCACTCAGGATAGTAGAATGTAGAGGCAGGAGGAACCAGAGTCATCAGCACCATTATTCAGCTGCTGCGCTTCGGGTGAACTTGTTTCTTCCTCTCTATTCATAGGTACTAGTATATACCTTGATTAATTTCCTGTTGTTTACAGCCAGTTTGAATTGGGCTGAAAGCATCCTCACTGATACAACAATTCTACAATTTGCAACCCTGTTCATATCCAATATTGATTTTAATCTGAACTCTGTGAAGTAGATAAGACAGTATTAGTCAGGGTTCTCCAGATAAACAGAACCAATAGGGTGTGTGTGTGTGTGTGTGTGTGTGTGTGTGTGTGTGTGTGTGTGTAGAGAGAGAGAGAGAAATATCAGTTGATTTAAGGAATTGGCTCACATGATTGTGGAGGCTTGGTGAGTCCAAAATGACACAATTCTTTCTTGCTCAGAGGAGATTGGTCTTTGTTTTTTTAAGGCCTTCAGCTGATTGGATGGGGCCCACCCACACTATGGAGGATAGTTTGATTTATGCAGAGTTCACTAATTTAAATGTTAATCTCATCCAAGGAATACCTCATAAAAACACCCAGAATAATGTTTGACCAAGTATTTGGGTACCGTGGCCTAGCTAAGCTGAAACAGACAATTAACCATAATTATTCCTATATACAGATGATGTAACTAAAGTTAAGTGGCTATAACTTGCCTAAGATTTCAAATCCAAGTTAACTAATCTTAAATCTTTCTACCTTCTCTGGGCTCTTTCAAGTGGAAAAGGATCTTCATGCAAATGAAGGGATGTGGTGCTTATAACCAGTCCGTCAGTTCTGAATTAAATGCCTGCTCTTGCCAAGCAACGTTCTAGGAGCCAGGGAGCCAAAGTGGAGGTGGAGGAGAAGACAACCAGGAGAGAGTGAGAATGTGCTTGGATCTGGCTCATGAAGTCTTGTATTGGCTTTAGTGGATGATACTCATTGATGGTTAGTAATTACTTGGTCAGAAAGTTAATCACTCACCATCAGGCTAAAGAGTTAATTCTTATACAAGTGGGAAAAGCTGTGACGTTGATGATAACGTCCCAAAGTCCAGAATCATATAGAACAAAGAAAGGAGGAGGATCTTTAATAGTCCTTTCATCTTGGTGACAGTTTCTCAGTTGTTACATATAAATTGTATATAATCTATCACAGAACTTAAAGGAATCCAGAAACCATCAAGAACTTCTCTTTAGTGTGGAAAATTTAGTATTATCACACTTCAAAATAAATTTATCATTATTTTATGAATTACATAGTGTAAATCAAACTTGTCCGTGACATCAGGGCCCCATATGGTTGATTAATTAAAGCGGGGATGCTGAATTTGGACAGTTTGATATGCTCTTCAAATACTGATCTCCCTTAGGATTAAGACAGGAAAGTCCTGACATTTTGATTACTCTGTGTATAGGGACCTTTAGCATGAGAACAATAAACAGCTTTTTGAAGCTTCTTAATGAGATGTGTAGTGTGTTCCATTAACACCCGGGAGCTCGCCTAAAACCGTTCTCCCTCACTAATAACTAATAAAATGACTGCACTCTAAATGGAAAGCCACAGCGCTTTCTTTTTCTATATTCTCTTCACCCACTTCAGCAGCCTTTGCTTTGCCGGGTGTTAAGCCCCCGTTTGCAGTGTGTGGGGACAGCACACTGGTTCTGGAAGCGCCCCTAGGCACTGTAAGCCTGGGATATGCAATGACCTTCCCACACAGCAGCAGGCAGCCCGGGGTTACCAGGTCAGCCAAAAAGTAAGTTGAGTGTTCTGCACATGAGCACACATGTGGACTAAATGCTTCCTATTGAGACGAGTGCACCAGGAGGACCGAAAGCTGGCCGAGTGGCCTGAGAAGACGACTTCTTAAAGGAACCAGAGCGGCGGCGATGCACAGGAGATGAGAGGTGAAGCTGCAGGGCCTCGGGGAAAGCCTGTCTTTTAACAAGTGTTGGGATGCCTAAGCCTGGCTCGGTGCCTTCTCTGCTTCTAAATTTAAATGCTTACATTTTAGTCAGTTCACATTTCACTTCTCTTCGAGCCCCATAAATTATGTAGGAACCTTTAAGAGCCCTTGCAGATGGGGACTAGCAGGTGCCACCTGGTTTGCCTGGTTGCCTGGAATCTGCCAGGCTTTAAAAGGGGTCTGGTTGTACTCACCTGTCACCCTTATGGCTGAGCCAGAGTGTGTTCTTACTTCCTGGTTTCTTATGTCCTGAAGCTTGAAAACACTTACACCCTCCATCCCATCCTCATGAGAAATGGAGTAGAAAAGAGTACTTGATTGCTTTCTCTATTCCTCTTTTTCTTTCCTTTCTAGGTTATATTGTCAAAATAAAACTGATGACTTGGGCAGTAGAACAGCTAGAGCAGCGGTTCTCAACCTATGGGTCTCAACCCCTTTGGGGGCCGAACGACTCTTTCACAAGGGTCACCTAAGACTATCGGAAAACACATATATAATTGCATATTGTTTTTGTGATTGATCACTAGGCTTTAATTATGTTCAATTTGTAACAATGAAAATACATCCTGCATATCAGATATTTACATTACAATTCATAACAGTAGCAAAATTACAGTTATGAAGCAGCAACGAAAATAATTTTATGGTTGGGGGTCACCACAACATGAGGAACTGTATGAAAGGGTCGCGGCATTAGGAAGGTTGAGAACCACTGAGCTAGAGGATGGTGGTAATTATTATGCTATTTGTGAACGTATGGAAATAGAGCAAAACAATAATTTTTACCACATTGGTACTTTCTGCTTCTGTTTGTGAAAATTCCTTCAGAAACACATTGTGTTTTTCTCAGCTTGTCCGTCTTTAATATGAATGAAAATGCTCCTAAAAGGCATAGATTTGTGAATGTACTTCTCAATTTAATCTAAGCAAAATACAATTTTTTAAAAAAATGTAAAAGATCTTCTGAACTGAGCTTTCAATTAATTTTCACTTAGGAGGAAGTATATTCTCAGGGAATCAGTATGAGAGGGCCAGTCCCAAGACTGATCTCCGACTCTCGGGGTGACCATGTAAAGTAGAGCAATAATACCTGCCCTCCCTCCTCCAGGAGTCCCCCTGAGAATACCTGAACGCACGCGTGTGCAGCAGCATGCCCCTCGGGAGGGCAGCTGTGAGTATGAGTATTTGTCATCTCTTTTTGTTCCAGAAAAGGTTTAAGGGAGTTTGCAAGAATCCATAAGGACAACAGAACAAAGGTTAAATGGAAGACCTACAAGAAAGGAGGAAAAAAGAAGTCATAAAAGGGAGCTAGAAATGAGTAAAGAAAAATGCACCCCATACTGCCTGGAATGCTGAACCCTTCATTCACAGCACCGGGAAGTGAAAAACATGTTGTTTCTCAGCAGAGCAATTGTTCTTAGTGTTGAGATAGCATTTTCTCCCAAGAGTGCTCACAGAGAAACTCTAATTATGTTAACTGCCTGACATTATGACCTGGGAAGGTAGCTTAATGGCTCCACACTTTTATTTCCTTTCCGTGAAGTGGAGAGAATGAACTAAAAGATCTGTTGAGACCTTGCAACTCTCAAGCCCAATGAGTGTGTTCTTTTCCCTCCACATCATGTTTTCGTCTAGAAAGAGAAACTTTCTTTTTTCTCTTTTCCCCTATTTCTTCCTATGAATGTACACTCTCCTTTACAACCTTCCTTTTTGCTGTTGCCCAACCTGATACTGTAAAACTTGTCTTTCTCAGACAGTTTGCTTATCTATTTTTTCTACTAAAAAAAAAAAAAAAAGAGCTGAACCCAAGAGCTAGAGCCAGAGTGCTGTGTTCCCCAGAGGAAGGGAGGACAGGAGGAAGGAGAGGGGGTGGGCCGTGTGTCATGGGGTGGGGAGCGCAGTCTGGAATTGAGGTCTGTCAGGAAACAGAAGGCAGTTTTTACACTTCCTTCACTTCCAGGATGGTTGAGGATTCTGCTTGGAAGCTGGGCTTTTTGTTTAAAAATGTAGGCCACAAGGAAAACTGCCTTTGGGAGTGCAACTGAATGGCTAATTGTTCTTAATTGTATTCTTCTATGCTCAGCCAACCACTAACTACAGTATCAGCTTTAAAAACAGTATTTAGGGAAATTGTTTGTGCCTCCGCTTGTTTCTTACATTTAGTGTTTTCATCGTTGGAGGCAACATGCCTCCAAGTGTCACCATGAAGGCCCAGGTGGGCATCTGCTTTAGCTGGCATGTGGCAGCCCCTGTGAATTGTGCACAGTCGACATATGGAGAGTGGAGGCTGTGGAACCCCTGATCATTGCAATAGTTGTCCCCCACCTTCAGTGACCTGAGAAGAGGCAGTTTCCCCCTAGGCGTGGGCTGGGATGGTTTTTTCCAGATGTTCTCCAGAGACTGCCAGAAGCTTAGTGGATTCTGAATGGGAGTGATACTTTGAAATCATTTAGTGTTGCTGGTCTATCAAAGTTAAGTTCATTGTGGCAAGTAAGGTATTTGAGGCAGAGTTAATGCCTGATAAATACACATGGAATCACTCAGCTTTCTTTCCTTCCAACACCTTTTCGCCTACTGATTGCAGTTTTGTTGTTTGGTTCATCTGCTGAGATTAACTATAATCTCTTGTCCTTCTGGTTGGATTAAAAAAAAAAAAAAAAAAAAAGGAATGGCTGTTAGCTCTTGTCACCATGCCCAAACATGAAGTAATTCTTTTTTTTTTTTTTTTTAAATATGGAACGCTTCACAAATTTGCGTGTCATCCTTGCGCAGGGGTTATGCTAATCTTCTCTGTATCATTCCAATTTTAGTATATGTGTTGCAGAAGTGAGCACAGTAATTATTCTTTTTAAACTGGAGACCCAGATGATAGGGTGTTTGTGCTTAAAATAAATTAGTTAGGCCAATTGGATTTGACTGTCAGCTGGACTAGTAACTTATCTTGAGAATGTCTGTGCTGATCTGTAGCTAACACAACAAGCTATATACTTAAGGGGTGAAACTCGTGGTTTTCTTTAAAATTATAACTGGGATTTTACTTCAGAATTTTACCTCATCAACTCTGGCCCTTGACAGTCAAATGTGTGAACATCCTTTGCAAAATCCTCCATGTGGCCCAGTTTTTTCATAGAGAAGGACTTACAGCCCTTCCTCCCAACATACCAGTTCAACAAAAAAGCAAAAGAGTTGATTCCTCTGAGCGGAAAGCTCTTTTGTGGCATATTAGTCATTTTTTCCCTAATATCTTGCATTTTGCTGAAAATAATTGAGTGCTGTTCCCTGGAGTATTGATGCCAATGAGCCTGGATTCCATTGACTGAATGGACCCCACCTGGTTGTGATTTCTGAGCTTTTCTGTCTGCTTTTCGTAGGAACGTTATGTAATATTTTCTTATTATGTTATCTCTCCTGGTTGGCACTTCTTGACTCTTACTACTTCCATTACAGTGTATTAGAATTTTGTGTAAAATAAGAGTAAATGTATGTTAATAATGACCTTAGAGGAACTTCTTCGAATAAAGAACATGACATCTGTACATTTATAACCACTCCATCAATTCTGCAGGCCTTTTCCCTCTTTCAGCTCTCTATATTTGCACTCCAGTAAGAAAAAACTGAAGGGAGCCTTGTTGAAAAGATTCTCCATGGTCCTTCGCCATGGTATAATGACCAGATAATTCTAGCAGTCCTCAAGACTGTCCTTTACACTGTAAGGAAAACACCTATTATAGCTCTTCATTTAAATAGAAAGGACGAGCTTGGGAATAACTATACATACTATAACTTATAGGTAGACTTTCTAAGCAATTAAATGAATGACACAGATGTCTAAATAAAGTATATAATTGTGAGTTACATTTTTATTACCTTTTATTCCAAGCCATCTCAAATTATTTGGAAGATGTGGTGATAGTTTGATGAGTAAGATGGCATTCTTCTTTCTTGCTCATTGCTTCACAATTCTAGACAGGTGTTATTTTAGTGCTAATGGGACCGTGGTGATTTTGCCGGTTGGCTCAACTGGGCTGGATCTTCAGAAGAGGTTTGCTCACAAAGAGTGTCATAGCTACTCACTAGCTGCCTCAGCAAACATCTTAATGAGGCATTATTAGCACCATTGAAACTTGCCATTGAGCATTATCAGTCCACGTTGTTCTTGCTCTTTTCTTTTCTTCTGAGCCTGTCTTCTTTCCTGTCCTCTGATCCTCCCCATATTGCCTTCCATCTGTTTCTTCATCTCATTTCTTTCATCTCCCAGCATGCACTCTTTCCATTGTCCATCCATCCTTAGCACAATGCCCGACATATAAAAAAGAACTCATTAGATAGATAGATTGTTTTATGAATACAACTAAAAATTATTTTAGCCAGCTTCCAATAAAAGCATTACAATAAGAAAGGAGAAAAAAAAAATAAAAGAGCCCTTCAAAATAACTGGGGGAATTATAGGTACCAGAAAATCTAGGCTAACTCTAGTCACTACAATGAGTCTCAAATTTAATTCTGTGGTTACTCAAAGTTTTCAGAAAGGGGAGCGCAATGAGTTATGCATCACTCATTGTCTGGTGGAAGGAAGCATGCCAAGGCATCAGGAGGAACAGTTTTTTTCTAAGCACTCATTTCTGTGTATACGGTTGCTCATTCAACAAAATAATTGACAGTCTCAGTAATTTTACAATAAGCTGCCAAAGTTTTTCTCAGTTTTAAAAAAAAGTATTGAGCATCCAGTATGTGCAAGGCCCTGTACCAGAACTGATCATACAAGATGAGTAGGTAAATACATGGGCTCTGCCATCTTTTATTATATCCTGTGAAGTGAGTTAATAGTAATAATAATTAACATTTCATTGACCTGCTGGTATGTGTCTGGCTCCTAAGTGTATACACGTATGAACATATTCATTCTTAGAACATCCTATTGTACTGTTATTTCTCTATTTTACAGTTAAAGAAACTGGGGCAAAGGGAGGTTAAATAATTTGTCCCAGATTCAGTAGCCTGTGCGTGGCAATAGGTGGGGTTTGAACCGAAGTCAGGCTGACTGGCTCCCGAGCCCACATTTTTAACCATTATTCTGCCTGACTTCTCTAGAGGTATAAGGGAAGGAAGAAAAACAGATCTGGGGAGGCTGGAAGAAGATAGAGGTGATTGGCTTGGAATATGTTGAATCTGAGTTGCCTGAAAGTATCAGAAATGTGGATGTCCATGGGCTATGGAGTATCCAGATCTGCAGCTGGGCAGAGAGATCTGGGCCAACATTTAAGTGCTTTTTAGGTGCCAACAGCACATGGTTGGTAAAGATATGTAACCCTCTGGCAATTGGATGGGCATATACGTGTTAGGTACAAGGTTCATAAGCAGGAATGAGTGGTAAGCACTTTTCTCATTTTGTAATAGCCGGCCATGTTTGAGACACATATACCTCAGGTCTTGCAACTCTTTCCAAGAAGGTGCTCTTATTCCCATTTTACAGCTGAGGAAACTGAGGCCAGTTGTAAGTGGCAAAGCTCGGGTTTAAAGCCAGAGTTTTGTGACTGCCCCTGATGCATGGAGTTGGGCTACAGGAACAGAGAGGGGTGTGAAGCTTTGCTAGGAAGACAGTTGAACTCGTCTCACAGCACCGTCGAGGGCCTCAAGTGGCTTCTGATAGTGCATGGATGAAATAACCCAATCCAAAAAGAATTTGAGGACCAGTGTTCCGTCACTCATCATGTAAGAGAACCCTAGAACAGCTGTAGCAATGGAAAATTTGCTTTGGAGCAGGTGCATGCTGGGTGAGTGAGCCACCCAGTCCCCCCAGCTCCTTCTCCTGCCCTCCAGCTGCGGTCCTACCCAGGCACTGCACGGTCTCCCAGGTAGGCTGCATCATCCTCGCTGACTGTGCAGTGACGTGGCCGGGCCACCGATCCACATCTCAGTTACTCAGGCACAAACGATGACTTCCTGGCAGAGCCCTCAGGAAGGCCCCCCACCCCCACCCCAGGAAACAAAACAAACAGAGCCCTTCCTATTCCCCTATTTTGACATCCTCTTTCTGCCCCCGCCCCCCAAACCCAAGAAGGGCAGCAGAAATTTGGATTCAGCACTTTTACGTTTAACTCTTTATTGCCATTAATATTCATGGCTGATTCTTGAGGGACAAATGCCTCTCTTCTCCTTTCCCCTTTGTCATTTCTGTGTCCAGCTAAGTTCCTAATAGCCCGCTTCTCCCCACTGCTTTGCCTGCTCCACATCTCAGCGGACTCAGCTATGGACCCAACGGCTTCAGAGTGTCCTGTCCTCATTATTACTCCAGGGGTGTCTGAGTGTTGTCACTATGCAGTATGCACACCCTTAGCTTTGTGGGCTTTGCTGTTACTGTCTGTCAATATAATCACGATAGCTTCTTTTTTCCGTTGAAAATGGTGCTTTCTGGGATGCTTTTCCTTTCCTCTGACCAACTTAAAAATCTTTCCTTTCAATCTTGAAGTCCTTTTTCAAGCTTTCTCTATTGCGCTGCTTTGGGGAGCTGTCTCAGGTCTCGCTCCCTGGGCAACAGGTGGAGTCTATTGGGCAGTGCTTTGGGAACAGCCCCTCTTAGGAAGCTTGCAGGGATCCCACAGGGAGCTCTGGAGCTGGGATGGCCCGAGGGAGGGGGCGGAATCTTGGGTGAGGTGGCTTCCTTCAGCCAACCACAAGGACTGGGGAGGAAATCAGCTGTGAGCCATCCACAGCCAACACTCCTGGCAAGTGGGGGAGTGAGCACTTCAGTTCCGAGCAGGAACCTGAGCAGACACACAGCATCCCCTGCAACAGCCTTTCCGTCTGGTCACCTCAACGTGGTCTCTTCAAGGCTCTGACGTCTCTTCTGCAGAAGTCATCTTGGCAATAAAAGCCTTTTCAACTAAAAATGCCTGCTATCTTCTTTTGCCCTAAACTGCATTATGAACTAGAGGTTTTGTAATGAACAATAAAAACAAGCCAGCATAATAATGGGGAATGTCTCATTTTCATTTTCTCCTTGATACTATTATTGTCACCATCCTCACGTTGGCCTTAATTCCTCCTATTTGGATTCATGAATGGCTTCTTTAAAAAAAAATTGTTTTACAGTTTTATTGACATATAATTGACATACAATAAACTGCACATATTTAAAATATATAATTTGATGAGTTCTTGCATGCCTATGACATTATTAAGATAGTGAACCGCCCCTAAATTTTGTCATGCTCCTTTGTAATTCTTCCTTTGGTATCCCCACTAGCTCCACCTGCTCCAGGCAACCACTGATCTGCTTTCTGTCGCTAGATTAGTTTGAATTTTCTAGAGTTTTATATAAATGAAATCATGCAGCCTTTTTAAAATTTTTTTTTGAGGGGGTCTGACTTTTTTCTCTTGGCATAATCATTTTGAGATTCATCCATGCTGTTGCGTATGTCAGTAGTCACTTCCTTCCTATTGTTGAGTAGTATTCCATTGTTCTTCCACTGACCTAGTTGATGGACATTTAATTGTTTCCACTTCTGACTACTACAAATAACGATGCCATGAACATTTGTGTACACGTTGTTATGTGGACAACCACTTTCACTTGTCTTGGGTACTTAGGAATGGCATGGCTGGGTCACATGGTAGGTCTGTGTTTGACTTTATAAGAAACCACCAAACTATTTTCCAGAATCATAGCACCACTGTGCAATCTTACCAAGCAGTTTACAAGAGTTGCATTTGCTCTACATCATCACTGACACTTGGTATTGTGGGTCTTTTCAGTTTTAGCCAGCCAAGTGTGTAGTGGTATTTAATAGTGGCTTTAATTGGCATTTCCTTAACCCCGGGTCACTAAAGTTTTTCTCTTGTTTTCTTGTAAAAGTTGTATGTTTTTAGCTCTCACATTGAAGCCTCGGGCCTGTTGTGACTTAATTTGGTTTATAATGTTAAGGGCTTAAGTTTTTTTATAAGTAGATATTTGTTGTTCCAGTAGTATTTGTTGAAAAGATTTTTCTTTACCCATTGAAGATTTTTTTCAAAAAACGAATTGCTAAGAGTTTTATAATGCATGGCTTTGAATTTTGTCAAGTGATTTTTTTTCTGCATCTATAAAGATGATAATGGTGTTTCTACTTGATTCTGTAGATGTTGCCTTAGCAATATAAGGAGTCATTTCAACTGAAAGTACTACTTGGTTCATTTTGCCCTAAATTGCATAATGAGATGGAGGTCTTCCTACTGTAAAACCAAGAAGTACTAGCACAATGAAGAAGACCTGGATACCACTTTCTCCTTTAGTTACCATTATCACTCCCATCCGGTTGCCTCCTGCACACACCCTGACCAGCGATCAAACCCACAACCTAGGTATGTGCCTTGACCAGGAATCAAACCTGCAATCTTGTGGTGCATGGGACGATGCTCCAACCAACTGAGTCACCCAGCCAGGGCACCATCCTAATTTTGGCCGTAATCACCTCTAATTCAGATGAGTGGATTAGCTTCTTTTTCTTTTTCTTTTTCTTTTTTTTTTTACTGACTTTATTAGCGTGACATTGGTTAATAAAATTATATAGGTTTAAGGTATACAATTCTATAACACATTATCCATATATTGTATTGTGTGTTCACTACCCAAGTCTCTTTCCACCACCACTTATCCCCTCTTTACCCTCTCCTGCCTCCCCCACCACCATTTCCCTCTGGTAATAACCATACTGTTTTCTGTCATGAGGTTTTCTTTGTGGTTTTAAAAATATATATTTTTTTATTGATTTCAGAGAGGAAGGGAGAGGGAGAGAGAGAGAGAGATAGAAACAACAATGATGAGAGAGAATCATTGATCGCCTGCCTCCTGCATGCCCCACACTGGGGATCAAGGCTGCAACCCGGGCATGTGTCCGGACCAGGAATCGAACCGTGATCTCCTGGTTCATAGGTCAACGTTCAATCACTGAGCCACGCTGGCTGGGCTTTTTTGTTTTGTTTTCTTTTGTTTTGTTTTTATGGTTTATTCCCTTCACCTTTTTCACTCAGTCCCCTCCCACCTCCCCTCTGAGTAGACTAGTTTCTTAACTGTTCTTTTCTCCCTGTCTCTTCCTCTTTCTGTCACGAACTGGGAAAAATTTTCCTAAAGGACATCTCTAGTCATGGTGTCAGTTGTTCTCATGACTAAACGATCACTGGCTCCTCATCACCCTCAGAATAAGGTTTATCTAACCAACAGGTGGGTTAGTGTCTCCCACAGATCATCTCTCTCTAGGGGTAGCCCATTCCTACCCTTGATCCAATCTAAATGCCTTCACTTCTCCTATCTGTGATCTTATACCTTAGGACACTCATTACACGTGTTTTATTTTTTTCTTATCTGTTTCTGTTTCATATTTTCCACAAGACTGTAGCCACTGAATATACAAGCTGTTGTATTTATTTTTGTATACCTATAGTACCTCCCTGATATGGCAGGCATTTTGCATGTGTTTATTGAATGAATAAATGAACATAATTTATGCAATTTCCAAAAATACATATTTAATACCAACTAAGAGAATATATCTTTGGCACAAATGGAGAATGTTTTTTCATTTCCACTTTTGTAAATAATAATTCTATGATAGTTGCTGGGTCGGCGGTTTTTGCCATTGGTTTTTAGGAAACCTAGAGCCTTGGATCAGATATTTTCATTTGAAAGGATACATCATATTTTAGAAATATGATAGATCACATACATGGAATTTTATGACTTTGAAACAGTTCACAGTGTGTAAAGTACTCATAGTTACTGACAGTTTATTTTTCTGACCATTACCAGAGTAACCCAATTATTCTTTGGGGAGGGGGGTAGAGGGGAGAAGAAGGAATCCAAACTAACCCACACCAAAAAAATCCCCTTTACTCTGATACTGATTGCACCTAATAGCTCTTGTTTCGAATTTCATAATTCTAGAAGAGTTAAACTTGAACATGTATCTTTAAACAATGGAGCCTCTGTTTCCCACCAAAAGGCAGTGATTGTGTTGAGCATTTTAACTGGTTATCAGACCTCAGGCTGCCGGTTTGAAGAGTGAACTTTGGCAATAGGAACTTGGCTCTCAACCCTGTTTTGCAGCTGGCTAGAATGTGAATAAACTTCCTATGAGAAAGAGACATATCTTCTCAAAGGAGGAAAGGAATAAAGCCCTCCACCTACCTTCCTCCCTTCTGGTTTGCCCTGAGCCCCTACTTACCTTTTTTGAAAGCATCTTCAGGTATCAGAGAGAGATGTTTTTAGGTCCTCAAAAACTCAGAAAAGAACTAAACGGTTATTTCTACTTTGTAATCCTCATCCTGAAAGATTTATTCTTTTTTTTTTTAAATGTATTTTCCCCTCAAATATATTTTTATTGATTTCAGAGAGGAAGGGAGAGGGAAAAGGAGATGGAAACATCAGTGATCAGAGAGAATCATTGATTGGTTGCCACCTGCACGCCCCCCCAACTGGGGATCAAGCCCATAGCCCGGGCATGTGCCCCTGACTGGAATCGAACCTGGGACTCAGAACGCAGGCCAACACTTTATCCACTGAGCAAAACCAGCTAGGGCTGAAAGATTTATTCTTTGTGAAACCCTGTATCAAAAATGTAGCTTTCTTTCTGACTTCTCCCTCTTCAAGGAATTGTGCAAATACTGCAGCCTTTGTGCTTTGTGGAACTCAACTATTTCTTCTTCTGTTTTAAAAAATATTTTTATTGATTTCAGAAAGGAAGGGAGAGGGAGAGAGATAGAAACATCAATGATGAGAGAGAAACATTGATCAGCTGCCTCCTGCACATCCCGCACTGGGGATGTGCCTGTAACCAAGGTACATGCCCTTGACCGGAATCGAACCCCGGGACCCTTCAGTCCCCAGGCCGATGCTCCATCCACTTCTTCTTGACTTTCGTTGGGTCCCATCTTTGTTTCCTTGCATGATAATGGCTTTAATGTACTGCTCATGCTTCCTCGGGTGCCCCTGTCACCAGCTCACAGCAGGCAGTACTTTAGAGGAGCCTCCTGTTAGTCTCAAAGAAGGTTTCTCCTTTTGAAGCCCTCCATGTCCTTCCTTCAGCCCAAGGCTCACCATCTTTGCTAAAGTCTTTGAGTTTTCCAGTGAGGTGGTGATAAAAGCAACACAAACCTTCACGTTCCCTAGAATTACTTGACATTCTTTGAATGTAGTAGAAACATTTGAAATGTGTTGGAAGCCTTACCCGGGATTTATCATTTCAAACAGTGAACCATTTCTGAATATTTTTTGGCTCTTTATATATTTTTTTGTCTTAAAAATTTTCATCATGACCTACTAATGGGTTACACACGTAATGTGCAAAACATTGATATAGAGGCATGTTCCACTGTTGTGTTGGTAGCATGAGTACGTCTGCTTGATGACCAGATAAACTAGCTGATGTGTTAGACTGTTGGCTGGTATAGACACTTTGATGAAGTGATGGATATATATCTTAGAAGATCATCATTCCTGATTTTTTTTTCATGGGGGAGGGTTTATTTAAAAAAACAAAACAAAACAAGGATCTGCTTAATGATTTGAAAGAGAAAGGGGGAGAGAGAGAGAGAAACATCAATCGGTTGCCTGCCGTAGGCACCCCAATGGGGGATCAAACCCGCATCCTTTCTGTGTATGGGATGATGCTTCAATCAATTGAGCCACCTGGCCAGGGCTTATGGGGAGAGTTTTTAAGAGCGCCAGTTATGTTCTGACTTAGTGAGGCTCCAGTGAGGTTTCCATGGTGAGGTCAACTATCAGGTTGGGGCTGGTGACTATTTTTAGTACTTTCTTCTCATGCATCCTTGACCTCCAGCCCAGCGCTATGAGCCACATGTCTCGCCCATTGAGATTCTGCTCAAAACCCCTTCCCACCCCCATTCCCTACCCAACAGCACTCCTGAATATTCTTTACACCGAATCATCTCCTCTAGAATGACCTACCTGCCTATCGTGCATCCCCATCTTCTGAGTCTGCAGTAGGTGCCTCACATCTGTGCTTTCTTACCCTTCCTGTGTGTTGCTGTCACCTACTTAACCCTACTGTATGACAATGATCTGCTGTGTTTTGTTGTTGTTGTTTTATGTAGGTGAGCCCCTAGAGATCAGGGAGGAGCCTGGAATAACCCCATTCTTATTTTTACCTCAGGTGTGTTGTCTAGTACCGGACACACAGTATTTAATTCATGTTTGTGAATGGACCAGGCCATGCCATTTAGAGCTAGTTTAACCACTGCCCTCACCTTGTGTGCTGGCTTAATAATACGCCCCAGTAGCCACAGCAGTGAACCTGACCTGAAAATCTGTTTATCAGAATCCATAGAGTCATCTTGCTCCAATTTGGGCAGATATTTTTAAGAGCATGTGTACATTTTGTTTACAAAACCAGATTAAACTTAAAAAGAAAGCTTCTCCACCATGTCTCTTCATTTTATTGGGATTTAATTTTTTTTTTTTTTTTAGCCTGACTTTCAGAATGTTTATACTGATGGTATGAAGATGAACTTCCTTAACATTACACACACTTTAGCTCCTAATTTTCTCATTTAAAGGCTTTTGGAGGGGTTCTTTCTTGGACTCAGTAACTGATAAGTTGTGTAACTATTTATAGAAATTATGAAAACATTTTATGTTTTAGAAATAGAATATACCTTTATTTAGTGGATCCAGATTTTTATTTTTATTTTTTTGTAGATTATGTGTGATTTAACCAACTACATCACATGCAACTGGGAGTGGTGAGGGGGCAGCTGCTAACCCATGTGTCTCATGCAGAAAATGATCTGGGTACTGATCCTCTTGGTGCCTTGATTCTTTTTATCTCTAAAGTGAGTATAGTAACTACCTTCAGGGTTGTTTTAATATGTGAGATGCTATATGTCAAGTGTCTACAAATGTTAGTACTTTTCCTTCCTTCCTTTTTCCCTTCTTTCTAAACACCTTAGCTGGACTTTAATGCCCATATTCAGCTCTAAGGGACTTAATGAATGCCTACTGAATTGAATAAGTTAAAATGTAACTTTAAGAGAAACTTAATTGAGAAGTAAAATCAGATCAATTGGTAGAAAGGATGTCAATTCTGCATGTTGGTTTTATTGTTGTTGAAGAGATACCTGAAACTGAGTATTGGTGTTAAAATAATGAGCTACTCATGGTCATTTGAGTTGGGGCAAGAGAAAAAAACCCCGAGAATAGAATACTAGCAAATTCATTTCTTTGGTGACTGTTAGTTTACCTGGATCCATTTATTTAAAATTCTTTGAAGATGTGCAGTGCTAATTATAAATCCCTGCCCTGAAAGAACTTTTTATTCTCCACCCAAAGAAGGCAGAGGACAAGCTAAGATAGTGGGCTTCTTTAAAAACTCTCCCCAAAAGGGAATGTGTGCTTTGGGGTTTGTTATGACTGAGCCCTTGATGGTGTGGCATGACTGTGACAAGTTACTGATGTCTGTTAGCCCCATTTGCATGACAGAGGAATGATTCATATTCTTAGGCAACCTAGGTTTGTAAGAAATGGGAACCACTAAAAATAGTATATTTTGCAAACATGCAATATGCTTTGAAGTGTTTGATAATAAATGTTTAACTATAGACAAGAAAATTAACCAGAAATCACTCTTGAATACCAGAAAATTCAGTTGTTAAAATTCTTTATAAGATGTAGGGGAATGGCTAAAGAAACTATGGTACATCCAAACAATGGAATATTTACTACTCAGCACTAAAAAGAAATGAGCTACCGAGCTATGTAAAGACATGGAGGAACCTTAAATGCATATTGCTAAGTGAAGAAGCCAATCTACAAAGGCTATGTACTGTATGAATCCAACTATAACATTCTAGAAAAGGCAAAACTATGGGGTAAGAAAAGTCAGTGGGGACCAGGGGTTGAGTCAGGAGAAGGATGAATAGGCAGAGCACAGAGGATTTTTAGGGCAGTGAAAATACTCTGTATGATAGTATAATGGTGGATACATGCCACTCCACATTTGTCAAACCATAGAATGTAACACACTAAGCGTGAACCCTATTGTAAACCATGGACTTTGCATCATTATGTCAGTTAGGTTCATCGACTCTAACCACTGTACCGCTCTGATGAGTGAAGTTGATAATGGGGGAGGCTGGGCATGCATGAGGGTAAGGGGATATAGGAACTGTCTCTTCCTTCTGTTCAATTTTGCTGTGAATTTAAAACTGCTCTAAAAAGTAAAGTTAAAAAAATTTTCCCGAAAGAACAGAAATGTAAGAGACCTCCCACCATCTACCCCAGGCTATGGGCAGTCTCCCTTAATTGATAGAATATAAATTTGCCTTTTGAGGATCCATTAACAAGGCATACTTTTTTTTTTTTTTAATAACAGCTGTATTGAGATATAATTTCTGTACCATACACTTCACCATTTACAGTGTATAATTCATTGGTTTTTAGTATATTTGGAGTTATGTAACCGTCACTACACATTTTCATCATCCCTAAAAGAAATCCTGTACCCATTTGTCATCATTTCTAATTCTTACTACCGCCGCCGTAGCCCCAAGTAACCATTAATCTACTTTGTTTTATAGATTTGCCTATATTGGACAATTCATGTGAATGGAATCATATAATCCAAGGGTGGGAAAAAGCAGGTTTTTCACTTTCTTTGGTCATTGTTTAAATTACCAGCCATTATTACCTAAAAGATAAATCATAAGTAAGGTTATAAAATAATAATACTATGAAGAAGTCAAATAATAGAAATAAATAATATAATAATAAATAAATAATAATACCAGAATAAACTCTGTGTTTGCATACTCACAACTGTAAATCTACTTTTGCCCAGAAAAGTCACTGAGGCCTGCTCCTTACCTAGACCAGTTAGGTAATGGTGGGAGCCCATGGCCTAACTATTGTTTCAGCAGGTAGCCAGCTGCCTGGAGTTCAAAGCCTCAATGATAATGGGATCTGGCAAAATATTGTGCCTTCAGCTGTTCATAGCAGCATTATTCAGAATAACCCAAAAGTAAAAGCAATGCATATATCCACCAACTAATGAATGGACAAATAAAATGTGTATTCATACTATGAAATATTATTGGAATGAAGTATTGGTACCTGCAATCACATGGATGAACTTGGAAAACATGCTAAGCAAAAGCAGCCAGATGAAACAGGAGCCATAGGCCAGGGTCCCCACTGTTCCCCCAACTGGTCTAGGTCGGGAGCAGGCCCTCCCTGGTGGCTTCTCTGGGCTTCTTCCTTGTTGGCAAACTCAAGCATGTCAGTCTGCTGCTCAGGCTTAGACCTCAGGCAGGAAAGCACGTGCACAGGAGAAAATGCCCATGGAGAGCCCGTGACTGTGGCTGTGATAGAATGTCCAGAAGTACCTGACCCTCAGGTGAAGGAGGAGGCAGACCTAGGGCATACCACAGCCAGGCAGGGGCCCACACCTCTCCTGGCTTCTCTCTCTCCTGTGCTCTAGGATACTGAGAGTCTGTGGTAACTTGTGTAAAAACAAAGTAGAGTTGTTCTCATTCCTGCCTCCACCCCACCCCCAGTCTCATGTTGAGAAAGAAAAGCCATATGGGAACTGAGAGTGAGCATATGGGTGTGAGGTAAAACAAACGGGCGGGGCGGGACGGGGCTGCAGTACCGTCTGCTTGTCTTTGTTGCTTGTCTGCTGGCTTCTTCGTGTGTTCTTTTTCCTCACATCACTTTTCTTCTGGAAGGTTTACTGGGGGAGCTATGCAGGATTTAATCTTGAATGAGACATGTGATGTAACAAAATCTCCAGAAATGGTTTCTTAGTTGGAATTGCATCTCCATTCTACAAGACTCAGCAGACACCGATTCTTGGAAAATAATAAACACCGGGGCCAGTGTGAACCCCCAAGAGGACAAAGGGGATGGCACCAACAGACGCTGCCCCAACACCAGTGAGGGTGCAGTCTCGGGGAGGGAGGATGCCGAGCCGCAGTCTCTGCATACCTGCTTGAAGTCTTTGAGCAGTGGTTCTCAACCTTCCTAATGCCACGACCCTTTAATACAGTTCCTCATGTTGTGGTGACCCCCAACCATAAAGTTATTTTTGTTGCTACTTCATAACTGTAATTTTGCTACTGTTATGAATCATAATGTAAATATCTGATATGCAGGATGTATTTTCATTGTTACAAATTGAACATAATTAAAGCATAGTGATTAATCACAAAAACAATATGTAATTATGTATGTGTTTTCCGATGGTCTTAGGCGATCCCTGTGAAAGGGTCGTTCGACCCCCAAAGGTGTCGCGACCCACAGGTTGAGAACCGCTGCTTTAGAGCCTGCCTTCCCTTAATAGCTCCAAATTTATGCCAGGACAGTATGGGGACTAAGTTTTCCCAAAATGTCACTACAGTGGTTCAGAACATGCTCAGTAGAGGTAAGGCGAGTGGCAGCTAAAGCTTTGACAGCCCTTTGATTCCTTCTCAGAAGCTTTGAAAAGCCCCCAGAAAGTTATGCTTGCCCCATCCTCAGTGCTCGGTGCCACCTTCCCTCGGTGCAGACACGCTCCGCTGTCTCGATTGGTGCCTCGGTTCAGTCCCCATCACTTCCTTCTCACTCCCCTCTCACTCCCCTCTCACTCCCCTGCAGACCAGGGAATTGAGAAGGCTGCATCCCACGCTTGTTCTTGGTGATGAGATGGTCTGTTAAGCGTTGCAGGCTGGAGTTTGCAGTGCCCATTAACTATGATGGATCGTCCTTGTTGAATGACCTGACTTTATGAGCAACTTCACTGAGTGCTTAATAAGGTGAAGTAGAGTCCAGAGGATATCATTTTTTAAAATACTGTTGATGGACAGTGAAGATTAGCATGTAATTGCTTTCCTTGGTAAGTAGGGTTTGCACATAGGAGGCTGCTTGGCCCAATTGTGTTACCTCGGTAACCTGTATTGCAAGTTGCTTACCTGATTTCTGCATGTGTTACCTTTTTGAAAAGCACAACTAGGAATTTGAATCTACTCCTAAACGCCACACACCACACCTTACTATAGATAGGCCTTATCCAGAGATTGTTGATTTTTAATAATTTTGTAGATCTAAGCTCTGACTTCCTGTCCCTCGTCTCCTCTTTCTTTCCCTGTGTATCAGGTTAATGGTGTATATATTCATGAAGTTGTCCATTTATCCACAACCTTTTGTGAAGGTGGGTAATTGCTGTCTTGGTGTAAGTGAAATGTCTTGCCTCGGGAAGGTAATGTAAATAAGTGTATTATATTTTGGGTGGACCATCTTCAATTACAAGACATCTGTCAATTATAAGACTGAACATTTTTCATTACCGGAGAATGGGGATTACTTTGCAAATATGACCCTAGCAAACCCAAAATGTAAAGTGAAGCAACCCGTTCAATTTCATCTGTGCCAGAATACCAGATACCATTTATCCTAATCCCGTGGCTGGTTCCAGAAAATGTTTACTGCATATTTCCAGAGAAACAAGTTTCTGAAATTATGATTGGGCAAATAAGTTCTGATTACCAAAATCTAATTAGCTACATATGTATTCCTTTGGTACTGATGCCAGGATCGTTGATAAAGCTCGGTGTGAGTTTTGCTATGTTCCTTAACCAGTAGTGGAGCCTGATGGATCATTTAAAGCTGGGATGGAAACTAAGGAAATTCAGTTCAGTTGGCATTTATCCTGAAGATTTAAATCCATGTCATTAGATTATCCATAGTTATTTTAGGAGGATTTGCTGAAGATGTATTTCTTTCCAGATTTGAAATTCCTACTTGTGTGTGGGGGGGGTATATGTTTAAATGTTGAGGGGAGCCTTATTAGATTTATTAATAATAAACAGTATGTTTTTCTGATTATGATTCTTCCAAACAAGGCTTTCAGTTAATAATAATTACCTTTATTGACTAGCTCTATTATACTGGACATAAAAATGGGGCATTATTTAAATTAGTATTTCGTGGCAAAGGAAGTATTTGAACCCAGGTCTGTGAGATATCAAAGCCCACACAGGCTTAATCACTATATGTATTCAGATGAATCCATCAAATTTACCTTCTGGCTTTGAAACTGGTAAGCTACATCTTTTCAAAACTCCAGAACCCTATGAACATACCATGGCATTAGGCTAAAATGACAAAAACGAAAAACAAAACCAAACCTCTGGAGCCAGACTGACAATCTTGCCTTCTTGAACAATGTTTACATCTACACCTTAGATCAACTGATGGAAGTTCTCCACAGTGCGATTGTGTCTGCTGGGTCAGCTTTTGTATAACATCTCAGATTGTCAAAAATGCCCTCATGATGTGGTCCATTAGTGGAATCAGTTTAGGGCAGTGGTCGGCAAACTGCGGCCCCTGGAGTGTGGCTCTTCCACAAAATACCTCGTCCGGGTGCGCACGTACAGTGCGATTGAAACTTCGTGGCCACACTCAAGGGGCCAAAGAGCCGCATGTGGCTTGCAAGCCGTAGTTTGCTGACCACTGGTTTAGGGTAACTGACAGACAGGGATATGACACTGATACTCTAAATCAGCGCTTCTCAACCTGTGGGTTGCGACCCCTTTGGGAGTCGAACGACCTTTTCACAGGGGTCACCTAAGATAATCGGTAAACACATATATAATTATATATTGTTTTTGTGATTAATCACTGTGCTTTAATTATGTTCAATTTGTAACAATGAAATTGGGGGTCACTACAACATGAGGAACTGTATTAAAGGGTCATGGCATTAGGAAGGTTGAGAACCACTGCTCTAAATCATCAATTGGACATCCGCGAGGTGAGCTCTCAAATTCTCACTCACCTTGTCCTTCCCACCAGCATCTCCTGAGGCAAGGTTCCCTCTGCAGGTTCTGTGTGTTCTACCTCCTTAATACTTACCCTCATCCTTTCTCCTTGCCCACCACCACCAACTGGTTTTAGGCTTCTATCTTTTCACTCTACTCTTTCCTTCCTGTGAGCAGCTTCCTTTGCCCTCCTGTATAATAATGCCCACCAGATTTGAAGACTTCATACAAGCAATTGCAAAATATCTCATTATTAACTTTTAAATATTGATTACATGTTGATATTACAATATGTTGATATGTTGGGTTAAATAAATATATTTTAAAGTTAATTTTACCTGTTTCTGTTTCTTTAACTACTAGTAGCCCGGTGCACGAAATTTGTGCACATTAAAAGGGAATTAATTGCCCTAACCTGTTTGGCTCAGTGGATAGAGCATCGGCCTGTGGACTCAAGGGTCCCGGGTTTGATTTTGGTCAAGGGCATGTACCTTGGTTGCGGGCACATCCCTAGTGGGGAGTGTGCAGGAGGCAGCTGATCGATGTTTCTCTCTCATTGATGTTTCTAATTCTCTATCCCTCTCCCTTCCTCTCTGTAAAAAATCCATAAAATATATTTTTTAAAAAGGGAATTAATTAGCAGAGATATTTTAATATTGCTATTTTCTCTTTCTCTATAATAGAAGTGTGAGAGATGAAAGGAAATTAGTAAAATGTATATGAAAATAATATATAAATTTATTAATAAATAAACAGTAACGAAAGGATATAACAACAACAGAGGCATGATATAAAAACGACAAAAACATGATACGAAAACAACAAAAACATGATATGAAAACAACAAAAACATGATATGAAAACAACAGTGATGCAAACAATGACTGATAAAGTGATTAAACTTATTTTAATATCGCCCTGTACACCACATTAAGAGTGAAAACACTTTCAGAGTGCTTGACTAATTTCCCTTGTGATGAAGTACTTAGAACTTTAACTGTAACATCACATGCTCTTCAAACTCGAGAGAAAGCAACATATAACTGACCATGTGCAAAAACGGGTTCAGGTAGGAATATGCCTACTTTGTCTAGAGTTTGTCCTTGTGATTTATTAATAGTCATCACAAATGCTGGCATCACGGGAAACCGTCGTCAAATCTATTTAAATGGGAGGCCAGTGTCAGATGGGGACAAATTAATTCTTGGAATCAGAACAGCCTCTCCCTCTGCAGATCCTGTTAATACTTCAGCTTCGATAATGTTAGGTTGTAATCTTTTGATAATAAATCTGGTACCATTACAAAGACCCCATATACTACTGAGATTTCTCAATAGCATGACGATTGCACCCACTTTCAATTTTAATTTATGACATGGCATTCCTGAAGGAGTAATACTATTAAGAAATTTGATGGGAAAATTTTCCTTTTCAGCATCATCTGTGGAATCAATGGAATCATCACTCAAATATGTGTGAAAATCTCCATTGAGTATATCCAAATTTTCTTCATTTAATTTTTGAATATGCTCATTTTTTGGACAAAGAATTGCACATTTAGATATATTTTTAATATTATCTATAGCAGTGGTTCTCAGCCTTGGCTGCACATTAGAATCACCTGGGAATCTTTTTAAAATCCTGATTCTTGGGTCTCATCCTCCAAAAATTTTTCTTTGTTATGGGGTGGGGCCACAACATCAGGAACAAAGAAACAGAATTAAAACTTTATTGTGGGGAGCCGCTAGAGTGTTTTGGACAGGTTCAAGCCTTGGACTGATGAGAGGGCACAGTCCTCTCATTGCCACGTGCAAGTGCCAGCTTGGAGGGCAGAGCCCTCCCAGCACAATTATAGCCAACAGCTGTAGTTGTAAGCTTAAACCTATGGTCCGAACACGTGGCCCCACGTGCCTGAGTGATGTATAGTTTAGGTGCATGTAGTTGAGTAGGATTGAAACCCAGGAGAATGTTGTAAACATCTTGGTCACGCCCTTACTTTGCCTCTAGCATCTGCTATAAAATAAAGGCATGGCTGTGGGCGTGGTCGCTGTCTCTCAGAGAAGCAGCGTCCCACCGAGACCCAGATTTCATTCTCTTGTCTGTCTTTTCTAAGCCTTTCAGCCGCCCCCACTCAGGTTCACCCCTGACCGTGCTAGTGCGGCACACTTTAGAGAGATAATGCCTCCACGCTCCCAGGGCGGGTTCCTGCCTTAAATTCCACCCTTACAGGAAACAGCTCTGGGAAACAGCTCGGGGGAAGGCGCAGCTATTGCCAAAACAACCCCTGCAGGACTGACTTCCTTCCGCTTGGTTGTGGTGGTTGTGGTGTGATGAACTCCACCTATGGTTTTTATATAAGTAGATGAGAAAATTTAAAAATACATATGTGGCCTACACTTGTGGCTCAAATTCTGTTTCTACCTGCTTGCTTTCTACAGTACTTATCCACAGTTTGGGCATACCATTTGTGTGAGATACCTTAAAGAGAAAATAAAATGTGTGGGAGGACTACGTTCACCAACAGCCACAGACCAATGTCTGTCTCATATGATATTTAACTTCATAGGAACCACTAGTGTAGAGGGTTAACCAGACTTTGTACTGTTTAGTAGATTAATGAAATTCTTTGAAAGATGACTGTTATCTACTGTAGAATTTTATCTCCATTATATACTTTCTTCTTTTTAGGTTTTCCCCAAAACTGAACATTTAAGGTAGCAAGTGTCTTCCCTTTTAGAGCAAAGTATAATAATATTTCAGGACTACTAGGGAAAGTTTTAATGAGAACTATCTCATTAAAATAGTATTGGGTATTTGAAATAATTGTAAACCTTTCCAAATTCTTTTTACAGCCTGGTCACTGTGGCTCAGTGGTTGAGCATTGACCCATGAACCAGGAGTTCACGGTTTTATTCCTGGTCAGGGCACATACCTGAGTTTTGGGCTCCATCCCCAGTGGTGGGTGTGCAGGAGGCAGCCGATTAATGATTCTCTTTCATCATTGATGTTTCTATCTCTCTCCCTCTCCCACTCTGAAATCAATTTAAAAACCATATAAATTTTTTTTTCCATATGAAATTACCTGGTATGCCTAAAATAACATTGCAGAAAAAGACCAAATTGTGCATTTTTTTAAAAATCAACAGGTTTGTCAGAATAGCTTCAAGATTATTTTTTTTGTTTTATAAAGAAAATTATATAATTGGAAACAGCAAAAGTTTCTGACACAGTAGAATATATATTTTGGTATGTTTTTTCCCTGGGAGGGACAGGCAAAGGGGCAATTGGAACTGACAGAAGAGGAACTAAAGAATTCCAGGGACCTTCTTTCATGGAGTGGAGTCAGACTGCCTGGGTTCAGAACCCAGCTTCACTTACTGGCCAAGTGGCCATGGGCTAGTTCTTAACCTGTTTTTTTGCCTCAGTTTACTCATCTCTAAAATTGAGGTAATAATAATAATAATAATAATAAGTAACAGAATTGGTATGAGAAGTAAATGAGTTAATTCATATAAAACAGAATGGTACCTGACATAATACACAATCAGATTTAGCTATAGGACAACATTATTATTATAGATGTCATTACTTTTATTAGCTCTCTTACCTATGAATGGAAAATTTAATTTTCTAAGCCCTTTGTCACTCATCCCTTCACCCTTCTGACAGTAGTGTGAGTCAAGTCCCTGAGGGCAGGTATTTATTACACCTGTTTTAATGATGAAGTCACTTGAGCCCAGAAGAGGGTCAGTAACTTGCCCAGGGTCACCTAGGTATTTAGTGACTGAGCTTCCCAGTTAATCCTTCCCACTAGCCCCATAAACAGGATTGTTAAACCCCAGGGAAAGCTACGTTGTGGTTTTTCCTCTTTGAATTACACCCCAGCACAGCTTACTGGTGATTACTTGTGGATGGCTTGATCACTTGTGTTTATTTTACCTAAAATCCATCAAATTCTAAATTTAAACATGTCCTAGCAGAAGAGTTGGTTATCTCTGCGTTTTTTAAAATGCTGGCGTCCTCTCATCTAACATAACTGTGTTTAAGGCCCAGCTCTATCCTTTGTCACTGTTTAACTTTGAGTACTTTGTCCTTTCGTAAAATGAAAACTATACTATTTTGGATCGACTGAGCTCCTTTAATTGTTTTCATATGTAGAAGCTGTAATCTTTTTAAAATATATATATATATTTTATTGATTTTTTTTTTTTTTTTTTACAGAGAGGAAGGGAGAGGGATAGAGAGTTAGAAACATCGATGAGAGAAAAACATCGACCAGTTGCCTCCTGCACTCCTCCTATTGGGGATGTGCCCGCAACCAAGGTACATGCCCTTGACCGGAATTGAACCTGGGACCTTTCAGTCCGCAGGCCGACGCTCTATCCACTGAGCCAAACCGTTTTGGCTAGAAGCTGTAATCTTGCTTCAGACTGGTACAAAGGGAGACAATACAGGTTTTGGCAAAGTCAAAACGTCAAACAGCAAAGGTGGATTGAGACCTAGTGCTGTTAGTGCGTTGTGGCCTTGGACTAGTCACCCAGTCTTTTTTAATCTTAGTTTTCTCATTTGCAAACTAGGGATGTTGGAATGTAAATGTTGGACTGTCGTAAAGATTGCAGATAATCTAATAAAGAGTTTGGCCCTTAGGACCAATGATGGTGGTTATTGATGCTCTCGAATGTCTACCTGTGCCCAGGTGGAGTTGCATGCTCTACACCCAAAACAGCATGTGAAAAAGGCAGTAGGGGTTGGAAAATCGAAATGGAGATAATCTAGAGAGCTTTACCTATTAACGAAATATTTGGAAGGATATACAACAAATGTTATTAATATTACTCATTTGGTGATAAAAAATCAAGTGTTGTTTTTTTTTAAATTACATTTTCTAACATTTTATCATTTACATGTCTGTTTTTGTAGCAATAAATTGTTATTTTTAAATTTAAAAAATCATTCATGTTTTTTAGAAAAAGGAATTGCACCGTATTAACAGATGTGTTCCCTAGATGGTTGAATTTTCCCCCCTTCTTTCTACTTTTCTAATCTTCTGAAATGAGTGTTTGCCTGAATGATGGAGAAAATAAAAGTTCATTTTTAATAGGCATAATCAGCACCCCAAGTGGAATCTACAGTGCATTAGAACTCGCAAAGTATGGGTTCTTGAGAAATGTGTGAAGATGTTTTAGGACCAATAGATGTAATAATAATAATGCGAATAACAATAGGTTCCATTTTCTATGTGAGGCTCTATTTAAATTTCTTAAGTGCATTATCTAATTTAATCCTCATAACAACTGAATGAAGATTAGTTTTTTCAATGGAAAACAAAATCTTGATCATAGCAACAGAGAAAATTGTCACCTATGCTCAGTTGAAGAAACAAAGCTATCCACAAAATTTATGCCCACGTTGGCATTGGGCCAAGTCCTATAACCTGTGAGCTGCCATGCAAACCTTAATTACCATTTACTGCCCTTTTTTTTCTTCCTCAAATCACTCTTAATTGGGCAAACTTGGGGGTGGGGGACAATGGGAATGGTTTTGGAATGGTTTTGGTTGAATATCTTTTTCTTGCTTTATGCTTAGGATACAGTTATCAGTACAGTTATTGAATGAAAACAGGTGGTGATACTGAAACCTGGTTTTGTACCACTGCAAGTGTGGAGGTTATGGGTGGGTAAGTCTGTTCCTTTTGTAGTGGGTAATGAACTTGGCAACTGCTTTCCTTCTGGCCTTTGGTTCCCATAGTGATTCGGAAACGTTCCTAGGTTAGTTTTGAAGGAAGTTTCACATTTGAGTATTCATAACTGCTTTCCCATAACTATGAAGTAATTCTGTATTTACTTCTCATGAGTTGCCGTGTTTAGTGGGCTTTTTGATTGGTTGGCTTTGTCCAGTCTCTTGAGTGCACTTACTCATACAAAGTACTCTTTTGGAAGTTTGCTATTTAATTTAAAAAGTATTTGTGACTTCTTTGCAGAAGGGGAGGGATGTTCCTGTTTATTCACCTTTATAGAAAAGCAATTAGCATGAGTCATAGTGCTGGCATTTGATACATTTTTGTTGAACCAATGGCTAAGTTCTTGTTTCAGTTCAAGGAGACTTTCTTAAGGGTTGGAGTTGCCTGATGGGAACAGAGGCTGCTCTTGGGAGAGAGAGAGTGAACTCTGGGCAGGCATGGGCTTGGGCAGTATGGCCACCAGACAGCAGATAGGACTAAATGATGCCTAAGGCTTATGGTAGATTTGAGATTCTGTGATTCGTCTGTGCCTCTAACATGTGTCCCAAGAGGAGAGCATAGGAACCACAGGCTATGCTGTGGCGCTGTCGGTCGTGGCGCTGGCTGACGGGACTGGTACAGCACTGGGAGCACATGCTCTTCTGATTCCTCGAGTCAGCACGAACAGTTCTCATTTTGAGAAACAGGTCCAATGAAATTGGGCTTCAGATCATCTTCCAGATTTAGTGTGAGTCCAGGAGAGAATGGTGAGGAAGTGAAACTGTTCTAGTATTTTCAATTCCGAGAAAGTTGGTATGAGATGTTTAGAATAAGTCAAGCCATTGGCATCCAGGTTACAAATAACTTCACTTAAAAGCCAGGAACTAGCCCTGGCTGGGTGCCTCAGTTGGTTGGAATGTCATACCAGACACCAAAAGGTTGCTCTCTTGATTCCCGGTCAGGCACATATCCAGGTTGTGGGTTTGATTTACAATCAGGGTGTATATAGGAAGCAGCTGATCAAAGTTTCTGTATCTCCCCACCCTCCTCTTTCTCTCTCTCTCTGAAAATCAGTAAAAACATATCCTCTGGTGAGGATATTTTTTTTTAAAGCCAGGAAATAATATTACTCACTAAATATGTCACCTTAAGTAACTTTAAAAAAAAATATTTTATTGATTTTTTACAGAGAGGAAGGGAGAGGGAGAGAGTCAGAAACATCAATGAGAGAGAAACATCGATCAGCTGCCTCCTGCACACCCCACACTGGGGATGTGCCCGCAGCCAAGGTACATGCCCTTGACTGGAATTGAACCTGGGACCCTTCAGTCCGCAGGCCGATGCCCTACCCACTGAGCCAAACCGATCAGGGCTCACCTTAAGTAACTTTGATTGGTTTCCCACACACTATTTATATTGCTGCCTCATTCATGAGCCCCCCCCAAATTATTATTGATCTCAATTTTGTTTCAGTTTTTTATCTTATTTAGTTGCTGATATTAAAAAAATTTGGAGATTACCCAAATTATCCAGATTTCTGGCTTGTCTATTTAAAAAAAAACCAATCAGTTTTGGCATAATTACACCAGGCTCCTACATAGTAACTGTGAACTGGAGCTTGGGGGCTAGAAGTCATGGACTTCAGTAGAGACATTATTGTCCCTCGTTCTTTTATTCCCTGCGTCATTCATTCATGGGGCTCGTCTGGCCTCGCGGGGCATTTGAGTTTACTCTTGATATAATGCTCATATGCAGGTCTGAAGATAAGACTATAAGTAGCTGTTATGGCAACCGCAGGAGGGGACTGTTGAATAATATAAAGTGCTTCATTGGATGCGGGCCGAGTGTTCTGCCTCTGGGATGATCCCAGCCAGCCAACCCTGTAACCAGAGTGAAGAAGAAAACAATGCTCTCCTCCTGTGCTTCCCAGCAGCGTCCGGAGAGCTCTGGTCCAGGGGCCGGGGCCGGCGTGCCCTGCCCACCGATGCCTGCCTAGGCTCAGGGTCACTTGGCACCTGTGCTGGAGAAGGAGCCAGGGGAGTGGCAGAGGCTCAATGGCATCCATTCAGCAGTGTTCTGAATGCCGGCAGCCAAGAGACCGTCAGCTGTGCCTGCGAGGAGTGTGGGTGCCCGCCAGGAACATCTAAACTTCAAAGGGGAAAAACTGTACTGTGGGCTGATGTGGAAAGCTTTTGGTCCTGTTGAATTGGGCTCATTTTTAACAGAGAAGGAAGATGGTGCAAAGAATTTTGGGGGACTCTACCTGTTTTTAGTAACCTTTCCACTCTACCCCTGAGGTGCCAAAAATAATTAAAATGCTTGAGGAGCTGCAACACCTAACCATAAAAGTAGACTGAAAACAAGGGATTTCTACTGTTTTGGTCTCAGAGCTACATAGAATTAGGGTGCTGCGAAAGAAGCAAATTCCATTAAAATGGAAGTTATACATTTATGACCAGTTTAGATTTCTAAAGGGTGGGGAGTAGGGGGATTTTATAATTTTGAGCAACCTATACTTTGGTTCTAATAAGAAAAAGAAATTGTGCTTTCTGTTGTTCTTGAAATTTTTTTTTTCATGCTGGCCCAGGCCTGAAGGCTGATGTCTGGACTTTGTTAAAAACAGCATGTGCCCTTCAACAATCTAAGAGCCTGAAGACAAGCGCGGGTAGACCAAAGGATTCCCACAGCCCCCCAGCGCCCAAGTCTGATTCAGTGACTTCCTGAAGACCTTCGTCACTTACTGTACATGGGTTTTATTTCCTTCACCTGCCCCCTTTCCTCACATATCCCTCCTTTTCCCTTTCTTATTGCTCTTGCTTTTCTCATCAAGCTGTATTTCCCTTTACCCAATTCTTGCTCCCACCTTCCCTCTTTCCTACAGTCTATCGGCCCATTGCCTTCTTTTTTTTTTTTTTTTTTAATATATTTTATTGATTTTTTACAGAGAGGAAGGGAGAGGGACAGAGAGTTAGAAACATCGATGAGAGAGAAACATCAATCAGCTGCCTCCTGCATATTCCCCACTGGGTATGTGCCCGCAACCAAGGTACATGCCCCTGATCGGAAACAAACCTGGGACCCTTGAGTCCGCAGGCCGACACTCTATCCACTGAGCCAAACTGGCTAGGGCGGCCCATTGCCTTCTTAACAGAGTGGGTACACAGTGTGGGCAGAAAGCTGGGGGCGAAAGATTCAATTAAAAGCCAGTGTTCAGCCCTGGCCTGTGTGGCTCAGTGATTAAAGTGTCTGCCTGTGAACTAGAGGGTCTCGGGTTGGATTCTTGATCACGGGCACGTACCTGGGTTGCAGGTTCAAATCTACTCCCCACCACTCCTATTGGTGTTCCTGCGGGGGGCAACCAGTTGATGTATATGTCTCTCTCTCTCCCCCCCCCCCCCTCTTTCCTTCCTTCCCTTCCTCCCCCCACCCCCGCCCGCCCCTGCCTTCCACTCTCCTTAAAATCATCAATGGAAAAAAATCTTCACTCCTTAGGTTAGAATTAATAAAATAAAAAATAAAAAGCCCGTGTTCCGGTTGTGGAAGCATAATTAGGGGAGGGGGAAAGCTAAGATGTAGTTCTCAACCATGTGCTAGAGCTGTTTGTGCATCTGATCACGTGTAAAAAAGAATCTCTTCCAGAAAGGAGCAGCTAGGTATAGGAGTAGGCATGGCAGAGGCAATAAAGCAGGTAGTGTTTTTTAAATATGTTTTTATTGATTTCAGAGAGGAAGGAGAGGGAAAGAGAGAGAAATATTGATGAGAGAGAATCATTGCATGTCTCCTGCATGCCCCCTACTGGGGATGGAGCCCCAAACCCAGGCATGTGCCCTGAAGGGGAATGGAACCATGACTTCCTGGTTCATTGGTTGACATTCAACCACTGAGCCACACTGGCCAGGCAGTGAAGCTGATTTTGTATTTAGGTCCCATAAAGAGTTCATAATGTCCTGGCTGGCGTGGCTCAGTGGTTGAGCATCAACTTATGAACTAGGAGGTCATGGTTCCATTCCCAGTCAGGGCACATGCCCAGGTTGCAGGTTTGATCCCTAGTGTGGGGCATGCAGGAGGCAGCCAATCAATGAGTCTTTGTCATCATTGATGTTTCTATCTTTCTCTCCCTCTCCTTTCCTCTCTGAAAATATATATTTTTAAAAAAAGAGTTTATAATGAAGTATAAGATTAGAAAATGCTAGCATTTTCCCTTGATTCTTTTTTAACCGCTTTGTTGTAAAGATTAAAAGATATACTATCTTTTAAGAAGTGTAGCTTTTCAAAGTAAATTGCAAGGTGAATGGACCAAAATAAATAAGAATGGTACAAGGCAGGTGTTTTAAATGATTTGTAATTTTAAGCCACTTTATTTATTTTTTTTAATTAAATCTTTATTGTTCAGATTATTACACTTGTTCCTCTTCCCCCCCCCCCCATAACTCCCCTCCTCCCAGTTCCCGCCCCACCCTCCGCCCTCACTCCCCACCCACTATCCTCATCCATAGGTGTACGATTTTTGTCCAGTCTCTTCCCGCATCTCCCACACCCCTTTCCCCCCCAAGAATAGTCAGTCCATTCCCTTTCTATGTCCCTGATTCTATTATAATCAACAGTTCATTCTGTTCATCAGATTATTTATTCACTTGGTTCTTAGATTCACTTGTTGATAGATGCATATTTGTTGTTCATAATTTGTATCTTTACCTTTTTCTTCCTCTTCCTCTTCTTTTTTTTTTTTAAATATATTTTTATTGATTAAGATATTACATATGTGTCCTTGTCCCCACGTTACCCTCTACCCCCCCCCCCCCCGCTCATGCCCTCACCCCCCCCCCCCCCGCCCTGTTGTTCGTGTCCATTGGTTAGGCCTATATGCCTGCATGTAAGTCCTTTGGTTGATCTTTCCCCCTTACCCCCACACTTCCCTACCCTCCCTCCAAAGCCCGACAGTCCAATCAATGCCTCTCCGTCTCTGGATCAGTCCTTGTTCATCAGTTTATGTTGTTCATTATATTCCACAAATGAGTGAGATCATGTGGTATTTATCCGCTCTCCAGTTCCATCCACGCTGTGGCAAATGGTAAGAGTTCCTTTTTCTTCTTCCTCTTCTTAAAGAATACCTTTCAGCATTTCATATAATGCTGGTTTGGTGGTGATGAACTCCTTTAGCTTTTTCTTATCCGTGAAGGTCTTTCTCTGACCTTCTATTCTGAATGATAGCTTTGCTGGATAAAGTAATCTTGGTTGCAGGTTCATGCTATTCATCACTTTGAATATTTCTTGCCACTCCCTTCTGGCCTGCATGGTTTCTGTTGAGAAATCAGCTGACAGTCGTATGGGTACTCCCTTGTAGGTAACTGACTGTCTTTCTCTTGCTGCTTTTAAGATTCTCTCTTTGTCTTTTGCTCTTGGCATTTTAATTATGATGTGTCTTGGTGTGGTCCTCTTTGGATTCCTTTTGTTTGGGGTTCTCTGCACTTCCTGGACTTGGAAGTCTATTTCTTTCACCAGGTGGGGGAAGTTTTCTGTCATTATTTCTTCAAACAGGTTTTCAATATCTTGCCCTCTCTCTTCTTCTGGTACCCCTATAATTCTGATGTTGGTACGCTTGAAGTTGTCCCAGAGGCTCCTTACACTATCTTCATATTTTTGGAATCTCTTTTCTTTTTTCTTTTTCAGTTGGGTATTTTTTGTTTCTTTGTATTTCATATCTTTGACTTGATTTTTGGGATCCTCTTGTCTGCTGTTGGATCTCTGTAAATTATTCTTTATTTCAGTCAGTGTATGCTTAATTTCTAGTTGGTCCTTTTTCATGTCCTCCATGGTCTCACTATACTTATTGAGGGACTCATTAAATTTATCGGCGGTTTCCATAAAATTCTTGAAAAACCTTATAAACGTGGCCTTAAACTCTATATCCAGTCGTTTGCTTTCCTCCATTTCTGCCATTTGTGACCTGTTTCTTTGTCTCCGCATTTTGGCTGCTTCCCTGTGTTGATAGAGTGGCTTTGTGTGCTAGGTGTCCTGTAGGGCCCAGTAGCTCAGCCTCCCCAGTTACCTGAGGTGGACACTCTTGGTGCACCCCCTCGTGGGCTTTGTGCACAGTCTTGTTGTAGCTATGCCTTGGTTGTTGTAGGATCACTGGGAGGAATTGACCTCCAGGGCAATTGGCAGCGAGAATCAGCTGCCCTGATGATGCTCAGCTGTGTAGCAATGCAAGCCGCTGTGGGGCCTGGGCCTTCTCTTGGAAGCTCTGAGTCTATCTGGCCCGGCTGCTGTTAGGTAATTACAGGTTGCAAATGGCCGGGGCATTCATATGCAAAAGCCTCTGCCGAAGCCTGGGCGGGGCGGGGCCTCAAGGAATCAAAGGGCTGAGAAAGCAGGTATGGCGGAGCCTCAGCCCTGCCCTAAGGAGTCGCGAGTCCCAGTGTCCCGGCAATGGCTGCAAGCACCTCTGAGGGAAAGCCGCTCTCAAGCTCGCCCGCTGCCAGACAGTCCAGTATCTCCCCGTATGAGCCCTGGGTCCCCAGAGACTTCCCGGAACCGGATTTCAGAGGCGTCGGGAGCTTGTGTCTCCCTCCGGATTCAAAAAGACAGCCGCGTCCTCAGGTGCCAGACCCTTTCCGCGCCCGCGCGAGCCCCCGTACCTCTGCACGCCACCTCCGCAGCTCCTCCTGCTCGCAGTGTGCTTTTCTTTCCTTCTAGTTGTAGAATTTACACTCAGCCAGCCCTCCTGTAGTTCTGGATGATGTCCACCTTGTGTTTTTGATGCGTTTATCGATTGTTGTGGGAAGCAGAAATTTCCCGGTGTTTATCTATGCCGCCATCTTAGTTTCTCCCCACCTGACTCCCCTCTTCCTCTTCTTAAAGGATACCTTTCAGCATTTCATATAATCCTGGTTTGGTGGTGATGAACTCCTTTAGCTTTTCCTTATCTGTGAAGCTCTTTATCTGACCTTCAATTCTGAATGATAGCTTTGCTGGATAAAGTAATCTTGGTTGTAGGTTCTTGGTATTCATCACTTTGAATATTTCTTGCCACTCCCTTCTGGCCTGCAAAGTTTCTGTTGAGAAATCAGCTGACAGTCGTATGGGTATTCCCTTGTAGGTAACTGAGTTTCTTTCTCTTGCTGTTTTTAAGATTCTCTCTTTATCTTTTGCTCTTGGCATTTTAATGATGATGTGTCTTGGTGTGGTCCTCTTTGGATTCCTTTTGTTTGGGGTTCTCCGCGCTTCTTGGACCTGTAAGTCCATTTCTTTCACCAGGTGGGGGAAGTTTTCTGTCATTATTTCTTCAAATAGGTTTTCAATATCTTGCTCTCTCTCATCTTCTGGCACCCCTATAATTCTGATGTTGGTACGCTTGAAGCTGTCCCAGAGGCTCCTTACACTATCCTCGCATTTTTGGATTCTTTTTTCATTTTGCTTTTCCGGTTGGGTGTTTTTTGCTTCCTCGCATTTCAAATCATTGACTTGATTCTTGCGCTCCTCTGGTCTGCTGTCGGGAGTCTGTATAATATTCGTTATTTCAGTCCGTGTATGCTTAATTTCTAGTTGGTTCCCCAATATAAGATCGAGGGTCTCATTAGTTTTCTTGTAGATCTCATTAAGTTTATCGGCGGCTTCTAAACAGTTCTTGAGAGACCTTAAAAGTGTGGTTCTGAACTCTATATCTTCCATTGACAATTTTGTCCTGTTTCTTTGTCTCCGCATTTTGTTATGCTTCCTTGGTGCACCCCCTAGTGGTCTTTGTTCGAAGTCTTATAGTTAAATCTTGATTGTTGTAGCTAATTCCAGGGAGGGTTTGACCTCCAGGCCAAGTGGCTATGAGAATCAGCTGTGTCAGCAGTGAGAGAACTTCTGTCCTCTAGGGAGGTGCTAATCTAGCGTTTGCCTGAGGCTATCCGGCAAAAGCCTCTGTGCAGGGCTTGGGCGGGGCGGGTCGCACAGGATCAACAGGGTGGGCCGGAGAGAGCAGTTATGGCGGCTCTCAGTCCTGTCCCCAGGGGCTCTGCCTCTCTGAGTCCCAGCACCCGCTGCAAAGCTCAGAGAGAAAGCTGCACTCGCTCTGACCGAAGCCAGACAGTCCCGCTTCTCCCGTTTGAGTCTGGGTCCCTAAAGACTCGCCTGTATCTGGAGCTCAGATTCTGCGACTCCCTCCCGATTGAAAACGCCAACCGCGCCCTCCGCCGCCAGCCCGCTCCGCGCACTCCGCACCTCAGAATTTGACTTCAGCACTGCGCCTCCTCTGAGTGTCCGTATGCGTTTCTCTTTCCTCCTAGTTGTAGGACTTCCACTCAGCCAGCGTTCCTGTGGTTCTGGGTGATGTCCCTTCCGTTTTTTGGTTTCACTTTTGAAGTAGTTGTTCAAAGCAGCAAACTCCGGCGTTAACCTATGCCGCCATCTTGGTTCTCTCTCTGCTTTTGTTTTTAACTTATTAAATAAACTAGAGGTCCGGTGCACAAATTCGTGCACCAGTGAGGTCCCTCGGCCTGGCCTGTGGGATCGGGCCGAAACTGGCTCTCCGACATCTCCTGAGGGGTCCCGGATTGTGAGAAGGCACAGGCGAGGCTGAGGGACCCCACCGGTGCACGATCAGGGCCAGGGAGGGTTGTGGGAGGTTGGCCAGCCAGGGAGGGACCGAGAGAGGGCTCCAGGGCTTGTCCGGCCCATCTCGCTTGTCCCAATTGGCCGGACCCCAGCAGCAAGCTAACCTACCAATTGGAGCGTCTACCCCCTGGTGGTCAGTGCCCATCATATTGAGCAGTTGAGTCGCCTTAGCATATCATTAGCATATTATGCTTTGATTGGTTGAATGGACGACTGGACTCTTTGCATATTAGGCTTTTATTATATAGGATTGAAACATTCCTTATAATCAAATAGAGAGCTGAATAAAGATAGTATCCTTATCTTATAGAATGTTTAATTTTGAATTTTCTAATAATTGGCCCAGCCTCTGCTTAATTTATCACCCTGCAGAAAGTAAAAAACTGACATCCATGTAATGCCCTGAACTCTCCAGATAATCATACCCCTGGGTCTTTGCACAAACTACCCTTTTTGCCCAATTTGGCATATTCCTACTTAGCTGCTCCCTCCAGTGTCCCCTCAGAGTCTTCCCTGATTTACCTGGGCAGAATTTGTTGTTCCTTCTTATGTGTTATTCTCACAGCACTTGCTTCATGCTTCAGTTATAGGACTTATACATTCCATTGTAAGTGATGATCATTTAAAAAAATAACAGTTACTTGTCTTCACGCCTGTAGACCAGGAGGCTCTGAGGGCAAAAAGACACAATGTGATTATATTTGTCTGTCCAGAGCCCAGCACCTGGAAGATGCTCAGTAAATGTTTGTCAGGTGAGTAGGGTAAGCATTTTGGTCCTCATTGTTCACTTGCTGAGTGCACATTATTGAATGAACATTGTGAAATTCAATTTTTTTCAGATTATGTGGGTAAAAGTTGGATGCAGGACTAGAAATACACTTTTATTATAGAGTTTGGCCCAGACCCGAGGATAAAATAGAATACATAGGATATTATTATTAATACATGGATTGTGTATCAAATTAAACATTTTTCTTTTGTACTTTGAAAAGATAAAATAACAAAGAAGAGAATTAATATTTCTGATGTTTAAACAAAGCTGGTTGATGTTCAGTATTGGCTTAGGCCTGAAAAAAATCTTAAAAAAAAAAAATATATATATATATATAAATTGATTACATATAAATTGATTAAATACATAACTTGATTATATGTATATATTGTATACATGGTTGATTTTTTAAATTGCCATCTGGTCAAGGATTTTGTGGGCTAAAGCCTAGAAGGTATGTATTCTCGGACCTAGACTGTGTTGTGATTCTCCGTTGTGCTGTGAAGGCTGAGGAAACGTGGCTAACTAGGCTACTTTCTGGGATCCTACTTTCCGCTCCCGAGCCAGGGTTTTAGTTCACTTGGAGCCAGAGGTTATTGGAGCTCTCATTTATTGAACTGTATGAAGTTAAATCAAATAAGATATGAAGTTGCCAAAGTCTATAATAGAAGTCTAAAGAAAGTGAAGTGAAATAATTGGTGTTTCCTGTGTTGTTTTCCTAGATGAGGGTCTTCTCTTATGGTAGAAGTAGACATATAAAATATGCCTTTGATTGAGAGATGTTTAAAACATAATGATATTCAATGCACGTAACTGGAGTTCTTTTTCCACTGTTGACCAAATAGGACATTGTATATGGGAGAAACCTTGTAGGGCTCGATGCCCAAGGACCACATGGAGCAAAGGATGAAGAGGTAGTGATGGGAGAGGGGAAAGGAAAAGCATTTTATGGAATAGCAAATTTGGGTCCTAAGTCCATTTATGCATAACTAAGCATTTTGATAACTAAGTGTCTTTACTGAAGCAAACATTTATCAGAGATAGCTATTGAATATCATGTGCTATGTGAAAATTTAGAGACATGATCTTTGCTTTTGAGGCACTAATTTGTAACCTGTATAGTTCCAAGTGTTACAGTAGTTATAACATAACAGCAATAGTACAATAATGATTTTAAAACAAAAGCAGTTGACCTAATTATAGTTTCTCTTAAAGCCATAGCATCATGACATTCAGGAAATACTAAGGAATTGACATTAGCACTTAGACAGTTAAAAAAATATATTTTTTTGAATCTTTTTTTGGGGGTGGTGGTATTCTTTTGGCTTTTTTTTTTTTTTTTTACTTTAAATGTTAGAAATACCATCATTGCTTTTTTAGATGATGCTAGACACTTAAACTTTTATTTGATACATTAGTCGTTATACAATATATAGCATTCTAACAAATTACTAGAAGGCTGGGCCTGGATCACTTGGCTTGCTTTCCGTTGTCACTCTCTTTGTAATTGTTGAGCATTATAATTTTGTATCATGGACTTTAGAGTCAGGTACACCTAAATAGGAATTCAAGCTTTAGTACTTATTAATTGTATAACTTTGGACAAAATAATCTCTCTGTGCTTGGTGCAACTGTTTTCTCATCTATGTTATTGAGACACTGCAAAATAGGATTGCATTGCTGTAAGAATGAAATGAGCTAAGATATAACAAGTGCTTGTCCCAGGATCTGGAACCCAGTAGGAACTCTGTAAATATTCTCCTGTTATTTGCCAGTGGTAAATTGCTTGTGAGGTTAAACTCTATTCCAGTATACACTTTCAAATTGTAATTACTGCAATAAAGGAAACAGCCTTTATTTGAAAAAGCTTCAATTTGCAATTACTTCAGTACAAAAGATTTAAACTAGTTTAAAAGCTTTTCATTCTTAAAACTTATTTAGAGAAAAACGTGCTAGACTTTGTATTTACTCCATGAGACTTCGTGTCGAATTAGATCAGGACAGAAGGTCAATGTTTAGAGAATGCCTGGAACCGTTGTCAGTACCACAGCCATTCTAAAATGTAAATCTTTGTACTCTGTACAGATCAATGATTTCCACACTCTGTCCTTTTCCTTTAGTAAAAATCAATCTACTAATATGGTCTTAAATGTCCTTGCTTAATTACGGGGAAGTTAATGACATCCTGCCTCTTGTGCATTCCAAATAAAAGCAGTCTAGTGAATCTTTCAGATCTGTACTTTCTTGAACTGGCCTTTCCTGCAGCGTAGATAAACTGCAATCATTGATCACCTTAATTTATTGTCTTTTATCCTGGCTAGCTTTCATCTGAAAAAAAAAAAAAAAGTGCACATTTGTTTTCCATACTTTACCTGAAATTGTTATCTAGGTCAAAATATAATATTTGGCTTTTAAAAGCTATGAAAACTGATGCTTTTGTAGTAAGCTTTTATTCTAAAATAATACTAAGGTTAACGTCATTTCAAATGAAGATGTTATAATGAAAACTTAGATAGAAAAATGGATACAACCTCTCTTTAAATGTCAGAAATGTGGAAGTGACTTTACTTTCATTTCTGAAACAATGAGGATTAACGGTGCTGAGAGCACAGTTTCTTAATTTATTTAATTTTTTAAAAAGACTTTCTTTTCTTTTCTTTTTAATATATTTTATTGATTTTTTTACAGAGAAGGGAGAGGGATAGAGAGTCAGAAACATTGATGAGAGAGAAACATCGATCAGCTGCATCCTGCACACCCCCTACTGGGGATGTGCCCGAAACAAAGGTGCATGCCCTTGACCGGAATCAAACCTGGGACCCTTCAGTCTGAAGGCTGATGCTCTACCCACTGAGCCAAACCGGTTAGGGCTCTTAATTTATTTTAATGATGCTCCCCACTAATAGGTTAATCGTCCCTGGAGTTCTAGGATGAGGCCATGATTTTGAGCTTAGAATGGAAACAACCTGGTTTCATACATGTCTGTGCTATTTAGTTTGCTTAAGTTATTGGTGATTTCATAGTTCAATAGCAGAGAAAGACTTTCAGGGTTTATATTTTCCACGAAGCGGTACCTGAAAGGTTACACCATGTCTAGCCATCCTAAACTCCCTTCCTCAGGACCTAACCCTTTGGGGCCAGGGTATCAAAAATATCAATTTTGGTTTATTTAAGGAACTACATTTTCATTCCCCAAATTGGCACAGCCTTCCAAATCCTCCGTATCTTTTAGAGGCAGTGCAGGGCCAACCCCTCTAAAGCTATTACTGATGACGACCCCAGTTGGCCTGTGATCTTTCCTTTTCTGAAAGTCCTTTCGCTTGTGTTGTTAGTACCGTGAAATCTAGGACTGTTTTGTTTTTCTCATTGCACATTTTATGGTAATTGACCAACATGGCGCTTTGCCTGGTGGGGAAGTCTTTTCGCATCTCATCTCATTGCCTCTGGAAGGCAAGGTGGCCGCTGTGACTAGTGCCCATTTTGCAGTTTAGAAGCATGAGTTCCGCAGAGCTATTTGCTCCTCCAGGTCACACTTCTACTGAAACTGGTGTCCTGATTCTCTGTGTTCTGTCCCGTGCTAGCTGTGTGCATAAGCCTTGTCTTCTGATCAAGCCTGCTAACTCTTCAAAGACCTTTTCTGATGGGGACTCCACATTTCAGATTCCACTTAGGAGGAACTGAGATGCCAGTTCACCCATATCCTGGAAGGGCTTTATTCTATAGACTAGAGGCCCGGTGCACAAAAATTTGTGCACTGGTGGGGGGGGTGGGTGTCCCTCAGCCCACTGTGCCCTCTCACAGTCTGGGACCCCTCAGGGTGGCAGAGGGCAGGCCCAATCCCTAGGTGCATCCCCTGGTCGGGCTCATAGCAGGGCCGATTGGGGAGTTGGGGCGCCGCCCCCTGTCATGCACAGAGCAGGGCAGATCGGGAAGTTGTGATGCCACCCCCAGTCACGCTCAGGGTAGGGCTGATTGGGGGGTTGGGGCGCCGCCCCCTGTCACACTCAAGGCAGGGTCGATGGGGAGGTTGCGGCGCCACCCCCTGTCACGCACAGAGCAGGGCTGATCAGGGGGTTGGGGCGCTGCCCCCTGTCACGCTGCTCCAGGGGCCAGGAGGCCTCGTGGCTCCACTGATCCCAGTGCTGGGAGGCCTCGCTGCTTAGCTGATCCCAGTGCTGGGAGGCCTCGCAGCTCCGCTTGACACAGGGGCAGTGAGGCCTCGCTGCTCCGCTGATCCCGGTGCCAGGAGGCCTTGCGGCTCCGCTGATCCCAGTGCCGGGAGGCCTCGCAGCTCCGCTGATCCTGGGGCATGAGGCCTCGTGGCTCCGCTGATCCCAGGTTTGGGAGGCCTCGCGGCTCCGCTGATCCCAGGTTCGGGAGGCCTCGAGGCTCCGCTGATCCCAGGTTTGGGAGGCCTCATGGCTCTGCTGATCCTGGTGCTGGGAGGCATGTTACCCTTTTACTATATAGGATAGAGGCCTCGTGCATGGGTGGGGGCCAGCTGGTTTGCCCTGAAGGGTGTTCTGGATCAGGGTGGGGGTCCCGCTTGGGTGCCTGGCCAGCCTGGATGAGGGGATGATGGCTGTTTGCAGCTGGTCACACCCCCTTCAGGGTGGGGGTCCCCACTGGGGTGCCTGGCCAGTCTGGGTGAGGGGCTGAGGGCCGTTTTCAGGCTGGCAGGTGACTGAAGCTCCCAACCTCTCCTTTTTTTCTTTTTTTCTTTTTATTCTGGGATTTATTTACCTTCTATGGCTGTCACTGGAACTGAGAGCTGGCTTTAGCTCTGAGGCTTGGCTCCAGCTCTGAGACCTCCGCTGCTGAAAGTAGGTATCTGGGTTTGTTTGGGTTCTATAATTGAAACACTGTTGCAACTCCAGCTGGCCGGCTGGCTGAAAGCATGGGGTTTGTTTAGCTTCTATAATTGCAACATAGTTGCTTAGAGTGCAAGCTCAGAGCAGCGGCAGGTGGGAAACCTTGGCTTCCTCCTTCACTGGAGCAAGCAAGCCTCCTGTTCGCTTCAGCTGCCTGGCTTCTGGCCACCATCTTGGTTGGCAGTTAATTTGCATATCACCCTGATAAGCCAATGGGAAGCGTGTTGGAGGTATGGTTAATTACCATGTTTGTCTATTATTAGATAGGAAGGATTAGTCTTTCTTCCTTTTCCCTCCCTCCCTCCCTCCCTTCCTCCCTCCCTCCTTTCCTTCCATCCCTTTATTGTATTTATTGGGGTGTCATTAGTTAATAGAATTATATATGTTTCAAGGGTACAATTCTATAATTCATCATCTGTATATTGTGTGTTCATCAACCAAAGTCAAGTCTCCTTCAATCACCATTTACCCCCCCTTTATCCTTACATCTCCCACCCTCCTTTCCATTTGGAATCACCACACTGTTGTCCGTGAGGGGTGTGTGTGTGTGTGCCTGCGTGTGTTGGGGTTTTTTGCTTAATCCCTTAACCTTTTCCACCCAGTCCCCCTACCCCATCCTCTTTGACAGCTGTCAGCCTGTTCTCTGTATCTGTGAATCTAACAGTGGCCCGGTGCACGAAATTCATGCGGGGGTGGGAGGGGGGATCCCCTCAGTCCAGCATGCACCCTCTCCAATTGGGGACCCCTTGGAGGATGTCTGACTGTCGGTTGGCAGTCAGACATCCCTCTTGCAATCTGGGACCACTGGCTCCTAACCGCTCACCTGCCTGCCTGCTTGCCTGATCACCCCTAATTGCCTCTGCTTGCCTGCCTGATTGCCCCTAACTGCCCTCCCCTGCAGGCCTGATCTCACCCCCAACTGCCCTCCCCTGCTGACCTGATCTCATCCCTAACTGCTTTCCCCTATCAGCCTGATCACCCCTAACTGCCTCTGCCTCGGCCCTCACGACCATGGCTTTGTCCAGAAGGAAGTCAGACATCCGGAAGATGGCCGGTGGACCCGGTCTAATTAGCATATTACCCTTTTATTAGTATAGGTAGATTATATGGGATAGGATTGCTTAAATGGGGCGGGGGGTGGGGGGGGGGAGCCTTTTTCAGCAGGAGGAGATGCTCTTGGCAGACAAAAATACATAATCCCTATATTTGGACTGATAGCCAGCCATATGCACTATAACTGCCAAACTGGTCAATAAAAAATTGAACCATACCCTAACCGGTTTGGCTCAGTGGATAGAGCATCGGCCTGTGGTCTCAAGGGCCTCAGGTTCGATTCCAGTCAAGGGCATGTACCTTGGTTGTGGGCACATCCCCAGTAGGGAGTGTGCAGGAGGCAGCTGATCGATGTTTCTCTCTCATCAATATTTCTAACTCTCTATCCCTTTCCCTTCCTCTCTGTAAAAAATCAATAAAATATATTTTTAAAAAATTGAACTGCTTTCTTACACCTTACAGCAAACAGCTGTTGCCCTTAAAACCCCTCCTCAGCCCCCACCTTAGGTTCTGCCTTCACAGTTCACCCAGATTTGGTTCTGATTGGTCGGTTTCTATGCCAGTCAGCGTCAAAAGCTCCGCCTCCTAGGCAGCCATTGGCTCCTTGCAGTTCACCCAGATTTGGTTCTGATTGGTCGGTTTCTATGCCAGTCAGTGTCTCTGGGCCTGATCAGAGAGGTGGGGCTGATCAGCAGCTGCCCCAGTCTGCTGGCGAGCAAGCTGAACTGCTGACTTCTCAGAGAGAGAGAGGTGGGGCTGATCAGCAGCCCCCTCAGGCTGCTGGCGAGACCCGGGGAGAGAATCAGGGAGCTGATCAGATCCTGCTTCTCTCTCTGGGCCTCGCCAGAAGCCGGAGCTGATCAGACCCTGCTTCTCTCTCCGGGCCTCGCCAGCAGCCCAGGGTGGCTGCTGATCAGCCCCGCCCCTCTCTCTCTCTGAGAGGTCAGCAATTCAGCCTGCTCGCCAGTTTCCGCCCACCGGAGTCTGCTGCGCGTGTAGCCTGGCTTTCGGTCAAGCCTTCGGTCATTTTGGCTGTTATGGACCCTGATTCTTTATATATATTCTTTATATATGATATATATATATATATATATATATATATATATATATATATATATATGTTTCTGTTTCTGTTTTGTTTGTTAGTTTATGTTGTTCATTCACATTTTCAATTTTAGATTTTTAAATGGTCACTGAAAAAAGTAAAAAGAAACTGTTGAACAGGTGAAATGAATTTCAGTAATATCTTATGTAATCCAATATGTCTAAAATTTTTAATTCCAGTATTAATTGACCATAATATTCCCCCCACACCCACCCCTACCCCATACCTCTCATTGCTCCTTGACTTTCATACCTTAACTAGAGGCCCGATACATGAAATTCGTACAAGAGTAGGCCTTCCTTCCCCCGGCTGCTGGCACCGGCTTCCCCCGGCACCCAGGACCTCGGCTTCCCTCGCAGCCCCGACTTCGTCCGTAAGGTCGTCTGGAAGGACATCCTCTCATTAGCATATGACGCTTTTATTATTATAGATACCCTGCACATCACTAGCTCTCACTGTTTCCATTGCCTGTCCCTTCACTGGAGATGGGGCTCCTGACGTTTAGTCTGTTATTTACAGCTACTAGTAAGCAGTCTGGCACAAGGAAATACCCAATAAATATTTTTCATATGAAGCCTACTGATGCTAGCAGTAATACCATCTCCATCTGTTTCCCAGTGGTTTGCAGATTACAGCATGCTTTTCACGTGTATCTCTCAGCAGTCCTTGTGCATTTACAAGATGAAACGTGGAGAGGTTAAGTGACTTTCCACATCCCATGACTTGTAATAGGTGCCATTGTAACTCCACCCTGGGTCTATTGGGTTCAGACTTCTAGAGAAATGAAGACTTGGCTTTTGCTTATTCAGTCCATTCACTAAAAAAAGTCAGAGCTCACTTTTATGGAGAATATTTCATAAAAGTCTGCACCTGGTGTTTAGCTAATCGGTGGCTGTAAGGTTGTATATGTTTTCTCAGGAGCAAAGAGCATGTGAACAATTGATGGAACCAGTTAGAGTCTCACTGGGTTCTTCTTCTCCTCTTAAAGACATTCCAGTGGTTCTCATCTGTCTGTTGGGAAAAATTCCTTATACCCTGTGGATAAAGGTACTGATGCATCCAAACAGAATGTAGACTTTTCTTAATATCATAAAGAACATCTGACCAAACAAGACTGTGAGATAATTGAGATGGTTTGTGATGCTTTAAAAATGTTGTTTTTATTTGATAGATAATCATGAGTATCACACCCAGTCTTTCAATTTTATGTCCCAGTCCTGGGCATTCAGTAATGTTTAGAGAAACAGTCTAGTCTGAACTCAGTCTCTCTCTCTCTCTCTCTCTCTCTCTCTCTCTCTCTCTCTCTCTCTCTCGATTGCAGAGAGGGAGAGAGAGATAGAAACATCAATGATGAGAGAGAATCATTGATTGGCTGCCTATGCCCCCTTCTGGGAATCTGGCCCGCAACCTGAGCATGTGCCCTTGACTGGAATCCAACCTGGGACCCTTCAGTCGGTGGGCCAAGGCTCTTTCCAAACTGGCTAGGGCTGGACTCAGTCTTTCCATAAAATATGCATCACTCTGTGGTCTCAAGACGTTTATTTTAAGAGTTAGGACTACTCTTCACCAGAGCAATAGCGAGAAATGCCTTCATTTCTTCCTTTCCTAGGCACTTCCATTTTGTTTGGTAAGTATTAGTCAGTGGGTTTTATAGCTTAGAGGAACTACTTCAAAAAAATTTTTTTTACAAAGTAATTGAGTAGTTTGAAAGCATACTTTTTGTGTATTAGTCTTGTTGGATTATTGATGTTGATTCATTCTGTGGTGGTTTTCTGGTAGAACAGAAATGAAATACTGGTTATTAAAAAAACAGTAAATTTCAGCCTTGTTAAAAAGAATATTATTATTATTTAGTAGATCCTGCCCTAGATTTAAATAATGACTGATTAGGCCTCCTCAGAGATGCCATTTTCCTGCATAAAAGAGATTGTCCTGTTTTTTGCAGTTGGGAGTCATGGTCATAAGCCCCTCCTAATGTTTTATTCGGTAAATCTTTTCTATGCAGCATTAGAAATTGTAATGAGTAATATACAAAGGATGCTGGCCAATAAATAAGTTTACTATTCTAGCTTATAGATAAATGCAGGATGAAATAAAAATAATCAAGTATCCTGGCCAGGTTGGAGTGTCATCCCCATATAACAAAAGGTTATGGGTTCGATTCCCAGTCAGGGCACGTACCTAGGTTGCGGGTTCAATCCCTGCTCAGATGTGTGTACGGGAGGCAACCGATTGATATTTTTCTCTCACTTCTTTCTTTCTTTCTTTCTTTCTTTCTTTCTTTCTTTCTTCTTTCTTTCTTTCTTTCTTTCTTTCTTTCTTTCTTTCTTTCTTTCTTTCTTTCTTTCTACCTTCCTCTCTCTCTAAAAGTCAATAAAAATGTGTCCTCTGGTGAGGATTAAATAATAATGATCAGGCAAGAGCCATTTTATGAAGACATCATTTTAAAGTGCTTGCCTCATGCATTGTCTAATTTGATAAAAGACTAAAAAGTACTAGGCATGGAAATATGAGGAGTTATTTTGTGGTTACTATTATCATTCTAGAAGTATCTCAACAGCTGAAATTTCATGGAATTGTGATACTACAGTATTTCTTTATATTATTTCTGTATTGAGATATAATACATATCTTCCAACTCACCCATGTAATGTGTGCAGTTCCCTGGACTGTAGTATATTCAGTTTAGTAGCCACCACCACAGTCAATTTGAGAACATTTTCATCACCCCAAAAAGAAACCCTGCACCTTTAGCAATCACCTCCCATCTCCCCCAATTCCTTCAGCTCTAGTCAGCGGCTAATCTGCTTTCTGTTTCTATGGATTAGTCTATTCTGGACATTTCACATTAAGGGAATCACTGTGGTCTTCTGTGACTAGCTTCATTCTCTGTGCTTATATTTTCAAAGTTAATTCGTGCTGTACCATGAATCAGTACTTCATTCCTTTTTATAGCCACATTTTTTTTATCTCTTCATTAGTTGATGGACAGCCTATTTCCACTTCTCAGCTAGTATGAATAATGCTGCTGTAAATGTTGTATACAAGTTTTTGTGTGAAAATATGGTTTCATGTTCCTTAAATATATACCTGCGAGTGGATTGGTTGAGTCTGTATTAACCCGGCATTTCACCTTTTAAGGAACTGCCAGATTGTTTTCCAAAGTGGCTGCACCGTTTTACATCCCCATCAGTAGTAAATGAATGCGGGTTCCAATGTCTTGGTGTCCTCGCCAACCCTTGTCACCTTCTGTCCTGCTGGTGATGGCCATCCTAGGGGAGGAGATACGCTACCTCGTGTGCTTGTGACTTGCATCTTCCTGACGGCAGTGTTGTTTAGCCACTTTTCAGGTGCTCTTGGCCATCTGTACATCTTCTTTGGAGCAATGGCTATCGAGATCCTTTGCCCACTTTTTTTTTCTTTTTAATATATTTTATTGATTTTTCACAGAGAGGAAGAGAGAGGAATAGAGAGTTAGAAACATCGATCAGCTGCCTCCTGCACACCCCCCACTGGGGATGTGCCCGCAACCAAGGTACATGCCCCTGACCGGAATCGAACCTGGGACCCTTGAGTCCGCAGGCCGACGCTCTATCCACTGAGCCAAACCAGTCAGGGCCTTTGCCCACTTTTTAAGTTGGGTCACTTGTGTTATGTGAGAGCTCTTTACTATCCTGTGTGTTACATGCCGTTGAGTCGGCTCTGACTCTGGTGACACTACGGTGAATGAAGCCCGTAACGTCCAGTCCTCAACGGCCCTGCTCAGATCCTGTGGACTCACGCCTGTGGCTTCCCTTGTTGGAGTCACTCCATCTCATAATTGATCTTCCTCTTCTCCTGCTGCCGTGTTTTTCCCAGCATTGTCTTTCCCAAAGAATCCTGCCTTCCCATGATGTGCCTCGAGCAGAACAGCTTCAGTTTTGTTGTGTTCACCTCCAGCGACGTTTCAGGCTTCACTTGCTCCAGGGCCCACTTGTTTGTCTTTCTGGCGGCCCACGGGATCCGCAGAGCTCTCCTCCAACACCTTATTTCAAAGGAATCAAATCTCTCCTTATTCTGGGCTCATGTTGCTTATTAGATACATGATTTGCAAATATCTTCCCCACTCTGTGGGTTGTATTTCACTTTCTTGGTGGTTACAGCTGTATAAGTTGTAACTTATCTCCCAGGCCATCATGTCTTCCAAGCTCGTCCACTGTCTGGGGCAGCTCCTCTTTCTATAACTTCCTGGTGCATCCCTTTACCATGGCACTGAGCTCAGTGCGTTGATACTATCAGCTTGGGACTTGCCTTCCCCACTAAAGGAAGCTGCCGTCTTGCACATTTTTGTAACTCCAGTGCCTAGGGCTCTGCCTAACACAAAATAGGAGTGCAACAAGGGCTTGGTCAACTAAATTAATTCGAAGCTTGAGTCTGAAAAACTGATGCAGGTCAGTACGAATCCACGAAAGCTAATAGAATAGGCCCTGAAAGAGTGTCCTCGAATCTATTGGAGGGAGGGAAACTGCAGTTCCTTCTACAGAAAAAGGCTCACAGTGTTTCCAGAAATCACCCCTTACTGTGATGCTTTCTTGCGTTCTAGCCCTAATGATTCGGTGGTCCCTGGGCCGACAGGGGTGCTATGCTCTGTGGCCACCTGTGGTCCTATCGCAAGGATCGATAGATAGTGCACCACGGCTGCTTTGGTATGTGCTGAGCAGTGGACCAACATTTACATGACCGTTGATTGATTTTACTCATTTACTTTTAAATCTTTTAAATTCTTTAGTGCCGTAATTAGGTTAGCTCAAATCTAGTGAGGCCATATGAATAAAGCCGCACCATCTGTGCAGGGAGGTGACCTACTGTATTGTGCTGCCTTGTGGCTCTGATGTGGTGTAAGGAATCCACAGTTTTTCTCTTCCTAACAAGACATTTTTATGGCAGTACTTTTATATTGGTTATTTTTCCTTATGATCTTTCCTTTGCTTGCCCTGAACTTTTCTCAATTAAAGATGTACTCAAATCAATTCTCTTTCCAGTTTCGGGAGCGTATTTTATTTTCTCTCACCATGACTCTGGGCCCTGCCCCCCACCCCCACCCCCCACCCCACACACACACGTTTTCGCTATTGCAGATGTTCCCAGTGTCCTATTCTCATTGGAAAAGTACCGATGCCATGAAGTAAAAAGTTACTCCTGCGAAATGAGGATGAGGTTTTACCTGCTTGCAGACATTCTTCCTTCTCAGAGCTCCCTAGTTCTTGATTTTGAACCCCGAAGGCAGCACGGAAGAGACTAAGAATTTAAGGAAGCCAGGTAGTTTTTGTGTGCTTCTGCTGAAATCTGTACTCTCGGCCCCTGTTATTTCTTATTTGGCACTAAGGCAGCTTAAACACACACACACACACACACACACACACACACACACACACACACACACAGTTGACAGCCTAAGCCAAAGGATTTGTTTTCTCTTAGCACAGCAAGATGTGCTAAAATTACTAAATCTTGAAAGACTTGCTGGGATTCCTGAATGAGAAATTCTCCTACCTTGTTTTTTTTTTCCTTTATGAAACAAAAATAGTTCTGTATCCGTGGGTGAAAGAGCTTGGCAGACATGATTATAATAATGTTGTATTGAAAAGCACTTACTTTGATTGACTAAAACCCAGATGCTGTTCGCGGTAGTTAAAAGCCTATAATAATGTCTTCACTCCTGTGTTCACCACACTTCCATGAGATGAATAATAGGATCCCCCAAGCTAGACGTGGAGAAGCTGAGAGAGGACACTTGAGAAATACTCCCCTATCTTCTGCCAAGGTTCCCACGAAACAGTTTTGCCTGGAACATAACCTGATTGGGGGTAGAGACCTTGTTTCATAGTTATGGTGTCTTCTTTGCCAGTATTTAGGCCTGGCACACTACAGCTGCTCCACGCAGGGTGCATGGATGGGAGGCGGGCAGAAATGTTCTATTAATCTGACCGACAGACTGGGTTAGAGGTCGTGTGGGTGCCACTTACTAGCTGAAGTCCCTAGATGGTATAGTTAGCCTCCCTAAATGTCAGTTTCTTATTTGTAAAATGGGGGTAGACGAGTACTGAACTTCAAGAAGGTGTAGAGTAGTATTTCATTAATATTAGTTATTAATAAATTGGGCAGATTTTCTAACTCCCTATTCAGAACTGGACTGCCCTGCTGTTCATGAGCTTGATTAAACATGGGCAAGTGTGTACATATATACCACCAGTTCAGTCATTCTCTATTGAAAAATAATAGAAATCGAGGAGGTGTTATTTGGACACTGATTTTTATTAACTCCACTGAATTAGATTCAGCTCTCACTTTTAGGATTATGCGCTGGGAAAGATGAAATAGAGTTTTCCCAATATGAATATTCTTGTCTTTGGAGGCTAGCCCTGGATCTTAGAACAAAAACAAATCAGTCGTTATTAGTTACTGTATCTCATTTTCCAAAACACATGGTTCATTGTTGCAGTCATTTACAGATAGTTGTACAGGACTCATTTCTGCTTTTGTCTTCTTGCTAAATCACTAAAAGACCAACCCTCGTGTTCCTGATCTATTACAATTGTCAAAAGATCCACTTTAGGATTATGTGCCGAGAAGGCTGTTAGTGTGAACACTGTGTAACAGTGAAGAGCCCTTGACGAATGCAGTAATAAAGTGGCATCCGAGGATTGCCCCGCTATGAATGATTTGGATGTAGAAAGAAATTATTTTTAGGCACAGCATCCCTACAAACCCTGAGGCTATGTGTTTTACAAACTAGGAATTTATGCACTAAATAAAAATTACCAGATGTCAGTGTCGGTATGTGCCAACTGGCAAATGTGTGGTGGCTCAGCGTCTGGGAGAAATGATGCTCACTTCTTTGCCATTCAGACTCAGAAGGGGTAGTTGAGGTAAAATGTTGCTGAAAAAATTACAATGTGCTCAGCTACCCGAAGATGTCACATGTTACGAATTGTTATCTGAAAGGCTTTAATTTTTCCCCCTCATGACTCCATGCATGTTTGTGGCATTGCAAATGTAACCCATGTTTCTGTTCTAACTTTATTACATTCTTTCCAGAGGCTTGCCTCATTCTCTTAAAGGGTCAGCAGATACTTTATTTAAAGAACCGACCTGGACACAGCAAGTCTCATAGAGGTCCAGTTCAGAGCTAAATGCATAATGGGATTAATTACTTTTATCTTACACATACCAGCATACCTCAGTAATATTCGTGACATCATCAGATGGATTCTCTTCTCTCTTTAGAAATTCGAGCTCAACTGGTAGAACAACAAAAATGCCTGGAGCAGCAAACGGAGATGCGAGTTCAGCTTCTCCAGGACCTGCAAGATTTCTTCCGGAAAAAAGCCGAAATCGAGACGGAATATTCTCGGAACCTAGAGAAGTTAGCAGAAAGGTTCATGGCAAAAACAAGAAGCACTAAGGATCATCAGCAGTACAAGTAAGAGAGACTTGACTCAGATTCACCTTTCCAAGGTCATAGCCTGCCTTTTTACTACCCTGGTTGGTTTTAAGATTTTCCCATTTTGTCTCATAAGCTGTTGATTGGCATAACCCCATAGATTAAAGCAACCGTCTGCATTTATGAGCATTAGTTTATCACATTTTAAATTAGTAGTATTGTCTTCACAGTTATCTTTTTCCAATAAATATATATTTTAGGGTAACTATATATTCAAGAAGAACATAAAGTTCATATTTTTTATAAATGTCTTGATTACAGGAAACTAGGAGCTGATATCTACCACAGGTGGATATTTGGATGGGCAAGTTTTAAATAGCTGATTGTTCAAGCAGAGACTTCAGCCTTTCTGTGGAGATTTTATATGAAAATAAGCAATAATGCCCAGCCAGCGTGGCTCAGTGGTGGAACATTGACCTATGAACCAGAAGGTCAGGGTTTGATTCCCAATCAGGGCACATGCCCAGGTTGCGGGCTTGGTCCCCAGTGATGAGCATGCAGGAGGCAGTCATTCGGTGATTCTCTCTCATCATTGATGTTTCTATCTCTCTCCCTCTCCCTTCCTCTCTGAAATCAATAAGAATATATATTTTTATTTTAAAAAAGCAATAAGGGCTGCTTAAATTTAGTCCTCCCCCTCTCCCCCATCATGTTTATGGTCATTGCAATTGAGACCGACTTAAAACAAGGGTCTTGTAAATATGCTATGATTGAGTGTAATGAAACTTCATCTTAATTGTGCTTCATCTGTTTAAAGAGTACCTACCGGTTTTTCCGGTCATGGAATTTACTTCCTAATAAATCCTAGAGACAAAACGAGATCAGTATGCAGATAGAGTATACGAGTGCTATGACAGGGTAATCACAGGACGGCCGGGCCCACCTGGTGGAAGTCCATCCTGTAGTGAAGGTGGAAGGGAAGGTCAAGGAAAGGTCCCGGAAGAAGTAATACATAGTGAGGACCTGAGGGACTAGGTGGCATGTCAGAGGCTGGAGCAGGCTGTTCCAGGCAAGAGGAACATCGTGTATAAGGGACGGGGTGGGGGTGCGGTGGGGTGGGGGTGAGGGGGGCGGGACAGCTTTGAGAACAGAAAGTAGCCCGGTGGTTACAAGTGTACATTGTGCCAGATCTGGAGTAGATCATACTCAACAGTTTGGATTTCATCCTGAGGGCATGAGAAGCCTTCGGGGAGTTTTAAGTAGCAGGATGACCAGCTCAGACCTGCTTTCTAAAATAACAAGAACCGGAGATTGGATTGTGCACTGGAGGACGCTATTAGTTAAGAGAGGGAGACCGTGTGTGTGGGTGGGGGGGAGGGGAGTGTGTGGGGGGAGCGCAGCAGGGGCAAGAATGAGCAGCACTTCAGGGAGAAACAGACTTGTTCAGGAGGCACGAAGCAGGCAGCACAGCCTTTCATTTCTGGAAATGCAGGGACTAGGTAATCTGACAAATACTCTGCCACAAAACTCCCAGAAATTCTGCTTAAAATATAATAGACATTCTTTTAAATGTATAACCAAAACATAGGAAAGTAAGGGAAATTTCCAGGGGCCAGAAAAAGAAAAGGGAACTAAAAACCAAATTGGCAGTTGTATCCACTTTTTTTATCTTTTTAATATATTTTTATTGATTTCAGAGAGGAAGGAAGAGGGAGAGAGATACAAACAATGATGAGAGAGAATCCTCAAGCCGCTGCCTCCTGCACACCCCACACCAGGAATCGAGTCCACAACCTGGGCATGTGCCCTGACCGGAAATTGAATCATGACCTCCTGGTTCATGAGTCAGTGCTCAACCACTGAGCCACACAGGTCGGCCTGTAACCGCTCTTTAGTCCCACTAAAGATGAGGATAGAAGATGAGGCCCAACAAGGCAAAGAGTTGGAACTGAGGGCTTCCCCACCACCAAGCTTATCACATTGTATCCCAGCCTAAAATCAGGACCAGTAAAACTATCTCAGTGAAATGATAAAACAGAAAACCATAAATCTGCCCCCCTCCCCCCCCCCCCCACACACACACACACCAGGCAACAACAAGGCCTGTCTGCTCAGCTGGCTCAGGATTGGAGAGTGATTCAGAGATGCCTGTCTTTGCCTTCACCATGGGCTTGCAGTTCCATTTTACACCCCTCTGTGGCTTTAGATCGTACATAAAAAGTTGGGCAGAAAATGTCCCTGGGCTACTTTTGCAGAAGCAAATGAAAAACTACTCCACATAGGGAATACCTCCCCCCCTCCCCCCCTTTGGATGTGTTGAGCCAGAATAGAAATAAATTTTAGTGATGGTTTCCAGGGCAAACAAATGTCAAATATACCTGACAGAGACTAGAGCTAGAAAGAGGAGACTGGAGCCAGTACTGCATTCACATTTATAGTAACTGTCCTTTTTTGAAGTGAATGCAAAGAAGACAGCTCATTCATCCATTCAGTAAAATTTTTAAAATTGATTTTTAGAGAGAGAGGAAGGGAGACGGAGAGAGAGAAGTATCGGTGTGAGAGGGAAACATCCATCAGCTGCCCTCTGCACATTCCCTACCAGGGATCAAGCCCTAAACCCCGGCATGTGCCCTGACCAGGAATCGAACCAACGCCCTCCAGCCAGCTGAGCCTCACCAGCAAGGGCTCAGTAAATATTTTTGAATGACACCTTCTGTGTGCTGTCCTGGGTAATGAGTTATCAACTGAAAATAGGCACCTTAGTCTGACACCTCAGTAGAGAGCTGTCACTTTTGTTTCTCCTGGTTTGTTCACTAGTTTTCTTCAAAAAGTAAGCAACTTGGAATTTTCATTGACTGGAGTACATTTATTTTTGAATAAATATGGGACTGAAGATAGATGGATAATGTCTACTGAAAGGATGAACTAGGATTAGGAAAAACTCAGACAGTCTTTATTAAGGAGTCAGACAGGTTCATTTTACAGTATATGTAAGTCGAGCCACTGTGCTATAAACCTTAAACTTATACAGTGGTGTATGGTAATTATATGTCAATAAAACTTGGGGGCAGGTAGTCATATAGGCCTCATATGATATGCTGACTCTACTGTGTGCCTTTGGTAAAGTTGCTTAACTCTCTGAGTCTTTTTTTTCTTCTAACTTATACATTGAGACTTTATGACCATTAAATGAGACACAAAGTTCTTGATATGATTGATAGCTGGCATAGGGTCTGCACACAATATTTTTCCTCTCTTCACCAAGCAAACATTAAATATTTAGCACTGTAACTTGATCCATCATTTAAGCTGGACTTTGGAGTCTAGCTCCTATTCAGTGTGGGGATGTTTATAGTGTAGACAGAGATTTTCAACTGGTATGCCACAAGAATTTAAAAACATGCAAAACCTGACTGTTTAGTCAGGGGCATTGATCTTAGGTTGTCAAATTTTTAGAAATGAGAACAACCAACCAGCTGTCCTGTGTGAATGAATCAGAATGATACCTATTGTGTTGGTGTGCCGCAGAGTTTTAGTAATTAGTTCACGTGTGCCATGAGATGAAAAAGGTGGAAAACCGCTGGTGTAGATCTTGGCCTAACATTGCCCCTGTATAGTGCAAAGACCATGAGTTGGATCAGTCTTCCCGGTTGAAAGTCTCTGACACCAGCGTTGGTCTTCAGCACATCCCTGCACCTTGCTAAGCTCGAGTTCTGTCATTGATAGAGGGGGCAGAAAGAATCTCTGCCTTAAATGGTAGTGTAAGGATCCAGTAGAGTTAGTCTGTGTAAAGTCTTCAGATCAGTCCCTGGATAAAAAGAGCTAGCTTCATATAACACTTACTATAGAACTAAGGCATTTTAGGAAGCAAATAATCCCCCAAATAAGTCCTGTTATTTTATCCATTCTGCAAATGAAGTACTGGTGACACAGAGATGTTACATATTTTGGCTAAGATCATATAGCTAGTAAGTGGTAGTTCTGGGACCTAAACCTGGACCAGCGGTCACCAACCTTTCAGACCTCACAGACCACCAGTTGGCGATCGCTGACCTGGATAGTGTAGATCCATATTCCATGCTTTCTTTTTTTGTTTTGTTGTTAATCCTCACCAGAGGGTATTTTTCCCATTGATTTTTAGAGAGAGAGGAAGGGAGGGAGAAAAAAGAGAGAAACATCAATGAGAGAGAGACACTTTGATTGGTTCCTCCGGCACGCACCCTGACTGGGACCAAGGCTCAAACCTGCAGCTCAGGTACATGCTCTTGACCAGGAATCAAACTGGTGACCCTTCCGTGTGTGGGTAGGTGCTCAAACTGCTGAGCCAAACCAGCCAGAGCCATATTCCATGCTCTTGACGTGTGAGCTGCTTCTTACAGTAGGTGCTTAGTAAATGACTAGAGGCCCAGTGCGCAAAATCATGCGAGACACAGACCCGCCACGCTGGCGGGACCCCAGACCTGCTGGCCATGGGTGGGGGCCATGGGTGGGTGCCGGCTGGTGTGCGAGTAGCTTGCTGCTGCGAGCTGCCGCACAAGCCGCGAGCCCTGCCCCACCTCGCCACACGAGCTGCGAGCCCCTCTGAGTTCCCCGCCATGAGCGCCTCCGTGCTCCCCACTGCGAGAGCCCCGAGCCCTGCTGCACCGCATGAGCTGCAAGCCCCGCCCCGCTGCCATGAGCAGCTCACGGGCCGGGGGGAGGGACCAAGAGGTGCACCATGCACCTCCTGGTGACCGGTCATTTGGTTGTTACAGTGTTACAGTGTTACAGTATTACGGCCACTGGCCTTTTATAATATAGACTAGAGGCCCGGTGCACAAAAATTTGTGCACTCGGGGAGGGGTGTCCCTCAGCCCGGCCTATGCCCTCTTGCAGTCTGGGACCCCTCGGAGGATGTCCACCTGCTGGCTTAGGCCCGCTCCCTGGGGGACCAGGCCCAAGCTGGCAGTCAGACATCCCTCTGGCAGCCCGGCAGCCCTCGGGGGATGTCCACTTGCCAGCGGGGAGCAGGCCTAAGCTGGTGAGGAGGCGGGAGAGGCTCCCACCACCACCGCTGTACTGGCAGCCTTCAGCCTGGCTTGTGGCTGAGTAGAGCTCCCCCTGTGGGAGCGCACTGACTACCGGGGGGCAGCTCCTACATTGAGCGTTTGCCCCCTGGTGCTCAGTGTGTGTCATAGTGACCAGCCATTCCCAGTCGTTCTGCTGTTAGTGTCAGTTTGCATATTACCCTTTTATTTTATAGGTTAGAGCAGGGGTGGGCAAACTTTTTGACTCGAGGGCCACAATGGGTTCTTAAACTGGACCGGAGGGCCGGAACAAAAGCATGGATGGAGTGTTTGTGTGAACTAATATAAATTCAAAGTAAACATCATTACATAAAAGGGTACGGTCTCTTTTTTTTTTATTTTTATTCATTTCAAACGGGCCGGATCTGGCCCGCCGGCCGTAGTTTGCCCACGGCTGGGTTAGAGGCCTGGTGCATGGGTGGGAGCCAGCTGATTTGCCCTGAAGGGTGTCCCGGATCAGGGTGGGGGTCCCGCTGGGGTGTCTGGCCAGCCTGGGTGAGGGGCTGATGGGTGTTTGCAGGCTGGTCACACTCCCTTCAGGGTGGGGGTCCCTACTGGGGTGCCTGGCCAGTCTGGGTGAGGGGCTGAGGGCCATTTTCAGGCTGGCCAAGCCCCCCGGTGACGGAAGCTCCCAGTCTCTCCTTTTTTTCTTTTTCGTTTTTTATTCTGGGATTTATTTACCTTCTATAATTGAAACTTTGTAGCCTTGAGAGGAGCTCAGAGCCAGCCAGGGCAGGCGGGAGGGAAGCCTCCTGCTTGCTCCAGCTCTGTGGCCATGGCCAGCTGAAAGCAGGTATCTGGGGTTTATTTACCTTCTACAATTGAAACTTTGTTGCTTTGAGTGGAGCTCAGAGCCAGGCCGCGGCAAGCGGGAAGCTTGGCTTCCTCCATCATTGGGGCAACCAAGCCTCCTGCTTGCTCCAGGTCTGTGGCTGCAGGCCGCCATCTTGGTTGAGTTAATTTGCACATAGTTGCTCTGATTGGCTGGTGGGTGTGGCTTTAGGTGTAGCGAAGGTACGGTCAATGTGCATGTTTGTCTTTTATTAGTGTAGATAGCTGCTATTGTTGTTATTACTACTATTATTGTTAAGGCAATGCCAAGTATTTATTCAATGAATGAAATAATATTTAAAGCTTACTATAGGCAGGGCATTGAGGAAACAAAAGAAAAGTATGAAATGTCCTCAAATGTTCTTCAACATAAAGAGTATACATAGAAATTAATATGATGAGGTAACATTTCCCTCTTGGCTGGGTCGATAGAGATTGTCAGTAGAAAGGCTCTCCTTGTCTGCCATTGGCCCACTGCCCTTTGCCTGAGCATTTTGAGGGAAAATCGGGGTTCTCCAGGTGGGGAGCGACTCTCAGTGTGCCAGCTGAAAATGGGTGGCCTCTCTTGGGGGTGCAAGTACTAAGAACCTGGATTAGGGGTTTCTTTCCCTACACCCATTCTTACCTCTATGTTCTACTTCGTCTTTTTTCTAGAGATGGTTCTGAATTAATGCAGTGTTCAATCCTGAGTCTGAGGGGATTATTAACAGAAAGAGCTGACTTAATGATTTATTTCCTAACTGAATTAATATTCAGAGTTATCAATGATCATGAATAATAGGAGGATAACATGTTTGATAAAAGGGCACTTATGTCCCTGAGTTAGGGTAAACATTCTATGCCATTTTGCCATTTTACAGTTAGATTTTAATGTCAAAACAAAACAAAGCAAAAAAACAAACACATAAACGTGGTGGTACTTTGATTTTATTTTTTTAAGCAGCAACATCCTAGTGGGTCAACCTTTTTTTTTTTTTTAAATTTCTTTATTGATTAAGGTATTACATGTGGGTCACTCTTTTTGTTCAGAGTTTTTCTTTAAGATTTTTTACAAGTATTCTTTCGTGGTTTATATTTTACTTTTAGCTTCATTATCTAGAATAAACAAGGAGGAGTTAGAAAGCTGAAGCTGTTTAAACAGGACGTGTGACAAGTTATAAGCCAGCAAACTTTGTGGTTCTGTTCACGAGCCTTTAGACAATACTATAAAGTTCTGGCTCTTTTTGGGAGGCTGGAGGTTATGTATCGGGGGGTTAATAAATCACCCTCACATTTATGTTCCCTGGAAAGCATACCTAGCCAAATCTCTTTTCCAACAACAGCCTGAACAGTCAAAGCAGACTTTGTGTGCAGGGGCAAACCACAGTCTGTCTGGGAGACAGTAGTCTATAGATTTTTATGTAAACATGAACTGCTTTCTTCAATGGAGGCTTTAAAGCCGAAGGCCTGCCTGAGCGCCCTGTATGGTAGGGTCCTATGGCACTTGTTGGGAGAGTATGTTTTGACCCATGTTCTTGGTCCAAGTTTTTTCTTCAAGCCCAGGAAAGCGCTGGCTCTGTGCCATCACGGCCCGGGAGGCTGCTCTGCTGGCTGTGGAGTGCCCTGATATGAGCAATACCCAGTGTAAAAGAACAGTGACCAAACCTGTCTCGCGTGGCTCCTGGTTTGCCTTGGTGTCTTCCTCAACTGACTGGGGCAGCTTTGAAATGGATGGTAATCCTGTCTTTCTTCACTTCGTAGGAAAGACCAGAACTTGTTGTCTCCAGTGAACTGCTGGTATTTGCTCCTGAACCAAGTGAGGAGAGAAAGCAAAGACCACGCAACCTTGAGTGACATCTACCTGAACAACGTGATTATGCGCTTCATGCAGATCAGCGAGGATTCCACCAGGATGTTTAAAAAGGTACCCTCCGTCCATCCTGCCATACTGTGCTCTCCCATAACCGCTCTGCCTGTAGCCACAACTGAGAAGGGGCTGGTGCCTTGATTCCTTAACGGGGCTCAAGAAATATTAGGTAAAAAAAAATAAATGTGTTCATATCCTAATGAAAAGTGAAGCCTGAGCAAGCCTACTTGTAGAGTTAAATCACTGAATCTGTGACTGAACAATGCGAGCAAATTTTTGAAATGAGGAGTGTCTGCCAGTTGCACCTCTGTCCTTAGAGACGGGCTGCCTGCAGTTAGGAAAAACCAAACCCGAGAGGAAGAGCTTCCGATTCGGTGTTTGGGGCTCACGCCTGGTCAGAGACTTGTGAAGAACGAGATAACCAGATGTGCTGCCCTCTCAGGAAAACGTGGCCAGCAGTGGAGGCGGTGATGGAGTGACATGAAAAAAATTCCACAGAGCACAGAAAATTCTGTCCCTTGCATGCCAACGAGCTCCCTCCTTCCCAAATCCATTAAAAAGGAAGAAGAAACTGGACTTTTAAGTCTTCTTATCATTACTACTAGTCCCAGCCAGCTCTCAGCAGTTTGTTGTTGTTTTTTTAATTTGGACATTTTTGTTGAGAACAAGGGCAAAATTGGACCATTTCCTTTGGAGAGAATGCAGCCACTTGCCCAGTTAGACTAGCTTTCAGTTTGTATGTTTGTAAGACAAGGGTTCGCCCCCACCCCCACCCCCACCTCAGCTTTGTACTAGGGGTGCGGTTGCCTATACCAATATCTGTACCTCTATTCAGTAAGTAATTATTAGTTTCAGAAAGTGGGGAAAGAACCAACTTGTGGATTAATGGCATATTTATGTTTCAAAGGGGCCCGTAGAACAAAGATGCAGTGTTAGGCAGGCCAGCTGGAAAACTTCTTAGTCATGTTTGATGTATCCACAGTAGATTTCAGTTCTGACCTAGAAATGTAACTTAGCCAACTCCAAGTCCTCTTTTGCTCTAGTAATTTGGGGGGCGGGGGGAGATGTTTCAAACAAAGGAGAAATGTGAAAAATGTAACAAGACAATATTAATTAATTACAAGAATATCCCGTGCATCTTTAAAAGTAGAGATTTAAAACAAATAGTTTAGACTGAGCCATGAGAGTGAAGGAAATTTCTCCTGCATCAGCCCTTTCAGCCAAGACCTCATTTGGTCAATGTTTGGTTTTTGTTTTTGTTTTTGAGCATCTTCTAGGAGCAGGAGATGGCATTAGGTCTTGGAGAGGCTCTATAGATGAAGAAAAAACTAGTCCTCATTTATTTATCCATTTAACTAAACATCTTTAAAATGTCTGGCTGGGGAAGCAGAGTTAAAAGACATGTCTCTGCCTGCGGGGAACCCATTACCATAATGAGCAGCTCCCCTGCTAAAGGGATGCTCGACTGTGGGGCTGGAAGGAAGTTCTTCGCAGGGAAGGACACACTGGCCGTGAGGTCTGTGGGAGAAGGAGGTGGTGGTCAAGCAGACAAGGACAGTGACCTGTTCCCGGGAAAGCAAGAGCGTGGCATGTCCTGGGAAAGGAAAGAGTGTGATGTGACTGGACCAGAGATTGTATGGACATGACTGATGGGATGTGAGGCTAGAAAGGACGTTCATATAAAAAGGGACTTTGTATGTCTTGCTAAGGTGTTAGGATTTGTATTTTGAAAATCAAAGTCAAGGCCTTGATAAAGTCAATAGAAACCTAGAGCTGAGAGACGCATGGATTTGGATGTGAACGCCAGCTCTGCTGCGTATTTGCTGTATGAGCTCTGGAGGTGATTCCAGAGGCCCACTCTCTGAGGAAGGGGAGGGAGCACTGGGCAGAGGCTGAGCCTATGGAAGTGCTGGATCTGGGGTGGTCCTTGGGGGATTGTCTCATTTTTTGTCCCATATCCAGGCAGAGGGCCTCGTCTTTGTTTTGCATCATTGGATTTGAGCTGCCTAGGGGAAGAGCTAAGTAATCCTGGGGTGAGGCAACTCCCTTTTGTGGAGGGTAGGTCCTAGAGAGGGATCAGCTGTGAGTCTCAACAGCCAGCAGCCAGTATTCCCAGTAGTTGTGAGAATCAGTTTCCGGCTCTTGAAGAAAAGGTCTGAAGGACGTATAGTCAACACACACACACTCTTCTTGTTTGCTACCTAGAAGTCTCTTCTTATCCTCTGGGAGTCAAAAGAATTACGGTCCTGGGGACTGCGGATTGATAGACTCCTGGTTCCTTTGGCACTTAGTGGGTGAATGGCCTTCTCCTGACCATTGCTAACCGCTGGGAAGTTAGTAGTCATTACAATTACAGATATCAAATGCTACCTTTCTCAAGTAAACCCAGCAGACTACACACACACCTTCCCATGTCTATTACTGATGGAAAAGGAAGAAAGGGAGGCGGAGGGCAAAAGAGAAGGACTGGAGGTCACTGAAGAGCCAGGTCAGCCCCTGCGGACACATCTGTCTTCTGGCAGAGCAGGAAGGCAGAACCCTACCTATCAAGTCCCCAGATCTTCAGGTCCCTTTAGGTTAAAAAGCAAACTCATCACCAGCCTTCCCCTTTTCCAGTTCTTCTTCCAGCATGTGGTTCTGTCAGACTTAGAGAACTTGTCAGATCCCGTCGGAAGTGACCTTTAGAACTGCTGTGGAGTCCTCAGTGAGCACAATGCTGTTCTTCTTGGGAAAGGATTTAAGACTTCCTCATTTCCCAAAAATCTTCATGGATCTCCGGCTAGATGCTGGGTTCAGCCTCTTATATCTTATTCAGTTCAGTCAGAGCGAATCCTTTACCAAACTGTAGAGTCAAATAAGAGTTCAGAGCACATCATTCTGGGAGTGTTTTGGGGGCCAAATGAGTATAATAATCAAGAAGGCACAGATAGGAATACCTAATTCTATGCATAGGTATAGGGAACAGCTTCAAGACTTACAGTTTAATTACATCAAAATCAGTTGTAGAAATAGTTGCCTCCACTTGCCAGAAGGTTTTCAAAAGAAAAAGGGAAGCTTTTTTAAAAGAATTTATTTATTTAATATATATATACACACACACACATATATATACACTAGAGGCCCAGTGCATGAAATTCATGCACAGGTAGGGTCCCTAGGCCTGGCCGGCGATCAGGGCTGATCTGTGGGGTGACTGGCGGGGTGATTGGAGGGACCCGACTGGCCCCCACCTTGTCTGGCCTGGGGCTTGCGGGCTGGGGGCAGCTCCTGTGTTGAGCGTCTACCCCAGGGGTCCTCAAACTTTTTAAACAGGGGGCCAGTTCACTGTCCCTTAGACCGTTGGAGGGCCAGACTATAGTTTAAAAAAAAAACTATGAACAAATTCCTATGCACACTGCACATATCTTATTTTGAAGTAAAAAAACAAAACGGGAGCAAATACAATATTTGTATTTGCATGTGGCCCACGGGCCGTAGTTTGAGGACCCCTGGTCTACCCCTTGATGGTTAGTGCACGTCATAGCGATGGATCGTTCCCCTGGTTGTTCTGCCATTCGGTCGATTTGCATATTAGGCTTTTATTATATAGGATTTCTTTATTGATTTCAGAGAGGAAGAGAGAGGGAGAGGGAGAGAGAAACATCAATGATGAGAGAGAATCATTGATTGGCTGCCTCCTGCACGCTCCACACTGGGGATCGAGCCCACAACCCGGGCATGTGCCCTAGGCTGGAATTGAACCTGAGACCCTTCAATCCATTGAGCCAAACCAGTTAAGGCAAAAATGAAGCTTTTTAAAAACAAAAGCATTACCCAGTTATTTAAATATCGATTATTTCAGATTTAGACCTGTAGAGTTGTACGTAAAGCTTGTTGATCAGAATAACATAGCGATTCATCTTGTAGACTTTGAAGTCAGATATTGTGGGTGTGAGTCTTAGCTTTGCTGATTAGTAGCTATGTGGACTTGGAAGTATTCATAAACCTCTTAAGCCTCAGTTTCCACAAGTATAAAGTAGATATAATAACTTATTTCAGATAATTGTATGGAAGACTTATGGATCATACATGAGAAGCCACTTAGCCCAGTGTCTGGACTTAATACATCCTAACTAACTTCTAGCTATTATCTTTATTATTATATCTATTGTGCACACGTCCATACACCAGCAATAATTATGTAATGTGAGGTTACACTAGACATTATACTAAGTGTGTCCTCATTCTAAGGAGAGACAACCCCCTGTGATAATCACATCCAGGTCATCATAGGGTATTGGTATATCACTTACATTATGATGTTCCAAACCATATTTGTAATTGGACTCTGAGAACTGCCCTCACAACTTCCTTGCTTGTAGATGAATTAAAATTTTGGGCCTCACATTTCAACAATTAGTGGGAAATCAGAGACTAGCCTAATGAAAACCTGTTGGCCAACAACCCCCACTGCCTCTCAGTTTCCCCCAAAGCTGTTTCACAGGGGGAGACTGAACTTTGAGGCTTCATTGATTTCTTGATTCATTCAACGAAAATAGTTATTCAGTTCCAGACTCTTCATTATGTACGGACAGGGCGGGATTCTGCTTTTACACTCTCAGGTTCTGCTTTGCCATTTTAGGAGAAGATCAGAAATTGGAGACTCCTTGTACACAGGGGTTTGTTTCATTATCAGCTCTCCCTTCTCTCCCAAGAACCAGGATTAATGGGGTGCCTCCTGCCCAGTTTTCCAGCCCTGCCTCCTGGCGTGATGAGACTTTGCTGCTTTCTTTCCATGACTCATGCTGAAGAAAAGAGAGTGTTCTGCATCTGGTTTGGTGCCACGGCCAGAAAATGTGCAGTTCATGTGCTACACACACACGAAGTAATTCATGTCAGCAGTCACAGTTACAAGAAAGACTGCAGCCAGCTTGCAGTAATCACTTTATTTAAGCACCTTATCACATGATCTCATTTACCAATTTTACGAATGTTAATAGAAGTATGTAGTTTAGAGGGAGCAACATAAAGTGGTAGTATTTGAATGTTACATTATCTCTGTGTGTTTTCAATTATCTTGAAGCCTGTCATTTCCCCGTGGATTGTTTTCAGATTATTAATGTTTTTATCTTTCCTTGGTTTGCATAAATATGTGTACAAGTATAATTTATTTTGCTTTTCACCAATAACAATGCTATCTGCATGCTACCACTTACTGAATTTTAACCGTACACTGACCACTGTGCTCTGCACTTTTTAAAATACATATATAGATTTTTATTGTTGACAGTATTACAGATGTCCCCCATTCCCCCCCCCCCTTTATCTCCCTCTGCCAAGCCCTACCTCCCTGCCCCAAGGCCTTCACCACCCTACTGTCTGTGCCCATGGGCTGTGCATATAAGTATATAAGTTCTTTGATTTATCTCTTCTCGTCCCCTCCCCCCCCACACACACACTACACACATACACACACACACACACACACACACACACACAAATACACACGGAGTTAATCAGTCTGTTTCATCCCTCCATGCCTTGGGTCTTATTTTGTGAGTCAATTCATTTTGTTCATTAGATTCCACAAATAAGTGAGATCATGTGATATTTGTCTTTCTCTGATTGGCTGGGCTCTGCATTTTTTATACATTGTGTCATGCATTCTCATAGCTGCCTAATGAACAGATATTATAATCCATCTATCAGGGACGAGGAAGCAAAAGGCTCAGAGAGATAAATTGTAGAGCCAGGCTAACTGGTATATATTCTTGTCTTTGTGCATATGTCTTAGACATAACTTAGATATAGTTACTGTGATTCTTGGTGTTTTTGATGGTAACGAGAGATGTTACTCACTGTATAAGTCGGGATTTCGGGGAATTGGGTCTTGGCACTATGGTCTTGGCCCTATTTATTTCTTACGAAAATTCTGAGGAATGATAGTTCTGGATAAGGCAAACTCTGTCAGTCATCTGAGTTCTAAGTAGGGATTCGAAGCAACAGAGACTGGCCCAAGCCACTGAGAATTACTCCACTGAGGCATAACTGCCATAGGTTATCAGATTCAGGCTCATAGGAATCAAATTAACCTACTTTTGTCTTGATGATTATGTGGCCTAATTTGAAAGGAAGGATGACAGTTTACTAGTGAGATTTGAAATTTGTATTCACCTTTTCTTTTACTCAAAGCCAATCATATTTTACTTAAATACCCCAATAAGAAAGAAAACAAAGATATTTCCTGGGGCAAATGCTGTGTTTCCAATTAGATCATTTAAAATAAATTAATATTTAGAAAGATGTTTTAATATAAATTAGTAAATGATACCAGTCTATTTGAGATCTCTAAATCTGACCTTATTTTGAAGGAAAGATCCATATGTTTTGAAAACTACTAATCTATATATGAAAGAAAAAGAGCCTATTTCTTTTTTAATATATAAACATATAGTCATTATACAAACTTAGAAAATACTAAAAACTGTACAAATGGAAATAAGAATTACCCACATTAGCACTACCTACTATAAATATTTTGGGCTATCTATTTTCAATATTTATATAATAAACATATGTGTAGTATGCAAACATTACATTTATAGGTATCTTACAAAATTGAGATTTCATTGCATATAACTTGGGAACCAGTTCTTTTCATGTAAAATATTATTAGTGTTCCCATGTCTGGAAACAGCCTTTTAAAATGGGATATTTCATCCCTATATAATGTTTTAATATCTGCACAGCCAAGTTATTTTCCTGTTGTTTGGACATCTAAATCTTTCACACATCTGTGATTTTCTTATTTTTATGCTACATCGCTTGAAGTAGAATTATTAGGTCAGAGGGTAGCATTAGAATTTCATGCTTTTGATGAAATTCTTACCTTTTGCCTTGCTGGAATAAATTTGGTCATGGCTGTGATTTACCAATGAGTATCTATCCTCTGAACAAATAAAGTGACTATTTTATTATTTCAGCAGAGAGCTAGGCAGTGTGAGTTAGTATGCTGATGCAACCGTAGTAAATAATATAACAGGAGGAACTTTTCCAAAGCATTTTAGTGCAGGGGAGCAGAAGAATTAAATGGTATGCTGGTGGCCTCCAGAGACAGCTTAATTATTGATGGGGCCTGGAAAAATAAGTGAGAATAGTTCGAGCTAACACTGCTAGCCGGTTCTTGAGTTTTATTGATCCTATGACTAGCTCATTTCTCTAGAAATAAATCAAAACCACACTCATGTCTTACAATGTTGTAGGCTCCTGAAATATTTTAGAAACTATTTTTACTTTGTGTTTATGAATTGCTTACCAGGATGGCTGGCACATAGTAAGTGCTTAATAAATAGCAGTTGTTGGTGCTGCTGCTCTTATATTTGCATTGTTACCTCTATGGCTTAGTGACAGCAGGACATGCGTGGCTCACCTGGGCATAAATGAGCTGGTGGGCGACTAGATAAGAGCATGCACTGTTGGTTCTGAAGCGTTATTAAAGACTTACAGGGGACACTAAGCAGATGATATATGTGTGTCGCCTTGGAAAGTGCTATCATTTTTTAAAACCTGATGTCAGGTAAGTCGACATTTTGTCATGCAACATAATGTGGCAGTACTGACACTCATGTTAGTAGCTGAATACATAATTACATTGAGAATAGTTGTCTAAAAGCACTTGAAACTTATTTATGGTAAAAAAGAAAAATCTAGAAGTATATGGGCCAAAATTATTTTAAAGGGATATCTCTGTTATTTTAATTTTCTTCTGTTTGTTTATCTGGTATTTTATATTGAACATATTGTATAAGACATACAAGGAAACAATTATTTATTGTAAACTAAAAACTTGGCGGAGTATACCAGTCAGTCTTTACTGTAAAGAAGTGGGGAAACTATACCCATTAACTAACTCAGCCCCAAATGCTTTTTATTAATGGAGAATTAGCCTGTTCTCCAGGCACACTTGAAAACTATGCATGGTGTATGTAGTGTTAGGATGATTAAAATGAAGGGGGAAAAACATCGTATCAGGGAACTTCTGAGCGAGGTGGCAGTTTGCACATGGGCCCCCACTGCCTTTCCTCCCAAGTTGTCTTTGAAATGACTAATCAAATATATAAATAGGAAAAGCTGGAACAGTCCCTTTAACTTCAAGCAGATGCTAGTACTCCTTTGCTCACTCTATTGGATCCCACCTCACTCTGAGTTGAAGTCTATAACCCTGTCTCCTTTTTCTATCTTTAGTTTCCTCTACAGCACTTATTCCTTTCTGACATAGTGTATATTTATTTAATGGTTGTTCACTTGCTATTTCCCCTCAAATTAGATGTAAGTTCCTGAGGGAAGGGACCTCGTCTTGTGCACTGAAACAGTGACTGGCTCATAGTGATGCTCAGTAAATACTTATCGAATGAATAAATAGTGAATACTTACGGCTATATTAGAAATCAGAGATGAGTGTGATCCACATAACAGAAAGTTCAAGGCATTTTAGCAAGACCCGGTGTTGACAGGGCTGGATTTAAGCAACACTGTTATGTGCTGTCTACTTCCTAAAAAAGAGAGAAGTCAGAAAAGGGTTGTCCCACGAAACCCAAAAGTACTAGGGAGATTACAGAGAGGGTGAAGATTTAAAAAGCAAGTCCATAAAGTTCTTTCTAACTCCTGGGCTCACCCCTGAGCTGTACAGGTTGGGTCTGATCTTTAGCAGTATACCTACCCATGATCTGGAGAACTGAACTAAGGGATAGACCATTGCGTGGGTTTTAAACTGGCCACAGGTTGGTACATATGCAGGACTGATCCAAGTAGTGTTAGAAACAGACTTGACATAAAAACCACAACCCATCAAAGGCTGGTCAGAATTTGCATCCAGGAATCCAACTAGGTTGATTTCCTGATAAAACAAAAATATCAACATTCTACATAAGGTTTAAACAAGACCTAGATTCTCAAAACATAATCTTCAAAATATCTGAATACAATCCAAGAGTACTCAGTATACAAAGAACCAGGAAAACCTCAACTCACGTGGGAGAAGACGAGCAACAGACACCAATTCTGAATGACATAAACGTTGGAATTATCTAAAAAGGACCATTATAAAAACCATGATAAAAAATGTTCCAAGAAGTAAGGGCAAGCACTCTTGAAATGAATGGGAAGACAGAAAGTCTCATCAAAGAAATAGAAGATATAAACAAATGGAAATTTTAGAACTGAAAAATACAGTGATCAAAATGAAAAGAAAAAACAAACACAACTCAACAAATGGGTTCCATAGCAGAATGGAGATAACAGAAGGAAGAGTCTGATGAAATTCTGTTGATCGTAAAGATAGAAATTATCCAAACTGAACAACAGAGGAAAAAAAGATTGAAAATAATAATTAGTGCCTCAGTAACCTTTGGGACAATCCCAAAAGTCTGACATTTATGTCAGCAGAGTTCCTCAAGGAGAGGGAGAGGAGAAAGAGTGTGTGCAGAAAAAAAATATTGAAAAAGTAACTGCAAGAAAACTTCCCAAATTTGGCAAATAAAATAAACCTACATATTCAAGGTGTCAGCAAAAACCCAAACTAGATGAATCCAAAGAAGTCCATACCCAGACACATTATAATCACATCGAAAATTAAAGATAAAAATATATTGAAAGCAGCCAGAGGAAAATTGATCCATTAATTGTGGGAGAACAACAATTAGATGAATGTGGATTTCTCTATGCACTAAATGCCAGTAACACCTTACTGATTGTGCCAACCAAAAGCACCTTCAGATACTAACAAATATCCCTGGGAGTTGCAGAGGGAATTGGCCCTCGTTGAGAACTGTTGATTCAAATTGATCCTCTTTTCCCCTAAACAGATTTTTAAAAAGATTTGCTCTTCCAATTTGATTTTTTTAAGTCACCTGGTTTACAATTCTAGAGTAAACTAACAAACATTAGTTTACTAATGGAGCAGGTCAAAAGGCCAGTTCCTCATTTGCCATAAAGAGGAATAAAAACATTGTTCAGCACCAGGTTAATTTAGGTTTGGTTATTTATAAAAGATCAGGACTTCATGAAGTTCCTTTTCAAAGAGCCATAGACACTGAATCCTTACCCACTATCCTCACCCAGGAAGGAAATTGCAGTCTTAAGGAAAGAACTGATGAGGAGAGAACATTCCAACCATGTGTCTAGGTGTCTGCACTTGAGAACGAAGTTTACAGCAACCCGAGAACAGTATTAGGGTTGCTAGCCAAGGTTTCTTACCAGTTGAAGACTCTGCTTGCTTCCACATGGTAGGATTCTAAAAGATTTTCAGCAGCTGCAATAAATGCCATATTAAGGGATACTGCACATATAGCAAATATTTGAATTAAGGGGCACGTGTGATACCTTGAATTATAGCAACCCAAAAATATGCAATTGTAAGGAGAGACCGAATATGGCTGTCAGATTGACTTTAGTACCTTTTACATCTCAAAGGAAAAAATATTTTCTCATTATTAGGTAAGTAAGTAGAAACAAACAGATATTTTACCAACTAAATACTTTGTGAGCTTAACATAGGACTTCTAAAAATAAAAATTTTTGACACAGTATGTATGAACTATTTAGACTGAGAAAAACCAGTGATGTTCAATAATTGATAGTAAATAAGTACATGTACCATTTTTACTTTTTAAAATTTGATCGTTTCATTGGAACAGAGAACCATAATTGGCTAATGCATGAGCTTGAATAAACATGCCCATGAAAATTTCATCTCTTTAGGTCTAAAGATGGAGATTGCAAGGATTGACTAAAATAATTCTCTTTTATTATTTGGCAATCCTATATAATAAAAGCCTAATATGCTAAGTCTCTGGCCGTCCAATCGTCCATTCAACCAATCAAAGTGTAATATGCTAATGATATGTTAAGGCTGCTCAACCACTCACTATGACATGCACTGACCACCAGGGGGCAGACGCTTCAACCGATAGGTTAGCTTGCTGCTGGGGTCTGGCCAATTGGGACTGAGCAAGATGGGCTGGACAAGCCCTGGAACCCTCCCGTGGCCCCTCCCTGGCTGACCAACTTCATGCATCCCTCCCCGGCCCCAATCATGCACCAGTTGGGTCCCTCAGCTTGGCCTGCGCCCTCTCGCAATCCGGGACCCCTTGGGGGATATCAGAGAGCCAGTTTCACCCTGATCCTACAAGCCAGGTCAAGGGACCCCCCACTGGTGCACGAATTCGTGCACTGGGCCTCTAGTCCTATATAATAAAAGGCTAATACGCAAATTGACCAAACGGCAGAACAACCAGTCACTATGACATGCATTGACCACCAGAGGGCGGACACTCAATGCAGGAGCTGTCCCCTGGTGGTCAGTGCGCTCCCACAGGGGGAGCGCCACTCAGCCAGAAGCTGGGCTCATAGCTGATGAGCACAGCAGCAGTGGCGGGAGCCTCTCCCACCTCCACGGCAGTGCTAAGGATGTCTGACTGACAGCTTAGTCCCGCTCCTTCCTAAGCCATCAGTCAGACATCCCCTGAGGGCTCCCAGACTGTGAGAGGGTGCAGGACGGACTGAGGGACCTCCTCCCCCCCTACCCCCCCGCGAATGCACGAAGGGCCTCTAGTCCTATATAATAAAAGGCTAATATGCAAATCAACCGAACAGCCGGTTGCTATGACACGCACTGACCACCAGGGGGCAGACGCTCAATGCAGGAGCTTCCCCCAGCCCGCAGGCCCCAGGCCAGCCAAAGCGGCCCTGATCGCCAGCCAGGCCTAGGGATCCTACCCATGCACAAATTTCATGCATCGGGCCTTTAGTATCTTATATTTCCATTGAAAAGTCATGACAAATCCACTGTAACTTCTTTTCTTTCCCTTTTCATTTTTGCCCCTGCACCTTACTAAGAACAGCTTTCCTTTCCAAAACAGAGTAATCATTCCATTTCATTATTCATTCAACAAACCTTTATTATCATTATGTGGCAGGCACATACAATGATGAGTGCTAAGGTCACACAAGTAAATACAAATCCTTAATTGGTACCCAAAGGAGATTATAATTAAGTTTGTGGTTAAAAGAAAAGAACTGCAGAGGTAAAAACTGCATTTTAAATTGCTAACTGCTCTTATAGAGTTAGGGCCCAAGACCACATGAGCTCAGAGGAGCGAGTAAGGTACTCCTAGGAAAATGGGGAGAGGCTTCACACATTTAGAGGAGCATTTGATTAAAGTCTTAAAACAGGGGGATTTGCAGAGGAATTAGGGGAAGTGCATTTTTCTAGACAGAGAGAACAGCAAAGAAACAATCTTGGAGTTCTGAGAAGATGGGTACAGGTGGGGCTCTTGGTGGCCCCATGTATTGAACTGGTAACAGTATTGAGTGGTAGAGATATGTTGCCTGGACTGAAAGCTCACTCAGTGACACAGCTGGCTGGAGTTAGGAGTGTTGCCTGTAGCATGGGAAATAGATGTACATGTGGGATAACCGCTCTCTGAGATCCAGAAAGGGTGGATCCAGTTTGGGGAGGTGCAGCAAGAATTATGATGATCAGTTTGAGGATCTAATCAACGAAGGAAGCCAAGGGAGATTTTTAAGCCGGGATATGGCATAACCAGCCTTGTTTTTCTAAAGCATTCTGAAGAGTAAATGGGTTCAGAGGGAAGGGAGTGGGAGGTGGGAAGAGATTAACCAAAGAATTTATATGCGTATATGCACAGCCTATGGACAAACAATAGTTCAGGGAAGGCCTGAGGAGGGGACCGGAGCGGGGAGGAGGGGGTCAATGGGGAAAAAAGGGGGGCATCTATAATACTTTCAACAACAAAGATAAATTTTAAAAAAGAGTAAATTGGAATTGGAAGAAATTGGTCTTGAGGACCTGGTGAGGAAGCTATTGCATAATAATCTGTTTATTTTTGCTCTATTGTGAATTATGGCCAGAGAGCAGATCCATATTTGCAGTGATACCGCCTTCAAAAATTTTCATCCATGTAAATTAAGGATGAATCGAATGCTGTTGCTCTTTTATAAAAGGTCTTTGGCAGTTTAGTACCAGAACATTGCTAGTCAGTCCATCCTAATCAGATTTTCTTAAGGCTTCTACTCCTTTAGCTGATGGCTCTTTAGCTTAATGGAAAAGGAAGAAGGATGTAATAATTCCAAGATTCCCGGGTTTGCAGTGACTGTACAGACAGGTTTGGCTGCCTCCACAAACAGGGCAACTGGACGTGACCGCAAGTCGCTGGGAGATGTGTTGTGCCTCCTGATCCTCCCAAGATATTAGCCCCCACCCCCTGAAGTATAAAGTGCCCTTTTAATATCCCTAGCTACAAGACAATGAACAATTATCTGGGGAGCAAGGAGAATTCGCTCTCATTTCTTTAAACTGTCATATAAGGAATAGTTGAAGTTTGTGGGAATATTTAGGACAGAGAAAGAAAGCCTTAGCTAGGACACAGTAGCTGCCTCAAGTATTTGAAGACCTGTCATAGAGAAGATGGCTTAGATTAACTAGCTCTGTGAGTCTACAGGAGGTAAGCCCAATTAGGAAGACCCCAGGAAGACCTAACATTTACTGTAGTCTGAAGTCAGCCAGGGCCAACTCAGAATTAGAGTTCTGCTTGGTTGTATCTTTGCAGTGTTCTCTGGAATGGACATCAGGTGACCTTCCTTGTATAGTACCTCAAACACAATGAAGTATTCCATAAATTGTCTTGAATTATGATGAAGTGACTATCTCAGAAATGCTGACTTGAAAGTTGATACGAATAGACTATTGCATCAGTATTTAGAAAAACAAAGGGTGACTTCATGTGATGAAACAAAGTATGACTTTTGGGAAATATTTTTTCTATTCCTTAGGCTACCTTTACTTACATCCATTGTCAATTATATAGACCAATTAACCAGTTCTGAAATGGTATTATTAGTATTAGGCTAAATATAGATCTTTAAAGGAAGTTTTTGCTTTAGGTTAAATTCTTGACCAATTGATTAGCTAATTAATTTTCAGATTTGACTCACAAGTTATATATAGAAATCTTTAAGTTGAATAAGCTTAAATCAGACTGTATTGAAATTGTTTTGTTTATCTCTCTCACTAGAGCAGCGGTTCTCAACCTGTGGGACGCGACCCCTTTGCGGGTCAAACGACCCTTTCACAGGGGTCGCCTAACACCATCGGAAAACACATGTATAATTACATATTGTCTACAGTAGCAAAATTACAGTTATGAAGTAGCAACGAAAATAATTTTATGGTTGGGGGTCACCACAACATGAGGAACTGTATTAAAGGGTCACGGCATTAGGAAGGTTGAGAACCACTGCACTAGACTATAAGGCCACTTTTCCATCTTTGGCACCTAGAAGGTACTCATGAAAACCAGTGGAATGAATGAGGTAATGCATGAATGAGTGCATGAATGAATGAACTTTTACCAGTATCTGAGACTCCTTGCCTTTTGCTGACTAATTCAATGGATGACTTATAAATGAGCAAACCTCCGACTTATTGATTTGTTTTTGTAAATAGTTCCTGGATTTTTCTTACCGCTGTGCTATAAAGACTGAAGTTATGGGTTTCTAGACAATGTGTTCTAGTTTGCTTCACCACAAACTATACTCATGGCCCCAGCTAACCATGCCTTAGATGTAACCTTGTGGTCACCCTGGGGAGCAGTGTAGCTAAGGACCTCAGAAGAGACAAGCTTTAGTGATAAAATACTAAACTCAGGTTCATCTACTAAAGCAGCGATTCTCAACCTTTTTCATCTCGTGGCACACATAAACTACTTACTAAAATTCTGCGGCACACCAAAAATACATATTTTTTTACCCATCTGCCAAAAACTAACAAGAAAGGTATAATAATTTCATTCATTCACATTGGACAGCTGTTGTTGTGTTTCCTGTTGTCATTTTTTTTTTTATTTCACAATCTAAGGGAAAAAGAGGTCAGTGCCCCTGACTAAATAGTCAGGGATTACATGTTTTAAAAATCATTGTGGCACACCAGTTGAAAATCGCTGTACTAAAGAAAACATGTTATTATGGTAATATTAAGAAATTGTCAATAAAGGTGAGTTATCAAAGTTTTGTAAAGTTTAGCATATTGAAAAATGATCTGGAAATATATTTCTGATATTTTTAATTATATTACAGTCTGAACCAGAGTTACATAACACGTTCTGAGTTTAACTGGGTAGGTGGTTTACATCAGCCACTGCGTAAGCCTAAGTGATTATTCATTTAGCGATACTGAAAAGGTATTTCCCAACTTATCACCATTTTGAGGAGAGACATAACCGTAGCATGAATTGTGTTCCTTAAAGAGTTAAGGAAATGTAAGCTGAAGGTGAAAATAGTGGTGTCACCTGCTTTATTCCCTGTAGGATTTTAAATTTCAGTCTTGGGTTTCTTAACCTGTCTGTTCCAGTGCCGTTTGTCCCTGGGAGGTTCTGAGTGACTTTGGTGTCTGTGACTTTGCACCTTTCAAATTGTCTGCTCGCCGGCTGCACACAGCAGCGACAGGCCTTTTCACCGGGACACCACCCGCCCCATCTGCCTCGCTGTTCCTCTAGTGAATATTCTAGGAGAGGCCTCAGATATGTCCTTGAAGATTAAGTTTTGTCTCATTTCAAAAATGAAGTTCTGGTTCCCTTGTGTGTGTGGTTCTTTATAATTTTCCCACGTTTTCTCGTGGCGTGGGGTTTTGCCTGAAAGGATATTATTTTTCTTCTTGGGAATGAAGTAGATCATGAGGCTAATTCCATGTGCTGATATTTAGTTTTCTCTTCTAATAAGTAGAAAATCTTGTCCCTGGGCAGATAGAAGGGAAGTGTGCAGGACACTATCAATATTACCCAGAGGCTGGGTTCAGGTCAGGGAAGCCCAGCCTTCTCCGTTAGGCATTCTGGGGGACACAGATGACTCTGTCTTCAGAGTCTACATGAATTACGGGGAGCTGTCATTATAAAGACACACGGACATGAGCTTTGGACTTAAAAAGCACTTCAATGGGGAAGTATGGCCTGACCCCTTTATCCAGAATTTACATCCAAAACAGACCAAGGGTGAGACACTAAAATCATTCGAAACCCTCTCATTAAATATTTAATCTGGTTTTCCTTTTTCTCCCTACTCCCACTCTGACTCAGAAGAAGGTTAGGATTCCTTGACTGGTCCTCACAATAGATTTACTTTAAAAAAATACTCTGCCAGAGGCCAGGCACCCTCTGAATTGGTCATTTAATTCAACCACATAGATGGCTTGATGGATTGCTCAGGGCACTCACATGTGGTTGTGTTGCTATGCTCTGTGTTCTGCCTTCCTTTCTCTCCTTGCTGGGAGGTTCCAGGGAGCAAGCCCGCAGGCCTCCAGGAATAGAAATCCTGGCCAAGGCTCTGCAGAGTGAGCTGTTTGGGCACGTCTGGCTCCTCGGTGAGAGTGGGAACCCTGGAAGGCAAAAGCCACGCCTTCCTGAGCTCCGGGTCCCATTCACTCAGCAGACATATGTGGAACACCTGGTGTGCCGACACCAGAGCAGGCCCTGGGAATAGAAAGGTTATAGGGATGTACTCCTGGCTCTCAAAGAAACGCTGTTTATGACGAAAGAAACATAGGGAGCATCATCATAATGGCTACATAGCATCAGTTTAACACTCACCGTGTGCCAGGTTTTGTGTTAGATGTTTAATAAGGACCACCCCAATGAAGCTGTGACATGGGGCTGTTGGCACCTCCATTTTGCCGTTGAGATAACTGAGGTCTCGCAAAGTCATTTAACTGATTTGAAAACAGGCAGTTTGATTTTAACGTTTAAACTCTTAACCACTAAATTATATAGCCTAGGAGTGGTGATAGATGGCTAAAGATATTATGAAATCATAGAGAAGGGAAGATATAATGTTTTTTTATTTGGCGTTCAAGGCCAAGTTACAAGAAAGTTTTCACAGAGTAACATGTAGGATCATCAAAACCAGGCAGGAGAAGGAGAGTCCAGGCGGAGGGGACGGCTTGGGGAAAGCACAGGGACCTGCGAGGTTCTGAGCAGGCTGAGGATGTGGTTTGAGATTTGTGCAATGTAAAGCACAGTAGTTAGACAGAGGAAATGATGGGTAACTAAAAAAATTTGAACTCCAGCCCCAGTCGGTGTGCTCAGTGGTTAGAGCCACGACCCATGCATTTCGTGGTCAGGGGTTCAATTCCCGTTCAAGGGCACGCATACCTCTGTTACAGGTTTGATTCCCAGCCCCTGCCTGTATGCCTGCAGGAGTCAACCAATTGATATCGCTCCCTCCCTCCCTCCCTTACCCTCCCTTCCTTCCACTCTCTAAGAATCAATGGAAAATATATCCTCAGGTGAGAATTAACCAAATAAATAAATAAATAAAGTGAACTTCAGGCTGAAAAAAATATAGCAAGTGTTTGATGGGTTTTAATCAGAGGAAGGGCATAATTAGATCTATATGTGTTTATTAAATTCTAATGGCATACAGAATAGAGCCTTGGATGAACCCCCAATAATGACTTCAGTGACACTGTTGTCCTGGAAGCAATATCAACTTACTATATCTCCTTTTTAAATCTTGTAATATGTATTAAGCATCTTTAAAAAGGTCAATATTTTTAGCCTAGTAATTTCATGTCTGGGAATTTATGTTAAGGAAACAACACAGAATGCATGATTAGCCTTTAGACCAGCATTGATGGTCATCGTTCAGAGTGTTAGAACATACTAATGAAATGGAATGAATAAGTAAATAATTGAATGATTGGTGGGAAAGAGTGGGAATATTTGAAACCATAATAGAAGAGTGGTTAATATACATTCGCTGGGTGGTTATTGTGAATCCAATTATAATGATGGTCTTGAAAATTTTTATGGTAACTGAAAAAAAAGTAGAAAAGATACTTCATTATTATAGACTGGAGGCCCGGTGCACGAAATTCATGCACGGGGTGGGGGTGGGGTGTCCCTCAGCCCAGCCTGCATCCTCTTCAATCTGGGACCCCTCAGGGCAGCAGTCGGACATCCCTCTCACAATGGGGGACTGCTGACTTCCAACCGCTCGCCTGCCTGCCTGCCTGATTGCCCCTAACTGCTTCTGCCTGCCAGCCTGATCACCCCTAACCACTGCCCTGCCAGCCTGATCGATGCCTAACTGCTCCCCTGCCGGCCCAATTGCCCCTAACTGCCCTCCCCTGCCAGCCCAGTCATCCCCAACTGCCTTCCCCTGCCGGCCCAGTTCCCTCCAACTCCCTTCCCCTGCCAGCCTGGTTGCCCCTAACTGCCCTGCCCTAATGGCCTGATCACCCACAACTACCCTCCCCTGCCAGCCATCTTGTGGCTGTGGGCGCCACCATCTTTGAGGGTGTGGCAGTCAATTAGCATATTCCTTCCTTATTGGCTATGGGCGCTGCCACCTTTGAGGGCGGGGCAGTCAGTTAGCATATTCCCTCCTTATTGGCTGTGGGCACCACCATCTTTGCGACTGCGTGTGGGTCAATTAGCATATTCCCTCTTTATTAGATAGGATTGATTCCAACTCATACCTATGTTTACATAACAAACTTGAAGAAATACAGCAAATTATAATAGTGGGGTTTTGTCCTTCTGTTCTCTATTTCCTCAATATTCTTCAGTGTATTTAATTCATTTGTATAATAGGAAAAGGTAAAACTTTTGGACTATTAATTTTGCACTTTTGTTTGAGGTATCTGATAGATCAAAGTGACAATAAATATTAGACAATTAGAAATAGGCTTGGTATTCAACTCTGGGTTTACACATCGGAGATATTCAATACGTGTCAACTGAATGGAAGTTCTAACCATTTTTCTTTCTTTTGGGTCAAAATCCTATTAAAATGTATTAGAAGTTTTACCATCATTTGAACAAGGCTTATATTAATGGAAGGGGCGGGGGGGGACTCTTTCCTTTTTCAACTCCAAACCTGAAGCCGTTGAAGGGAATCTCCTTTCATGCAAAAGTAAATTTAACCGGCCAATCTCAAGAAACATAGAAATACTTTATTTCAAACATGTATCATTTCATAAAGTTACTTTTTCATGTTGTACAAAGAGAACATTGATCGCTTGCCTTAATGCCAGTATCGTTTTTCTTCTGCAGCCGTTCTTACTCAAGGGTCCAGGGTCTGCTCTCACTGTTTTCAAATTCAATGAAATAGAAGCCAGAGGCATATTTAACCTATTGAATGTTGACGAATTTTGAACTCTTGAGCCATTTGATTATCCAGGTATTTTCTAATGAGAGGGTTTCAGTCCAGTAGTCTGTGTGCCAGCACACTCACTGTGTGCCTCGGCAGGTGTGCTTCGGTTGAAGATCGCTTCTTCGGGGGTGCAGAGTGGCATTTAGAAGAAAGGGTTGTTTTTCACTGTGACCGTAATAAATTGGAAACATGCTTACAGTCGGGCTGGGGGCAGCGTGTGATGGTCCTTTCGTTGTCTCTGTGCCGTGAGGACAGGGACCATGACCCAGCGCTCAGCTCCTCAGGGGTCTCTTTCACTAGTCGTATCTATCATATTACGCTGGCTCGAGGGATCTGAAACACGGACGTGACAATAAACAGTCAGCAACTTGAAATAGGCTTGCTGTTCAGCTCTGGGTTTGTTCATTTCCTAGTGGGCGTTGGATTAGGTCATCCAACACCACGAGTAGTGGGACCCCACCGAAGTGGAACTTCGGTAACTTAGTGTATGATACGATATGGCCAGGAAGTAGGGACGCAAGAAATGCCCACGGCCTGTAGCACGATGTTCGGCGCCCCTCCAAATCAGGAGTCACTCGGAGGGGGATCTCAAGGGCAGAGCGAGGGCCTTTGAAATCACATCAGCCTGCATCTGCCAAGCACTTCCTACGGGGAAGGCGATGGAATTAGGGTCCATAGAGACAAGAAACGAAAAGAAAGAAAGGAAGGAAGAGAGGGAGGGAGGGAGGGAGGGAGGGAGGGAGGGAGGGAGGGAGGGAGGGAGGGAGGGAGGGAGGGAGAGAGAGAGAGAGAGAGAGAGGAAGGAAGGAAGGAAGGAAGGAAGGAAGGAAGGAAGGAAGGAAGGAAGGAAGGAAGGAAGGAAAGCACAATGTGGCCTTTTCACGCAAGGGAGTTGCCATTATAAACAGTGTCTGGGGGGAGGAATAATCATGATAACATTATGGGACATTTACTGTGTGTTAGGTACCGTTCTGTGTGCTGGGTGTCATCTGGTTAATGCTGTCATCCACCCTCCCAGACAGGTACAAGGACCGTGTTTATTTTCTAGATCTGGAAACTGAGGCCCAAGGGAATCCAGAGTCTTTGCGACTTCAGACCCAGGCATTCTGACTCCAGAGTCCTTTTAAGCATTACGCTACTAGTCTATTGCCTCCCACACAAATTTTATATTTCCGGACCTCTGGGGGAGGGGGGAAGAAAAATGTAAGAGTATGCTGGGCAGAGCACAGCTTGTCTGTGATGGATTCCTTCTACCTGATCACTTGCATTCTTGTAAAATTTGAAATACACAGAGAATCTTCTTGTTTGTTCTCAACTATTTGGCCTAGGATGGCGTGGAGTGCTCTTGTCATGCAAACCTGTCTTTAATCTGATCCTAAGTATTCTTGACTTGGGGCTAAGTGGACCTAAGGGATGATTTTTGTTTGGGTTCTAAAGACTTAGCCCAGAAATATTTTCTTTCTGGACTTGCTACCTGAAATATGGCCAGCTGAGCAGTTACCGGCTGGCCTTTGATCCCGCTAGAGAGTTCTGAATTGGCGGCCCGGATCCTTGAATGAAATCTGATAGTAAAATAACACCAAGCTCAAGTCACAGAAGAGTGTCGTGTAATATGTATGGTCAGAAAAAACCAGATTTAGGAAAAAGAAAATGAGTTTCAATTGGCTTCTTTGCTCACTAGGGACTTTCTTTCCACTGTTGAGTGATTCTTCACCTGCCTCTTCACATAGCAGAGGCACAGCCCGCACAAAACCTCTGACTCCAACCGCGAGATCTTAGGAGCTATGGGAGCTTGAGAAACAGCAGCGCTCCTCATCACGAACAGAATTGAGTTTCTCAGAGTCAGGTGCTGCTCTGATGTCATCTCCCCACACCATGTTATCTTCCAAGAGTTCTCGCTTCATCACATGTGGCCTCGTTTGAGGGAGGCCGGACCCCGTGGCCTTGGGCGCACAGCTGGACTATCTTATCGCAGTCCTCGTGTTTCCTTAAGCGGGGTCTGTGGGCCTTCTCTCTCTGCCCTCTCCCCAGGGGCCAGCTTTCAGCAATTACAGGAACTACGTCAGCTGTTACAGAAACACAGTAGTTCAGCTCGTTTACGGATTCACTGAGCCAGTGTTTATTGGCAGCTTCCTACTTGCCCGAGCCTGCCCTGCACTGGGGTGAGAGTGAATGCCTCCTTAAATTCCATGCCTACGTGTCTCACTTGCCTCATCCTACTCCTGGCCTTGTGCCCGAGCACGGTGTAGGACACCAGGCTCACGGAGCTGATCAAGACATGGCCTTTACCCCCCATACCGACAGTCCAGTGGCAGACACACAGTGAACCAGTGGATGTTGTTGTCACTGTCTCAAACTGTAAATTAAGCCATTCTACACATTTTTTTTCCCACTTTGAGTAGCTGACTTACATAATGAACCCAAAACAGAAAAAACAAACAAACAAAAAACCACACACACAATTTGGATATATGATTTCCTTTAAAATTGCTTACAGATTTGGCTGCAAAAAAATATTCAGATATTACCAAACTCTCAGGATTAACCTAGGGAAGACTGTTTTAAATGCTGTTATTCACCAACTGAGTAGAAGAGTAACACTCTTCTTTTTTTGTTTTAATGAGAATAATTATAATAAACACAGAGGTGAAAGTAAGTCAACTGTAAGTGGTCATACCATCTCATTGCTTTGAAAGTGCTTTCTTAAAATTAAAGTCAGTCCAATAGTTATTTTGAGAAGGGAGAATGAATTTCCCTTTTGGTTTCTAACTTCGCTTTTTTGGAATCGCACCGCAAAACTCCTTTGTGACAATATCGAGATGGGAGACAGGATGTAGGCATGCATTTTTATTGCCCAGTTTTGTAACTCAACTTCTGAGCAAGCATGATGTTTCTTCACCCTGCTTACCTTTCCTCTCTCTTCTTTTTTTTTTTTTTTTTTTAAATATATTTTATTGATTTTTTACAGAGAGGAAGGGAGAGAGATAGAGAGTTAGAAACATCGATGAGAGAGAAACATCGATCAGCTGCCTCCTGCACATCTCCCACTGGGGATGTGCCCGCAACCCAGGTACATGCCCTTGACCGGAATCGAACCTGGGACCCTTGAGTCTGCAGGCCGACGCTCTATCCACTGAGCCAAACCGGTTTCGGCCCTCTCTCTTCTTAATAAAGTCTGATTTGATGTCAGGAGAGCCATTCAGACTGTTCAATCACGTGTTCGCTTCTGTCCAGCCTGTGTTGACCTTTGGTGCATATATCTAGTATTTGGAAAGGTCCTTCTGGTCAAAGATGTTTTTTTTATTAGGTGTGCTGGCCTTCTGTTGTGTTACACACTACATTCTCCTATTTCTAGTCAGTGGACTTTTTAAGATGTAAATAACTTAGGAACAAGTTTCTATTACATTTTAAAATATTCTTTCTTAATTTCTTCTTAATTACAGAGCAAAGAGATTGCATTTCAACTTCATGAGGATTTAATGAAGGTTCTTAATGAGCTGTATACGGTAAGCACATAATCTTTCTTCTTTTGCAAGACTCTTTGGTTTAGAATTATGGTTTGCAGAAATACTGCTTTTATTAGAACTCATTCCAAGCTAGGGTGTTGACAGATGCTTGTCCAGTTGAAATAATGAACCAAGTGGATAGATGCACACTGCTGTATTCTTTTGCCATTGCCTCCCAATTTGGGGAGACTGCATTCAGGTAAGTATGTATATGCAGTTATCACACTTGAAGAAACTAGATTATAGGTATTCTAATATGACATGTTTTTAATTGGTTGGATCATATGTGATCTGTACATTTTTTTCAATTCCAGATATTTGTTTTAAATTGTTACCATTCTTAAATTAGTCATTCTGGTATTTGAGAAATTTAGAGTTGCTTTATTCTGGTACTTAAAATTTTTTTTTTCCATTTCAGTGAAATTGTTTAGGACTTACTATATTAAAATTAGTTTTGGGGGAGGTATCTTTTTTTTTTAATTGACCTCAGATAGAGGAAGAAGGAGAGAGAGAGAGAGAGAGAGAGAGAGAGAGAGAGAGAGAGAGAGAGAGAGAGAGAGAAACATTGATGTGAGAGAAACATTGATCGGTTGGTTCCAGCATGTGTCCTTACTGGGGATCGAACTGGAAACCTGGGTATGTGCCCTGACTGGGAATTGAACCTGCCACCTTTTGGTATATGGAGCTCCGCTCCAACAAACTGAGCCACTCCAGCCAGGGCAGGAGGTTTCTATTTTTGTCAATAATTTGCTTTTCTGAATTTACATTTTATTCAGGCCACTGTATATAAATTACATAACTCAAAATTATTTTAAGAAAACCAAAATCAATGAGGTTACAAGTTGGGAATTAGTCATAGGTCTATGTAAATTTGTTTTACATTTAATGATCATACTATTAAATGCAAATTCCCTTTGGAGGAATTTAATGAGTTTTTATTTTATAACACATAATAACTTAATGAGAAATGAAAAATAATAATCTGTTCTAACTATAGATATTTGTATTTGCACTGCACAAGATTATTTGAATTTTTCTTAACAGGCAAATTAAACCTGAAACTTAGTATTAAAATGTTTCTTGATTTACAATTTCTTTTGTTCCCAAAAATCCATGTGTATAATATGCAGTTTGGGGAATTAAATTGTTTGTAATGCTCCATTGATACTTGCTAATTAAAAGAACCCATAGTTTTAAACTTTTATGAAATTAGTGCTATTCTTATAAAACTCACTTTCCAATTTTTTGTGTGATACGTTTATATTTTTTGTAGCATGTTTTCTACACCCGTGGTTATGAATTTAATGGACAGTTTTATGTCCAGTTTTATGTCCAACAGTTAGTTTCCTCCTTCAGAAACTTTCAACTTTACATACAAAAGACTCCTGGTATAAGGTCATATCCATATTTTAAAATACCTAATGAAGTAGAGTTGACTGTAAAGGCCATTTATTAGCCTGTCATTTATTAATTTCTGACAACCCCAGGCATCAACCATTTCCAGAAACTCTGGATATAGAATTCAACAGTTAAATGAGCATTGTGCCCCTGAGACCTCCAGAAAAGAAACCGTATCTCATCTTCCATTGAACTATTTTACGATGAGGGCTTCGTGGCACTTCTTCGGGACTCCCTTTGTTTGGGTATTGTTTAAAAAAAAAAATCTGGTGGTTGTCATGGCAGTCAGAGACAAGAGCCTGTTGATTATGGTCTGAAATTAGTAGTACTAGTCAAAACAGTGGTGGCAAAGATAAACTTGATCGTTGAATATGAGAAGTCAGTAAACTGTTATGAAAACTTTATCTCAGTGAGAGATGTGTATAGTGAAATTTTTCCTGGATTCAGCCTATCAAGTGGTCTCAGACATTTAGCAAACTGCATGGTTGAATCAAGTCAGCTGACACCTCCTCAGAACTCTCATCAGGATTAGTCTGAAAGCCTGAGGGAGCCAGGTCTTAGAAATGGCCGCCAGAGTTCAAATGACCCTGTCAGAGTCATTGACCTCTCAGAATCAGCTGAGGAATTAAAGCAGGGGTCCTTAAACTACGGCCTGCGGGCCACATGCAAATACAAATATTGTATTTGTTCCCGTTTTGTTTTTTTACTTCAAAATAAGATATTTGCAGTGTGCATAGGAATTTATTCATAGTTTTTTTTAAAACTGTAATCCGGCCCTCCAATGGTCTGAGGGACAGTGAACTGGCCCCCTGTTTAAAAAGTTTGAGGACCCCTGAATTAAAGGGTAAAGGAGACAAGCAATGAGTTGTTATTGTTGTTTTCTTTCTTTAATCCTCACCTGAGGATATTTTTTTCCCATTGATTTTTAGAGAGAGTGGAGGGAGGGAAGGGAAGGGAAGCAGTGGGGACAGAGAGAGAGAAACATTGATGCCAAAGAGACACATCAACTGGTTGCCTCCTGCACACACCCAGACTGGGCTGTGAATTGAAACCTGTAACCCAGGTAGATGCCCTTGATCGGGAATCAAACCCATGACCAAGATCCTTTGGTCCAAGGGCTGACACTGTTAACCATTAGCCACACTGGCCAGGACAGCAGTGACTTTGTGTGTGTGTGTGTGTGTGGTTTATTTATTTATTTATTTATTTTTAAATTAAATCTTTATTGTTCAGATTATTACATTTGTTCCTCTTTTTTCCCCCCATAACTCCCCTCCTCCCAGTTCCCACTCCACCCTCCGCCCTCACTCCCCACCCACTGTCCTCATCCATAGGTGCACGATTTTTGTCCAGTCTCTTCCCGCATCTCCCACACCCCTTTCCCCCCCAAGAATAATCAGTCCATTCCCTTTCTATGTCCCTGATTCTATTATAATCACCAGTTCATTCTGTTCATCAGATTATTTATTCACTTGATTCTTAGATTCACTTGTTGATAGATGCATGTTTGTTGTTCATAATTTGTATCTTTACCCTTTTCTTCTTCCTCTTCTTAAAGGATACCTTTCAGCATTTCATATAATACTGGTTTGGTGGTGATGAACTCCTTTAGCTTTTCCTTATCTGTGAAGCTCTTTATCTGACCTTCAATTCTGAATGATAGCTTTGCTGGATAAAGTAATCTTGGTTGTAGGTTCTTGGTATTCATCACTTTGAATATTTCTTGCCACTCCCTTCTGGCCTGCAAAGTTTCTGTTGAGAAATCAGCTGACAGTCGTATAGGTAACTGAGTTTCTTTCCCTTGTAGGTAACTGAGTTTCTTCTCTTTGTCTTTTGCTCTTGGCATTTTAATTATGATGTGTCTTGGTGTGGTCCTCTTTGGATTCCTTTTGTTTGGGGTTCTCTGTGCTTCCTGGACTTGTAAGTCTATTTCTTTCACCAGGTAGGGGAAGTTTTCTGTCATTATTTCTTCAAATAGGTTTTCAATATCTTGGTCTCTCTCATCTTCTGGCACCCCTATAATTCTGATGTTGGTATGCTTGAAGCTGTCCCAGAGGCTCCTTACATTATCTTCGTATTTTCGGATTCTTTTTTCATTTTGTTTTTCTGGTTGGGTGTTTTTTGCTTCTTCGCATTTCAGATCTTTGACTTGATTCTTGCGCTCCTCTGGTCTGCTGTTAGGAGTCTGTATAATATTCTTTATTTCAGTCAATGTATGCTTAATTTCTAGTTGGTTCTTTATCACAACATCGAGGATCTCATTAAATTTCTTGAAGATCTCATTAAGTTTATCAGCGGCTTCTAGACAGTTCTTGAGAGACCTTAAAAGTGTGGTTTTGAGCTCTATATCCTCCATTTCTGTCATTTCTGTCCTGTTTCTTTGTCTTGGCATTTGTTATGCTTTCTTGGTGCACCCCCTAGTGGTCTTTGTGCACAGTCTTGTTGTAGTTAAACCTTGATTGTTGTAGGTATTACTGGGGGGGATTTGCCCTCCAGGTCAGCTGGCTGTGAGAATCAGCTGTGTCTGCAGTGAGAGAACTTCTGTCCTCTAGGGAGGTGCTAATCTAGCCTTTGCCTGAGGCTATCCGGCAAATGCCTCTGTGCAGGGCTTGGGCAGGGCAGGTAGCACGGGATCAACAGGGCGGGTGGAGCGAGCAGTTATGGCTGCTCTCAGTCCCGTCCCCAGAGGCTCTGCCTCTCAGAGTCCCGGCAACCGCTGCAAACCTCGGAGAGAAAGCTGTCCTCGAGTTACAACCGATGCCAGACAGTCCCGCTTCTCCCGTTTGAGTCTGGGTCCCCAGAGACTCACCCGGAACTGGAGCTCAGAGCCTGAGACTCCCTCCTGATTGAAACAGACAACCGCGCCCTCGGCCGCCAGCCCACTCTGCACGCACCTCCGCACCTTTGTATTTTCCGCACTGTGCCTCCTCTGAGTCTCGGTATGCTTTTCTCTTTCCTTCTAGTTGTAGAATTTCCCCTCAGCAAGCCTTCCTGTGGTTCTGGGTGATGTCCATTCCGTATTTTAGTTGTATTTTTGAAGTGGTTGTTTGAGGCAGCAATCTCCAGTGTTTACCTATGCCGCCATCTTGGTTTTCCTCCTCCAGAAGTGACTTTTTAATTAGGTGCACTGTAGAGCACTTTGAGTTCTTAAAAAAAATTTTTTTTTACTTTATCCAGAGTGCATGCTCAGCTGGGGTCAGAGTTCATGTTTTGCAGGCAAAAGACCTTCATGTTACACACACACACACACACACACACACACACACATACGTCTTTTACTCAAAAAGATAATGTTTTGCAGGCAAAAGACCTTCATGTTACACACACACACACACACACACACACACACACACACATACGTCTTTTACTCAAAAAGATGATGCTTGGTTTCTCTGACACTTTATGTTCAGATATACAAATTCTGTCTTGTTCAAATCTATCCATTATATGTACTGTTTACATTCAGAAAGTGAGAAAAGGTGAGGAGTATTTGATCTGTGGGCCAGGAGTTTGGAAAACGTAGTTTAGGTTTCTTATTCAACTACTGACTGGCCATGAACAAATAACCTTCTGATTTGCACCATGCCTAGAATTTTGTACAACCAATCTATACTAATAAAAGGGTAATATGCTAATTAGACCGGATAGATCGGACATCTTCAGGTTGTCCAGTCCTCCTTCCGGACAAAGCCACAGTGACAATGGGGGCCAAGGTAGAGGCGGCTAGGGGCAATCAGGCTGGCAGGGGAGCAGTTAGGGGTGATCAGGCCAGCAGAGGAGGGCAGTTAGGGGCAATCAGGCCACAGGCAGAGGCAGTTAGGGGCAATCAGGCAGGTAGGCAGAGGGTTAGGGGCAATCAGGCAGGCAGGCAGAGTAGTTAGGGACAATCAGGCAGGCAGGTAAGTGGTTAGGAGCCAGCAGTCCTGAATTATGAGAAGGATGTCCGACTGCCAGTTTAGGCCCTGTGGGATCAGGCCTAAACCGGCAGTCAGACATCCCCCCAAGGGGTCCCAGATTGGAGAGGGTGCAGGCTGGGCTGAGGGACCCTTCCCCCCCCCCTCCATGTACAAATTTTGTGCACCAGGCCTCTAGTCTAGATATATAAAAGCCTAATATGCAAATTATCCCCAGGGGATTTCAACGGGGAGACCGATCACTCGCTATGGTGGCTGCGCTGACCACCAGTGGGCGGCACAGAATGAAGGAAGGCCCTGGCGAGCAGCCAGCAGCTGGAGAAGGGAGGCCCCAGCTGGCAGCTGGAAGACTCCAAGTGGCCCTGATCGCCAGCCAGGCCTAGGACCCTACCCGTGCACGAATTTCATGCACTGGGCCTCTAGTCTACACTAATAAAAGAGAAACATGGTAAATGGCGTACGACCGCTATCCTTCCCATTGGCTAATCAGCGAGATATGCAAATTATCTGTCAGCCAAGATGGCGGCTGGCAGCCAGGCAGCTGAGAACAGGAGGCTTGGTTGCCCCAGCGATGGAGGAAGCGAAGGTTCCCCAACTGCAGCTGCAGGGCTCTGAGCTCCTGAAGCAACAACTCCAAAAGATACAATGTTTCAATTATAGAAGCTAAAAGATGGCGGTTAATTTGCATACTCAGGCTCCAAGCAGAGCGAAGCCAAACAGCCCTGAAGCGGCAGGGCAGAGAGACCTCAGGGACCCGGGATCAGCGGAGCCAACAGGCCTCCTGCCCGGGATCAGCGGAGCCGAGAGGCCTCAGGACCCTGGGATCAGCGGAGCCCAGAGGCCTCCCCGCCCCGGTTATCAGCAGAGCCGAGAGGCCTCCTGGCCCTGGGATCAGCAGAGCCGAGAGGCCTCAGGACCCTGGGATCAGCGGAGCCCAGAGGCCTCCCCGCCCCGGTTATCAGCGGAGCCGAGAGGCCTCCCGGCCAGGATCAGCGGAGCCGAGAGGCCTCCCAGCACTGGGATCAGTGTGACAGGGGGCAGAGACCAAACCCCTGATCGCCCTGTGGGCTCTGGGTGTGACAGGGTGCAGAGCCCCAACCCTCTGATCGGCCCTGCTCTGTGTGTGACAGGGGGGAGCTCCCCAACTCCCTGATGGGCCCTGCTCTGTGCGTGACAGGGGGTGGCGCCGCAACCTCCCCATTGACCCTGCCTTGAGTGTGACAGGGGGCAGCGCCCCAACCCCGATTGGCCCTGCTCTGTGCGTGACAGGGGGTGGCGCCGCAACCTCCCCATTGACCCTGCCTTGAGTGTGACAGGGGGCAGTGCCCCAACCCCCCAATCGGCCCTACCCTGAGCGTGACTGAGGGTGGCATGGCAACCTCCCGATCCGCCCTGCTCTGTGCATGACAGGGGGCGGTGCCCCAACTCCCCAATCGGCCCTGCTCTGAGCCCGACCAGGGGCTGCACCTAGGGATTGGGCCTGCCCTCTGCCACCCGGGAGCAGGCTTAATCCAGCAGGTCGTTATCTCCCGATGGGTCCCAGACTGCGAGAGGGCACAGGCCGGGCTGAGGGACCTCCTCTCCCCACCCCGAGTGCACAAATTTTTGTGCACCGAGCCTCTAGTCTATAATAATAAAAGCGTAATATGCAAATCGACTGAACAGCCAAACAGGGACCAACCATCTGGACGACCTCCCAGACAAAGCCCAGGCTGCAAGGGCCTACCCTTGCACAAATTTTGTGCATCAGGCCTCTAGTGGTGTAATAATGATTTCTGAATGACAGGTGTAAAATAAGTAGCCTCAGGGAATTGAGGATGCTGTTTAATTGCCTTTTCAGACGGATATTCACTCCTTCCCTTCTTTTTGTCCTGGATACTCCTTGGGAGTTGACAGTGAACATTCTGAGTATATGACTTTCCTTCTACCAGGGGAGAGCTTGGTACTACATTAGAGCCGACCCTAGTGGTGGGCAGCAGTCTCTTGTGTGGACTTCTTTACCTTAAAATATTTCTCCCAGAGGTCTGCTTATTATACCGAACGTTATGCCAGAAAGCTTTGTCTTAAATAAATTGTAAACGGCCAGGAAGAACAGGAAGAGATCCTTTAGGATCATTATACTAGTACCTTAGTGTGGACCAGATTTTTCAGATTCTCTGAGCACAGGTTGTGCGCATCAGGCATAAAGGTGTGGCCTTCTGAGCAGGGAACATGGGGTGGCGGCAGCAGAGCGCCATCTGGAAGAGGAGGAAAGGTTTCCACTATTTTTGCCTCAGTCTTGCCTTTATTTGCAGAAACAGGGCCTCCGAATGGTTTCAAGCCTCCGTTTCAATTTGTAGTAGACCACAAGGGTCAGCCACAGCAGTTAGCATTCATTTGGCTTTGAGTGACAGGAACTCAAAATAATAGCATAAACAAAATAGAGGTTTATAGTGTCTCTCCCATAAAAGAAGTTCAGAGACTGGCATCCCCGGGCTGGTCAGGAGGTTACATAAAGCCATCCGAGATCAGGCTCCTCTGAATCCACTGTTCAGAGAAACCTAATCGTAACCTCTGTCCTCATAACTCAGGTTCGTTCTTAGAGCTCCAGCCGGTACATCTGCATGCCTGGAATGGAGAAAGGGAAGAAGGGCGGGGCCCCTGTCTCTTAAGGGGACTTACTGAAAGTCTCATGTCACACTTTCACCTACGTCTCATTGGCCAGAACTTAGAACATGGTTCCACCAGGCTTTTAGCTAGCTGTCCAGATCATTCCTCACCATTTACAAATTGGGGATTCTGTTAATTTGAGAGAGAAAGGGAGGTATTTGTAAGTGATGAGCCATGCCTGTCAGTGTAGCTAACATTTATGCATGCTTGTTAGGTATGTGCTACTTATTGTGCTAAGCAGATTGGTGCTTGCCTTATCTCATGCAATCCTCACAGTATTTCTATGAGGCAGTTACTGTCATTATTCCCATGGCACAGAAAAAGGAAACTAAGGCTCAGAGAGGCTTGCCCCAGGTTGCACAGTAAGTGGTAGAGTGGGAGCGCAAGTCCAGGCCCAGAGCCCACGCATTAGTTGTTTTAACAAAAGCATAGGTAAAAAATTGAATATGTGATTCACTGGCAACCTGGCTGCTTAGAAATGTTGCTTTAAATGATCTCACAGATGGAACTCATTGGGCTAAAAAGTGAACCAAGATCCTCAGACTCTCTTTCTGGGTCTAATTCACTCGTCTTTTGGGTTTAACTTTTGAAAGAGAATCAAAGTAGGGTTAAGAAAACAGGGAGAGCACTGTGCTATAAGAAACAAAAATGACTGGACTGGCAGTCAGCAAACTCGTATCTGAATTTCAGATCACTTAGCCAACCTGGGGAGCTGTATCACTGTGGTTTCCATAACCAAGGGGATGGAAATATATTTATATATTATATAAGTACTTGTATTTACATACATATATGGAGAGAGAGAGAGAGAGGCAGTCAACAGCTGGACGGCCAGATTATAGTCCCACTTCGAGTCTAAAGGCCTAAGAAAGAACCAGGAGAGCCGATGGTGTAAGTTCAAGCATAAGTGCAAGTCCAAAGCAGGAGATGCCCAGGTCTCCCCCTCCCTCAGAGTGAGGCAGCAAGAGCACATTTTCTCCTTCTCAGCCCTTTTGTTCTCATCAGCCCCTCAACAGATTGAATGAGGCTCACCCACATTGTTACAAAGACTATTTATTCAACAAACTTTTTTTTTGAATGCCTGCTACTATGCCAGGAACTTTGAGATGTTCTGGGGATATGGCTGTGAATAAAAACAGACCGTATACTTCCTCTCAAGGCATTCATATTCTAGAGAAGAGAAACAGACAGTGAACAAATAAATGTATACTGTGACAGGTATGAGTGCTAAGAGGAAAAAGAAAGCTGAGTTATTATAGATGATAAAGCAGTCAGAGCCGTGCCAGGCACATAGAAGCTTAATGAATGTTAGAGTCAGTGTCATCTCTGTCATCAGGGGAGTGGAATGATAGCAGCTGCTCCTCTGCCTCTCAGATTAGGGATGACACTGGCAGTGATCACAGATGTGTGTGTGGCTTTTCCCTATAGTAGGTGTATATGACTTTTGTACAGAAAGAAAAAGGAAAGTAACTTCCCCTAAGCAAACCCAATCAATAGTAAATGTGAACAGTGCTGTGATTGGTTAGTGGGGACGTAAATACAGAAAAACGGTGACACAAAAGGTTAGAAGAAAGAGGCAAAACAAAATTTGCTTTCCTCAACCTTAAAGGGCTCATCATAAAACAGTGGTGTAGAGTGCTAAGCCTGTCCCCTAATACCAAAATCTCAAAAGGTTATGGTGGACTTTTGTAGTTATTTGACCTATATTAATGTTTCTTTCCTTTGGGCTTTGCAGCATTAATTTCGGCATTTGAAAAAAACACACACAGCAAACTCTAATAGAGATGAACATAGACGTCATGATAAATCCACATGAAATTGATTGCTAATTATGTGTAATTGATGATCATACTTGGTATATATCAGTGACACACATGGCTAAACCATAGTCAAGAGCTAATCCATTATCAAGTTCCATTAAACTAAGAGGAGAATGCTGAGAGAATGAAGATTTATCCAACCCTTATAGGGAGTCAAGACAGTATCCCCATTCCTTTCTCGCAGCAGCCCTATGAGGCAGGTATTCCTAATCCAGTTTTAACAAGTGGGACCAGGGACTCAGAATAATTAGCTCAGGGTCACACAGACAGTAAATAAATGCTCCAAAATCTAAACCTAGTTCCTGTCTGGAGGCCCATCACCTCCCCACTGGGCAGTTGCCTTCGGGAAGGATGTGCAAGGCCAGTGGGAGGAGGAAGGGTAGAACCTGATCTAACAGATAAGACTCAAACTGCATGTTCTGATTGACACTTGTCAAAACTTGATTGACCTTTCCAGACTATTGATATGGGTCACAAAAAGGGTAAACCCAAATGGCTTTGCACATTCGGTTTTTATATTAGCGTATGTTCATTTGGGCTGCCTCTTTAAAACAACATCTCTCATTCAGCTCTAGTGTTCTATGTGTCAACACCACCTGCTTAGCTGTGTGTTCATGCACAGTGATTACTGCTAAGCTTCCATTACCGGATACTCCATTCACCCTTGTTTTTTTCCTTCTGAGCTCTAGCTTCGATTTGTCTAACCAAGTTTGATGCCTAGAGAATGGAAGCTGTCCTAGCACAAAGCCAGAGGCTGCCGAGCATCTTGTACAGGAGTTATTTGGAAAACGGGTTGCCAAGTGCCCTCATCGCCTCTGGCCTTTGTGTACCTTTGAAACACATTTCTCTTTAAAAATGGTAAAATAAAAAGCTAATTATTTTTTAGAGGAGATGGGAGGGAAGGCACTGTTTATTATTTCAAGCCCTTCCCTGCAAACTCCGCCTCGGAGGACTGCTGAAGAAAGCTTTTCTGGCTGGCTTTGTGAGCCTCCCAAGACCCCGAGTTAATGCATTCTTCGCTAAGGCAGAAACATGCCCAAGGCAAGGTGGAGAAGTCATTCTGAGAGAGCCCAAGGTACTTGCCACCCACCCCCTATCAGAAGATTTGTCTCTGAGCCTCAAAGAGGTTTTTTATTTTTATATTTTGGTTAAGTCGTTATTTTAGCTCAAGGGCATTTTAAGTATTTGAAGTATATATTTCTGTAGTGAAAATGAAAATTCATTCCTTTGAGATGGACTACAAAGAAGTCTGGGTCTTAGAACAAAACACTGAACAAAGAGAAAGAAGGCATAAAGGATATGTAAAAAGCGCCCAAATTAAAAGCCTCTTTGGAATATCTCTGCGATGCCACCTGGAAAGCTTTGTTAAAAAGCACTCTATTTAGAGATCTCGGGCTGATGAAGTGTTTCCATATAGCCTTTCCCTGGCTTTATTACTAGACACTTAGATGGAAAGAAAGAGAGGTGTTGGGCTCATAGCACTCGGCCAACTTCTGGGTTCTGATCCTGGTGTTGACAATAGGTTAGCTAATTTATCCTGGCTTCATTTTCCTGCCAAAATGATTGGGATTAATAAAATTCCCATTGCAAGGATCTGTGAGGACAACTGTTTGATTAAAAGCTGTATGTGTAGATGTCTCGTAGGACACCCCGCTCATTAATGAGGCCAAGTGCCCCCCAGCTCCTGCTTGGAATTTTCATTTTCTCTCAGAGATTTGAGAATTAGCTCTGATTGGTGCTTATGAACTACAAATAAGACTGTCTTTGAAAAGAAGTGAACAGTATGTACTAGTACTGAAAAAATTTTATTTGGTTTAGATATGAAAAAGAAAGTGTTAGAAAGTATAGTTTAGTAAAAACAAAAAATTTCTATAGAATGTTTCATATCAAGAGTCCTTCTCAAAGGATATATTATCCAAACTATTAGATCCTGAACTACAGAGTCTGAACTTTTAAATTATTAGAATGCTTTAATAACAGACATCTTAATCAGGATTTTTTTAATTGGATAATTAAAGGACTTAGCTTTGTTTAGTATATATATGGTAATATTTAGGTACTAAAATAGTCAGGTACTATTCTAATATTCAGGTACTTTGCACATAATTCTTTAAGTTCTTCTAACAGCTCTTATGGGGTAGTTGAGGCACAGAGAGGTTGAGTACTTTGCCTAAAGTCACACAGCTAGGAAGTCTCAGACCAGGCAGAACTCTTTTTATGGGTGATTATAACATAAGGCAGACCATTCTGTACCAGCAGAGATGTCCAGGCAGAGGGCTTTGGAGATCCAAAGAGACAAATTAATTCCACATGAGGATTGAGAAAAATTCAAAGGAAAGGGTCTGAAAATGGACAGGATTTCAGTAATAGGAGATGGAGGGGGGGGGGGGGGGGGGGGTAGGCTTTGGAGGCTAAAGGAGCAAAGTGAGCCAAGTCATACAATTAGGAAGAACACAAGGCATATTCATAGAATTTCCCTCTGAAGCCATATCTAGAGAGAAAGGAAAAATCAGGAGTTGAAAGATTTCAGAAGAATACCAAAATGAGATGATTAAGAACACAGGCATCAAAAGATGGTTGTACATCTACTCCAAAGCAGTTTGACAACTCAGAAAGTTTTCTTACACAGCTTAACAGCTCCTCCTCCTCCTCCTCCTCCTCCTCCTCCTCCTCCTCCTCCTCCTCCTCCTCCTTCTCCTCCTTCTCCATAAATGCAGTGAGAAGTATTGGATTTGAGGCTTAGGGTATATGTGTTAAATTCCAAATAATTTTTCATTGAAAGAAAAGGATTCCACATCACACTTTGCCTTTTAGTTGATGCTGCAATTCTAAGGGTTGTGGGGCTTTTAAGATTTCAAACATCTTGTATCCTCTCCTTAAATACTTCAAATACTGAACCATATAACTCATTTATCTAATACATACATGTAATATTGAAGACATGTGACACGTTTCCTTGAAAAGAAGTAAATATTTAAAACTGCAGGTGACTGAAATTCTAGTAAATTCATTGGCCTTTCATTATACATGTGCTTTCCCCTCAACATTGCCAACTCCTTGATACTCTGCCACTTCTGTAGCCGCCGTGTTCTGTGTGGCCTGGTTAATATGTATTCATGTGCCAACTCTTGGGTATTTTTTTCAGTAGATTAAACTTGTGTTTCAGTGCCCCTGAAGACTTTTCTGAAAAGCCTTTTGGAAATAAGGACTTTCTGCATGACCTTCTCTCTCACTGACTTTCTCTGTTGACTTGTTGGGCAAGGATTAAGTCTCTTTGCAGCTCCGTTTCTTTGATCCATAAAACAAAAGCCATCCCTCGGCTCTCAGCTTTCAGGTGTATGAGAATAAACAAGTGAGCACAACAGGGCTAAGGCTCACTGTGGCTTAAAGACATGATAGCAGAGACGGGTGTTTTTTTCATTGTACTGGCGTTCGTTGTGTGCCAGTTAGCACTGCAGGTGCCTGACATGTGTTCTGGTAAGTACTGTTCGGATTTCTAATTAGAGGTGAGACAACAATGGAACATGCTAAAAGGCAAAACAAAGATTTGAACACAGGCAGTAAGATTCCTGAGCTTTTTAGAAATGGAACAGGTTATGATTTTAAGAACACCCCCCCCCCCCTTCTTCAGAGGGTGGCTGTGCATCAGGTATGTGGAGAGGGGCTGTGATTTGTGAGGTGCTAGCATTTATGGAATTCAGTTATTCGGCATTTGTCCCAAATCTCCGAATCTGTTCCCTGTTCAGTGACTGGAAAGCACTACAGGCATTGTTGCCTCCACTCTAAAATTGTATGGGGTCATCTCTGTTCCATCCAAATAATGCACCGAATGGCTGGGAGGTGCCTTTCAACAGATATATAGGTCCTATTAGTGTGACTGATGAGCTATTCCTGCATATGGTGTGGGGTGTCGGGCCAGATAGAGATCTCCACAGCTCTGTGCAAGCACGGAGCCACCCTGGGGCCGGGGGTGGGTGTGGAGGTGGGTGGGTGGGTAGGGGCTCCCTGGTGAAGCTGACACGTAAAATTCGTGATAGAGGAAGGGTGAAGGACGTTCCAAAAAGAGGAGAGCAAGCTACACGAAACCACATGCCTGTGCAGGGCACTCCATGCACTTTGATATTGTCAGAGTACCAGCAAATGGTTGATAGGAAAATAGGGAGAGTATCAAGCTGGACTTTCTGCAAAGCCTCTGCCCACTTTCTCTTTTCCCTGACTGCAAGTGAAGGACTCGAGAGAGAGAAAAGGAAAATATCTTTTGCCAAATCAGAATTTCCTAGGTGAAATGACATTTATTTCATGTTAGAAATATCTGACAATTGTGAAGTGGGCAGAGATTACACTAAATTGTTAGTTGCTCTCATTAGAAATTACCCTTAGGAACTAATGAACTAGTGTAAACCAATAAGGAATGAAATATAATTGGATTTCTAGTAATAGAATGTAATAGAATCGAGTAAGACAAGGTCTATTTGTAATACATAGTAGGGGGCTCCAGAAATTCTGCTGATTATATATGTTTGTCGAGAGTTCATTAGAGATAAACAAAGCCAGTAACCCCTGTCTATGACTCAAAGACTTCAATTAGAAATTACCTCTAGTCACGGCTGGAAATAGAGCTAGCACCGATTAAGATTAATAAATATAAATGACTTATGTTACAAATAGAAACATTTTATTTTGAATAAGGCATAAAACAATTTGTCCTCTAAATTAGTAATTTCTCGTTAAATAGTTTTATTATAGTAACAAAATCTTCTGAAACTAATTGCAATTTATATTGCCATTTCAAAATTGTTCTACTCAGCATTTTGAAAACGATGACTATTGCCCTGCTTTAACTTAAATATAACAGTCAAAAATAAAAGGTGTAGCGAATCCATAGGTGTGTCAACCACGAACCTACCAAGTCGTTCCTGGGTTATCCTCCTTAATGAGCACTTGATGATTGATCAGCGATCAGTTTGGGAGCTAATTAATGACTGATCAATCTCCCCGTTTCAGGTTCATCAATATAACAGTGTGTTCATTTCTAGATATTTTCTGTGCAGCAAGGCAGATGAGCTCTGGCCTAGGAGCCCATAGTGAATTCTAGGAGGAACTTTATACCCTCACCGTGGATGGCTTGTGTACTCCTTGCTGCCTCTGGCCCACAGAAGCAGGAGTGAATTAGTATGATTTGTTACACTGGCTTTTCCTTTTGGTTAAAATTTATTGTCCACTTGTCCTAGCTGGTTTGGCTCAGTGGATAGAGCACTGGCCTTCGGACTGAAGGGTCCTGGGTTCGGTTCCAGTTGGGGGCTCAATCCCCAGTAGTGGGGCGTGCAGGAGGCAGCTAATCAATGATTCTCTCTCATCATTGATGTTTCTATCTCCCTCTCCCTATCCCTTCCTCTCTGAAACCAATAAAAATATATATTTAAAAAAATGTATCATCCACTTACCCTAACACTGAAAAATATCCACCCTTTTAGTCACTGAGAAGTACATTGCATATTTTCCCCCAGAAAATAAGTTCTTATGGTATTTAGTTGTTGCCAGATTATTACCTGAAATCATGGACTCACAGATTTTCAGAGGTGGGAAGGGCCTGAGAGGTCTCTACAGGTGAGAGAGCTGTGGGCCAGCAGAGTTCAAGGAAGCCTTGCTTCAAGGTCCTGGGCGGGGCACTGGCCGGTTGAGGCTCTCACACTGGGGTATCTAGGACACAACACTCCTTCTACTAACACTGGCTCTTGCAGAGGAAGAAGGAAACAGTAAATCTCCAACAGAAAACAAAAATAGGAATGATTCTATGGATTATTTTGTCAGATAGACTACTAAATGCCATCCTACCTATTTCCTCTGAGCTTCATCAAATATTCTTTTTTTAAAATATATTTTTATTGATCTCAGAGAGAAAGGGAGGGAGAAAAACCAATGATGAAAGAGAATCATTGATCAGCTGCCTCCCGCAACCCTGCCCACCCTCCCCACTGGGGATCGAGCCCGCAACCTGGGCACGTGCCCTGACGGGGAATAGAACCAGGACCTCCTGATTCATAAGTCAATGCTCAACTATTGAGCCACACCGGCCAAGCAAATATTCTTTTTATAGAGGGACCTATTCAAATTCTCCAGGAAAGAAGCCTTCTAGTTACACAATCAGTTTTTCCCTCTATGCTCAGGCCTCTAGTTTGTACTTTCTCTTTCGTTCCACACTTTTCTTTTCTTTTTCTTTTTTAAATATATTTTATTGATTTTTTACAGAGAGGAAGGGAGAGGGATAGAGAGTTAGAAGCATTGATGAGAGAGAAACATCGTTCAGCTGCCTCCTACACACTCCCCACTGGGGATGTGCCTGCAACCAAGGTACATGCCCTTGACCAGAATCGAACCTGGGACCCTTGAGTCTGCAGGCCGACACTCTATCCACTGAGCCAAACCGGTTAGGGCTCGTTCCACACTTTTCAAGGTGTTTGAGATGTACAGTTAGATTTGATTGTATCCCTAATTTTGGTCCTGTAGGGAGACCTTATGTTGTCATGGTACCTCTAATAAATGAGGCTTAATAGATGAGGCTCAATGCTAAAGGTCAGAAAGACTGAGGTTATAAAGCTATTTGGCAGCAAAGCTAGGACCAAAATTCAGGTTTATTGAATTTCATAGACCTGAACTCTTTCCATTAAAATGTTGTTCTGTACTATTAATTCTGGAACAAAATCTTTAGCCCTACACCAAACAGATTTTCATTAACCATATTTCCTCCCTTTGCAAATGTGTTCTCTATTTTCCCTTTGTTTTCTTTATTCTCTGCATCTCTGTTGCCCTGTCATTTGGTTGGTTGGCAGTCCCTAGTCAGCAGGGTCCAGAATCCCAGACAATGCCTTTTGTTCAAAGCATTTGTTTGGATTATAAATGATGATAAATTCAGACTGTCATACTGATTTCATTTCAGTGGAGTCACAACATACCTCAAGTTTCCTTTGATCAACTAGCTATAAAGACAGTGTCTCATGCTGTTTATTTGTTCATCTCGACCTATTTGCTCAATCTCAAGAGCTTTGCTAAAATTCTTAACATCCCCTTAAGAGGAAATATTGCTAATTTCTTTCCCTTCACCTCTGTTAGAAATGACCATCTTTCCAGTCATGGACAAATCATTACCCATTAGTAAAATGAATTATTTTATGGTACTTTTTTCAAATATCAGTAGCAGACATTTACTGTGCACTTATTATTTGTCAAGCTCTTTTTTTCTGTGTATATATATATATATATATATATATAGAGAGAGAGAGAGAGAGAGACATTTTATATATATATATATATATATATATATAGACACATTTAATCTTCCCAACTACCCTACTACCCTATGCAGTGGGTAATATTGTTATGCTGACTTTACAGTGAGGAAATTGAAGCACAGAAAGCTGAAGTTACTTGCCTAAGATCACACAGCGAGTAACCACACAGATAGGACTTGAACCCAAACAGTCTGTTCTGTGAGTCTGAGCTCTTAGCCACCAGTATACTACCTCTCAAAGTGAATTCTCCTGTCAATGTTACTTTGCAAATATAATTAAGTTTTGTAAGTTCTGCTTTCATTGACTTATAGAGATCCATGTGAATCTAATGAGAGGAGGTGGGTTACAAAAACTCATTATCATGACCATCCTACTGACACTCATTAATTACCTCAGGGATCAGTAGCTTTTCCAGCGTTGATGCTGTGAATGAGCATAAAAGTGGGAGGTAGCGGTGGGGGTGGGGACTGAGAGATCCATTGTAGGTTTTGACAGAGTGCCATTAATGTTGAGGGTTGGCCTCTCCTGTCTTTATATAAATAAAACATAGGCTCCCTGCAAATTTTCTCCCCAAGTGAGTCCCCAGACTTAAATATAAGCTGATTTTTAAAAAAGCCTAGGAATTCTTCTCCACCTGCCTCCCATTCAGCCTTCCCTGAAGTAAGTGACTGCCCCTTCCTACCTCCTGTTTGTCTCACAGGAAGAGTAGGGTAGGGATTTCAGCTCCAGTGCAGTGCCTGGCTTATGGGTACTCACTACCTGTTGGGCTGATGAATAAATGAGATCAATATAAACTGCTCCCTGAAACCTGGGCTAATGTCCACTTAGTTTTACAGTAACTGTCAGCAGGCATCAAAAGGGCGCTACTTATGAGGTGTACATTGCAGATAGGTTAGCTAGGCCTTTTCAAAGTGTGAACTCAGGTAGTGTTTTATGAACAGGTAGGTATCTGTGCATCAGCTCCTGGGCACTCCTCCCTGGCCTATGAGTGTTCCGCTAGCCTGTGTTGCAACATGAAATAGCAGAAAGGGCCTCCGTCGCCTCCGCTTCCGCTGCCCCTGGGTTCGTTCTCCCAGCTGCTTTGCCTGTGGGAGACAGTGGCCTGTGCCTCCTTGCGTAGAGCCTGGATATGAAGCCAGCGAGCCTGGCCCCAGAGCCTGAATGCTCACGTCTACATTGCACCTTAGAAACTGTCAGGAACGACAGTTACCCAGCCTGTAATGTGCTTCCAGGCATTCTATCATTTGCTCCCGATTTTAGCTCAGAGGAACTGGGGCTCAAGAAAATTAAGAAACGTGTCCAACAGGTCAGCAGTAGCATCAGAACTCAAATCCAGGTCTGCCTGTCTCAGAGGCCGGATTCTACCCCAAGCTTGGCTCAGTACAGGGAAGAGCAAGACGGCCTGAGATTGCAGGTGTAAGGCCCCAGCAGGCCGTGCTCTGAGTGCTCTCCTAAGGTAGCCCCTGCGCACCACCTCTGTCTCAGCCACCAGAGGCACCGCATGGCAGAGCAGAGGCCCTAACCTGGAGGGAGGGACTGGGGCTGTGTGGGCCCCTGGAGGAGCCAGGCTCCTTGCAACACGGCCCCCTGGGGCTCAGCGGGGAGACCATGCTCGCACCATGAACCTGAGAGTTTCCTGGGAAAGGACAGGGATGGGTTTCCAAGGCTGTGGGCCCCAACCCGATGGTTTTATGAGTCTGGCACTTGGAGAAACTCAGTAACAACTAGAGCCCTTTATGTATTGATTGTAGAGAAGAGATCTTTATCCCAGGTTGTTGATATTTAAGGAAACCCATAGAATGCAGTTTCTCAGAAGAGCTTTTAGTGATTGATGGGTTTAGTAAAACAGCAGGCTATGTATGGAATTAGGAAATATTGTCACTGACATACTGCTTTTCACCACCCCTACCACACTTTTTCTGAAGGACCATAAATTCCAGTACTAACTATATTTCACAAATGATTTAGAACTATTTATCACCCCATCAATCCAGTCTCAGGTATTCATTGGTGGTGGAGAAGAACAATGCCAGGTACATGCTAGTAATATTAGTAAATATTGTTAGATGAAAGGACAAGCTGACTGTAAAACGGATTTCTGTGCTTCATTTGTTGCTCACCAAATGCCTATTATATTCCTACTGTATATAAGGGAATATTAAGGATCTGAAGGCACCTAAGATGTTATTGGTGCCCTAGCTGGATTTACAATCTATAATACGGAGTGGTACACAAATATCTATAACACGGGGCACAGAGTCTCAGTCTAATCCATAAGTAGGTCTTGGCAGTCAGAAGAACAAGGTCACACTGGCTGCAAACCAGGGAACAACACCTAGCAGTGGGTGAGATTTGAGCGTGTCTTGGAGGGTGAGTCACAGTGTTCCCAGGAGGAGGTCCTAGGGGAGGGCACCCCAGGCAGTGGGATTGGCTTGGGAGAGAACACAGAAGCAGGAAAGTACAAATGTTGAGGAGGCAGCTTCAAGCGCTTGACTTGGGCAGGACACAGAGTGCTGCTTGAGCTGGTGTGGGGACCAGACTGAAAGGGCACCTAAGCCGCAAGGCAGAGGGCATAGCGTCAAGTTTAAGGTCAGAGAGAGGGAGAGCAGAGAACAGGCCCTGGAGCTGTCATTCCGGATCCTCTTTCTTACTTCCCATCCCCTCTTCTTCCACTCTGAGGCCACTGTACACCCATCCTGCCTCTCTTCACCAGACTGTCGCTAAGATACTGCTTTGACCATTCTGTTTACACCTCTGTGTATTCACAAACCCCTGTAGGATAAATGCAACACTTCTTTATTGGGGCCTCATGCCTCCTGATCTTCTCCAAACCAGTTACCCCAGTTTTATCCTTCAGCTCAATTACCCAACCATCCACTTTTTAGCACATCCTTGGACCCCTTCTCTGCCATCTTGGTCTCCTTGTGCCTACCTCACCTGCATGGGCTCCACTGTACCTTTGCCGATACTGTCTTTCCAGCCTGAATGCCCTTCATCTGTGTCCATGAGAATCTCCAAGGCCCATTTTTTTCATCTCCAAAAATTTAAACTTATTTTTATGCCCAAGCAAATGTTGAATGAATAAATACTTACCTTTCATTCCTTCTCTTTCTCAATTCCTGAATATAAGCAAAAGTAACTCTGTCCCCCAGGCAAAGAGCACTTCCATTTGTAGATGACTTTCCAAAGGGTGTGGCCTAAGAGTCCAGACCAACCTGGAGCCTGGCTGCCGGAGTCCCAGCCACACCTCTGGTTCTGCCGTTACCAGCCATGTGACCTCGGGAAAGTTACTGACCTCATCTGTGAAATGGGAAGATACAGGCATCTACCTGATAAAGAACTTTTAGAAGGATTAAATAAAATGTTTTTTTGTAAAATGCTTAGAACAATCTCTGGCACTATAGTGAGCATTATATAAATTTGTTTAGCTAAATATATACATATTCCATATATGTACATATATTAATGGTATAAATAGTATATATATGTACACACATATATGGTAAGTACTCAGTAAAGTTTAAATTACACACACACAGGGATGCACAATTGGGCGTCCACAAAAACCTTGTAAGATGAGCAAAGTGTTAAATAACTTCCCCACACCTGGTGGCTGGTAGATCCATTCCTGGAGCCACGCCTTCTAACTTCTGAGCCAGAAGTCAAAAAGTAGAATTTATAGCCTTAATCCACTGATCTCTGCCAACACATGGATGGTTTTCAAACACATAATGATCTCTTGGTGCTGAATATTGAAATTCACTATGGATATTTTGATTATACTGATTTAAAGTACAAGAGTAGTGTCCGATATATTGGTCTGTCAGGATTTTGCAACCTCACAAATAAATCCGTGATATGGTCACCTTCTTCTTGACTATATTCTTCCTGCACTTAAGGAAAGAGGGAGCAGAAGGATAAATTGAATGTGTTCGAGAGAGAATTATGCATGAAGTTCTAGTGGAGAGGGTTTCAAAGAGGGAACTGTGCTATTGGAGCGCATTTAAGTGGAACTACGCCTCTCGTGCCATTTGGTATGCAAAGGCTTGTGTTTGCATTAAGCTGCTGGAGAAGCTGTGGTTTTCTTTGCCATATGCATTGAAAATGCATCTTTAAAAAAATAAACGCTTTCTTTTACTTCTCCGAAAAAGGGAACTGTTGGTTATTTTATTTTAAATACAAAACACATTTAACTTCTGTCAACAGTTCACCTTTTAAATAATGCAGTTTGTGCTTGCACTCATTATCTACAATTAGAGTTCTCAAAGAAGCTTTCAGTGTTTTTCTCCCCAACTTTTACATTCATTCATTGTAACTGTTAACATTTTAGAGAATAGCGGAAACCCTAAGATTAGGAAACTGAACAAAGAAACTTCCTTTCTGTACATTGCCATTGAACTGCGTACAGAATCCTCAGCTGTTATGCTGAACTACATAATGATGAGCTGGTTACACCCTTTTCTTGCTCCGTTAGGTCAGACTCCAGTGTTTCCCTTTTAACTCAGGCTAGTTAATAAGAAATGCCATGCTGGCAGCCAGTTTCATTTGTGCAAATTACCTGCTTACACTAGTCCTCAGCATCTAAATAAAGCAGGAGTCAGGAGATCAGTTCTTTTCTTTGTGATGTATTTTTAAAAAAAGACTTTTCAGGTACCCACAGCTGTCTGGGATGCCTTTTCATCCAGCTATGATGGGAGTCACGTGTCCTCATTTCTTCTTTCCTGTCTATGAGCAAGGAGAATACAGACAGCTGAGCAACGTGTGTGTGTGTGTGTGTGTGTGTGTGTGTGTGTGTGTGTGTGTGTGTGTGTGTGTATGTGTGTGTGTGTGTGTGGGGTGTGGTGTGTGTGTGTGGTGTGGTGTGTGTGTGTGTGTGTGGTGTGGTGTGTGTGTGTGTGGTGTGGTGTGTGTGTGTGTGTGGTGTGGTGTGTGGTGTGTGTGTGTGGTGTGTGTGTGTGGTGTGTGTGTGTGTGTGGTGTGGTGTGTGTGGTGTGTGTGTGTGTGTGTGTGGTGTGGTGTGTGGTGTGTGTGTGTGGTGTGTGTGTGTGGTGTGGTGTGTGTGTGTGTGGTGTGGTGTGTGTGTGGTGTGTGTGTGTGTGTGGTGTGTGTGTGTGTGTGGTGTGGTGTGGTGTGTGTGGTGTGTGTGTGTGGTGTGGTGTGTGTGTGTGGTGTGGTGTGTGTGTGTGGTGTGCTGTGGTGTGTGTGTGTGGTGTGGTGTGTGTGTGTGTGTGTGTGGTGTGTGTGTGTGTGGTGTGTGTGTGTGTGTGTGTGGTGTGGTGTGTGTGTGTGTGTGTGGTGTGGTGTGTGTGTGTGGTGTGTGTGTGTGTGTGTGTGTGGTGTGTGTGTGTGTGGTGTGGTGTGTGTGTGTGTGTGGTGTGGTGTGTGTGTGTGTGGTGTGGTGTGTGTGTGTGTGTGTGGTGTGGTGTGTGTGTGTGTGTGTGTGTGTGGTGTGTGTGTGTGTGTGTGGTGTGGTGTGTGTGTGTGTGTGTGCGTGTGTGTGTGTGTGTGTGTCAGAGAGGAGAGAGAGAGAGAGAGAGAGAGAGAGAGAGAGAGAGAGAGAGCGCGAGCGATTGTTTTTTTCACCCTCTCAGTTAAAGAGGTAACTGGAATCAGCACCCAAATGGTGTGTGGGTTTGCTTGGGGCAGGGAGTACAAACAGAGCCCAGCCTAGAAATGCGAGGTGTGGAGCCCATTCAGTGACCTCGCTGTTTGCCCAGCTGCAGGGTGACTCCCTTTTCATTCCTCAGCTGCCCAGCTGCTTCCTAACACTATTTTATTTTTCTTTTAAACTGACGTGGCCAATCAAACTTCCCCCAACAGGCTTGATAATTACTAAAAACAGACCACTTTGCAGATGCACGCAGCTCAGAACAAGCTGCCGGGGTTTATAGTTGAGCACTTACTTTGTTCTTGGTCAGCAGTGCCTGTCACAGAATTGGCTCACACCAGATTTTATGAAAAGAAGTAAAGGTTCTTCATTAACCCCATGTTTCACTCTTAAAAATAGTCGTCTTGAGATTGTATCTTAAGTTAAGCCATAAAAAATGCTGATTTTTCTCCCTTTTTTATATAACCTACAAAAGCAGCAGTTTCATATGGTTCAACCTAAGTAAATGCATATATTCCAGCGGTGCTTCTGGTAACCAAACTAATTTATAACTCATCTTTAAATGAGAAAACTCAAGTTCCTTACTTCAAAGCATTACATTAATCTCAACTTCTTAACAACTGTACCTTAACTATAAAATTGTCTCTGGTTATTTATAAATGAAATAAAACCTATCTTTTCTGGATGAGAATTTGACATAATTTAAGAGAAAGTTGCCACCACGCTCATTGGGTACTAAATTCTGGTATGTTCGTTGATACAGTTGTGTTGGTGTCACCTTACCCACGTTGCTTCTTTTTAAAGAGTATAATTGTGCTCTTTAAACAGGTTTCAGAATTGGTCCAGATATCTGACTCTGCAAATAAAAGCAGATTGAAATTATATTGGAAAACTCTGACTTTAAGTAAAATATTTGAACATCTGTGACTATTATTCATCTGTATCTAATAATACAGAGATTATATAGAAATATAATAGGCTTTATTTTAGGAATAAAAATGAATACATTTATTACTTGAGAAAATATTAAGAATATATGTGATCTAAGGTGCTTTGAGAGATTATAGATTTCTTTTCAAGTTCTGCTGAGTGTTAAATTGGCAGTATGTTTCAAAAGCCTCAAAAATGTGCATGTTCTCTAACCCTGCCATTCTCCTTTGGAAATGTATTCTAGGAAATATGACACAATTTTGTGAACAAATATTTCTGGAATAATAATAACCAAATGTTTTATTAACTAAGAATTTATTATAGGTTTACAGTATACATTGAAAGAATACCGTGCAAAAAATTTATGTTCTATATATTTCTAAATTTATTAAAAATGGAAATTATGTATATTATTTCAAAGAGAAGATCAAGGAGTTGAATAAAGCAAAGCATTGAAATATCCTAAACAATAGGGAATTAGTTAAGTAAATTATGGCACAGTCATATAAAGAGATACTGTACAGCCCTTAAAATTATATTTTAGAAGAATATTTAGTCATATAAGAAAATGTTCTGGCCCTAACCAGTTTGGCTCAGTGGATAGAGCGTCAGCCTGCGGACTCAAGGGTCCCAGGTTCGATTCCAGTCGAGGGCATGTACCTCGGTTGCGAGCACATCCCCAGTAGGGGGTGTGCAGGAGGCAGCTGATCGATGTTTCTCTCTCATCGATGTTTCTAATTCTCTATTCCTTTCCCTTCCTCTCTGTAAAAATCAATAAAATATATTTTTAAAAAAGGAAAAGAAAATAAAATGTTCTGATATGTTAAGTGAAAAAAGGACATAGGACATTAAAAATGGTAAATTTAGTATGAGCCCAGTTTTTTAAAAGGAGAAATGATATGTGTCATTTTAAAATGAAGTGTGTGTGTGTGTGTGTGTGTGTGTGTGTGTAGTAGTAGTAGTAGTAGTAGTAATAGTAGTAGTAGACTGGATGGCTATATACCAAAATTTTAACAGTGGTTATTTCTGCTTGTTTTTTCTCTTTTATTATATGTTTTCTACACTGAACATAAAGTTTATTTTGTGGTACGAAAAATAATATTTTTATTTTTATTTTTATTTTTATTTTTTTTTATTTATTATTTTTTTTTATTGCTTAAAGTATTACAAAGGGTATTACATATGTGTCCATTTTATCACCCCGCCCTAGACAGTCCCCTAGCCTCCCCAATCCCCCAATGTCTTATGTCCACTGGTTATGCTTCTATGCATGCATACAAGTCCTTTAGTTGATCTCTTACCCCCCTACCTCCTGCCCCGCAACCCTCCCCGGCTTTCCTGCTGCAGTTTGACAATCTGTTTGAGGCAGCTCTGCCTCTGTATCTATTATTGTTCAAAAGTTTATAATGGTCTCTATTATCCATGAATGAGTGAGATCATGTGGTATTTTTCCTTCATTGACTGGCTTATTTCACTTAGCATAATGCTCTCCAGTTCCATCCATGCTGTTGCAAATGGTAAGAGTTCCTTCCTTTTTACAGCAGCATAGTATTCCATCATGTAGATGTACCACAGTTTTCTAATCCATTCATCTACTGATGGGCACTTAGGCTGTTTCCAGATCTTAGCTATGGTTAATTGTGCTGCTATGAACATAGGGGTGCATATATCCTTTCTGATTGGTGTTTCTGGTTTCTTGGGATATATTCCTAGAAGTGGGATCACAGGGTCAAATGGGAGTTCCATTTTCAGTTTTTTAAGGAAACTCCATACTGTCTTCCATAGTGGCTGCACCAGTCTGCATTCCCACCAGCAGTGCACAAGTGTTCCTTTTTCTCCACATCCTCTCCAGCACTTGTCGTTTGTTGATTTGTTGATGATAGCCAGTCTGACAGGTGTGAGATGGTACCTCATTGTTGTTTTGATTTGCATCTCTCGGATGATTAGTGACTTTGAGCATGTTTAGAGCAGAAATAAATGACATAGAGACCAAAAAAACAATACAGAAAATCAATGAAACCAAGAGCTGGTTCTTTGAAAGGATAAACAAGATTGACAAACCTCTAGCCAGACTCACCAAGAAGCAAAGAGAGAGGACCCAAATAAACAAAATCAGAAACGATAGAGGCGAAATAACAACAGACCCCACAGAAATACAAATGATTGTTAAAAAATACTATGGACAGCTCTACTCCAACAAACTAGACAACCTGGAGGAAATGGAAAAATTCTTAGAAAAATACAACATTCCAAAACTCAATCAGGAAGAATCTAAAAATCTCAACAGGCCAATAACTATGGAAGAAATTGAAGCAGTCATCAAAAAGCTTCCAGCAAACAAAAGCCCAGGACCAGACGGCTTCACAGGGGAGTTTTACCAAACATTCAAGGAAGAACTAAAACCTATCCTCCTCAGACTACTACAAAAAATTCAAGAGGAAGGAACACTTCCAAGCTCATTCTACAAAAAATAATATTTTTAAATTAAAACTATGTTTGAGCCTTATTATTTATGTTTTGTATGTTGACAAGTAGATTTTAAGCAATAAAATATAGTAAGGGCTGTACTAATTTGGAGTTTTTTATAAATCCAAGGTTAGGCTAAAATTTATTCATGAATAATGGTTTATTGTGCAAATTAATAATGCTGAGGAGATTTTAGAGCAACACTTGTAAGCTTAAGGGAACTTCTCAAGTACACTGAAAGCCTGCATAAGACTCTAAATCATTTTTTCATCAAGGCCTGTCTCCTCAGTGCCTCTTCCTGGCAGGTGAATTTAATTTTTATGTTTCTCTTTTCTTTAGGTAGAAACAATATTCCATAATTCATCTATTTTACTAATAATCTGAAAGTTGGAAGGTGATATTTTTAACATATGGGTCATATAATTGTTTCCATTTACTCTCTAAGTTACAAACAGACATCTTCTAACAATTTGGGTCACGTTTTCGCAGGTGATGAAAACATACCATATGTATCACGCGGAGAGCATCAGTGCAGAGAGCAAGCTGAAAGAGGCCGAGAAACAAGAAGAAAAGCAAATTGGGCGATCCGGCGATCCAGTCTTTCATATTAGACTAGAAGAGAGACATCAGCGGCGAAGCTCTGTAAAGAAAATTGAAAAAATGAAAGAAAAGGTAAGTGAAAACAGATCACCAAATCTTTCTGTCCTCACTTGAGATGACTTATCGTCCTCATTTGAGGTGACAAACTGAAGAACATTGATTCAATAGCTGATAGATACAGATTGTAAATTATCGTGAAATACATGAATTTCCTCCCATGGGAATGCAGAATGTTTAAGGAACATAAAAATCATGTAATAACAGCTGGACATCATTTAGTGGTGAATGCCAAGTATTCAATACACAATGTAGAGAACTTGAATAGTAACAAAGAGATTTCATTGCAAATGGGCCTAATGCCCAAATACATTGTTGTTATTCCCCATAGCTGGGTAATTTTAGTTTGTTATTTAAATCAGATTTGAAATGTACTTTACTCAAAGGACTTCGAAGGTTATTTGTAGATGTAGAATAAATTGTTTAGATTAATAAAAATTCATGTGTGTTTCTCTGTCTTGTTTAAAAATGACTTTCTTGTTTTCCCCAATGCCTGGATCTTCATTGCCAGAGACAAGCAAAGTATTCAGAAAATAAGCTAAAATCGATTAAGGCACGGAATGAATACCTCCTGACCCTCGAAGCAACCAATGCCTCTGTTTTCAAGTATTATATTCATGATCTTTCAGATTTAATTGATGTAAGTACTTGAGGTTTTTATGTTTTCCACATTAAGATGAACTTAGCAATAACTGTAATTCATTGATTTTAAAACACCATCATATATTAAAACTGTTATTTTATGTAATAGAAAGAAAAAAATATTGCTAATTAAACCATACATGATACTAAGACACTCTCAATTGTCAGATGAACGTGAAAAGAGGTGCATTCTAAAACCATGAAAAAAAAATTAGGCCCTACTGGTTTGGCTTAGTGGATAGAGCGTCGGCCTGTGGACTGAAGGGTCCCGGGTTCGATTCCAGTCAAGGGCACATGCCCAGTGGTGGGCATGCAGGAGGCAGCTGATCAATGATTCACTCTCATCATTGATGTTTCTATCTCTCTCTCGCTCTTCCCTCCTCTCTGCAATCAATAAAAATATATTTAAAACAACAACAACAAACAAATTAGTAGGTCCTGTGAAGCTGAGTGCTTGGTCGACTCAGCTAGGAAGGGGATCCAGTCATTTTAAAATGATGTAGTGGCACAGCCCTAACTGCATTCATTGATTCAAAACATACTTATTAGGCCCCTACTATTGTGAGATGCTGAGGCTATGAGAAGCCCTGAACAGTTCTTACCCTCTGGAATTTAAAGTGGAAAAGGCAGATATTAAGCAAATGGTGACACAAATGATTGCTTTATTATAGTGGTGATAAATACTGTGTAACAAAATAGTGTGCGTAAACCACTTTTATAGATTTAGCGAACTCTCTATACTTTTCACTCATGGGATCTGATACAGGAAAGCAGTAATGGGCTCATTCAGAACTCTGTGAGCCCATACCCACTGTTAGTGACTGTTGCCATTATTCTCCAACTTTAACCTTCTGCATTACTTATTCTTTCATTCAGAAAATGAGGACGCCAGTCATTGTGCTAACACTGTAGAGGAGACTGCAAAGACGAAACAAACAAAAATCCTGTGTCCAAAAATGCCAATATTTGCAAATAAAAAAGTGATGTGTCGTAAGAAAAGCACAGATAAAGCAATAGAGGTTCAGAGAGTTATCTGCAGGAACTTTATTTATATATTGCTTTGTAGTGACTGGATTGAACATCAAATGATATTAGGAAATTATTTTCTATGGCTTACAGAGGGGGTGGGGAACGTCCGGCCTGAGGGCTGTGTAAGGCCCAAGAAATCATTTGGCCTGGCCCTGCCAAGGCATTTGGGGTGAGTTAATTAAACGTTTGACCAAATATAACAGGCTAATTTTTAAGTTGATAATTTTGTATGGCCCACGAATGATGTTATAAATATCCAAATGGCCCTTGGCTGAAAAAAGGTTCCCCACCCCTGGCTTATAGTGTCATAGTTTAGACATGCAGTACGTTAAAGCAACTTTATTTTATGGTGAATTTAAATCTCATGTATTTGAGCGTGGTTGAGCGTGATTCATAGGTCAACGCTCAACCACTGAGTCAGGCTGGCCGAGCAAAATAGAAACTTTTAAAAAATATTTATTTTCTTCTAACACTGATGAAATAAAATAATTTTTTTTCTGTTAGACTGCAGCCAGATTTCCTAATAAAAGTGAAGAATTTTTAATTTTCAGACTTAGATCTGTACAGATTCTGCTAAGTATATGGAATAGAGAGGAACTGATTCTATGTAACTACTTTGCTTGCTTTCTTTTTAGGGCTTATCTAAGTAGTGGTCAGAGTACGTGGCTAAACCCAATTCAACTTAACACAAGTAGAAGTCTCCATGTATTGAAAAGAACCTAGTACTATTCTTGACAGTGGGTATCCAATAATGTGCAAAACAAAATCCCTATTTCATGGAGTTATTATGCTAGTTCATAAATGAATCAAACTAATTACACACACACACACACACACACACACACACACACACGTAGTAGTGACAGTGTTATGAATAAAAATAAAACAGAGCTATGGGGTGCTGCTTTTGATGTCATGGTCAAGAAAAGCCTGATATTTGAGCTGAGAATTGAGCTGGAGAGCCGCGTGGCTCTCCGGGGAAGGACTCTCTGATACAGAAGGACTGCCAGGGCTGCAGGTGGAGAGGCAGAGGTGTTTGGGCCAGCTCAAGATGTCGAGGGATAGCAAAGGAGCTGGTACAGCAGGAGCTGAGTGAGTGAGGAGAACAGGTAAGGGGAGAAGGTAAGCCTGTCACTGAGGGTCTTTTCAGCAGGGAAAGGGGTTTAGATTTTGGTCTAAGTGTGATGGGATGCCATTGAGGGGTTCTCAGCAGAAAGTGGCATCACCTGGTATATATTTTAAAGTCTCACTCTGTCACCTGGGTGGGAAATAGACTGAGGTGAGTAAGGAGGACAAGAGTGAAAATTGAGCGATATGTAGAGTCTTTGCAGATGTCTAGGCTAGAGATGCTGCTGCCTTAGACCGGAGTGGCAGTGGTGCACCTGTGAGAGGTGGTGGGATTCCAATATACTGAAGATAGAGCTCATAGGAATTTGATATAATGAATGAAAAGGAGGGTACACATGACTCCTTGGTTCAGGTCCTGAATAAGCAGTTAATTAATGGTGGTAACTCTTACTGAGATGGGGACCCTGGGAGAAGCAGGTTGAAGGGAGGGAGCAGTAGATTTGTCTAGTAAGACTGGGCATCTGTGTGGAGATGTCGAGCAGCATTCTCAATATTATTGTGACATAAATAACACATCAGGATTATGAGAATCGCCGTCATGGTCATGGATATTCTATTGAGTTCTTCCTACGTAACAGGCAGGTTTCTAAGCATAATCTCATCTAATCATTGCAACCTTGTGAGGTAAATGCTATTTTCCCCATTTTATAGATTTAAAAAACTGAGGCTTAACTGGGCTAGATAGCTTGCCTAAGATTGCACAGCTAAATAAATGGTAGGTTTCAAATTCAGACATTTTAACTGCAGATCTGATTAACTCTGATATAGATAAGTAACAGTTAAAAATACCAAGTAATTGTCAGTTTAAAAAAATGGAACTTTTAAAAGGTCAGCCTTAAATTTAAAATATGAGCAGTTCTCAAATAATACAACTTAAATATGAATTTTAAAAGAAATGACACGAAATTGGTTCATTGTTATATCTAACTGAAATTGCATACTCTCTTAGAGAAAATTATACATATGTTGACTTTTAAGGCAATCAGATGTGAAATGTACGTTCTAAAATGGCTGCTTATTTAGTCGGAATTCAGTTTGCGTATATAGTGGTGATCCCAAAACCATTAAGCTTGCCCTTTGCTGGTGAAAAAGAAGCAGACTGGTTATTATCCAAAGGCATCTAGAATCCTTTTTGCTTTAGCAAATACCTTTTATCCCAATGCATCTAATAATTACTAGAAGAGTTGTTATACCTCTAGTGAGAAAAAGTCAAGACAGACTTTTAATGCATAGCATTTCATATGTGAATTGACATGAAAGATACTACATATCTTCATTAAACCAAAGCATTATAAGTAATCAGAGTTCAGGTTGAGACCCTTTTTATATACACCTCCAGTTTCCCTTGGTTTCTATTCATGTCAATAGCTGTCTCGTATAAATCTTGTGATAGACCATGATTTATGGATTTATTAATAGAAAAATAAAGTCATAATTTTCCATGGACTTGGTATTTTAAAACTAGCATTTTATTATTACAGAAGCAGTTTATGTACATTGTAGCAAACTGGAAAATACTGCAAGCAAAAATAAAGTGATCACATTCTTACCCCCTGGGTCCCCAAGATCATCACTGTTAAAATACAGATTTTTTTTTCTATGTGTCCACACATACATTTAAAACTGTATGTGTGGACACATAGGAGAGCATGAAATTGTATTTTACAAACAGCTTCTTCACCTACTTTTTTCAATCATTGATCTCCATCTTTCCATTTCCGAAAAATCTTAACTGGTAACTAGACCATAACCCCATTTATGATCCCAAAATTGTTTCACAGCTGGTGTGTCTAGACTAGACCCAATTATTTAGGACCACACATTGCATCTGAGTGATGTGTTCCGTCAGTCTTTTTTTATCTAGCCAAGTCCCTTGTTGAAGAGACATGGACAGTTATTTCTTAGAACACCCTAGCTTCTGGATTTATTACCTGTGGTGTCATTTAGCTTGTTTCTTAGTCTCCCATATTTCCAGAGTTATATAAAAGGCTGGATGAATTCAAGTTAAGCACTTTGCACCAGAATACATCCTAGGTGATGTTGCTACATCTTCCATAGAAATGTAGCAACAGCTGTTTAACCTACCATTGTGATGCTAAAATTGATCACTGGTGTAGGGTGATAAAACTCATTACTCCATTATAAAGTTAAATTTCCCCCCCTTGCAACAAATTATGGGTATTCCAAAACCTCTTTAATTTTGGATCTTATTAAATGGGAAATCTGCAAATTAACTTCTGAGCTATAAAGAAAGCAAAATGCTTTCTTAGAGTACAAATTAATCACATAAACTAAGAGGAATAGTAATTTTTAAATATTTTCAGGTACTTCAGACTATCAGTTTATATATATACTTTGACATCCTATTTAATGGAAGCCTCTTATTAATTACTACAGGTTTAAAAACTTTAATAATTCAACACTTTGATACACTAGTCAAAGTTTTTTCTTTCTTTTTGGAGGTGAGCTGATGGTTGTTGTTTCTTAATATTTAATTCCAATTTTTATATATTCTGGATAAACTTCATCTTTACCTATCAATATTAGTTTGAATTAGTAAGGTTCTCTTTCTCTCTCTCTTGCACTTCTGAGAAATAGCTATCAATGTAGAAACACTCTCTTTCTAAACAGTGGTTATTGTATCTCTATTAGAATTTATTTTTAATAAATTTTCATTTTTCATTGTGCCTTATTGTGACCAATAAATGAGTGTTATGATGAACTCTATCACTGACAGCACTTTTATAAACTAAGCATATGCACTACCTGATAAGTTCCAAATTAAAAGTATTAGGTATCAGACCTGTAAAGTTTATTGATATTGAGGGTAATACACTGAAAAATATGAAGCCTCAGTTGTTAAACAAGTATTTACTCTTTCATTTGTGTGGAAATATTTGAGTACTAGTGGCCCAGTGTACGAATTTTTTGCACGGGAGGGGGGTGGTTCCCTCAGCCCAGCCTGCACCCCCTCCAATTGGGGACCCCTTGGGAAATGTCCGACTGCCAGTTTCCCTGACAGTTGGACATTCCTCTTGCAATCTGGGACCACTGGCTCCTTGCCGGGGTCCAACCCCAGCGGGTCCAGGGGTTCCCAAAGGCGTGGACGGAGTCGGCGAAGAAGGAATGACACGGAGACAGCGTTCAGTTTATCAGCAGCATAGCCAGGATCTCCAGCCAAGTTCTGTTCAGGATCTCCAGTGAAGTTCTGGTTAGGATTTCCAGCCAGGTTCTGTGTCCAAGTTCTCTTGCTAGGTTCCCCAGGTTCTCCAGCCAGGTTCTGCCCAGGTTCTCCAGCCAGGTTCAGTCACCAGGTTCTAGTCAGGTTCTCTTGCCAATTTCTGTAGTCAGGTTCAGTCCAGGATCTTTTGCCATGTTCTCTCGCTAGGTTCTGTCTCTAGGTTCTGAGGCCAGTTTCTGTCCAGGATCTTTTGCCATGTTCTCTCCAGCGAAGTTCTTCTGTCTCTAGAGAACGTTCTGTGTAGGTTCTGTGCCTAGGTTCTGTCTCGCTTCGTTCTGTCTTCTTACATCTGTATTTATACCAGTTGATTCCAATCCTATCAATCTCTATTTCAAAGGTTAGGGCGTTTCTTATCTCCATTCCAGGGAGTAAAGATTATGTAGCTTAAGCATGATTGTTTGTAGTTAAAGTGATTAATTACCCACCTGGCACTTAGTTAAGAGGTTTTATTCCCTCCCTAACTTCAGGGGAAAATCCCTACCTGGGGAAACAACCTTTCTCAGAGACCTTGGTTAAAACACATAGTGCCAAGAAGGTGAGCAAACATATTAAGAACAGTATGCCATATATGCCAGGTCCTTTGAAACAGCAAGGATGGACCGGCTCCCGGCAGCTCCTAATCGCTCACCTGCCTGCCTGCCTGATTGCCCCTAACCCTTCTGCCTGCCTGCCTGATCGCCCCTAATTGTCTCTGCCTGCCTGCCTGATTGCCTCTAACTGCCCTCCCCTGCTGGCCTGATCTCTCCCCCAACTGCTCTCTTCTGCCGGCCTGATCTCGCCCCCAACTGCCCTCCCCTCCTGGCCTGATCACCCCTAACTGCCTCTGCCTCAGCCCCCACCCCCATGGCTTTGTCCAGAAGGAAGTCGGACGTCCAGAAGATGGCCGGTTGACCCGGTCTAATTACCATATTATCCTTTTAATAGTAATATATAGATAGATTATATAGGATAGGATTGCTTAAATGGGCGGGGGGAGCCTTTTTCAGCAGGAGGAGATGCTCTTGGCAGACAAAAATACATAATCCCTATATCTGGACTGATAGCCAGCCATATGCACTATACTGCCAAACCGGTCATTAAAAAATTGAACCGCTTTCTTTCACCTTACACCAAACAGCTGTTGCCCTTAAAACCCCTCCTCAGCCCCCAACTTAGGTTCTGCCTTCTCAGTTCACCCAGATTAGGTTCTGATTGGTCAGTTTCTATGCCAGTCAGTGTCATAAGCTCCGCCTCCTAGGCAGCCATTGGCTCCTCGCACTTCACCCAGATTTGGTTCTGATTGGTTGGTTTCTATGCCAGTCATTGTCTCCGGGCCTATCTCTGGGACTGATCAGAGAGACGAGGCTGATCAGCACCCCCCACAGAGGCCCGGAGAGAAACAGGCGCGGCTGCTGGCGGAGCCTGGAGAGAGAGAGGCAATAGCTGATCAACAGCTGCCATGGAGGCTGCGGATCAGACCTGCCTCTCTCTTCGGGCCTCTCTCTGGGCCTGATCCGCAGACCCCTCGGCAGTCAGTGCTGGGTTGCCATGGTTGCCTAGCACTGACTGCAGGACTGACTTCCAGTCAGTCAAGCCTTTGGTTGTTACAAACCCTGGGTTTTTATATATTAGGATAGTATACCAAGCAAAGTTTAGATAGTTCAGGGTACTCCAGACAGAGTTATATCTAGGGAAAAGAAGGGGTTGTAATTGGGAACATATATGTTTTGTACTTGTCTGTAAGTATGGTTTATTTTACCAATATATAGAATGGGGCAAAAGTAGGTTTACAGTTGTTTGTATGGAAAATAATACAATAATTAATAAATAATACAAGAATAAACTGTGTTTCACTTACTGACAACTGTAAATCTACTTTTATCTCACCATGTATTTAAAAAAGAAAAGGCTGAGATATTTTTAAAAAATGATAAAAGCATGCCGTAAATATTTTAATCTAAAGTACACCAATGTACTTGAATCTACCAGTCTTCTAATATTATGTGAGTTCTGAGTGTTCTTCATTTGCACAAACTACATTCATTGTGTATTATCTATGAGTTCAAATTTTGAGTTCTTTAATGTACAAGAAAAAAATACTCCAGGTATTTACAATGTTTTTCATAATCTTGCATAATTGGCATACCTTTGCCTAATCTAAGCAATTTTGTTTACTCTTGTCTTTCCAACAACTTTTTTCTCACTTTTTATCAGTTTATTTAACATATTAACTACATTATAGTTAAATTTTGAGTGGCACAAATGTTGTACAGTTGACTTTTGGAAGCATACAGAGCAGAAGTGATGGGGCAGAAATGTATCGGAGTATTAGAGAGGGCCTATTAGCTGTGTGTGTTCACAGCATGTGGGCCTTGGTCAGTGTACTTCAGAGCAGGGGCTCACAAAGTTCCTCTATAAAGGGCCAGATACTAAATCTTTTAGGCTTTGTAAGCCATATGGTCTCTGTCCCTACTTAACTCTAGTGCAGAAACAGCCATAGATAATAAGAAAGCAAATGGCTGTGGTTTTGTTGCCATCAGACTTTATTTACCATGTCAGGCCATGGGCTGGATTTGACTCACAGGCTTGCTGACCTCTGCTTTACAGAATGAACTGAATATTAGTTAGTCCAGAGTGTCACTTAAGCAGAAAACTATTAAGATGCCTTCTCCTCTGTCTCAGAAGAAGGTCCTAAGTAAATTTAGTTTGTAGAGTAACAATCTCTTAGTTTGGAATCAGGTGTGAAGTGGAACCGAGTTAATTTCCCCTTGAGGATTTTTGTTTTGTCATTCTAAAAAAATAAGTATGAGTTTCAAGAGATATATTGCATATATTCACCAAAGGAAATTTAATTCGTTTGAGGAAAATATATTGTAGTTTTGTAATTAATAAATTTCACATCTGTGATCATTAATAGCCCCAATATTAAGTGCAAAAGAGACTAGCTACTTATTCTGTAAGAATTAAGATTTATTACAACCAGAAGAGAAATCATACAGGCATCAAATATTTATAATTGATTGCTGAGATTTTCAAGTAATTATGATTTGCAAAGAGAAAAGAGGGAAGAATACAAGTCTTAATGTTTGGAATCTCTGATCTGTAATCAAAATCACTCCACTGTATATGTGGAATTCTTAAAACAACTGTTTTTAGGATTGCAGAACTGGTAATATATAACTTCTTTCAGTCTAGTTCCACACCTACCGACCCTCAAAAGGCATTCAGAGAAACAAAGTCCTCAGCAGTAAAATTCTATCTCTGCTCTGTCCCAGAGCACCTGTCCAGAAATAATGAAGTATTTGTCATTCTTATAAGACAGCATCATAGTCTCTAATCACTCCCTCTACAAGTGGGATATTGCCATAGAATAATCCCCTACTGCAGCTAATTTTCTTGGTAGAGATATCTGTCATGTGTTTTGTTAGCCATTTATTCAAAATGAAATTGAAATTAGATTACATCATATACCACATGCCATGTTTGTCTTATCATTTCTAAATAATCAGCTGTCCTAAAGCTTTTATAAAGCCTTATCCTTTTGTCTCTAGAGACATGTGTTTAATCAAAAAACAAACTTATTCAGAATTTAGATTTTCTTAATCAGTTTGACTTTCCCCCATACGTAATGGTATGAGGATTTATCCATGAACGCCTGCCAAATTGTAATACTGTAGTCCCCATTAGGCCTGAACTCTTTTAGGAAGATTATAAAGATGTTAAATGGGTTAGGATGGTATAGCTGTCATGTAAGCTGATTATGCATGATTTTATCCCTTTGTGATAGAAAGGGTGTTTAAAAACTGGCCTGATTGGGTGATGGAAGGAGATGGCTTTTAGAGTTTCTTCCAATGAAAACTACCCACTGGTTTCCGCCAGCAGCGCAGCTCCTCCTCCTCAGTCTATGGTGCTTGCTTTCCCTTTGTGGCTGGACCTCTGAATGCGGAAAGTCGCCTAAGGCGTCCTCTTTGCCTTTCTTTCTCTTAAGTACCATCTGACAGTTCCTAGATTTTCATCACCAGCCTTGATCATCTATCTTCCTGGGCTTCAGATTTGTGTATCCACCTGCCTTCTGGACATCTCTAACCAGATGTCGAATGGCATCTTGAACATGTCAAACTCTCAAGACAACTTTTTATATTTATTTGCCCCTATCATTGTCATCATCATTCTCCACACACACACAACTTTTTCTTATTTATTTTTTGACACCTCAGAAAATGGCACCACTTTCTACCCATTGAACAAGCCAAAAATCCAATTCTCTCATTCCCCACAAATAAGTGCACTAGCAAATCCTGTCCTAGCTACCTCCTAAATATCCCAAACCTTGCTGTTTCTCACCACCTTATTCAGGATTTAGATTTTCTTAATTAGTTTGACTTTCCTCCATACGTAATGGCATGGAGATTTATCCATGAACGCCCGCCAGATTGTAATACTGTAGTCCCCAGTATTACCATTCGGTTTTGTCTGATTCTCCTAGACAAAACCTCTTCATTTCTCACCTGCACTTAGGACGCAGTTTCCACTAAGACCTTCCAATCAATAATCCATTCTCTTCCCAAGCAGCCAGTGTTGAAATAGATCAATCAGGCCTGTCAATCCCTATTTAAAACTTTCCAGAGGCCTGCCATTGCCCTTAGAATACAATCCAAACTATTCACCAAGACCCTGTGTGAATTGGCACTCACCTGCCACTCAGTGTCCTGTCCTGCAACTTACCCCAAATACCAGGTTGCAGGTACATTGGTCTTTCTGTTCCCCAGACTCACTAAGCTTTTTTCTTGCTAGGGACTTTGTACCTTTGTCTAGGACAGTCTTTTACAAATATATATATATATATTTATTGATTTCAGAGAGGGAGGGAGAGGGAGAGAGATAGAAACAGCAATGATGAGCGAGAATCATTGATCGGCTGCCTCCTGCACACCCCCTACTGGGGATCAAGCCAGCAACCTGGGCATGTGCCCTGACCAGGAATTGAGCCTGGGACCCTTCAGTCTGCAGGCTGATGCTCTATCCACTAAGCCAAACCAGCTAGGGCTAGGACAGTCTTTTTTCCAGAGCTTTGCAAGAGCTATTTCCTTTTCATTCATGTTGCACCTGCCAGCTGCCCTATATACAAGAGTAGCACCCTCCCCCAGCACTCCCTGTTCCCTGACTTTTCTCCATAGCATTTACCACCTGACCTGTATTTACTTGGGCTTGCTTTTTTGTTATCTCTCCTCTTGTGATTTGATTCAGGGTGGTTACAGAGACTTGGCCTGGGGAAAAAAGAGTCCATGGGAGCCCACGGGAGCCCATGTGGGTGGGTGGGAGCTGTATTTGGTAACAAATGTTATTCAGCCTCACTTCTTCTCCTGTTTCCTTCTTTGTATTCATTCCTATCACATAGATATATGTACTGTTTTGACCTTTATGTTGTTCAAGAGAAACTCAAGACATGTTTTGCTAACAGCAACAGGAATTCAGTTGTCAGCTCTTTATGGGCCATCAGGAACTCAGCCATGAAAGCAGGTGTATAAAAGTTGCCTGTAGCCCAGCTGGCGTGGCTCAGTGGTTGAGTGTCAACCTATGAACCAGGAGGTCATGGTTCAATTCCTGGTCAGGACACTTACCTGGGTTGCGGGCTCAATCCCCAATATGGGGCAAGCAGGAGGCAGCCAGTTAATGATTCTCGTCATTAAAGTTTCTCTCTCCCTCTCCCTTCCTTTCTGAAATCAATAAAAAAATATATTTTTTTAAAAGTTGCCTGTAGACATTTAGGCATCTAGTTCAGTCCTTCCAGATGCCTGTCTCTGATAAAGATGTGTTTGTGGTTTCTAGGGTGAGGTACTGAATAGCTAGAAAGGTGGTCCTTTCAAAGCTACCCATGGTCATGTAAAAGCTATTTTTGCAATTCAGTGTGCTTGGGTTGCACTGTTTTTCAGAAAGATTCAAAATCAAGGGTAGACCGATTCTTTATCCAATACCCATGGCTGTGGAATGGTCGCAGTCAAGCTTACTGAAAGCCAGAGATGAGGGCCCAGGACAAAAGGTCATGGAAGCCTCTCAGATGAAGGCAGGAGTGATAAACTTAAGGAAGAATACTGAACAAGAGTTTCTTCCCTGTCCATTCTCATGACCACTGCTAAATCCTGGAGTTACGCAGGAGTTTGCAGCTGTCTTCTGGGCACTTCCAGGGCTGCCCTGCAAAGGATCTTGACTCTTACTGTCCTGGGAACATGTGTGCAGGACTTGATTTCCATGGAGTTCCATTCAGGTAACTTCCCCCTAGGACCAAGCTTTTACTCCACTGAGGCTTCGCATGTCATGTGGGGGAAAAGAAAAAAGTTAGCTCCCAGAACAGCTGTGGTCCAGTTTTACCTGACAGCATACCCACAAAGTGGACTTCAGCTGACCTCTCAGCCTTTGGAACAACACGAAGTATTGATCACAGTCTTCAACACCTAGATTTCATCTTCCTTTTTGATACTAAATGCAACATTTCACCTAAGGCAGTGGTTCTCAACCTTGGCTGCACATTAGAATCACCTGGGAATCTTTTTAAAATCCTGATTTCTGGGCCTCATCCTCCAGAAATTCTGTTTCTTTGTTACTAACGATGAGGCCCAGAAATCAGGATTTTAAAAAGATTCCCAGGTGATTCTAATGTGAAGCCAAGGTTGAGAACCACTGGCCTAAGGAAATTAGCCTATTTTAGTGATTTAGACTAATATCTAGTGGAATCTATCTTGGCAGCTCTCAAGATATTTAAATAAAAAATACAGCCATCTGCATCCAACAATCTTTCCCCAGTTTTAATCTATAATTTTATGTATCCACTCATAGTTGTTTAAAAAAAAACAAACACAACCAAACACACAATGCTTTTGTTTTCATGAACTATTTTATTGGTTTCTTATGTATTTTCATCATTGAATGTGCTTGGGTTATAACTCAACTCTGTGCAGAAGCCGGCTTTTCATATCATCATTAATAATTCATAAGCTCCATAGAATTACTTGAGGTCTTTTTAACCAAGTATCTTCAATCTTAACATATCCAGTGTCGCTTTAGCTTCCAGTTTAGAAAAAAGATGACTGTATACAGACTCTGCTATCTCAGGCGACCCTGAATAAGAGTTTTATCCCTGTTTCTTATTTCTTTTGATGTTCAGGATGCTTGCAAAATCTAGATCAGTGAAAACACCGTATATGGGACATAACAAAATCATGCCAATTAAGTGACCTGACAGACTGATAGCACTGTTGGGATCAGGGAAGAAAACTTTCCATCAACGCTCATCACAGAAACCTCCTGAGGGTCGCCGTCAAAGTCCGGAGGACACCTGGCGAGGCCCCTGGACCAGTTACTAAGCCACATGCATGCTTCTCCCCGACCTGTTAGGACACACAGTGAAGTCGGGGGCCGTGACTGGGTCCAGACCTAGCAGATCTGCCCGCTGACCTGGATGTGGAAACACTGGGGCTTTTGTCATCTTGACGTTTACTCTCAAAAAAGCCCCGCTTGGAAATTTGAGGGATGAACTGTTCCTTCTGGGAATAATGAAAGCTTACCATGTATTTTTCAGAGCTTTTGGTAGTTGGGGTTGGATTTTTTTTCTTTCTTTTTTTTCTCTCCTTTGTTCTTTCTCTCTTCCTCTCTTTTAAATTGAAAGGAGACTTGGCTTTAGTAGGGAGAGGTGGAGGGGCTTTTCTCTGGCTTGTTTCTTCTCAATACCAGTTTTCTCTTAAGGCCTATTGGGATCAGTACTCATAAAATAAAGCCACTTGTGTGCTATGCTTCATTATAATCAAGTTGAATTTTTTTCTTGCAGAATAGTGGGGTGTTTGGAAGCACGGTACATCTCAAAGAAATGAGGCCATTTCCTTACAGATTCGTGTTTTCAGAAGATGAGGTTTTATTGAAATACAGAATTTTCAGTCTCTCTGATGTGTATAAAACTGCTACAAAGAACCTTTATGGATTTTGAGGAGCAAGAGGAATAAAAGCAGTCTTTGCTCATCTCAGGCTAGAATTTAGAATTTTTTAATTAACTGAAAATATCCTCTGTATTTGAGTGCAGCTGATGCCACTGGAAATGTATTAATGATGAGACTGATTGCTGCATTTCGCAACTGCATTTTGCTTGTACTTATTGTGATGTGGCAGCTACGTTCTGCTCTTTTAAATCAAGTAATCTTTAATCAAGTCGGTTCTCTTGCCTGCTCGGAGAAACAGCACCCCGAAACACAGTGCTGCAGAACCCTCTCGCTTGTTTCGGGGCAGTGCTCCTCAGACTTCACTGTGCATATGAGTCACCTGTGGGTTTTTTTTTAACTTCAGATTCCAATTCAGTAGGTCAGGGGTGAGGCTCAAGAGTCTGCATTTTCTAACAAGTGATGCTGATGCTGCTGGTCCACAGACCAACTTTGAGTAACAAGATTTTAGAATATATTTATGTAAAAATTCCAAATTTAATCATTCTGAAGTTGGATGGGGAGGGTGGAATGAAATACACTGGTATTTCTAAGGGCAGGTCACTGATCAGATGTATACCTTCATGAAGGCAGATCAGAGGTTGTTTCCTTTGTGTCTCTCTACTACTCTTAGTAGCAAATTAATGAGCAGCTTATATTTGAATTCCTTGAGAAGGGAGATTTTATTTTACTGTTTTCCAGTCTTCGTATTTCTGGAGCCTATTGAATTCCCAGGCACCCAGTAAATGGCCAATTAGTGAGTTGAATTCAATCAAATTGAATTTATTGAACTTTATTAGAACAATATAGGGATGATCTGGTTTTTTATCCCTAAAACCACCTGTTTTCTCTTTTAAATATTTATATTACTTTTATGTACAAACTAGAGTCCTGGTGCATGAAATTCATGCACTGGGTGGGGGGAGGGGTTGTCCCTCAGCCCAGCCGGCACCCTTTCCAGTCTGGACCCCTCGAGGGTTGTCTGACTGCCAGTTTAGGCCTGAGCCCACAGGGATCAAGCCTAAACCGGCAGTCAGACATCCCTCTCACAACCCGGGGCTGCTGGCTCCCAACCACTCGCCTGCCTACCTGCCTGATTGCCCCTAACCACTTCTGCCTGCCAGCCTGATCCCCCCTAACCACTGCCCTGCCAGCCTGATTGACACCTAAGTGCTACCCTGCCGCCCACCTGCCCTCCTCTGCAGGCCTGGTTGCCTCTAACTCTCCTCCTCTGCAGGCCTGGTCACCCCCAACTGCCCTCCCCTGCATGCCTGGTCCCCCCCACAACTGCCCTCCCCTGCTGGCCATCTTGTGCCCACATGGGGGCGGCCATCTTGTGTGAGGGGATGATGGTCAATTTGCATATTATCTCTTTATTATATAGGCTGTAAATTCTGTCAGTAATTTATAACTGATCTTGTACAGCGCTATATATATTTTTAAAATTAAATTCTCTTGAAATGCAACATGAAAAAATAAATGTAAATACAATTTAATGGTAGCGAAGATTCAAGAATTGTAAAGCCCTTTTATCCCTAGGAATACAAAACAAAATTCTAACTTCAATAAAAGGACTTTGGCAACCATTTGTTATAGAACCATTGTTTAAGAATTTTATTCTAGGGCCCTAGCTGGTTTGGCTCAGTGGATAGAGCATTGGCCTGTGGACCGAAGGGTCCCAGGTTTGATTCCAGTCAAGGGCATGTACCTTGGTTGCAGGCTTCTCCTTGGCCTCGGCCCTGGTCAGGGTGCATGCAGGAGGCCACCAAAAATCTCACATCAGTATTTCTGTCTTTCCCTCTCTCTTCCACTCTCTAAAATCAATGGAACAATATCCTCGAGTGAGAGTTTTTTTTAAAAAAAGAATTTTATTCTAGGGATAAGAAATAAGGCATTCCCAAACTCTGTGCAGATTAAAACCTGTTCTCCTTTCTGAAAGAGTACAGATTATTACTGATTCTTCAATAAATTATACAAATCCAAAATATTACAGTTAGCAGGTTTGCATCCTAGAAGGATTTCCATAACTCATTGTATTAATTTCAGTATGTATGGACAAACCTGAGTGCTATTTTCATTATTTCCTTGCAATGTTGGTTTTGCTTTAATTTTTTCAACACCTTTATTGAGATATTATCCACATGACATGCAGTTTACTCATTAAAAATGTACAGTTGACTTTTAGTATATTCACAAAATTGTGTGTCGATCACCACAGTCAATTTTAGAATATTTTCATCGCTCCAAAAAGTAGTTTTATACTCCTTAGCCATTACTCCCCAGTTCCTCCATCTCCTAGCCTCAGGCAACTATTAATCTACCTCTGTCTCTATAGATTGACTATTGTGGACATTTCATATAAATGGAATCATAATGTGTGGTCTTTTGTGACTGGCTTCTTTCACTTTGCATATGGTGGCATATATCAGTACTTCATTTCTTCCTGTGGCTGAACAATACTTCATTTTGTTCATTAATTGATGGACTCTTAGGTTGTTTCTACTCTTCAGCTGTGATTAATAATGCTGTCATAAACATTAAAATACAGTTTTTGTGTGAAATTTGTTTTTGTATACATACCTAGAAATGGAATTGCCAAGTCGTATGTTAACTCTTTAATCTTTTGATGAACTACGAGACTCTTGCAAAGTGGCTGCAGCATTTTACATTTCCATCACAGTGTATAAGGATTCCAGTTTCTCCACATCCTGCCCAATACTTGTTGTTATTTGTCTTTTTTATTGTAGCCATCCTGAGTGTGAGGTGGTATCTCTCTATTGTTTTGTTTTGCATTTCCCGAATGACTAATGATGTTGAGCATTTTTTCATATGCTTGTGACCATATGTAGATCTTTTTTTGAAAGGTATCTATTCAGCTCTATTGCCCACTTTTTAAATTGGGCTATTTGTCTTTTTATTATTGAGCTGTAAGAGTTCTTTATATATTCTAGATACAAATCCCTTGTCAGATATATGATTTGCAAGAAAAATTATTTTCCCATCCTGTGGATTATCTTTTTCCTTGATCATGCCCTGTGAAGTACAAAGTCTTCAAATTTGATTAAATCCAATGTATTTGTTCTTTCCTTTTGTTGCTTGTGCTTTTGATGCCAGAGCCAAGAATCCAATGCCTAACGCAAGGAAGGTCATGCAGGTTTACTCCTCTGTTTTTTTTCTGGGAATTTTATAGTTGTAGCTGTCACATTTAGGTCTTTGATCCTTTTTGAATTAATTATTGTATACGGTGTTTTTAAAAATTTTTTTCTAATTATAGTTTAAATTCGGTATTATTTTGTATTAGTTTCAGGTGTACAGCATAGTGGTTAGCCAATCATATACTTTACAAAGTGTACCCCCTGGTATTCCAGTACCCACCTGGCACCAGACATAGTTATTACAGTGTTATTGTCTGTATTTCCTATGCTGTACTGTACATCACTGTGACTCTTTTGTAACTACCGATGTACTTCTCAGTTCCTTCATATGGTGCTCTTTTCATTTTTAAGTGCTGCGATCTTGGCTACCACGCAAGTCTGAACAGAGCCCTCAGAACATATCTCTCCGCGGAGTACAACCTTGAAACCTCCAGACACGAAGGCTTAGACATTATTGAGAATGCCGTTGACAATTTGGAGCCCAGGAATGATAAGCAGAGATTCATGGAGATGTACCCTGCTGCCTTCTGTCCACCAATGAAGTTTGAGTTTCAGTCTCACATGGGTGATGAGGTCAGTCATTATTTTAAAACTGACGAATTGTCTCTTCACTCACATTGCTCCACCTGCTGTAACCCAACAGTTGTAAGAATTCCCAGTTGTTTTCGCCCTCCTGCCTTTGTATGGGATCTTAACATAGTATTATCTCAGATCAGCCATTACTACCATCTTTTAAAGCAAGAATTAAACAAGGCCTAAAGGGGCCAAACAAATGTAGGTACAAGCTCAGTTGGGTGTAAGCACTAAACTGTCCCAGGATAGGTAGAGAGTGCTTCCTCCACTTCAAGACATTCAAATTTAAATTCAAATCCAAACATTTTGCTGGCCCAATAGAATCTATCTGAAGACTTCTTATAATCCTGATTTAAAGACCCTCCCATAAAGAAAAAATAATTATAAAGGGTGAAAATGAGACAGAGTGAAAAAAAATGCAAAACAATCCTATTTTCCCAAGGGGAAAAATCCATTTAAAACTTTTACGAGTTACAGTGGTATATTTTACTGTCTGTGGACGGGAAAACAAGAAGAACCAATTAATGGAGCGTGCTATGTAGCCCTTGATGTCCCAGCTGTGCAAAACAATACTTACAGATTAAAAATTCAACTTTAGTTTATTGTGATGACAGTATGTTTTAAAAAGTCGGTGTAATTCTAATACCCATGGCAGATTTCTTCAACGCCATAATTTTTTCTGAAGCACCTAATGTTAAGACTCATAAGATATGTGTTTGTGTGTGTGCCTGCTATATTTCTCTCTAATTTTCTTTTTGCTTGATTTGATATAGTGAATTACTTTATTAGAAATGGTAAGTATTTTTAAAACCAATAGCACGTGAATGTGACAGGCGAGTGGCTTATGCTACCCAGAGTTATGTTTCTCCAAGTGGATGCTGTTTTAATTTTTCAGTTATGGATGTGATAAACATACAGGGTGGGGCAAAAGTAAGTTTACAGTTGTGAGTACACAAAATAGTTTACTCTTGTATTATTACTCATTAATAAATTATTGTATTATTTTTCATATGAACAACTGTAAGCCCACTTTTACCCCACCCCATAGAATGATTAAATATCATGGACAAGTGACTTCAATTGGGTTAATAGTTTTTACCTTTTTAAAACTATTATTATTTTAATAGTGAGTCTGTTGCCTTTTTTTTAATGGCCAGTGCTGCCAGCAACCAGTAATTTCTGTGATGTTTTAGAGACTCCATGAAAGGAAGTCCTCATCTGCCAGGAGTCTTTCTTTCTTTTTCTTCTTTTTTCTTTTTATTTTTTTGCCGAGAGTATTTCTAAAACAAGAAAGAGGAGGAGGAATTGTTTCTGGCACAGTTTTAATATAATTAAAATATCCTAATTTTGACCTTATTCATAATTGAGATCATGGCCAAAATATCTTTCTGACAAAGCCCAAGATAAGTGGCCTCTTCAGATTCGTGGTGAATCACATGGTTTGGCTGGTGCTGGCAAGACAAGCCATGATTGAAAGATACTAATAATAGCTATTCACATATTTTGAGGTTTTGCTGTTCCAGGCAGTGTTCTAAGTGACGTATGTACATTATCTCATTTCATCCCTATAACAACCCTGTGGCATAGGCACTCTTATTATCCCCATTTTACAGAGAAGAAAACTGAGGTTGAGTAACTTACCACAGTCACCCAGCTGACTAGACCCAGTAGGCTCTGCTCCCGCCCCGGTGTTGCCCGTATGGTCCATTTGGATCATCCTTCCCACTCTGCCTTCTGCCCTCCTCCCGAGTCATTAAGAATCCCGCGAGTGAGACATCAGCCGCAGAGCTCTGTCTCCAGCAACTGCCCCGTTCTTAGAGCGATGCTTCCTCCAGCTGCTCTCTTTCCAGTCATATCCAGGCCAAGCAGCTGCATTCTGCTCTTTCCACTTACGTAACTGGTTCATATTTAAAACTGAGGTTTTGAGGAGGCTGTTAAAAGTAAATATGTAACTGGAATCTGGGGATCAGCGTGATTCATGCAGCATTTAAGTAGGAGAACCATGCCTCTGCAGGCTGGCTGGCTGGTGCTCTGTTGTAACTGTGGCTTCTGATTCCCCACCAGGTGTGTCAGGTCAGCGCTCAGCAGCCGGTCCAGGCGGAGCTCATGCTCAGGTACCAGCAGCTGCAATCCCGACTGGCCACTCTCAAAATCGAGAATGAGGAGGTGAGCATGCTTTCTGCCCCACGGGTAATCTGAATTCTAATGTCAGCTGAAAGACATTTCACGTGGCCTCGGCATATTTAACATTCTAAATGCAATCTCTTCATCATGTATTGTCAGCTAAGTTGGGGTTCCTAAAATGCTCTTTGTAGAGGATAAATGCAGATTCTGTATCCTACCAGAGATGAATACTTTACTAGGGATTCACTGCATACACATGGAGTCTGTAATTCACACTCAAACTCATTTGATAGGTTATCAAATTCAACATGTGTTCAAGAATATACAGTGTGGCATGAAACTTTTGACTGATGTGTTCATTTCATCATAACTTTTGAAATTAAATATTTTTATGATTTTTTGTGTGCTGTAGATTTTTAGGACTGAACATGGCATTATTGCTATAATTCATTCAAAAATCTTATTTTTTAAAATATATTTTATTGATTTTTTTACAGAAAGGAAGGGAGGGATAGAGAGTTAGAAACATCGATGAGAGAGAAACATCGACCAGCTGCCTCCTGCACACTCCCCACTGGGGGGATGTGCCCGCAACCAAGGCGCATGCCTCTGACCGTAATCGAACCTGGGACCCTTGAGTCATAGGCTGACGCTCTATCCACTGAGCCAAACCGGTTAGTTCCAAAACTCATATTTTAAAGTAATATTTGAATGAGAATAGAAAACTGTTTATTTGCTGACATCAGTGGATTCAAATGGATGGAACATAAATGTGAATTACAAATACATCTTGAGCCAGAAAGCAGTTGTACAATTCAGCTGTCTCATTCTGAAATTAATGTAATTGGATCCACGTTCTCCTTAAATAAAAATATGAACCCCAAATGTTTCTTGTATTAGTCTTGGCTCTCAGCTGTAATTTATAGGGACCAAACCAAACTTACTCATTGGAAGTTTACTTGATCAAGTTTGCAGTAACTGCAGTCAAAATCTATGCTCAGATGATATTATCAGGAATCTCTTTCCGTCGTTTTGAAGTGATATCTTCATGTGTGTTGGTAGGAGTTTCCTCCCCACCCACCACCCCTCCTTACCTCGTATTGGGAGAGCCAGGACTACATGGTCCCTACCGCTTGCCATCTCACCCATTCCAGCATTTTAATCTCTGAAATAGATCCTTCATTGGCCTGACTTATCGTGAATACTTCCATCCAGCAAATGGGATTCTCTCATTGGTCAGCCTACTCATAAGTCCTTTTGATTAATAGCCCCATCAAAAATATCTATTCCTAGAGACAATTCCCATAAGTAGAGAATATGGAACAGAAAAAAAAAAACACCCCACAATAATTCACCTTGATAAAATGAATTATCAAAATTCACTTTAGTACTCTGTTCTATTTCAATCCCACTGGGACGTTTTGAGCTATGTGAATGTGTTCGTTTCAGTTAAAAAAAAGGATGACGTGTTTGAAGACCAGTATAGTTTGGTAAAAACCCATTGCAGCTTCCTGGATTCCATTCTTTCTAGGAGAACCCAGCCACCCCTTATTCAAACATGTGTATTTAAGTTGCAGCCAGTGTGGTTAAGACTTCAGTTTCTGTGTCATGCACGTCCCACAAACAAGCCTTTCCAAAGGGAAGCTGTTGATCTCCTTGAGGTGTTTGAGAGCTTAGGCCTGAGGGTTTGCGTGAGGCATCACGAAAGACTCAACTAATACAGTCTACTGACCCTGTTGAATTTACAAGTGTGTATGTGACTTCCACTTTTTTTTTTTTCATGCGTGTCCTCCTGCTGTTTTATTTGGAAACATTCTCTAAATTCTAGGAAAATAGTGTGTTTTGCACAAGGTCAAAACTGGCAGCCCACAGACCTGTTTCATTTGGCTGCCACAGTTTTGGCTTGTTACACACAGGGAAGACTGGTGGCTCTGGCCCTGCATTGCCTCATGACAGGAAGAGCTGGGTTATTTGAATTTCCCTTTGCCAGCTCCTGATTTTCGTACACTGGACTAGACCATTTATGTTACCTGTCTGGCCTCCGCAGGCCTCTGAGTTCCTAACGTTTAATGATGTCCCTTTGGGCATAATTTGGAGAAGCCAGTGTCCTTATAAACTGATAAGGCAGGCAGCACTTTCTGAGGCTTAATTGTTATAAATTTACTGTAGAAACAAATGTATTGGATTATCCTGATATTTCTTTTTTGTTCGTTTGTTAATCCTCACCAGAGGATATTTTTTTCCATTGATTTTTAGAAAGAGTGGGAGGGAGGGAGGGAGGGAGGGAGAGAGAGAGCGAGAGGAGAGAGAGAGAGAGAGAGAGAGAGAGAGAGAGAGAGAGAGGTGAAATAGACATATCGATTGGTTGTCTTCTGCACACACTGCTACAGGGGCCAGGGATCAAAACCCTAACCACTGAGCATCACCCGCCAGGGCTATCCTGATATTTCTTGTGAGCATGGCTAGTGGTTTACAATTTGTTAAGTATGGAACAATTCACTGTAGTGGATTCCCAATGTGTAAAAACTAAATTGGATTCTTGAGAAATAAATTGGATTTTAGACAATCAGTAGATTTCCATAGGTATAGAAGGAGGAACATGTTCCAACATATTTCAAGGTTCCCTAAGAGAACCTTGCTCACTCAGAGAAGTTTGGTTATCACCCAGGTTCTCCTTGGGGATGAGCCAAAGGTGAAGTTGAAGTCATGTGATTAGAGTTGTGATACTGTGGGTCAGTTCATTTCAGTACAGTAAGTATTTATTGAGCAACGTCTACATTCCACATATTTTGCCAGGTGTGCAGAGTACAGAGATGAATAAGTCACAGTTAGCATATGTCTAGCATGAGAGCCAGACTGTAAGAAGTCATTCATGTAATGTGAAAAATAAGAGACATAATAGGGAACAACATAGCAATCATTGCTGATTTGGAGTCCTGTATAGCACTTGTCTCTACCATAAATAAAGAACTTGCCCCTGATCTTCCACTGATAGGACAGAAAACAGACACATTGGCATCAAATCAAAATAGTCAAGTAAAGAAGCATGTATACTTCTATATAATTCTCTGCCTCTATAAAAAATATACACACTCATAAAGTCTAAATTTTACTACAAATAGTTCAGTTAACTAAAAATAATTATGATGGCCTGTTAAAAGATCAAAATTGAGAGAGAATTTCATCCAACTTTATAAAAGAAGGACAGTGAAGCTAAGTGAACACATGAACCTTTTCATCAAATCTTAAACAACTACAAATAATGGGCACCACTTGATACTCTAGGGAGCCTTCTTAGAAGGGTTTCTCTGCTAAAAGCCCTCTGGCCATATTAATTTTGTTTGCTCTGCAGTGCTTGATTTTTTTTTTTTTTTACTTAGTTGCTGTCATTTAAAAATTGCAATTTTTGAATTAAAATATTGATTTTTAGCATCTAAAAAATTAGAAAGTTTTGTTATACTAGATCTACATTTCTGCAGGATGATAATCTGCTTGAACTGAGCAATAGATGCTTCTTGTTTGCCATACTCCCCACTCAGCCCAGATGCCTCATTTTCATTACTTGCTTGGCCCTTGAAGATATTTGAGTTTGCAGCACCTGCCTTAAAGAAAAGAGAGCAGTCAGCATTTGTGAAATGACCTCAGTATACTTGTAAAGAGTAAAAGTTGAAAGAAAAGGTTTGAGAAGGACTTGGTTCATTTTGTGGTTGTTGCAGATTCATAAGTTTGTGCCATTAATTGTCACTTCACAACTTTACGTTTGCCGGTCGAACCTTTAAAATGAGCGTTCTGTTTCATTCTGCTGCACACTTGCGTCACCGGTACCTCACTCTTGTGATCCCCACGTCCAGTCAGCCAGTCAACAAATATTAGTGTCCGCCATGTGTTGTGCACAGAGAAACAGAGCAGAAACAACTTTATTCCCAATTTTTTTGTTTTCTTTTTCTTACTTCAAAGTATAACTTTATATCTGAAACATTAATAAATATTACTTTAAAAGATAAACTTTATTTTTTATTATTTTAATTTTTGAAATCTTTATTGTTGACAGTATTACCCGTGTCTTTTTTTTTCCCCCATTGACCCTTTCTAGCCTGCACCTACCCCACAGCCGCCCACCCCGGCCCCAGGCCTTCACCACCCTATTGTCTGGGTCCATGGGTTATGCATATATGCATATAAGTTCTTTGGTTTAAAAAGATAACACTAAAACACTAAAAGCAACCTAAATGTAAACGATCATTTTACCTTTCTCCCTATAAACATTTTCCAAACTCTTAAAGTTTACTTTTAACCTTGGTCATGAGGATTTCAGTTTAGGGGTCATTCCTGTCGTTTCTTTCACAGCCAGCCTCTGGAGTAGTTCCCATAGATTGCATTTCCCTTTTCTTAGACTTCTTCTTTCCTACCTTATCTACAGACAGCCGAAGAAAAGGAAGATGAATTGCATAGCTAAAGAAATTATGCCTTTCATATTTTTAGCACAGTCTTAGTTTTAAGTAGCTCGTCCCATTTTCAGACCACCTGTCCCAATATTTGGCCAAGAAAATCAAGTTTTATAAGCATGTCACTTCTGTGCTATGACGTATAAACAAGTCTCTCTTACGTTATAGATTTATCCCCTGAAAGGAATGGAAAAGACAAAAGCCTTAATTAATTCACAACAAGGTTTAATGAAGTGAGAGCCCATGTAAATGTTCTTAGTATCACTTAAACTCTTTCACCAACAGTTTACTAGGGAGCTTTTCACAGACTATTCCCAAAAATATAGTCCGTTCACAGGATATTTTCAACCATAATGAAAACAATTTTAGGCAAACATTTGAGACAAATTTTATGGCCTGGGTAATTGATGAGAAGTAAGCGTTATTTTGGTTATGATGTAGAAAAGTCACATTTCCCTCCAAATTTTCCCATAGTACCAATGACTGCAGCAGAATCTCAAGCCATGTAAATCAGTGACCAAACCCTTAAAGGCAATTGTCAAATCCTTTGAAGACTTGGTATAAGATGTGGAGCTTGATAACCACTGGGTCATAATTGCTGTTTCTGATGGTTTCTGTGGCTTTAACTTCATTTTTACTTATTTAAGTAGCTCTTGCCTGTAACCTTCTACTGATGAGGTTAACAGTAAAAGCCTAAGTAAAAGACAACTGCCACTTATTCCTTAAATGACAGCATCATCTTGGCCAAAGTGGAAAACAGGATCAACTGTCTTTCACTGAAAACACATATTTTTAGAAGAAGTATATAAAAAGTATAGGTGTGCGTAGTGTCAACTGAGCTTTAACTCACTGAAGGGAGGGCCTTGATCCAGAAGAATACCAAGTGGAGTGAGGAGAGTTTCTAGAAAGACTCTGAATGTGAGTCACGTGGTAGGGTACCCCAAAGAAGTGGCAGGGCTCAGGATGGCTGTCAGCAAAGAAACCACACCTTATGGGGTGTGCTGACCGTTGCTTTGGCATCTGCGGATTTGAAAGGAGGAGGATTTCAACTCGTTCAATGAACTTTTTGGCTCGTCTGCTGTGTTCCAGGCAGCGTGCTCGTGAGTGAAGATAGAAAGATTTGCAGGCTGTGTCTGACCTCACGCTGCTCCCCTGACAGATGGAAAACATAGTCCTCTAAGCAGCATGGTCGGTGCTTATGAGAACCGTGTCTCATAATTGTTGGCCTCTTGCTCTTCAGACCACGCCGAGTATCACATCCTCCCAGATGGGTCAGTAAATCCGAGTCAGGGTGGACCGCAGGAGAACGAGCTTTCTGAGACACAGCTGAAGGCCGGATGTCGTTCAGAGAGCCCTGGCAACGATGATGGTTTCTTCTTTGGATTGAGTTGTATCATTGCTGATAATGAATTTTGTTCAAAAGTCAGGAGTTTTTGTAAACATTCCCCTAAATGCAAATATATGAATTATTAGTGTGAATTCCTCTGGAATGGCGGTAGACCCCTCCCCAAAAGCTTGGGGGGAGCAAAAATTGGACTGTTTTCCCAGCATAGACAGTGTCACTAGCATCTGTACCCCCCTGTTAGGGTAACCAGGAGCGAGGGAAAGCCATGGCAAGATGCTTAGACTCTGTCCCTGCCTTCTGTGGCCTGTGCTGACAGGAAGTTTTGCACCCTAATTAACTCTGACATTTATCCAATTGCTCTGTGTGTACATGTGTATACGGTCTCTTTCTGCTGATTTTTAATACATCTGAAATGATACAGTACTGTAATTGACATACATCCAAGGTCAGTGATGGTAAGGAGTAGAGAGGTGGGGAAGGGAAGGCAGTTCTGGGGTCACCTTCACAGATGGAATGATGAGTGGTAAAGGACCAGTAGGCCTGCACCAGGTGCAAGGTGCAAGCACAGTGCTATATAACACAGCGATTTTCAACCTGTGTGCCGTAAGGATTTTTAAAATATGCAGTACCTATTTAGTCAGTCACTGACCTCTTTTCCCTTAGATTGTCAAAGTAAAAAATGACAATAGCCAACACAACAATAGCCATCTGGTGTGAATGAATAAAAATTATACCTTTTTTTTGTCAGATCGGCAAAAAAATGTATTTTTTGGTGTGCCACAGAATTTTAGTAATTAGCTTATGTGTGCCATGAGATGAAAAAGATTGAAAATTGCTGCTATAAGATAGTGTGGTATGTGTTCAATTGTGTTCCCCCCAAATTCATGTGTTGACACATAATTCATAATATGGCCTTATTTGAAGACGAGGTCGTTAGGGTGGTGTCTAACCCAATAAAACTGTGTCCTTATAAAAAGGGGAAATGTGGACACAGAAGCATAGAGGACAATGTGAAGGGACAGAGAAGATGGCCATCCTCCAGCCAAGGGGGCCGCCTTGGGACAGGTCTCTCGCTCACAGCCCTCAGAAGGAACCAAGCCTGCTGTCTCCTTGATCTCAGACTTCTGGCCTCCAGAATTGTGAGGCGATGAACTTCTGTTGTGTTAACCGCCCAGCCGGTGGTACTTTATGGCAGCCCTAGAAATCTAATACAGTGTGTTTGGAGAATAAAACCACCAAGTCACCTTTCTGTTTTCTCCCATGATTGTAATGTTTTGGGCATTGGGGGGGGGGGGCGGGGGGGGCAAAAGAGCAAATCCACAGAAGTCACCTCTCCCCCATCTTTGGTTTTGACTATTATCTCAGAGTCCTTGCCACCTGGGCACGCCTCCACTGCAGTACATTCTTTGGCTCTTTTGTCATTCCTTTCCACGTTTTTTGGCCTCTCCTTCCACTACACCCAACTGTGTTTTTCCTGCTGCTAATGGGGAGTCATTACAAGCCTCGTATTATCTGTTTCATATTTGCCTCATTATCTTCCCCCTTGTGACTTATTAACATGGCTTGTGTGTCAGAAGCTAGTGTTATTCTTCGTCAAGAGTATCCTGTGGGATAATATGTAGTCCCAGCCACCGTGTCTGCTGCTTTCTGTCTCATCTTTTATTTTTCCTGACAATTCCAAATTTAATCGGAACGCTCTTGCTTCTGAGGAAGAATTGAGATGAGAAGAAAAACAGTGTTGTTGACAATAACAAGGAATTACATGGCAGCTGCTGGGTCCACAGAAGGGTCTATAGTAAGTGGGCCTGTTACCAAGGGCTCAGGTGGGCATGGAGCCTGTCTGGCCCCTGAGCAGATGGTACTCCAAGACTTTAGTTAGTTAGTCTGGTGCTGGGACAAGAGTCTGCATCAGGGTCCACAGTTGGTCCACAGACAGCAGGTCTATTACCAGGTTCTCGAATAGGTATGGCACCTGCCAGGCCACTGGACATGTCCCTGTGGGCAGAACTAGCCTTAGACCACAGCTGAGCACAGCTGGAACTGTCATGGGTCCACTTGGGTCCACAGCCAGGACCAAGGTCTGCAGGCCTGTCTCCAGGGGCACAGATGGGTCTGCCTCCCTCCAGGGCCCTGGGTGGGCAAGACTGCTCCTGGACCACTGCTGAGAAGGTTTGGATCCAGGTTACAGGGCTGCTTCAAGATCCAAAGTTGGACTAAGGGTGGTGGGCCTGCCTCTTGGTGTACGAATGGGCTAATCTTTTGTTGGGTCCCCAGGCAGGCCTCATAGATCATTGCTAAGAGGTATTGAAACCAAGTTACAGAGCCACTTCATTATCCACAATTGGACTTAAGTTGGCGGGCCTGCCTGCAGATTACAGACGGAAGTGCCTCTCACCTGGTACCTTGTCAAGCTGAACTGCTTCTGGATTGTAGCTGAGCTTGTCTGGAGCCAAGCTAAAGAGCTACTTCAAGATCTCCAGTCAGAATGAGGTTGGCGGACCTTCTTCTGGAACCATGGATGGCCATGTCCCCCATTGGGCCCCTCGATGGGCAGGATTACTCCTGGTCTGAGGCTGGGGGGGCATAGAGCTGAGTTACAGAGCCACTTCAAGATCTGCTGATGGACCAGAGTCAACAGGTCTGTTTCCAAGAGCATGGACAACTGTGCCTTCTGGCAAGTCCCTGCACAGAGTAGGACAGCTCCCTGACCAGAGCTAAAAAGGACTAGATCTGTGTCAAGGTCAGCAGGCCTCTTACCTAAGGCACAGGTGGTGTGACTCCTCCTGGGTTCCTTGGTGGATGATGCTGGTGGACCAAGGCCAAATAAAATGTTAGCTGTGTTCACAGGGGTACAGGTCTGTTTCTGGGTCTGTAGCCAGGATTACTGTTGGCAAGCCTACCATCTGGGCACAGGCCTACTTTCTCACATCAGCCCTTCTCAGTCTTGGGCTCTACCAAGATTTTGCAAGAGCTCCCACAAATGCACTTTTGTCTATGGATGGCTGCCAAATTGTTGTTGTGGAAAGATATGAACAGGGGACCTCCGATTTTGCCATCTTGCTGATGTCAACTCCAGGAACTTTTTTTAAAAAATCTTTATTCTTGAAAGTATTATATATGTATGCTTTTCCTTCCATTGACCCCTTTAAAGTAACTACTTATAATATTGTTTTGTTTAAATGGTGTTTATATGTCTACTTCCTATAATGATGGATTGAGTCACTCAGCTGATTTCTTCACATCTCACTTGCCTCACATGATACATGGCCAAACCTGAAGCCCCTGACACAGGGAACTAACTATATGTTCATAAAAGAAGAACATCAAGTATTTTTATCAAAAATAAAATCCAGTGTTTCTTAAATATTAGTGCCCCTAATGGTTTGAAAAAATAAACAAACATTCTTTCTGGAGGTTGATAATCTCACCCTAGATTTCAAATAACCCTACAAAAAATGTCCAGCAAAAATAACTAGGCACATGAGGAGATAAGAAAACATGATTGCCAGACATGTCAGACAATAGAGACATAACTGTAGACAAACTGTAGAAACTCCAAATATTGGGATTTTTAGAAACAAACTATAAAAGAGCTGCTTACTCTGTTCAAGTAGATGAAAACTAAGCTTAGATTTCAGCAGGGAACTATAACCTATAAACAGTGAAGTAACACATTTGGAAATAAAACACTTAGAAATTCTAAAACTGAGAAAACAGTAACCCAAATTAATAAATCAGAGGATGGTTTTGCCGAAACCGGTTTGGCTCAGTGGATGGAGCGTCGGCCTGCGGACTGAAAGGTCCCAGGTTCGATTCCGGTCAAGGGCATGTACCTGGGTTGCGGGCACATCCCCAGTGGGGAGTGTGCAGGAGGCAGCTGATCGATGTTTCTCTCTCATCGATGTTTCTAACTCTCTATCCCTCTCCCTTCCTCTCTGTAAAAAATCAATAAAATATATTTTAAAAAAAATAATAATAATAATAAATAAATCAGAGGATGGTTTTAACAGCAGATTAGACACAGCTGAAGAATAAATTATCAAAGTGGAAGACAAATCAGTAGAAAATAAAATACAGCATGGAAAAACAAAAGGTAGAAAATATGAAGAGAAAGATAAGCAGTATGGAGAATACAGTGATGTTTAGCATACTAAATAAACACTCAGAATGAAAAATGATAAAAAAGAAATCAGAGAAAATATTTGCAAAGATAAAGACTGAAATTTTATCAGAGATTATGAAAAACATCACACAATTCAAGAAGCCCCCCAAAATTCCAGGTACAATATATTTTTTAAAATCCTTACATAAAGACATCATGATGGAACTAGTAAAAGCAGATGGAGAAAGAAAAACAAAGCTTATTCAAAATAATGATAGACTGACAGCAAGCTTCTCATTCATCAGGAACACAGAAGCCACAAGAAAGTACAGTGATATGTTTGATGTATTGAAAATAAATAACTGCCAACTAGGAAAAATACCTTTCATAAGTGAAGGTGAAATAAAAGATATTTTCACATCAACAAAAACAGTTCACCACCAGAATGCTGGAATGAATTTCTAAAGGAATGCATTTCTTAAAAATATAGGGAGTAGGGTTCAAAGAATATAAAATATATGGATGAAGCCAAATGAGCACTGACCATACATGACAACTAATATTTTCCATTTAAATACATACAAATTTTGCATATATCCTCTTATACTACATTACAAAAAATAGCATATAATTCAGGAGATAGGTATTCTAAACTCTGTACATTGGGAAAAAGGATAAAGCTATTAATTTGCGTTAAACATTGATAAGCAAAAGTAGAGTACAACCTAAATGTGGAAGGTAAGTTTAAAAGCTCCTGGAAGCTAACATAGAACAGTATCTTTATGGCCATGAGATAGGAAAAATATTCCTTAAATAAGGACACAAAACACATGAATCATAAAGGGAAGGATTGGTGAATTGATTATCTATAATAAAGCATAATATGCTGATTAGACCGGACGTCCTTCCGGACGACCTTCCAGATAAAAGCTGGGGCTGCGAGGGAAGCCCAGGTCCCGGGTGCCAGAGGGACGCCAGTGCCGGCAGCCGGGGGAAGGAAGGCCTACTCTTGCACAAATTTCATGCATCAGGCCTCTAGTATTGAAATAAGAAACCACTCATTGGGGCACTATAAAAAGAGTGAAAAGCCAAGGCACAGTGTAGTAAAAGATATTTACAACACATATAACTAATAAGACTCATATCTAATTACAAATAAGTAAGAAAAATACTCATAACCTGCAGAAAATTGAACAAGAGATTTGAACAAAGTGTTTCCGAGAGAGGAAATCCAAATTGCCTTAAACATATACTATGCTCAATGTCAGGCACCAGAGAAATGCATGTTAAAACCACAATGAGATGCCATTATGCAACCAACACAGTGGTTTAAATTTTAGAAGCAGGCGATACCAACTCTTGAGGATGTGGAGAGCAGGAAGTCTCCTACTTTGCTGGTGGGAGTACAAGTTAGAACAATAATTTTGGAAAACAGTCTGGCATACCCTATAAGCAATTTTACTCATGTATGTATGATCCAACAAAAACGTACTTATAGCAGTATTATTCGTAATGGCCCAAAACTAGAAGTAAGTCATCTGTCAACAGTAAAAGGGATGAATTATGGTGTATTCTTATAGTGAGTATTCAGCAATGAAATACTATACTCACAAGAAATGAATAAATCTTACTACATAAAGTTGAACAAAAGAAGCAAGATAAAAATCATAAATTCTGTAGGATTCCATTTATTTGAAGTGCAAAAAGAGAAAAACTGATATCTGATGTTAGAAATCAGGATAGTGGATACCTTTGGAGAGGACAAAAGGGTGTGTGATGGTTGGGAGAAGCACAAAAATATTTGCAATGTACTCTATTTCTTGATTGGAGTGGTGGTCATATAAGTGTTTATTTTGTGATATTCATCAAACCATACACTTACAGTCTGTGCATTTTTTAAAATATATTTTTATTATTGACTAGAGGTCCAGCACACAAAATCGTGCACAGGTAGGGTCCCTAGGCCTAGCCTGCAGTCAGGGCCATCTTCCACCCTCTCGCCAGTCCACAGTACCGCTCTGCCGCCACCCACCCTGGTTCCCTGTTCACCATCTGGTGATCAGAGCCTGCAGGGCGGGGGTGGGGGAGGGACCAAGAGGTGGTCCATGCACCTCATAGCAACTGGTCGAGCAGTCATTCTGGTCGTTATGCCACTATGGTCGCTGGGCTTTTATTATATAGGATTTTGGAGAAGGGAGAGAGAGAAACATTAATGATGAAAGGGAATCACTGATCAGCTACCTCCTGCACACTCCCTACTGGGGATTGAGCCTGCAACCCTGTCATGTGCCCTGATCAGGAATTGAATCGTGACCTCCTGGTTTATAAGTTGACTCTCAACCACTGAGCCATGCTGGCTGGGCTGTGCATTTTTCTATATGTAGTTTTACTTCAATTAAAAAGATTATTTTTAATAAATGTAATTGACAAAAAACTAAAAATGGAACTCACATTTGACCCAGTGATCATACTTCTAGGAATATATCCCAAGAAAACAGAAACCACAATCAGAAAGGATATATTTACCCCTATGTTCATAGCAGCACAATTTACCATAGCTAAGATTTGGAAACAGCCTAAGTGCCTATCAGCAGATGAGTGGATTAAAAAACTGTGGTACATCTACACAATGGAATACTATGCTGCAGTAAAAAAGAAGGAATTCTTACCATTTGTAATAGCATGGATGGACCTGGAGAGCATTATGCTAAGCGAAATAAGCCAGTCAGAGAAAGATAAATATCACATGATCTCATTCATTTGTGGAATATAATGAACAACATAAACTGATGAACAAAAACAGATCCAGAGACAGAGAAGCATCAAGCAGGATGTCAAACCTCAGAGGGAAGGTAGGGGAGGGTGGGGGTAAGGGGGAGAGATCAACCAAAGGACTTGTATGCATGAATATGAGCATAACCAATAGACACAGACACCAGGGGGGTGAAGGCATGAGTGGGGGGGGGGGGGGGATGTTGGGATAAGGACACATATGTAATACCTTAATCAATAAAGAGAGAAAAAAAATAAATGTAATTGAGTGAACACCCAGTGATACGTGAGATTTATAAGGACTCACACATAAAGTGATGTTCTCAGGATAATTTTGAAGAAAGCCTTTCCTTTATATTGGTGATATGAGGTATTGTTTACCTGACTCCCTAATAGACTCTGAACCTCTTGGGGCAGGTCCTGCGTCCTCATCTCTGCTGACAGAATGGATTCTCACTGCGTGTTTGTGGGATTCACGAAATTATGTACTAATGTGAGAAATACGTTCTTGTTCCCAGGTCAAGAAAACGACCGAAGCCACCTTGCAGACCATACAAGATATGGTCACCATCGAAGACTATGATGTTTCTGAATGCTTCCAGCACAGCCGCTCCACGGAGTCTGTGAAGTCCACCGTCTCTGAGACCTACCTGAGCAAGCCCAGCATCGCCAAAAGAAGAGCGAACCAGCAGGAGACTGAGCAGTTCTACTTCATGGTGCGTCTATTACAGGGGTGGGGAACCTTTTTTCTGCCAAGGGCCATTTGGATATTTATAACATCATTCATGGGCCATACAAAATTATCAACTTAAAAATTAGCCTGCTACATTTGGTCAAACATTTAATTAACTCATCCCTAATGCCTTCGCAGGACCAGACCCAATAATTTCGCAGGCCTTATACAGTCCTTGGGCCGGACATTTCCCACCCATCTATTGCTTCCCTAGCCACGCTTGGAGCTTAGATCTGGGATCCCCAAACACTGCTTCTGGAATTCCATTAGAATCACCTAGGTCCTTTACTAAAATACTAGAGGCCCGGTGCACAAAAATTTGTGCATTCGGGGGGTGGGGGGGGGGGGGTCCCTCAGCCCGGCCTGTGCCCTCTCGCAGTCTGGGACCCCTCGGGAGATAATGACCTGCTGGCTTAGGCCTGCTCCCGGGTGGCAGAGGGCAGGCCTAATCCCTAGGTGCAGCCCCTGGTCAGGCTCAGAGCAGGGCCCATTGGGGAGTTGGGGCGCCACCCCCTGTCGTGCACAGAGCAGGGCAGATCGGGAGGTTGCGATGCCACCCTCAGTCACGCTCAGGGTAGGGCCGATTGGGGGGTTGGGGCACCGCCCCCTGTCACTCTCAAGGCAGGGTCGATGGGGAGGTTGCGGCACCACCCCCGTCACGCACAGAGCAGGCCCAATCAGGGGGTTGGGGCGCTGCCCCCTGTCATGCACAGAGCAGGGCCCATCAGGGGATTGGGGAGCTCCCCCTGTCACACACAGAGCAGGGCCAATCAGGGGGTTGGGGCGCCGCCCTCTATCACCCACAGAGCAGGGCCAATCAGGGGGTTGGGGCGCCACCACTGTCATACTCAGGGCAGGGCCGATGGGGAGGTTATGGCTCTACCCCATCACTCACAGAGCAGGGCCCATGGGGGGGTGGGGGTTGGGGTGCCGCCACTCGCACACTCAGGGCAGGGCCCATGGGGAGGTTATGGCTCTACCCTGTCACACACAGAGCAGGGCCCGTGGGGGGTGGTTGGGGTGCCGCACCCCATCACACACAGAGCAGGGCCCGTGGGGTGGGGGCGTTGGGGCGCCGCACCCTGTCACACACAGAGCCGCAGGGCGATCAGGGGGTTGGGGAGCTCCCCCCTATCAGGGACAGAGCAGGGCCGATCAGGGGGTTGGGGCGCCTTCCCCTGTCAGGCACAGAGCAGGGCCGATAGGGAGGTTGTGGCCCCGCCCCCTGTCACACACAGAGCCGCAGGGTGATCAGGGGGTTTGGGCGTTGCCCCCTGTCACGCTGATCCCGGTGCTGGGAGGCATATTACCCTTTTACTATATAGACTAGAGGCCTAGTGCATGGGTGGGGGCTGGCTGGTTTTCCCTGAAGGGTGTCCTGGATCAGGGTGGGGGTCCCCACTGGGGTGCCTGGCCAGCCTGGGTGAGGGAATGATGGCTGTTTGCAGCTGGTCACACACCCTTCAGGGTGGGGATCCCCACTGGGATGCCTGGCCAGCCTGGATGAGGGGATGATGGCTGTTTGCAGCTGGTCACACACCCTTCAGGGTGGGGGTCCCCACTGGGGTGCCTGGCCAGTCTGGGTGAGGGGCTGAGGGCTATTTTCAGGCTGGGACTGAAGCTCCCAACTGCTCTTTTTTTTCTTTTTCTTTTTATTCTGGGCCAGCTTTAGCTCTGAGGCTCCAGCTCTGAGGCCTCTGCTGCTGAAAGCAGGTATCTGGTTTGTTTAGGTTCTATAATCGAAACTCTGTATCAACTTCAGCTCTGAGATCCCGGCTCGCTGAAAGCTGGTTTCTGGGGTTTTGTTTAGCTTCTATATTTGTTGCAATGTTTCTTAAACTGCAGGCTCAGAGGCCAACAAGGCAGGCGGGGAACGTTGGAGTCCTCCGTCACTGAAGCAAGCAAGCCTCATGTTAGTTTCAAGCTGCCTGGCTGCCGGTCGCCATCTTGGCTGGCAGTTAATTTGCATATCTCGCTGATTAGCCAATGGGAAGGGTAGCGGTCATACGCCAATTACCATGTTTCTCTTTTATTAGATAGGACTAGAGGCCTTGTGCATGAAATTTCTGCATGGGTAGGGTCCCTAGACCTGGCCAGCAATCAGGGCCAATCAGGTACCCTGGTTCCCCTCCTCCCCACCTCCCGGCCTCCCCACCTCCTCCTTCCCTTGTTCCCTCAGCTCCCCACCGCCACTGCAGCTGGTTGTCTGTCATGTTCCGTGGTGCCCCCTGATGGTCAGCACATGTCATAGCAAGCGATCAAACTCCTGAGGGGACAATTTGCACATTAGCCTTTTATTATATAGGAAGGGCCCCTGTCTACCCTCAGGGTTTCTGATTCAGTCCATCTGGAATAGGTCTTAGGAGTTAGTACTTTTTCAAAGCTCCTCAAGTAATTCTGATATACAGACACATTTAAAGAGGACAGCACTAAAATAGAACTTTTAAACTTTGATGGAAACACGTGTCCCCAGGAGAACTTATTAAAATGTAGGTTCTGGGTTCGATAGGTCTGGGGAGAGAGGGACCTGAGGGTCTGCACCTCAAACAGGCTCCCATCAGACCACACTTTGAATAGCAGGGGTCTAGGATCTACACGATAAAAGCAGCTGGATTCTAGGTAGCCTACGGGATGTCCCTTGACATGGAA